>NW_026889811.1:3070000-4270000 GCF_033153115.1 Saccostrea echinata
TGAAAATTCTGGATCTACGCCTGCTTTACTGTCGTCTATTTTGGTGGAAACGTGAAAAATTAGGACAATAATTTTGAGGAAATATTCCAGATACATGTATATTAAAACAACTCTTTTTTCTAAGGTTATGAAAGGTGGCTTCCACTTGCTGCATTCAAACGTGTAACGAAATGGCATCAATTCGTCGATTCTGGATTTCCATGCAGTTGACCTGTTTGGGGCGGGGGGGGGGGGGGTTAAAAATTAAATGACTCTACAGATACAGAAACTCACAATAATTGTAGTTAATGTAAGGTTAACAGCACAGTCTGATTATTCTATACTTTCCTTATTCGAGGGTGGAGTACTGATGCCCCCTCCTTCAAAATCTGCAACTGCCTACCAAATAACTTTGATGTTAAGGGTTTTTTTTTCATCCTCCTGTGATGTCATAGGTTTTTGCAAAAACTTATTAATTTGAATTAATTCTCAATAGAAAAATATCTTTTGGAAGAATGCTTTTCAATAGGTGTAATGAAAAATATTGTTAAGTAAAGAATTTTTAAAATGTATATTTTTCTTTATTTCATCAATAAAATATTGCTAACCGAAATAATTTCTCCCAGTGTATCTTCATTCAGGCTTTTTCTTTAATGTACTTCTAATGTAAAATAGTTTCCCTGATATTCACAACTCAAAAATATTTATAAAGTAGCAATGATTTATAACGTTTAGCATCAGAATTATGTATTTGAACCAGTTTTTATATAATTTTTATTGTTTACTAAGAATGTACATCTCTTATACTGAGATGTACTTCTGTTTGTTAGTATCCTACAACTTGAAATAATATGGCAACCTATATATTTTTTTAAAAGTATTAGTTAATTCAAACTATATTTATTGAAAATAAATGCAGTTTTTCTACTTCGAACCATTAAAACTGTAAGGGTGGAAATACTTTAATTCATACTTTGGCATTACATGTTTATTGTTGGACTGTAAAAAACATTGATATTTTAGAGAACGGTTGCACTTTTGCTGAATGGTATGGCATGTCAAACCATAGAATGGTCTTTTATAAGAAGGTAGCGAAATTGTCTTAACTATGGAACAATAGCAATTCTGCATGGGTTATATATGAATTTTCCTTCAGTAGAGGATGCCATGGTTTCACTTTATTTTATTAAAGGACAAAAATAAATTTGAATTAATTTTGATTTCATAAAGCACACAGTCGATTCCTATTTGATATTAATACAAAACTCATCTATCATAGCTTTATAGGAAACGAAGCAGATTTGTTATGCGTGCATGGTACAGCATGGATGTTGATTTCGTTATTGAACGACAGCACACCATAACAAGCCGGTCGCACATATTGTATATTGAATTAAGGATGGTATAGCACACCATTAATTTAGATCTATACTTCGATCATGCTGTTTTTAATTATAGGATGGTAGCACACCGTTGATGTTGGCTGCACAGAATCGTCACGTGGAAGCCATAGAACTTCTTCTTTCCTACGGATCTGATGTCAGCTCCCTAAACTCGGTAGGCGGAAAAATATTTGAACCCCCCCCCCCCACCCACCCCCGCAATAAGAAAATGATTCCTGGATCTGCTGTAATTTTTGCAAGGAAGAACAAGAGGCCCAAGGGCCTTGAATCGCTCTTCTGATAAACTGTACAACCTATCACTTCTATTTGAAGCCACTAAGTATCCTGTATATTTAGATAAAGCCTTGAAACTCCAAAGGTAGGTCATCATGACCTACATTTAAGATGAAACATTCTGAGAACCCAAGATGATTCTAAGCCAATTAGTACCTGAGAGTAGGTCATGGTGACCTACTTATCACTTATCATTCTCTGAGGACCCAAGATGCATCAACTAAGTTTGATGATTCTAAGCCAATTAATACCTAAAATATTTTTAAAATCATTACCATAAAATTTCAAAAGCAGGCCATATAGTGACCTACTTCTCAGATGACATACTTAGAGGACCCAAGATGCATCAACTGACAAAGTTTGATGATTCTAAGCCAATTAGTACCTGATATATTTAAATAAAGCCATAAATTTTCAAAAGTAGGTCAAAGTGTCCTACATTTCAGTCAACTTACTCCGAGGACCAAAGATGCATCAACTGACAAAGTTTGATGATTCTAAGCTAATTAGTACCCGAAATATTTCATTATAGCCATATAAATTGAAAAGTAGGTCACGGTGACCTACTTTTCAGTAGACGTACTCCAAGATGCATCAACTGACAAATTTTTGATGATTCTAAGCCAAATAGTACCCGAAAATATTATATACAGCCATAAAATATCAAAAGTAGGTCATGGTGACCTACATTTTAGTTGTCATACTCTGAGGACCTAAGATGCATCGACTGACAAAGTTTGATAAATCTAAGCCAATTAGTACCCTATATATTTAACTAAAGCCATCAATTTTCAAAAGTAGGTCACGGTGACCTACTTTTCAGTTGTTGTGCTCCGAGGACCCAAGATGCATCAACTGACAAAGTTTTATGATTCTAAGCCGATTATTACCCGAAATATTTAATTATAATCTTATAAATTGAAAAGTAGGTAACGGTGACCTACTTTTAAATCGACCTACTCCGAGGACCCAAGTTACATCAACTGACAAAGAGCCATAGCTGCCTCTCCGACGACACGACCGACTCGAGTATTTATAAGGAAATCACCTGATTCTATTTATAGATATACCTTTTCAATTCAAGATCAAACTATGTAATATGGTTTGAGGACGAGCATTATATTTTCATGGTTGCAAGTATGTCAAATGACATTCATTTAATTGGTTCAATACTCTAATTCTGAGACAAAAGACTTAGAAAATCAATAAAAATAAAACAAGTAGCTATGAATTTACAAACTTTAAAGCTATATATGGCGTATCTGAGCTAAAAAAAAAAGAAATAAAATAAAAATACGAGATTGAGTGAAGATAAACGTGATATATGTTTTTTACGTTCAAATAAAAATTTTCACCGATTTTGAACTTGAATGTTTCCATAGTTAAATTGATTTAAGGAATAACTGTCTAATTTTTTGGATTCGTGACGATGATCAATCGAGTGGCTTGCGTGATAATTTGCATAAACGCCGAAGGCGTTTATGCATAAAATTATCACGCAAGCCAATCGATTGATCATCGTCATGAATCCAAAAAATCTGACAGTTATTCCTTATATTTACATGCTCCTGATTCTGCAAATTCCCGTGCTAATAGCCCCGCTTCCGTCTCTATTTGTCCCGCCCCGCACGTGATTTTTTTTTTAGCCGCGCCTATCGATGAACCAGTAGATTTATGTAGAAATAAAGTATTTTTACAATTTGTAATTTTATCTCGGACAAAGACATTGGAAATGTAAATATTTTAAACTGTGTCTGTTAATTAAATGCGGAGTAGTTAAATAAATTGGGTATTTTATTAAATTTCTAATACCTGTGAAACGTGATTGATTTTAATTGTGTAATTTACAGGAAAGTCCTATCTTTATATAAAGTAATAAAACAATTAAATAGAAAGATCTTTTTAATTTTAGTTAAATACGCCATATATGACTTTAATAAAATAGTTTAGGACTGTCTTTTCCTGAGATACTTTCAAAGTGTAATGTGTATATTATAACTTCCTGAAATTATGCATATTATAAAACGTAATAAAGAAAAACGTAGAAAAGATATACAAAGAAAAAAAAAATTAAAAAAAGCATAAATGGAAAAATGTTGGGCTCAAACTCGCAATCACCATATTTACATTCCAGCAATCATACCACTGCGCCAACGAAGTCAATGACGTCGAATGGATAAATTTAAGGCAGATTGCTAAATCTTACGATTATATGAGAAGAAAATTTGAATATATATTTTCATCATTTTCAATACGGAGACCACCTTTGACCAAAATTATCTAAATGTAATGAAGTGCAGTCATATCCAAATAAAATTATTCAAAAGTTGTTTGTCTGGTTAAGGGTGGTCTTTGACAACAGTTTGTCATCTTTAGGTGGATACCTCAATGTTTACTATACACTCCATACAAACTGGAAAATTTTATATTTATCATATGAAGGAACTATCAATATTGAAATATCATTATTGTGTGGGTTTTTTTTATGTATGTATAAACTAATATTGTATGACAAAATTTTGGATTAACAATGAATTTAAGAAATCACTAGTAGAGTAGGCGATAATGCCTATCAAATGCACTATGGCTCTTTTGATTACTATAAGCCCAATAGTACCCTTAATATTTATATATAGCCATAAAATTTCAAAAGTAGGTCACTGTGACCTACTTTTCAGTTGATGTTTTTCGAGGACCTGCATCAACTTACAAAGTTTTATTATCATAGGCCTTAAAATGTCCAAATTATGCCTCTAAAACGCTTTGAAATCGAATGCCTGCAAAGTTCAAAAAGTAGGTCAATGTGACCTACTTTTACTAAAAATGTTTTATGGCCCCAAGATGCACCATCTTATAAGATTTAATGATTCTAAACCTCTCAGTATTCGAATTAATGACCTTCATTGTTTTGAAAAAGATTAGCCATAAAATTCAAAAAGTAGGTCAAGGTGACCTACTTTTTAGTTGACGTACTCTGAGGACCCAAGATACATCAACTGACAAAGTTTGATGATCATAGGCCTTAAATTGTTCAAAATATGCCCCTAAATCATTTTAAAAAAGAATGGCCGCAAAATTTAAAAAGTGGGTCACCGTGACCTACTTTTGAGTCAACATGATATGAGGCCTTAGATGCATCAACTGACAAGATTTGATGACCCTAGTCCTCATAGCAAGCAAAATATCAACATTTTAATAAAATGTAATTTTTGGTCAATTTGAAGTGACCTTGAGACCACGCCCTTTGCCCCATGGTAAATCCCCGTGCAAATTTTAATCTAAAACATATCCTCATCCTTTTGTGTAAGTTTGGTATAATCTGCCCAGTGGTTCTTGAGAAGAAGATTTTTTAGCAACCAGTACTTTTGTTTCTATTTTCCTAATTATCTAGCCTTGTTTAAGAATTAAGTATTAAAGGGGGCCCTTGGGCCAAGGATACCCTATGACAAATTTGACAATAATTGGCCAAGGGGTTCTTGAGTTAAGGCCCATATTCTAAAAAGTTTACGCACACCGCACGCTGCACACCGCACAAATGGCCATAGCATTAGCTCTTTGAGCCTTTGGCTCAGAAGAGCTAAAAATCTCTGAAATCAACTTTGAAAACATTTGACTATTACAGGAGGGAAACAACTCTCTGATGGTAGCAATAAAAACGGGGGACGCTAAAGTGGTCAACACAATGTGGCCACAGAGAGCCCAAGTAGATATTAACCATAGGAATAAGGTACGGTAGCAGTCAACTCAGAATCTCATCACTGATTCCTGATATTTTACAGTATGCAAAGGTACACGTGAATTTTAAACATTCATTATTATTTTGATATCTAGACTGGTCACTCCATGCTACACTTTGCTGTCGAGAAGCGCTGGGAGACATGTGTCAAGGTCATTCTCAGCTGTGGTGCCGATGTCAACGTCCAAAACAATGTAAGTTAACTCGTAATACTAGGTAGTCCGAAATATCTGACGTTTTCTAGGCTTTTTTCACGATTTTGATATTTTACCTGTCAGGAAAACGTCAGAACCGGCGCCATTACGAAAACTGGAAATTCGCCGCCTCCAACTGGAGGCGGCATTTTCGGTTTGATTTTCGATACTTGCGAACCGAATTATATGCTGAATTCACAACTTATTAATAGTACAATGCCTTTAGTACTCACCAACATCGTTTTTATGGTTTGTTTATGAAATATACAGTCTGGTGAAAACATTTTATCAGACGGTCGAGTTTTCTTTTTATTTCGTGCATTTTAAAATCTTGCAAGACCTGTATCGAATGTGGAGTGATATTTTCTTTTCATCAATATTGGTGAGCACTAGAAGCATTGTGCTACTGATAAATTGTAAGTTCGGCATTTAATTAAGTTCGCAAGTATCGAAAATCAGCTCCGGTTGGAGACGGTTAAATTTCCAGTTTTCGTAATGGCGCCGGTTCTGACGTTTTCCTGGCACGTAAAATATCAAAATCGTGGAAAAAAGCCTGGAAAACGTCAGATACTTCGGACTAAATACTAGGTAATGGTCTTTTCATCTTCATTCTGTGACCTCACGATATTTAAAGCTGGTCATCATATTTTTCTGCCCTACAGAACGGTTGTACACCCCTGATGTTGGCTGCTATGAAGGCAGATACTAAAGTAGCAGACGTTTTGATTGATGAGGGGGCAGATATTCTTATTGAGGATGATGTAAGTATCACAGTCCTGTCTATATAAGGAGGGGATAAAATAAAATAATTTAATTCTGGTTGTAACGCTGTATTTGATTGGATAAAAAATTTGTTTTATATCGTACAAAATGGGTTGCCTACGTCACAATGACTTGCCTCAAAAACGTATCGATCCGCCTGACGTTACATTCAAATTTTGTACAAATTGAAGTCATTTTTAAGGACAATCATCTTTTTTTCTTACACCAAATGAATGAAAATTAAATTATAAGGAATGAATTTAATAGCTACCCAATTTATACGGTATAAACTGGGTTGGAACAGTTTACGCTTTTTTTATAAACCGCTTCGCGGTTTATAAAGCGTAAACTGCCCCAACCCAGTTTATACCGTATAAAATAGGTAGCTATTAAATTCAAATCAAGAACAAAAAAAAAAAAAAAAGAAAAAAAGAAAAAATGAGCAAATTTTAAAAAAGGAAAGAAAAAACAATGCTCACATTGATCACCTGTCTCATCATTCTTTAGCCTGGCTTTGAGGGCCATTTCAAGAATTTAAGGATGTATTTACATGCTGTTCGGTATATTAAAATAATCTCTAAGACATTTCTATCTACAGTATATGATGATTTCAAGTTAAACTGAGACACCCCCTTGTCTCCTTTTTTCTCGAAATATTCCTATATACCCCCCCCCCCCTCCACTAACCCCTCTCCATTTTTAAGGGACAATGCTGTTCCTTTCAAAATTTAAGAATAGTACCTCCAACAAAAGGAAAATGATCTTATCCTGAATTCTCCCCATATGGCCAGATCATATATTTTTTCTACTTTTTCTGCAGTCCTCTGGTACTTTGCTTGTGGGTGATCATAATTACAGGTACAAAACATTACCCCACCTCTGTTGATTTTTCGAGGAAATCCTGGCTTACGATTGGTTGAAGTCTGTCACGTGAAGGGGGTGTATTACTTATACCTAGTCGCTTGAAAATCAATACATGGTAGATACGGAGTTATCGTTCTTTTGTAACGTTTGAACAACTCGAGTTCACGCGATTTGCCGAGTGTCTGTTGACAATGTTACAGTTAACTAATGTAAGTAACGAAGATGGAACCTTTTTCTCCCTTTACTGAAAGTCTTCAAAACTGTCAGTACGTTATTACAGCACGAAACACTCGCAAAACAACATTACGTCACACAACGTGACGTCATAATAGGCATTGTATGAGTGATGAAACATATATATAGTGAGAAAAACAATTTTACAAACCACAGACAATGCATAAATATTTCATCGGTGGGGTAAATTCGTTACATAGTTTTTTAGTGACAGGGTACGGGATGATACCTGGTTAGTAAATTCCATACCTGGCTCGGCTTCGCCTCGCCAGGTATGAAATTTACTAACCAGGTATCATCCCGTACCCTGTCACTAAAAAACTATGTAACTAATAACACCTATGCTATTTTTTAATGTCTGTTTTTAATGTTTTACTGCCCATAGTATAATGCAACATATAAACAAATTTACACACTTTTCCTATTACCTAGCGCTCAGTCTTAATGAAATATATGTGGCAGTCTCTAATTCAACTCAAATTCAATATAAAATGCATCTGATTCACAATAAATCACATTTCATTTGCAAGAACTTTATATTCACATATTTTTATGAAATTATCTAAAAAGAAAAATAAAGTTCTTATAAATAAATCATTTACAGAGTATAGGGTTTAAAACTGTTCAGATGTATAATAAGTTGTCCTTTTTTTTTCTTTGGTATCTAATCATGGATATTTGAATTCAATGTCTTCAATGTGTATGCATTGACCTTTTCTTTATATTATTCAATGCTTCCTAAATTTGCAACCTTGTCAAGATGTAAATTTAGTTTTACAACTAACAATGCGAGTTAATTCCCCCTAACAGTATGAAATAAATATTTTGGAAGAAAAATCTTGAAGCTAATGAAATTTTCCTCATGAAGAATGCTATGGAGTAATGCCATAAATTACATGTACAGAATCTGGTTTTAAAATATGTCAAAAATGCTCATAGTTGTGAAGTTGCTCCTTTATCACTGTCAATGTATAAAATTTAATGGTAACTGTGTATTGATCATTCATTAATGCCATTGAATACAAAGTAGAAGGAGGCGCAGTAAATACATTTGAAAATAAATTACAAAAAAAATGATTCCTTAAACAGAACAATTGCAAAGTTTCACACAGTGTTTCAATGATTTGAAAAAAAAAATGCCAACATAATTATAAAAAACTGTCTACTTAATTAAAAAAACTCATTACTATAGTACCTTTGACACACAATTGTCAATATCTTAGCCACTACAGGATCACTCTACTTTCAACATTAATACTCACATTCATAACAAAGGGGAAAAACAACAAGAAAACTAGTTCACACATGAACATCAGGACTGGGTACCAGTCTCTGTTGTTTCCTCCTTGTCCTTCACAATGCTGCTGGTCACGTCGATGTGGGAGGAGGACACTTCCTCCTCCTCGTTTTCTGTGATAGTGAAGGGATCTTCCTCTTCCTCGTCATCTCCAGACATCTTCTCCCTGTAATAGTCAGCATGTTTCTGAATGCAGGACATCATGGTGTCTAGTTTTTCATCACAGCCCTGCCCCCGGGGATCCTCCTTGTCCTTGGAGTTGTAATAGTTACAGGATAAAAACTCCCTCATCTCGTACCCACAGGGTCCAGCATGGAGACCCCCCACACAGGGACATCCAAAATTCAGGTCTCCATTAGGCTGCACAAATCCAGCTAAAAAAAGCATATAAACTGAATTTATGAATGAAATTTATTGATTGTAACTAAGGGAAAATAGTTGTCTTTCATGTTGTTCAGGTGGTTTAATGCTAAAATCAAGTAAGACAAAATATCTAATATATTGAAAATGGTCCAGAAATATCCTCATACAATATCAATAAGATCAATAAACATTTCCAGAGTTGTTCATTGTAAATATTTAATTACATCTCCTAAATAAGTTTATGAATGGGAAAATTATGCAAACACAACAGGTAGTATGATTAAAGTTAAATTTATTGTTAACCAGTGAAAGGCAGATTTATTCTAACTCCATGTCAAGTTGCCTTGTAAATTCAGTCTAAAGTTTTCCATATACATTAGTCCATTGTTGATAGTTGAAAAGGGTCCTTAAAGACTGAATGGTATACATGTAATTTTAATATACCACACCACTGGGTGCAACTGTACACTTTTTTGTTTGAAAATATAGGATTTCTGTTTATATTTGATCATTATTAAAAAAGCAAATAAAACAGAACTACTGCAACATATTGTACAATGATACAATGTTGTTACTTGATAGAATGACTGCTTACTGGGGCCATCATAGAGTTCCTCCTCTTCCTGGGCTATCATGGCCTGACTTGGGGTAGAAACCTCCTCCCTGGTCACAAAAACAATCCTGTCTTTTCCATCTTTACCTGAAATTAATTTAGCTGTATTAACAAAGCTGCATTAATTACCCCCCCCCCCCCCCCAAAAAAAATAATAGCTGAGAAAAACCAACAAGTTGTAGTTGCAATTTAAATAAAAAAGAATTCATTCTATCCCCCTGTGATTAGCTAGTGGTTAACTCTCAGTCAGGGTACAATTAAATTTTTAAGGACTAAGGCTGGACAAGCTATTTACTGGCTAATCACTTTGACATTAAATTGCTTATAACAATCGATAAGGATTTCTGGTCAATTTGTAACCTGACCTGCTCATAACCAAGTCAACTCAAGTCCACTACGTCAACTTTTTAACCAAAAGTTGCAGTCAGACCCTAAACAAGATCCTGAAAAGCATGAATTTTTTAATCATTGCATTTCTCTATTAATGAATAAATGATAAAGGTTTTATTCAACCATAAAAACACCCTCCCTTGAGTAAACTGATGATAATGGAGAAAAAAAAAGACCATAATACAGTACGAACTGGTAAATAAACATGATGATGTGATGCATCCTTCACTGTTTCAAGCACACACGCCTCATGGGTGACGCTTAGGGTTACTTATGAAAAGGCTTGTAAAACATTCAAGTCTTCAAGTAACATATTCATTGGTACATCATTGCTATTTGTTTTAATTTTTACTAATGGCTTCAGTAAATCATGGCCAAAATCAAAATATTATTGCACACATTAGGTGCTGTAGTAATTATAAAGAAAATATAGCATATGTGTCCACAAACTTTTTGGACAGCCTTCATATAACTTCTTGTTTTTCTTAAATTTCATATTAATATTCGTAAAAGAAGTACCAATGATAATATTTATCAAACTTTCCATAAAGATTATTAAATGTTAGATACAGTAATTCTACAATTTTCTTGGGCTGAGATGTCTTTTATATGAGCCGACCTGTCTTAAATCTTGGGTCAACCTGTCTGGGCAGAGGTGTCGGATATGATGGGCCAAGACGTCTGACTACCTTTCGGACATGCAACACATATATTATGATTCCAATTACAGCGTGTTACTTTGTTTAATGGAGCGTGCAAAAGTTTCAAATGATCGCCATATTTCTCATTGATTGGATGTTTGAATTCAATGAAAAGATACTTCTTTGCATATGAACAGAGGATACAGCAAAGGGCTTTGACTGACCACGTGTTGTGTTGCTACTTCCTGCAAAGTTCATACTTGTAAACCATCATTCAATGCGATTGGTCAGACATCAGGGCCTTGCTGGGTTCTCTGTTCATATGCAAAGTATATTCTCTTTACAGAAGTGGACAGGCTTTCGCCGATGTAGGGGAAAGCCTGTCCACCTCTCTAAAGAGAATAATGCAAAATTGTATTCATTTCATTGAACAGGTCTAGGAAAATCACTATATTTAGCTATATAGCTAAATCTACCTATATAGCTTTATTTACCTTTATAATATAGCTTTATTTAGCTATTTCAGAGTAAATTTCTGTTTTATGAAAAGCAGACAAAAAGTTGCATAATGCGGCAGTATTAGTTTTCAACTTTGAAATGGACTGAAAACAATTCACCAAAAACCCACTTTTAAAAATGTTTCTCCTTTTGTGCAATTGCAATCAAAGATCTAAAAGTTTTGGGGCTATGTATAACAGTTAATCTGTGAATAAGCAGCTACTTTAACAAAGAAAAGCAGTTTTGGTCAACAAGATAATTGATTGGTAATCATTCAGCACAATGCAAGGCAATCACACTTAGTCATGCCTCATCGCACTTCCAGTAATGGACAGCTATCCAAACAATAGAGATGCATTTTTTGGTTAAAAAGTGTTTAAAAGAGGCAATGTTTTTACTATCTATGCCCTAGGTTGTTTTTATCAAACCTTTTAAAAAAAATATCAGCCATAATTTTCATGCGACTTTTTGTTTGCTTTTCATAAAACAGAAACTTATTCTAAAATAGCTAAATAAAGCTATATTATATAGGTAAATAAAGCTATATAGGTAAATTAAGCTATATAGCTAAATATAGTGATTTTCCTGGACCTGTTGAAATGAAACATTTCATTGAAATGAAACAACCAGTAGATGAGAATATGGCGATCAACATTTGAAACCTTAGCACTTTCCATTAAACAAAATGACACGCTGTTATTGGAATGATAGTAGTATCGGAACAGAATTTTGCTAGATCTTGATGATTTACAGTACTTGATGACTGAAATTAACTGATTAATGTCAATGAATGACGTTTGGAGAGAGTTCCAAGATTTTTACAAATAAAATGTTTCTCAATGCAGTTTTCTTAATATTTCCATACCTTCTTCTCGACAATACGACATCGCTGTGAATTAAGTTAATGATGTAAATACCACGGTCAACGTCAAGTTCGTTCGGTTTCGAAACCGAAAAACAACCATGTGTATTGAAGAATCTCGAACCCGATCACTTTTATTAAACAAAAATTTGGAAAAGACTAATTTACACAATCGATCCTTTTTTTATTTTATTGTTGAAAAGGTCCAGTATACAGTTGTATACACTGTATCATGATCAAAGCAATTTTTTTTGTTACATTGTACGACCCGATTTATCAAAATCAAATTGATTACTGGATGATTTAGATATAATTTTCATATAAATTTATATACACTGAAAATTTTCTCCTTTATTTCTTATGAAAAACAGTAAAGATTCTGACACTTTCAGACCCTTTAAATACTTCATTTTAAGGAGTTCTAATTCCACTTTTTTTTAGTTAGAATGATCTGTCCTTAGATCTAAAATGAAATAAGTTTAAAATCTACAGAACATAATTCAATAGCGATTTGCAATCAATACAGACATTCTTAACATTTTAGTCTATTTGCATGTATTTTCCCCATTAGATTAAGCAACAGTGATTTTATTCATCAATATTTTAACTTTTTTTCCGCGGAATAAAGTACCCTATGTTGAAAATTTTTTTCTGTCCAAAAATCACTTATCACTAGTATATAGAGAATCCTTAAACCTTCTTTATAGAATAATTATTTATACAGACATAAATATACAATTAAACAATAAAATGGCCTTCTTTGTTTGTTTACTGACAGGAATTAACGGTTGCAGCTATTGAAAAAAATACATTTATAACCAACGTTTATAAATGTTGGTTATAAATGTATTTTTTTTCTGCAACACTGGTGCAACGTTAATTCCCGTACCAACTTAAAAAAAAAAGCATTTTATTGTTTAATTTGACCGAATCGATGTGAGGGAAAATGCTTATTTTTCCATTTCACGTGCACTTGAGATAATTAGAAGTTTTTAAAGACTTACACAGTGTTGATAGTGCTAGTAAGTTTAAAAATTCAATAGGCTATACATTTTTACACAATTCTGTTCCCCAGCGCTATCTCTCTCTCTCCCCCACACTGTCCCAAAATCAAACTGGGGGGAGGACCCTTACCCCTTTAGGTCCGCCACTGCACATCAAATACAGTGTTATATGAAGAGAGGAGCTATGCACGGTTTACTGGGCCCCAGTTTATTAGATTGTTCGCTGAATGAAATAATTTATTTAGTACTTTTCACATAGGCATTCAGTCGGTTGGGAAATCTAAAATGCCAAAATTTGAAAGAAATGAACTTCAATTAAATCATGATTTGGAATTTATATCAACACTCCCCCATCCCACCGTTTCCACGATCTTTTCGAAACAAAACAAAATGTGCAAGGCAAGCTATAGTGACTTTGATCGTTTCAGTGCCACTGTACAGCAGTCTGTTATGGATTCGAAGATGAAAACAATGGAGAGGAGTTTGTCAAACATATACTTTGTAAAATGTCCCAGAAAAACAGAGAAGTCTATGTCAAGGTATAAAATGTATCCAGTCATCTTAAGCTTGGATGGTCCAAAATCTATTTTCAACTTATTTAATAAAATTTAATATGAAATTATCACATTCTTATGATTCAGTTTGGTTCATGTGAAAGTTCTGTAAAAACTTGATTTTTTTTAAAGAATCGAATCGATCGGATGAAAAGTATGGTGGAAGATGCAGATTTTGATGACTTTTTCACGGACACATTAATCCCTGTTTTTCTACATTTGTCCAAAGTTGAACCAGGTCGTGACATCTTGTACCGAGATAAGCTGATTCCAAACATGCTCTCAGCCGTTCAGAAATTCCTACGACATCATGAGGTTGTCAGCAGCGCGTGCGCTGTCTTTTGCTCATGCATGTATCGGTACAACTCAATGATAGATGAAAGATTCGCCAGACAGTTTCTGCAAGCAAGAGGACCAGAATTCTGCCTCAGAGCACTGAAATTCTACACAGACTCCGGAAAACACTCAACAGAGTTCATGCTTTCTGTCTTTTATCCCATTGTTTGCATTAACGAGTGCAAAATTTGCCAGACTTGGATTGAACAGAACACAAGCAAAATTGAACCCTACATATCTCTGAGAGGTAAATTTGCGACGCTCAAACACCACGACGAGGTTTTGAAGGAAAAAGGACATACCTTGTGGACTAGGTTCTGGGACGAGTTTGATCATCTTCAGCGAAATCAGAGAAATTCCAAGATGAAAGAATTGCTAGACGAAGAGGAACGAGAAAGAACCAGAAAAGTGAAGAAAAGAGAACGAAAGAAACAGAAGCGACTGCGAGAAAAACAAAAGAGGACAGAAGATTCTGAGGAGGGAATTGCAACTGAACAACTTCAGGAAAAAGAGCCAGATGATTCTAATGAGCCTGGCATCAAGGATGAAAAAATATACACAGTTCATACCGATAAAGATTCAGGGGATCACATCGGGATTCAGGAACAATTTAAGAAGGAGTTTAATCTAGTCAATGAACTTACAGGAGCTCGCGAGATAGAGAAAAGGTCAGAAACAAATAAAACAGAAAACGTCAATGACAGTCAAAATAAAGAGTTTCATGCAGCAATGAATAAATCAGCCAACAGCAAAGAAAACAAAAGGAAGAAGACCAAGAAATCAAAACAGAGAGATGATGAGAACTGGTCATATGGCGAAGACCTGCAAACAAACCAGATGTTTTCTGATGATACTCAGCAGGAAGATAGTGAAAAGTATTTTGCTGAGCAGTATGAGTCTTGGACAAAGGTAATTGGAAAGAAAAATCAACAAAAGACAGACACACAGAATGGTCCAAAGAAGCCTGGCAAGAAGATTGAGAGGTCCAAACCTTCACCGCAATATACCAGTACGCTGAGAATCCAGAATTCTGAATCACGTAGGTGGTCAGATGTATTGTGTCAGAGGCACCACCAAGAGACAGCGTACACCGAGAATAATATACCAAATCCTCGGGTGGTTGAATCGGTTTCACCAATCCAAACAGATGATTGGAAAGAATTTCCTTCTCTCAAGCAAAGCATGACAAGAAAGTGGGAAGACGAGGAGGATTTTCCTGAATCAATGAAGTCTGAATCCACAGCTGAGCATTGGGACAGCGACGAGTACCTGGCGGCTATTGCTAACGACCCAAGCGAAGAAGTCCCTGCATGGGTGGAGTATAGCAAACAAAACTCCACAGAAGTGGAAAGCGATGTATACTGGATGGATACGTCCGAGTTTGAAAAGAATGTTCGCCACACCGTAGAAGAAGGTTTTTATAAACTCAAACAGATTGATGTACCTTCAACAACTGTATCTTCATATGATGACCGTTCTTTGAAAACTGGAGACAAAAGAATTGAAACCGAATTCAGTACTCAAAACTCGGAAGTATGCAAAAGCCATCAGAAAGCCCAACACCCTGTATCCTTTGAAGATAACAAGAACATTCCTTCTTTTGACAAATCTCAAGATTTACAAGAAGTTAAAGATCAATTGCAAGCTTCGAATTATAAAGGACACAGCAAATCACGGAGGAAAGGCAATGTTGATATGGGTACACTCTATGACCCTTCCGAAAATGCTGCGGGACTTGTTTTTCTAGCAGATGCCAATAGCGATATAATGCTGTCCGAGAACGCTACCATAACCCCAATTGGAAAACAAAACACGTGCCCTTGGGGTAAAATTCCAGCCCCTACTTTAAAAGATGTTGCAGTTGAGTTTATGAATACCACAGTTTCAGAACCAGAATTGAATGCTTATCAAAACTTTGATCAGCAAGGAGAACAAAGCAGGAACAAAAACACAGGGAATCACACTTACAAACAAGACGTATTTGCATTTAAAACGAGCTCGAAGCCCAACCCAAATATGAACATTCAAGTACAAAGCGACGATCAGTCTCTTTTCAGTTCAAACAGTTTTGAAAATAACACCAAAAAACGTGTGGTATGCAACACAGAACTCCCTTCGTGTCATTCAAATGACGTACAGCCATATAGAAATAGGATCAAAACAGATATTGAAAATCTGGACACGAAAAATATTAACTTTGCCCCTTTTACCTCAGATGTTGGTCTTATTAACCACTCAAGTGAAGTAAATCCATCCAAGTCAGCTGAAACGACAGAAAAATATTCGTCTTATGGAACACAAAACAATTGTTCAGTGGATAAAAATTGTAGGAAAATGACACTGGTTGAACTTGAAGCAGAACTTTTAAAGAATACATACGACGACGGACAGCAAGAACCCGTTGAAACAAATAATACCAAAGTAGCTGTCATTAAACCTATTGGCCATGAACGTAAATTGCAACATGAGCAGTCCACAAAGCCCGGGCAGGCAGCTGAGATCAGCAACTGGCAAGTACCTAACGGCGATAGGGAAGGTGCATTGAGAAGTTTTTTGGATGGTTTGGAAGCTACTGGTATTACCTTTTCACCTGACCCACGTCTGGCTCTTCAAGACAGGAACAAAGACCAAGAAGTGGAAACAATTTCAGGAAACTGTCCTCTGGGAGACAGTATACTTCGAAATGCATTGACTATCAAACATCAGCGTGATGATATCGGCTTTCCTGAGGAACTACGCGATGAAAAGGATGATATACATGTAAATTCGTTTCCTGGATTTCATGATCCTGAAGAAAATCCTGCCGACGAAAGTCGACTAGCACTTAATCGTCACAAGATGGAGTTGATACAATTCATTCAACTCCACAACTACTATCGGCAGTTCAGCAACAATCCCGCTGCTGTACAGACCAATTACTTCCACGACTTCCAGTATTACGCTTCTGCGCTAGGGTTATCCAAACAAGAAGTTGAAAACATAATGCGCCAAGAAGTACTGATGCCAACAGCTGAGAATACCCCCCAAAACAACTTGAATTCTCGAGAAAATCATGGTACACCTTGTAGTCCTAATATTTTCACTACAAATCTCCAACCAATTTCAATGACCAATGATAGCCACGGTTATAACACAGTACAACAGAGTGGACACTTGCAAAGTAGAGACACAAGGAATACAGACAGGGATGAGGCATATCGCAGCAGTGAGTTCTCAATGGTAAACAATGGAGAGGAACCAAAGCCGAAGGCCGTGTTTCCTCAATCTACAAAGGCATGCATAAACGCATGGAACAAAAGAAGCTGTAGATGGAGATCTAAACTGAAGGAGATATACGAACTACCAGAGCATCTACGGCGACGTGTTGGGGATATCATCCTTCCTGCACAATATGAGAAATACAAAATTTCGTACTCGTGAGTAAATTATTTATTTGTCTGGAGATTGACTTAAGTGTTCCCTTCATAGAGATTTTCTTCGTACATAATATTTCATTGGTTTCCAGGGACGAGGGTTCCGTGCTTGGCTTTCTGTGTGACGGGTCAGAGGTGGCAGTCCAGCTGGTTGACCTTAAGAACCGTCCACTCGACAAAGGCTTCCTACAAACTTTAGTATCAGATAATATTAATCAGTTCTTTCTTGTCAAGTATAAGGTATGTATAACATTCATTAGACTCGAGCTTTGTCACATTTGATTTTTATTAAGGACTTACATGGCTTACATGTTACTTATTTTATGTGAAGACTGTTTCAGGTTCTTTGTGGTGAACACATGATTTTAGTGACAGATGCACCATGCTGCCCACAAGACAAGCTGATAAAGTTTGATTTTGAGGGATTCCAATAAAATCTTATTCGTATAATTGCTGTAAAAGTTAGAAGATATCAACATCATTATTTTGTTGTCATGATTGCTTCTTAATTTTATTTTTACTTTCATTTCTAATTATTAGTCATTCGTCATAGTGGATGATGTGTGTTACTTGGCGATGGAGCTACACGAGTACACCTTGGCTGAATACACGAGTATGCTGCGTCTGAATCAGGGAGTGGACCCCCTAACGGTCACAAGGCTCACCTGGCAGCTCCTCAAGGGACTGACGTCACTGCACGAGAACTGTGGCATTCCTCACGGAAATATCATGGTGAAAAGCCCTTCAGAAAATTTCAACAAAAACATAATCAACCAATCAATTTCAAAAATTAATTTAAAAAATCGTTAGATCATCCTTCATAAAAGTATTGGTGATGGATAATTTTGAAGTACTAAAATTTATTATGAAGATATAAAGATACAAATGTTTGATTGATAAAAAAAATTATTGTGATTCTCTGCACCTGTTTATGCAGTTTGTACTTCTATGTTACAGCCCTCCAATGTCTTGGTTGACACCGAAGGTAGACTTCGCCTCAGTGAGTATGGTTTTCCAAGAAACACATCGAGGCAAATTCAGTTAATGAATAGTAAGGCGATATCAGGTGAGGTCATTCTTACTGAATTTCTTTTCCATTTGTTGTTTCTCATCCATCTGATCTCAACTTCACGGATCAGGCTTAAAACTGCTCTTACAATCTCTTACAGAGGACAGGAGTTGTTGGACCCCAACAGAAGTAATGACCGAGTCCGAGGCCTACTCCATCAAGTCAGATATACAGGTAAGGGTCGCTATGATTGGGTCCGAGGCGTTCGCCATTAGGTCAGATATACAGGTAAGGATCGCTATGATTGGGTCCGAGGAGTTCTCTATCAGGTCAGATATACAGGTAATGACCGAGTCCGAGGCTTACTCCATCACGTCAGTTATACAGGTAAGGCTCGCTATGACTTGGCCTAAGGTGTACTCCATCAAGTCAGATATACAGGTGTTGGTCGCTATGGTTTTTCTACACGTTCAGCAAATATCTCTGACAACAAAGTTATGTAGTTTTAAATTTTCGTAGGTTGCTGGTATGATGATTTGTTATATTATGTCTGGCGGGATGCACGCTTATGGTGAGAACAGTCTAGAGATTACAGTCAGTATACAGGCCAACTGGCCAAAGATCTCCCATCAGAACAAGGAGTTGGCCAGCCTTGTGTCTGACATGCTCGTTATGCCTCCCACGGAACGACCAGAGTTTCCTGACATTCTCAAGTACGTATCACATCGCAACCATTGCAATTTCTGGATAGATTTTTTTTCACATAACATTGCATTCGTAAAGAATTTTGGGAAAAAGATACTTATTGGATATTATTGTGTAATTAACCAATAAAATCAATTGACTGTCAACACAAATACTTATATTTTGTTTTTATTAATTTTGCAAGACACATTTACATGTACACGACATACTTTCCTTATCCTCTGCATTCCAAGTGAACTGAATCACCGTTGTTATTGGCAAAAATACATGTAGTATTTTTTGTGTGGCGTCAATCTCACAATAAGAGGTAAATAAAGTTGTACATTTCCATTTTTGATCTTTCAGACACCCTTATTTCTGGGCCGATGAGAAAAAGCTCCGATTTGTTCTGATTGCTGGGTCAGATGTTCTTAGAGACATGAAACATGGGTCTGTATGAGTTTATTTCTTATTATTATTTTAATGATCCCAGAACGGTTATTTTTTTTCGGTGACCACAACTCAATATTTTATTAATCTACTGAAATTAAGGTCAATATCTAATAAATGAGTTTAGATTGTCTTTTTGGTGCTAGATCCATTATGAAGTGACAATTGATTTAAACATAATTTTTCCCGTACTTGATAGCTATAATAGAATTATGTTGGAAATGTAGTATTTTCATGGAATTCAATTTGAAATCATGTCAAAAGTAACCCCTATACCTATATTCAATTTAATATCATTTAAAGAAGAGACCAAGAAGATTTAAAAAAAAAAAACCCGTTTTCTTAGAGACTATAGGCAATACCGATACATTTCCTTTGTCTGGGACGGAAAAAAAACTCCTATTTATACCAGACTTTCTTCGTTTTTCATTGAAAATGCTATATATAATCACTAAGCCTACTTAAAATCAGTTTAATAGTTCTAGAAAAAAAAATGAACATGTACACAATTTACAGTCAGAAAAAAAGACAGATGGGCACCGTACACATATAGAATTAAGATTTGTCAAATAATAGGTCAAAACAGGGAAAATTTTTACTAGTAATTATGAACTTTAGGAAGAGAAAGGTAACTCAGGTAAGGGTTGTGGCTTATGGACCTCTCGTTTTTTCCCTCTACAGAGTGCCTACATCTGGAGCTGTGAGTGGTGCTGTTACGATGATAGATATACTGAATTCTGCCGAGCAGGACGAGACTATGAATGAATGGGTCAGTAAAACAGTGAATATATTGAACATGATGTAATACCGTCAAATTTAAAAGTGAAGTTACAATAATAGATACACTGAATTCTGCCGAGCCGGACGAAACTATGAATCAATGGGTCAGTGGAAAGAATACGTGAATAGTAATGATGAATGAACATGATAGGATAGAGTCAGATAAATAATATTAAAGTAACAGATAAAATGTACATGGTGAAAAAGAGTCAATAAAGTACTAGTAGTCAGCGATGAAATAGAGTCAAATGAATAATGAAGTAAATAAACATGGTGAAAAATACTGTCAAATTAATACTAAAATATAATTGAATAAATATGGTGAAGTACTGTCAAATAAATAAGTGAATGAACATGATGAAATATAAGATATGTACATGTTAAAATAAATCCACAGAATGGACCTGATGAAATAGAGTCGATTTTTTAAGTGAAGGGACCTGATGAAATAGACACAAATTAACAATTAGCATTATGAAAATCCTATAATAAGTGCATAATTTATTATGTAAATGATTCAAATTAATAATAGGTTAACTGTGATGAAATAGAGTCGAATTAATGAGAGATTAAAGTAATTGATTAGAGTCAAATTATGGAAATATCAGGATTTTAGGCTAACCGATTTTTTCAAAATGTCATTTCATTTTTTTTATTTAAAACTTTAAGACAACTTTTTGTTTTTCAATCAAGTTAATGTATTCATGCATTATAGTTGCGCTATAGCTATACAATGTCTTTGATCTGTGGACAGTTAGACTGGATACATTTCAAGAATTACTGAATTAGTAATCATTAGATTGAGAAAGAAAAGTTATATTAAAACAAAGACATGAATTTATATTAGTGTCAAATGCCTTCTGATTTATGATATACAGACCAGTCATGTGGAGCCGATACTGATGCAGGAGATGAGGTCATTCCGTCAGTACAAGTGTACTCTTGTAGAGCTGGTTCTGTTTATCTACAACTGTTGTCTCCACTTCGAGAAGCTGTAAGTTAAACTTTATATTTGTCCAACATCGTTAAGGATAACTGCTAACAAGTAACTCTAATGTGAATTAGTGATAGAATAATAAAAGGAGGCAAACCAATAAGTGAACAAAGCTTTAATTACTGTATATCACGTTTTATTCGCGAGAACTTACGCGAGGCAACGTGCTCGCGAAAATATAATTCTCGCGTACATATCAGTTTACATAGCAGTAACCACAATTCGTGAAAATTTTGTCTTGCTAATAAAGAGTATATGTCTATTTCGCGAAAATAAGGTGTCACAATAAGGTGTGGCGAAAATTTATTGATCTACAGTAATTTAGTTTTCGTTTGTTTTATTCAGAACTGAAGCTGCCCGTGAGATTTTAGAAGAACCGACCAAGTATTTCCTCTCCAAGTTCCCAAGCCTCTTTATGTCTGTATTTAAGGCGATCAAAGCCAGTAGTCGGCGGGAGAAAGTCTGTTACAAACCCTTCTTCTGAGCGGAAGACCACCACCAGTTTATTAGAAAACAGTTTATTTCGATATATCTCAATTGTATTCTATTCAAATTAAAACAGAAGATATTTGCATCCCTTTGATTTGCTTATTGATATTTAATATTTTTTAGAGTGAAATATGGAGATAACGAACAGTAATCAAGAGATACTAATTATTGGGACGCTGATAAAAACACGGTGTTTTTAAAATTCTAATGGAATCGAACCTCGTTGAGGGAAGGACATTGATCTATTACCCAAATATTTTTAATTTCTCTCTGTGAATTTACTAGCATACTCCTTTGTGCAGCTCAGTAAAATTTCTCTGTCGGCAATCAATTTGTGATTTCAGTTGAAGCTAATTGATATTACTCACGCATTATAAAACAAAGCAAATACTATCTCAATGTGAATATTTGCTTTACTTTTAAAGGTTTAATATGCTGTAGATAGAAATTGATTACCCGTCTTATATATTGTATATACTGTACAAATGTACATAATAACAGAGTTTGGGGGGTCGTGTAGTGTATAAATGCAGATATGCTTTTATCAATTCATGTCCGTTGAAATCTACAAAAACATTTAAAAAGTCTACAAAAACATTTGAAATTGTAGTAAATTATCCCAAAATTAGAAAATTCGAAATCATTGGCTATTATGAAATTTCTCCGTCGTCATTAGATGTGTGTTGTATCCATTTTATTGAAACGGAACATTATTTTTCTTAAATTTATGAGCTGAAGTTGTAAAAATATATAGTTTGTTTCACATTCTTTTGATTTCTTACAATTATTTTTCTTGGGAAGCGGGTGGGGTGGTGGTAGTGGGCTTTGATCATAAAAGCCCAAAAGGTGAGAAATAGAAATGTAAATGGAATCACTCAGAGATGAATACCAGGATATCTGATTATACTGCAATTCAATTACCAGACCATTTGGAACTTCCGTCAGCCGTACCATGATTTTAAGAAATTCATATTGAATGTAAATATCGAAAAAAGATATGTGTACCTCCACAGTTCATCAAGTGGTTCTGAAAATGTATTAACAAATCTGTCTTCATCAATATGCACGTGTTACTGGCTTTTCAACACTTTTCCTACGTTACGTCATGCTTTTCACGGTTGAGTTATTTTGAACAGCAATTTTAATGCAGCCTGTGACCAGTTGTGATAATTTTCGGCCACGCAATCAAAAATATTTCGTAAATTATGTACCCTGCGTTTCGTTTTCCTTTCAGCAAATATATTCGGAGAACCTGCAAAGGTTTCTGCTATGTTTACTCACCTCTGCATACTCGTGTATTCGGCCAAGGTGTATTTACCTCTATTAACCACACCTGTAGGCCTTTGTAATACCTGCCTGTATTATTTTACCTTCTCTGGGGAAGACCAACATGAAATAATGTCGTTAAAACAAAACAATTAACCATTTCCACAAAAAGCATAATTTACATTTACATGGAGATGGTATTGAACTGCTTTATATGACCCCTCCCCGTAAAACACCGATCTACCTTTGACAACATGATGATATTAAGGGCAAGATCTAGTAAATGACTTTAGACTGTCTTTTTGGTGCTAGATCCATTATGACGTCATAATCAGTTTAAACTTTCTTTTTCACGTACTTTACGGCTCTAATAGAATTATGAAGAAAATAAAGTTTTTTTCATGGAATTCAATTTAAAATCATATTAAAATTAATCCCGAAACCTATATTCAATTTGAAATTTAATTTAAAGAAGAGGATAAGAACAAACAAATTACCGTTTTCTGAGAGACTGTAGGCAATCTGGATACATTTCCTTTGTCCAATAAAGAAAAAAACTACCATATTCATGACTGACTTTATTAATTTTTCATCAAAAAAGACAGTTTAAAATATGATTTTTCGTCTTGTTTACCTATAAAATATGCCCCGATACACCTTATTTGACCAAGCTATACTTAAGCATCTTTAAAGGAATTTATTTCTCAAAGTTGAGAAATCTGTAGGCTCCTCTCATTTACTAGATCTTGACCTTAAGCAATTCCCTTTTCGGGACATATAGTATTTGGTCTATCCATCCGCCTGTCTGCCTGTTTGTCTGTTGATCTGTTGGTCCGTAAAAACTTTAACCATTGCCCATAACTATTGAATGTCTGGGGCTTTCATATTTCACGTGTATTCCTTGTGACCTTTCTTTTTGGGTACAAACTGTGGAATCATTTTAATTCGTGGTGGTCAATGTTCGTGGGAAAGCAAAATTTTGTTAGTTCGAGGGACGCAATTTCGTGGGTAACTCATAAATACATACATGTAAATCAATTTAAAATTATGTTAACTAAATCATTGTTCGTGGGAATGTAAATTCATGGATAACTTTGTCCACGAAATCCACGAACATTATTCCCCCACGAACAATGATGATTCCACTGTACTTGACCTCTTGACCTTGAAGTTTAACCAAAGTTTGCAAAATTTTACCAAAAATGAACCTAAGCCATAGCTTTTAAACGGTCGGTTCTAGAGATTTTATATTTCACTTACCTTTTTACCTTGACTTTGGAGTTTGATCTACTTTTGTTAAACCTTAACCTTGGCCATAACTTTGAATGATTAGTGCTAAAGCTTTCATATATCATCGTGTATTTCTTTTAACAAAACCTTCCTTTAGGTACCAATATTTTTGATTTCTGACTTTGACCTTTCAATTTGTCCTTCGTTAGTATAAACTTTCTCCGTAACTTTTGAACCGTTGGTGCTACGGCTTTCATAATTTTTTTTTTAAATTAACTAGATGAAATCCCGGGCAAGCGCCTTTGGTACCAGTATTTTTGGCCTCATGACCTTGAACTTAGAGAATGGCATAATTTTGAAAAACTTTTAATCTTTGCCATATTTTCTAAATGGTTGGTGCAAATGCTTTCATATTTCACATGTGTAGTGACAAGACCTTATTTTTTGTTTCACAAACACATCTTGAAAGTCATCTCTCTTGCAGCTGACTTTCCCCTTATCTCACCCGATCCAGTTCTTTATTGACTTTGTCAGTACATTGATTGATGATAGCTGCAGATCTGCAGCTCGCTGGTCTGAGAAAAAAAATGAGATGGACAACCAGAGAACTACAGTGCTATCCATTGATAATAGGTCATCTCAAAATATTACAAATCGTGTTTTAACTAACATTCTCCAAAACCGTTGTTAATAGCTCTTCTGGGCCTGGAATTGAGACCATTTTGCCTATTTATACTGCCATTTTGGATGGTAAGACAATTTGGTCCAAAGCGCTTTGCATTGACTTGTACATACAGTTTTGTAGAAGAACAACCGAGAAACAGCGCACTTTTTTGCAATAAGTATACAATTTTTTTAGTGGTTGGAACTGTAGCTCTACGGTCGTTCATTCCAATTTTTCAGACCAGAGAATCAGATCTGCAGCTAGACTGATGATAGCTAGCTGTCTCTTTCATTTTCTCTCTCCCTCTCTTGTAATGTTTGATGATTTCAAGTGCGAAGAAACAACTTTCCATGAAACTTAATATATTGTTCATTCGTAAAAATCCCTATAACAATCGGACAAACTTGCGATATATAAATAATCCATTTGTAAGTGTGGATTGAGTTTATATACATACATACATATATATATATATATATATATATATATATATATATATATATATATATATATATATATATATATATATATATATATATATATATATATATATATATGGCATATTTTTTGAAATAAATGTTGTTTGTTTTTAGTAAGTATATCATTATTCCACTTGTATTTTGCTACAAAAGTGTGTAGAAAGCTACGGCATTCCATACACCATCATACGGACGGCGAGGCCAAAAAGTTAAAGTATTTTTTTTCTGACGTCACTAACGTTGAACGTCGTGCAAGTGTAACGTTAAAAGCGAAAATCAAAATTCTCACGTTCACAAGGAACGTAGATGTTGCAATGGCTCTTCTATTAATTGTAACTTATCCGAAGAATAAAACAGGGATTTTGAAATATGAAACATAGACAAGACAATGAGTTGAAAAAATGTAAATGTAAGCATTGAATTATCATTTTTTGAAATACAACAGTGTAAGCAAACAAATTGAGTAACACTCGTTAGCGTTACTCAATTTGTTTGCACACACCGTTGCAGTTATGAAACTATATCTTTCAAAAAATGATAAAATTCTAAAATAACATGTACAGTTTCAAATTTCTGCTATGTGCCCTTTCGTCTTACGCCAATGACATCAGTTGACCATATTTTGAAGGCAGTCCCAACTAATGAGGGATACAAGCTCATCACGTTGTTTGCTTTCAGGCTTTTTATTTACTGTTGAGTAAATATTTTTCATTAAGTTGTTCTATTCAAAAGAAATAATATTAAAAATACAATAATATATTTAAAAAGAAATCGATATAAAAACACCATCAAGTAGACATTTGATGTCTCTCAATCTGTTTACTCTTTAAACCACTGCCAAAACATAACTCTGAGTTGAATAACCAAATATATCATGCATCTGGATTCCAATAAACAAATATTTTTTTTTCTAATGTACATACCAGAAGATTGGAAATTTTGATGTACTTCAAATTGATACATTGTTTAGATATCGTATACACTGTGTATCTAATTGGCGTTTTGTTATTAAAAACTGTGGGTGTCAGTGTTCAATCTGTGAAATCGAATTTCGCTGTTACGTTGTTCTAGCATGGCCTCATTGGAAACTCAGGGCAGACATTGATTAGCAAGATATTTGATGGTTACGGTATACATCCCTTAGTTTAAATCTCACTTGGTCTTAGTCTTTAATCCAAAAAAGTTACAACATTTTAGGATAAATGAACATGGGAGATCTTTGTTAGCTCTGAAGGTATGAATAATTTTGTTGTTCTTTTTCAATTTGATTATAACAATGTATGAATAAATTTTATGGAAGTATGTTTAAAAAGTTCTCAAATTCCAATATTTTTTGAAGCAATGCTTTTATCTCTTTTTTTTCAAAAAGTTGCATTTAAATGTTAAATTTCTGAGCTGGATAACATGTTATTTATTACCTTTTCTTCTCTATACTTATTATTAACCATATCTCGATTTAATAATCAAGTGTTTCACTTTTTGTAATAATATGTCTTCCAAACGTGCATAAACTGAGTAGATAGTTTTTTAAAATAAATATTCAAGATTATACAGTTTTAATAACGTTTTTTTACACGGAAATCATGACATCAATAGAAGAAATGAAAGTTAAAGTATAGACTTTAATATTATGAATAATTAATTAGACTTCTATTAATTTGTTATCATTGTTAATCTAGGTCGCTAAGATTATTTCTCAAATGAAGCAAAAATTTCGCATTTGTATTAGTTCTTAATGTCAGAAAAAGGAGCGTGGATTTTGGTTTACAGCTAAACTGGAAGCATATTTACTTTGAACCCTAAAGAAATATCAAACGTGAAAATACACACAGAAAATACTAATCAATTTTAAAGAGAAAAGTCTCTAAAGAAGTCTATAATTATGATACACCAATGAATAAATACTTCTTTTAAAAGCTTTGCTTCATGTATGGATCGAATAGATGAATGAATAAAAGCCGGTCTATTCAGAAATAATTTTGTATTTATAACTTTGGACCACTCATTTACCTTTTTTTCACCTTCTTTCTTTAATAGGAACATGGACAGAAAGACATACAATGTCTACGATATTTCCTTTTTGTTAGGATTGTTGAATAAGGCTTCTTAAAGAATCGGCCAACTCATTGTTACAAAATTTGCTTCGCTAAGTTTGAAGCTTAATTGATTCTTTTGTTATAACTTAATTACTGGCTCCTAATTAACTTTGTCCCGTTGTAGATGGATGCAAAAAGAAGAAGGTCCTCGTTAGCTGACTTCATTAAAACAGAACGCATAAAGCGAAACGAAACCGCTGTAGAGGACATTAAAAGTGACGTTAATAACAGACAAGTAATAAGTGAAGATAAAACTAAAATTGAAAGACGCACGAGTCAGCTGTCCACAATTGATGATAACAGAACACTAGATGAAGAGACATCGGCTTTGTATCCGCTTCGCATCAGGCGGGAACAAACACGACATAGCCGTAACTCAAAATGGTACGACGAATCCCGCAAAAACGCCATACAAAACGTCATAGACAAAGAGTTATGCGGTATTGCGCCAGATGAACCCAACATAGATCATATACCCCGTGGGTTTGCCAAACGTCGCCGCTTTTCTGTGATTCAAGACAATGAAGGGAGCAGTTTCACCAAAGAAGACAAATTAAGGGCTCTTGAGGAAGAAGGAGGTAATCAGAGCAGGAGTTTAAAAAGCGGGCGTAGCCGAAGGACAAGCAGGTCAACAAGGACCCTCAACTCCATTCCTTCCTCTTCTTACCCTGGGAGTAGGTCGGGCTCAGTGAATTATGATGTTCAGCAAGAATCGATTTCCAAAAGTAAAGGGTTGCGGCAAGAATCTATATTGATGAAAAATGATAGAAATTTTGAAGACCTTTGGTTATCGGAAACTGCAAAACAAGATCAAGATCGAACAATTGAGAGAGACGTTAAGGACGACCAGGTAATCAGGGTTGAAATAACAAGAGGAAAAAGTGGGAGGAAGCAAAATAACGTCGTTATATTGCAGGTAGGAGAGCCAGCTAAAGAAAATAAAGACAAGGAATCTGATGGTCGTCATGGTGATATAGATCGATTACAGGTTTCAGTTGAATCTCATTTCGAAGATGGTCAAACCAAAAAAACCAACAATGCAGACATAAATAAAAGAGCAACGTACAATGTTAAATCAGGAGGTTTTAGAAATAGAGAATCATTCAAAAATGTCGACGACAGAAATGAATTAAGTGGAAATCCTAAAGAAACGAAAACGAAAGATAATAGAGAAACCATAGAAAGTGTGACTCCAAATGTGTCGTCAGGCAAAGTCACCGCGATTAATGACAGCGAAAATATATCACACAAAGACCCAAAGGAGATTCTATCAACAGAAAAAGTACACAAAAATCCAAAGGAGATAGCCTCTACACAAGAGGTTCCATCTACAAATAAAGAGCCAAAGGGAATTTCATCTACAAATACATCACAGAAATATTCAATAGAGATTCTCTGTCCAAATACACACAAGGACCTAGAGGATATATCCCCTACGATATCACAAAAAGACCCAAAGAATATTTCCTCTACAAATACATCACTCAAAGACCCAAAGGAGATTCTCTCAACAGATACATCACACAAAGATACAAAGGAGATTCGCTCTAGATATACATCGCTCAAAGACCCCGAGGAGATTTCCCCCACAGATGCACCACTCAAAGATCAAAAAAGTATTTCCTCTAAAACACCAGACAAAGACCCTCAAGAGATTCCCTTAACAAATACACCACAAAATGACAAAAAGAAAATTTCCTCTAATGCATCATACAAAGACCCTCAGGAGATTCCTTCGACAAATACTTCACACAAAGAGCCAAAGAAGACTTCCTCTACAAATACATCACTCAAAGACCAAAAAAAGATTTCTTCAAGAGCATCATACAAAAATCCAAAAGAGACTCCCTCTAATCCATCACACCAAAAGGGCATTTCCTCCATAAATACGTCACGGAAAGACCCAAACAAGAATCCCTCAACAAAAACGTCACATAAAGACCCAAAGAAGATTCCCTCTGCAAATACGTCACAGAAAGAGTCAAAGATGATTCCCTCTAAAAATACATTACTCAGAAATCCAAAGGAGATCCATTTTACAAATACATCACAAAATGAACCAAAGGAGGTTCCCTCCACGAATACGTCACACAAAGACCCAAAGGAGATTCTCTCTACAAATATATCAAAGAAAGATTCAGTGGAGATTCTCTCTACAAATGGATCATTCAACGAACCAAAGGATATTCCCTCCACATATACGTCACACAACGACCGAAAGGAGAATCCTTCTAATATATCGCATGAAAAGGAGATTCCCTCAATAAATATGTCACACAAAGACCCAAACGAAATTTTCCCCACAATTAAATCATCTGAAGTGGTTCATACACAGAGTAGAGATAGTTCTTGTGATGACAGATCTGGAGATGAGGATCAAAGACACGCATCGAATCATCTTAAACATGTCCAACTATTGAATGATCGAGAAACCAACACTAGCGAGACACAATTGTCACCAGACACAAATAAAGTCTATCAAACTGATGGTTCATCGCAGGATATCACAACAACAGATGTAGGTGATCCAAATGGTGGTGAAAGCGAAAAAATAACATTAAAACAAAATAAATTAGATATAAAACATACAAATGGTATGAAACTCACAGATAATGAAAAGCTGAATGAGAGCTCAGTTCCACAATCAAGAGAAGTGAACTCCGAGAATCAAGATAAAAACGTTATTTCCAACACACAGACGGAATTAAATATTTACAATGTCTCAGACAAACAAGGAAATAAGACTTTAGATCTTCCAGAAGCTACTGCTGTCTATAGTTCAAAGTGTTCATCTAGAATGTCAAAAGTAAGTATTGAAAAATAAATTGATTATGCATTGAAAAACAAATTGATTAAACTTGGGTTCTTTATAATTGTCCTTAGAAAATGCATTTCAAAGCTACTGGAGAAAGGTAAAACAACCATACAATTTGTTTTATCACTGATGTTTGCGTTAAAAATGCTCTGGCTCTTTTCTATTGGAATATCATTTTGTTTCTGCAGATTAGTAACGACGACTACAGATCGCTGGCGGCAAGTATGAAGTCTTTGATGAAGGAGGAACAAGAATGCTCTGAAATGTTCGTGAGATCGCTGCAAGATGTGAGAACTTATAACGCCAAACTATACAAAAATCCTAAATCACGTCAGTTTAGCGAAGTAGCAGTTCTCGAAAGATGGCTTAAGAGCCAGGAGATTCAACAAACACGAACAGAAAACTCAAAACAGGCTATGGAAGAATCTTTTCCAAAGAAAATACAGATTTATTCAGAAAATGACAAACATTACGAAAGCGAAGGAGAGGAGAGTCAAGACTTACAAAGAGGAAAAAGACCTAGTGAAAATGATGGGAAGGAGAGCCCAGACATACAAAAAGGAAAAGGACCTGGTGAAAGCGATGGGAAAGAGATGGAAAATATAGACTACAAAGGACAAGATATGAGTTTTAAACAAAATCTTCATGTACCAGTCGAGGAAAATGAAACACATCTAGAAAATAAGGGCTGTGAAGACCAAAAACGGAAAGAAGAACCTCATCCTGAACTAAACGGTTATATACAAACAGATCTTGAAAATAAAAACTATCAACGAAAAGAAAAGACCGTGGAAGAAAATTCCCAGGAACCAGTCGAAAAAACTAGAACATATTCAAAAAATGAAGTTTATAAAGAAAACGAAACAGAAATTGAAGAAAAAATAAATGAAGTTAACAAGAGCAATGGTGAAAATCTGGGAAAGAAAAGTTCTACCCGAAGAGAAATACTAGAGAAAGAAAATCCTGATTTACCAAGCGAGAACAATGATGAAGAAATGGAAAATAAAAGCTCACATCGAAAAGAAGTGATGGCTGAAAGGAATCTTGATGTATCAAACCAAAACAAGGAACCCAACAAAATAGATCATGAAAATAAAGTTTGTGGAGAAAAAGCAACAAATGAAGTAGAAAACCGCTATGTATCAAATAATAACATGGAAAAAGATCTGAAAAATTGCAAAAATGAACGAAAAGAAACGAGGTTGGAAGTGTATTCTGCTATGCCGTACATGAAAAATGAAGTGGACTTTGAAAATCTAGAACATGAACGAAAGGACTCGAGGATGACTGTTCATTCTAATGTACAAGACGAGGAGAGTGACACAGAGATGGAAAACGAAAGCAAAAAAGGAAAAGACACGAAGGTGGAAGAAAATCCCGATGTATCAAATCAGAGTAAGGCTATAGAAAAGAATTTAAAAGGTTTGATTATCGAGGAAAATCACTTAAATAAAGAAGAAAAAACAAGCAATCTAGAAGTAACGAAAAATTCAACAGGCAACATTGATGATTTGGTAGAACGATCAAACGATAGTTCCGAATCAGAGGAAGAATTAACTAACCATTTTGTTGAAAAGCAAGTTCAGTCTACAGATCCCAACATCCATAATAATCAGATGTCCGCTGAAACACAGAGTGAGTGTTTCGGTATAAACGACTCTTGCTTAAATGACGAAAGTCTCCAAGATATCAGAGCAAACGGGCACACGAAAAATATAGATGACACAAAGAATGAAAGCAACGAATCAAAAGATACACCAAAGAATGAAAATGCTGTAGAGTTTGCAACATTGGTAAAAACAAACAAGACAGGTGATCAAGAAGTTTATGATTGTGAAAAAGTCATAGGCACTCAGGATGGGGCATTTACAGACAACCTCGAAGACAAAGCATTTCACAATGAAAGTAGTTTTGACAATGAAGCAAATCTAAAGACTTCAAATCCAAGTGAAGAACATTCTAAGATTAATTCTGAAAAATTTGAAACTGAACAAGATATTTCTAGCTTCCTAGATAACCAACGATTAGAACAGGGGGATGACAAACTCAGTCCTAAAAGAGTGGAAGATATCAATTCAACAGAGTCTGAAAGAGTTAACGAAGAAGTGGAACAGAACAATAATGAATTTCCATATGAACTGTCGTGTCTAAATCGTAACCTTGAAATAGCAGATACTCCAGTCAAACTTGATCCCTCTCCTACAAGTGATGAATCCAAATCTCGTAAATCGAGCCCAAAGAGGATTGAGATTCTTATAAGAGACGATGACAAAAGTCGAGAGAATGATCTTACGGTAGTGATTGAGCTGCCCACTGATGGAAGTAATGTTGCTGAAAAGCACAACTCATCTGAGGTGAAAGAGCAATCCTGTCAGACAGACACTGAAATCAACCCAGAAAAGACGACTGTGTTACCGCCACTAAAGTGTGAGCCTCCACTAGTTCAAAGAAGGGAAAGATCATTTATTAGATTGCATCACGAGACGACTAGTCTCAGAGAGGAGCTTGATCCCGATGTTCTTTACTTCATCAAACAAGCAGTAAGTCTTTCTCTTGCTTCTCTCTTTCTCTCTGTCCCTATATGAGTGTGCTAACTTATGCTCAGCTAGCTACACACTCCTCGTATCGACTCAAAAATAATCCATTTAACTCATACACAATACCAAATAAATAAAAGTTTGTTTGTTATTTAACGTCCCTCTCGAGAATTTTTCACTCATATGGAGACGCCACCACTTGCTACAAATTTTGACCTATACTCGGCACTTAGGGCCATTGAGCAGTGAGGGGTCTTTTTTGTGCCAGCACCTACTGCGAAACGGGACCTCGGTTTATACGGTCTCATCCGAAGGACCGGTCTCCACGTCCCGCAGTGGGATTCGAACCCGCGACGTAAAGATCCACTCCTTACTCCGCGACTCTAGAGCAGACGTTCTAACCACTGCGCCACACGGGCGACTATAAATTAAAGTAAAATACAACGTAATTTTATCTTTGTGTGTATTAAGTCAAAAGTTATGGTAATGTAGCGTAATTTTATATATTCAAAAATTCACAATGTTCTCATGCACTTTTACAAAATTTATGTAATTAAGACGATAAAAGAAATATGAAGAGAAGTAACCGTGTATGTAATTCGCCACTGAAAAGTGATCTTTCTTCTTCTCTCGTAAAAAAAATTCCGCCTAAGGTCATTGGCAAGACATGATTATCCGGAGCAAAGAGGTTTAATTCATATGGTTTTTTTCTCTTATATATCAGACAATTAGTGACACTAGTAACCTGTCTCTGGTGAAAATATTTGAGAGTGATCTCCCCTGCAGAATTCTCTATAGGCGGATAAAGTGTAAAGAGGGCTTTTTTATTTCGGAAAAGCAGTGTCGAATCGTGGAAAAGTACTAGTGGAACAGTGTTCTGCTCTTCTGCGCTTTATATCAGCCCCCTGTCTGCTTTTCCTCGACTTTTTCAAACTGCTTTTCCGCAACAAGTTTTAATTTTCAGTAATATTCCATCTTCATTATTTGATACTCTTTCCCGCCATTTTGCAATGGCTACGGATATAGAGCTTGGCATGAAGCAGTTGGCGATATTAACCTTACTTTCTTGTACTTCCTCGAAGCGTTCTAGTTAGTAGTAGTTGGTATGAGCTCATGGTTTCATAAAAATTGAATGAATTTAGCAGTTCATGGTTGGTGATAGTTTTTTGATAATATACATGGATATATGTAGTTGGAGTTGTCGTGTAAGATTTCAACTTGGCTAACAGAAGAAGTACATGTTAAAATAAGTCGCGGAAAAGTAAAAAAAAATATCATTGCAGAATAGCAGTATGATTTGTCGCGGGGAAAACAGTGTGTTTTTTTTTTTGCGGAAAAGCAATGTCGAGTCCGGAAAAGTGGAACATTGAGTGTAGTAGGTATATCGAACTGATAAAAAAGTGGAACAGTGAGTGTAGTAGGTATAACGAACTGATAAAAAAGTGGAACAGTGAGTGTAGTAGGTATATCGAAATGATAAAAAAGTGGAACAGTGAGTGTAGTAGGTATATCGAACTGATAAAAAAGTGGAACAGTGAGTGTAGTAGGTATATCGAACTGATAAAAAAGCCTGCTTGCTTACGACCACGTGAAATCAGGCATTGACATACATTTGGTTGTGTATTCATGAAATGTATTCAAAGAGCAATGAATAAATATTAGTTTTGCATTTAGAATAACTTTAAATTATTATTTTTACATAATATCCGATATTGATTCAGCTTTTTTTTCTGTTTCTGTTCTCTTCAAACAATAGTTCATGCTATAACGAATTTTAACTGCTCAGTCTGAATATAAAGAAGTTTTCATTCTAGCCATTATGTCTCCTATCTATTCAAAGCATATTTCATAAGATTTTTATGTAATTAGAGGTCCCTGGACATTAAGGCTTACCAGACATCAACTTGTTACTGTCTTACTATTTGATTAGATATCACTGAAGTTGTGAATAGGTCGCCTCTTCATCCTGTCACAAGCACTTTAATTCATCGGACCTTAATTCTATTTCCAACCCATACATGTAATTGCTTTCATATGTTGATTTGAATTTTTATGGGGTGGGCTTTTGTAGTCAATGCTTTTTATGATCCATTCAAATCTGCCCTGTCCCACGTATGTCATTTTGTACTTTGGAATTTCAATACAACAAATGAGCAGATATCACCAATATTTCTGTTTTCTCTTTGTGTTCTAGATCTCGTGCACTGTGACGAGTGAACAATTAAAATCCTGTTTTTGTTCTTTGGTCCACTTTTAACAGGGTTACAATTCATTAATTTTGAGTTTATATAAACCATTTTATCTCATGAAATGTTGCTGAGTTACAAGTATGGAGTACGTTTTACAGAATATGGGCCCCTGAATTTTAAAATATTTTCAGTTGGCTTAGTGTAGTACATTCATATTACATTGATTCTCTGTATTTTTACATAGTTTTGTTTTTTCTCTAGGGAATTGTCTTTGTCTTGCATTTGCATCCTTCCTTTCTCTCACCAGAGATTATATCTACTCAATATCTACTATTAACAGATGACTTCATATATCTAGTGCTTAATTATGGATAGGTATAAAAACTATGCTAATTTTCATTGATTTCCGTTAAAAATTCCTTTGTTTATTTAACTTTTTTATATTCAACCTTAGTTCTTATTGTTAATTTTGGAAATATAAATGAAACAAGTAATTGCTTATTTTTTAATTTAAATGTTTCATTATTCAAAATATTAGAAAGAATTCAATTAGGTATAATTTGTGATTGATTACGTACCCATTGCGTGAACAGTAGAACTTATTTTGAGATTATTATGTACAAAGACAAAATCTGGTTTCTAAATATTGAATAAAATATTTAATAGAAATTAAGGACAATTTTGATTATCAACGTAATGTTTTTTATGCTGGAAACATGCACTTCAAGTAGATTTTCACCCATTAGTTATATGATTATTAAGTAATTTTCCTGCTATGTTCGATATCTTCTGAATAGAAAGAACAGAGTCAGATGTATGGATTTCTTACATTTATATACAGGTCTCCTGTCCTTGTTTTATTTACATATTATATGCAGGTTTAAGTGTGAGAGTTTGGTTCAGCCCATGTTTCCTTAATTATTAATGTATTAATGATCGAGTATTTTCCCTCAGCGGAAGTTATAACTCCCAGTCTGCAGAAGTTGATGATTATGCTAGCATTGATTCTATGTGTCAGTTTTTTTAAATCAAAATTAACAGATATCCTCTAGTCACTTCTATTTGCACCTGTCTGGTGTTTTTTTAACTATATTCAGCAGCTTATCATAATAAGCTATGAATAATAAAAATGACAGGGTTCCAATGTAAGAAGGTATTGACTTCCTTCCTTTTCCACACAAAACACAAAACATTATTTCATTAAGTGAAACAAAACATTATAGAACAAATTATTAATGAATCTTTAGAATGCAGCAAATAATGCACTGGAAGAGAAAGGGAAATAATCCTTTTGAATTTCTTTTACAGGAGAGGAGACAGAGGTCCAAAGTGGATGATATTTTGAGAGAACTTTACCAGATGAAGCATGCAGATGTTCTTAGGTCTCCACAAAAGACTTGTCTCGACTTCTCTGGGGTACTTGAAAGCCACCCCCGTTTTTTCTACGGATACAGTTGTGGCGACTTTGAGAGCATGGTGATCAAAGCGAACAAATTTGACAATAATGTCCGCCGATATCTAGGGTATACTAAAAGAGCTGACAGACTTCAAAATATAGAACATTCAAAAAAGTATAGGGCTTACATGGATCTCCGAAAAAAGCTTAAGCATTTATACTGAAAGACGTCTATGTTGCTCCACTAAAAAAATCTCCATTGTAAGAAGACGAGAGCAATGATTGACTATTGACTGTAAGAGGATGTTATTCTGCTGATGTAAGCTTCTGTAATCAGGTCCTTGCCTATAACTTCTGGTATCCTCCCTTTGTGCATGCTCGTCTGCCGGTTCTTGTTATCAAAGGGCCTCAAGCCTTCCTAAGATGTTTCGACCTTAAACCATAACATCCTTCAGTTGGTGGGTCAATGGTGGTGGACAATACACTATTCGGTGGATCCCGGCTTTCTACACATAGTCATTCCGCATCCCCTAGAGTTCTTAGCGTTGATTTCCTCGCTCTGTCATACACAGGTGTACTAACCAAACACTCCATCCTCGATTCGGCAGTCTGCCATGAGTTTCTTCTTTTTTTCTCTTCCTAGCACTGCTCCTCCAGCTCTTATGAACTGTACCTGTTTCTGTCTAATTTCTTTGGTCCTTTTCCAACTTTGCTGTTTTTTAAAGACATTACCATATAAAATCACGTGACACGTGCCTATCTGAAAGTTACAGGAAAAGGATTTGAAAGCCACGCTACATGTCATTATGTGAACGTTCAACTGACTACTTGAAAGCCAGACTACATTTGAGTATGTGAGCACTACATAACAAGTGAATATTACAGTCATGGGTAAACACGGCATGACATGTGAACGCTAAAGGACAGATTATACATATTTAAGTGAATATGTGAACATAACATGTGACTTCTGAGATTACGGACGGTACGCTACTTGCTAATGTGAGTGAACACCAAAAGAAATGTAAACATTCGACAAAAAAAAAAAAAAAAAAAGAAAGAAAGAAAAAAAAAAACATTGTGAAATCTAAATAATTTTAGACGACATATTTTAGGTTCACATTTGCATGATTGAAATTCCTTGAAGAATTTTCCATTTTTCATCGTACACGCATTGAATTTTCATACAATATATTGTTCTAATGCTGCATAATTCACAGTGAATCATTAACTATCATCTGTATATAAAGATTACGCCTGTAATGAACTATTATACTGATCATATTGTTAATTCCATTGAGAGCCTAAAGCGTAAATGTATATCCCATACGAAATGAAACCCGTCAAAAGGCCTATCATATACTTAATAATCGATTTTCATACTTCTGCAATGTACAACGCTATGTACAAATTTGCTTATAAAAACACAGTCTTCAAATTTTAAAATTATATTGCCTATAATACAAAAAAATTAAGCCTTTCTTTAACAATCATACTGAGTCGTAATATGGTTGCCATATTTCATACAAGTTGTCATGTCTTTGTTTTTATCCTTAATTTCACTACAGATTACTCTCTTCAACTGTACAATGCAGAAGACTTATGACGTGTGATACCATGTGACAGGGGATGCTTACTCTTCCTTGGCACCTGATCCTACCTCTGGAATTTTCAGGGTTGCATGTATTTACAAATTTGTACTGTGTGTCCTTTTTTTTTTATTGAGATCGATCATTATTCCTTATCTTCGCCAATTTCACCATCATTTAGTTTCACAGTTTTGACTTGCAATCACCACCAAATGAAAGCCTAGTAAAAAGCCAAAGTTGTTGTCAAATCAATAAATTTAAAAACAGTTGAACTTTGCTATCTTGAACACTGATATTTCGAACACCATGGATATATCGAAGTGATTTGGAAGTCCCATTCGCTTATTCTTAAAGTATTTTACCCCTGATATATCGAATCTTCGTATATCTCGAAGTTTTTTTTCTCAGTCCCATCGCGTTCGAGATAACGAGGTTTGACTGTATATAAATGATAAGAAACGTAGCTTACTCAAATTGCCTTCATACTTCCACATTTTTTCGTGAAAAAAACCCCATTCCTATAAATAATTCTTCTTTCCGCCAGTATTAGGTTTGCTTTTTTCTGTATGAGTAAAATCCTAGTAATCACTGATTTTTTTTATTATTATTGATCATTGAAAGGAAGTCAAATGGGCGATGAAATATTTTTGCATTAAAACCTTTACTGTTGTTAATTTCACATTATAAACTTTTCTACCTGATTTTAATCTTTTGAGTCCATGGGTTTTGATGCCTAGCACATGCTTGGGAGATTGTACATAGGAATGAGCAGAGTACATTTTGATAAAGGCGAAATTTGACAAATGCGACTACTAGTATTTGACAATTCATTATTAAAAATTTGCAATCTTGACTACTTTTCATGTATTTCGCTTTAAATATACAAGTCATGATCTTCTAAATATGTAATTAAAGATTATGAATATGCAATTAAATATGTAATTATTTATATTATATATAAATCCTTACAAACAAAGATATTTAGCTGGTTCCAGTAAATGTTTTACCAAGCCTCTTTCTCTACTCCTCACTAAGATATTAACAGCAATGAAGGAGAAACTTCAGGAGTACTGTGCAACAATATATTCGAGAAGTGGTGTAAATCAGATGTGGATACTTAAAAACTCAAAGGAACGTGGAAATATTGAAATCACAGAATTTTACCAAAGAAACTGGGGGGATAAGCCGAGCCATATGCCTACATAACGATCGATAAAAAATCAATAAATTCATTTTACAAAAATTTCACTTTTTGTTGAATTAATGTAATGCTTATTACCATTTGCATATAAATTTGACAAAACCTGAATACTGTAACAGCGAAAATGATTCTGATTAACACAACAAAATGGCATCACGCTCAATTTTCACAGAAACTGACATAAATTGGATGATATAACTACATTTTTTAAATAGAGTGGGTCATCGTACCATTTTTTTGAGAACGATTAATGAAAGGCAATGGAAAGATGTTGCTTTTTACACTTCCAAAAATTTGGTATGAAGACCCACTCTTCATAAAAAATTAAGTTAACTTACTTAAATTTTCACCGTGGTCTTAAAAAATTCTAAGTCCAAAAACGCTTGCTAAATATAGAGAACTGTATGCTATTTAAAATGAAATGTTAGTGTGACTCCGTGGTCTAGTGGTTAGCGATGAGCTCTTTAAAGGGACATTTATTGAAGAAAGTGTTCGAGTCATGCTCTGATTTTTTTTTTTATTATTATTATTATTTATTTTTTTTTTTTTATTTTTTTGGTTTTAATTTTGTTTTACTTTATAAAAAATGTCTATAGGAATAACATATTTTTCACTGGAAATAAAATATATACATGTAGTAATGAACTTATTTACAGTAAATTATTTAAAATGCCGGATAAAAATTATAATAGATATTTGAATACTTTTATTCCCGTTTTATTTATTTTAAATAAAACCGCTTCTAGATCACCATTATCATTATATACGATGTTAACATTTTTATAATATCTCCACAATAAGTGTAAACACTCAATATGCAGATTAATTAATAGAAGTCCTTACCCATGTTAGACATTTGTGACAGTAATGAAAGTCAACTGTTTAGCTTGTTTAGAATATAAATATCATTTTTAAAACTACGGTAAACATTAAAATGCTTAAGTAAATTCGAACAATTGAGAGATTTTTTCCAATAAATGTTCTTGCATAGCCGAAAAATGGGCATGGGCACATGGCTCGTCTTATCCCCCCAGATTCTTTAATAACATCAAACGACTTTTCAACACTTTATACAGCCATTTCCCAAGATAAATTAAAGTCCAGGCTTTTTGACTTCATGGACAGCTGCTTTTTCAATACAAATGGAACTCGTAAATTTACTTACCTTGTCACTGGTTATTTGCAAAGTTATTATAATAAAAAATCAATCTGATTGTACACACAAGTACTCCGAAGTTTATATAATAAAGATGCTTGAGTTTTTAATTGACAATATCGATGAAGGTTTTGGAGATCAATCTTCCAACAATCTGTCGGAATTCTCATGGGTTCCAATTTCCCCCCTATATAAGCAGACCTATTTTTCATAAGAAGCAGATTTTTTTTTCAAAAACTTCTACATGAGAAGAAGAAAACAATTGCTGTGGCCTTCAACTCGACATTTAGATATACCAACGATTTAGATATATCAATTAACAATAGTTACTTCCATTCATATGTCGACTCGATATATCCCAGTGAACTTGAAATAAAAGATACCAGAGGGTCGGACACATCTGTTTCATATTTGGATATTTTACTATAAAAAGACGTTAAAAGTAACCTAACAACCAAACTTTATGATAAACTTGATGACCTCAACTTTTCTAACGTCAACATTCCTTATTTATGTATCAATATACCCTTATCATTTGAATATGGAGTTTCTGTCTCCCAGTTGATTCGATACGCAAGAGCATGCTCTACGTACGAACAATTTCTAAAACAAGGCAAACTATTGACTAACAAGTGATGAAACAAGAATATCAACAGTCTCATTTAAAGTCAACAGTTCGCAAGTTCTATGGTCGATACAATGATCCTGTCCAAAAATTCAATTTATCATTAAATCAAATGCAGACTGATGTATTTCATGCTATTTTTAGACCATTATTTATACACTGAATTGTCTACGGATTTTTCCGTTTGCCCGATCCTGACAGGTAGCACACGGCGGGTGTGTCCGGTGGACAGGGGATGCCCCTGATCCCACCTCCGATGCTTTTAGAGGTCCGTGTTTGCTCTGCTCCCGATTTGTACTATTTCAATTGGCTTTTGATCTTGATTACCGTTCTTTATCTCAATATTTCATATAAAGAATGTACATGTAGTATAATTTAAAGTTAATGAAAATTATTGGTATATGCATAAATGTATTTTTCCCCAAAGTGTTCCCTGTTTTTTAAAACGCTTCTTAATGCTTGCTTGCAATGCTAATTCTTTCGAGATTTAATAATTCCATTGCTACTGAAAATAGCAATGATGCAAATTATGCTTCAGTCAAAGAATAAACTGAGTTTCATTTTTATTTTAGTATTTGAGACACAGAAGTACAAGTTTAAACGTACTTATATTTATTTATTTATTTTAATTAGTAATGAGACCCTATATCTGTGATGAAAACAATTGATATGTTGAATGACATTTTTCATACAAATAGTTAAGTCATTATCTTCATACTGAATTTTATACAAATCATTCAGTTACTTATACCTGACGATAACAAGGAGATCACAATGATTGTGACAGGTCAGCAGGGGATACTTTTTCCTCTATGGCACCTGAGCCCATCTCTAATGCTTTCAGGGGTCCCCGTTAACCCTGCTCTCAATTTGCATTGTTTAATTGTATTTCATGCTTGATAACTATTCTTTATCTTAACCTTTTATATTAAAAAGTAAACAGCATAAAACGATTATGAATTCTGATTGACTCTAATATCAATCTGCGTATTTTAAATAGTTTCTCTACTGTACCTATCTCCTTAAATAATATAATTGAATTTTACGACACAAGTTATAATGCATTTTTTTTTATTGCGCAGTGGTTAGAGCGTTTGGACTAGAGTCGCAATGTAAAGATACATGTATGATCCTTACATCTGGGGTTCTACGCAATCAGGCATAGTATGTTTCAACCATAGTCGATGTCTAGCGCTTATACTATGATTCATCAACCTTTATAAAATGATCATTATTATCATCTGCATACTTCGTCTATATCCTTAAATATAACATTGTATGAACATGTTTTTTTCTGAAATTTGTCAGTATTTTCATATTTGAGGGAGTAAAATATTACATTCAGTGACAATTTATTCATTTACTTGAGATGACTGTTTAAACCGAAAATTGGCATTTTTCAGGATTGTGGCCAATGGACTGAAAATCTATCGTTTTCGAAATTCAATAGCTAGGTATAAAATGCTTAAACAACCTCAAGCTGTTATGAATACTGCCAGGTAAACAAAATGGACATTAATTTTTATGTTTACTACTAATTAATAATAAAAATGAAATTTTCTGAAATGTATTTCAATTCTGTAGAACTGAAGACCTTTTATGGACCTTTGTAGATTTACCCTACTTGAAAACACTTTTTGTCTGCTTTAAAATAGATGGGTTGTCCTCCTTGAGCTATTCTGTCTTACAATAACAGAGTGTAAATTATCACCAAGATTTTTGTTACTTTCCAAATGAAAGTAATATGTCTATTGTTAAAAATATATAAATTTGCAAATAAATTTGAAAATGCTTATCGCTCTAAATACAAAACTTGTAATAGGTACGAGGTGATGTGCGTAAATATTGAAATTTTACTTGCAAACGAATGATTTTAAAGTTAATTAAATTCCTTTCCTTTTAACGACCTTGAATTATAACAAAACAAAAGTCGTTCTGTCCTATCTATATATTTACCAATTTTATAATAATACTAACAATTTATAATGTTTGATATTTATATTATTTTGAAAAACCAGTATTACTGAATGTGTCGATAAATAACGGTAAAGGCAACGAACAGCGATTTATCTAAAATGCCTACAAACAATACAGATCTTAGAACAGGGCATAAATCACGATTCCCCAGATATTCCTAGGAGAAGATGCAGCCTCTGTCGACCGGTCACACTCACCGCGAGCCCTATGTATTGTTCAGGTAAATGGAATATTCCTTAGTCAAATTAAGCATAACAACAAAGGCCTAACAATTTGTATGAAAAACGCCAGCCAAAATACGACCCTGTGATAGGTAATCCTTTCAAACAAGGTTTATATAGCGACCATAAAATTTACCATATGAGGTTGTTGAAATTGCTGTAGCGTCAACTTATCTGTCAGTAGGCTGCCCCGTTTAAAAAAAATGATCGTATTCAGACCATGCTCCTGGGTATCGAATAAGTTGGGAGACGTGATCGTCATATGCAGGTGACCGCGGAATATTCCTACATAAATAAGGACATTTTACGATGGAACACCTCTGCAGTCATCTTGTTTGTCATACAGTAAAGTTGTTAGTTGGTCCTTATTTTCTATAGTCAGTAAGACATTCAAATATGAATCAGAAGTGGCAGACTCTGTGGTGTCTCTTATTTCGAGTTCACTCGGATATACCAAGTCGACACATGAATTAATTTATCATTGTTAATTAATGAAACGTCGTCAATGTATCTGAATGCCGAGTTAAAGGGCACAGGCCTTCTTCTCATGTAGAAGGTTTTGAACAAATTCTGCTTCAAAGGAATAAAAAAAACAGGTTGGATATTAAAGGAGCACAATTAGTGCCCATCGAAATTCCAAGAGTTTTGGAAGACCTGGTCTCCAAAGACTACGTAAATGTTGTCAATGAGGTGATTTTTAACAAAGTGATTTTGTTGATGACCAGTCACAAGATATAAAATTTTCCCAGTTCAATTTTTATCGAAGAAGATGTTGCGTATTATATTAAAATTCCAAATTTTTAATTTCTCGTGCAGAATAATTGTAAAAAGTATTATAAAGTATAGAAAAGACGAACGTTTTTATGATACTGACTTTTGAAAAGTTAAAAGATTTTTAAAGTTCTTTGGAGTTTTTGAGAATCCACATCTGATTTTCATCACTTCTAGAATATGCTGTAGTACAGTCCGTCTGAAGCTTCCTCTTTACAACAGTTAATAATTTGTGAGGGGTAAAGATAAGGGATTGGTAGAACATTTGCTGCATCCGGCAACATATCTTTGTTTCTGAGTAATATTATGAAGTAAAAGCAGGGTAAATCGAAATCAGCTTGGTTGACTGAAATGTTAAAAGTATCAAAGACCGAAATGTGATTTTGAAGAATTTCATCTTAAGAAAGTGAACTGTGATTTTAAGTTAAAGTTCAAGACGTAGGATTAAAACCAAGTTCTTCTACAATATTTTTATATTAATGAGCTTTTCAAACAAAGACTATATTGTTACAAGCTTTGTCAGTTGGAATTTAACGTATTGTTTATATCACCTGCATACGGGGTATATATCTTTCAGCTGATTCGATACGCAAGAGCATGTTCTACGTATGTACAATTTCTAAAACGAGGTAAATTATTGACAAATAAGTTGATGAGACAAGAATATCAGCTGTCTCGTTTAAAGTCATCATTTCGTAAGTTCTATGGTCGATACAATGACCTTGTCAGCAAATACAATTTATCATTGAGTCAAATGCTGACTGACGTTTTTCATACTAATTGTTAAGCCATTATTTACACACTGAATTGTCGACGGATTTTTCCGTTATTTCCCGATCATGACAAGGAGCACACGGCGGGTGTGACCGGTCGGCAGGGGATGCTCACTCCTCCATGGCACCTGATCCCACCTCTGATGTTTGGAGGTCCGTGTTTGTTCTGCTCCTATTTTGTATTGTTTTATGGACTTTTGAGCTTGAATACTGTTCGTTATCACCATATATTTCATTATATCCGTAGTGTTTCTAATTCTTTTATCGCTTCCGCTTAAGTGAAAATGGAAGAATAGATGTTTCTGATAGAAAGATAACTGACCAATACACAAAAAGTGTACATTCTTTTTGTGCGTCTCTCGTCCCAAGTGGAAAGTCCCAAGAGGTTGAGAATGGGAAATTTCCTGAGCGTAAAAGCATTGATCCTTATGTAAAAAAAAAGGAACAAAGACATAAATAGGTAAATAAAAATTAAAGAATGAGGAACGGCATGAATTTAATGCTAAAGGGCATAAAAATAATGGAAAACGTTTTGATTAAAGTATAAATAGTGATAATATTCATCAAGATAAAGAATTTGAATTAGTTGTGGTTATTGATTATTGACAAATGTACATATTTTTTTTTCGTTTATCCCAGATCTTCCTTTCGTTGTTTTCCATCATATATTCTCTGGAAACACAAATGGGATGCATTAAATTAAAATCAAAATCCTACCTTTTTATAAATGGAAATATCAAAATCCTACCTTTTTATAAAGGGAAAATCCTACCTTTTTAATAAAGGGAAATACTTTTGATTTAATTATTGGACTGCGATTTTTTTTGTTGCTTGAAAGCTGCCCTGAACTCCCTCTCAGTTAATATATGCATATCAAACGGCGGAATGTCTGAATAAAAACTAATTCATTACAAAAGAAAAAAAATGACAATAGCGAAAAGCGATCTCAGAAATCCTGTAAACAATACCTCTTTACATCTATTTATTTTCCAGATTAGGACTAAAAGATTATAGCTTATTTTTGTTAAAGTTGAAGATAACGGCAATCAATAAAGAATGCGAATTGTGAACAAGACAAAAACACAGACCTCAGGAAACACCAGAAGTGGGATCAGGTGCCTGAGAGGAGTAAGCATTCCTGTGAACAAGACAAAAACACAGACCTCAGGAAACACCAGAAGTGGGATCAGGTGCCTGAGAGGAGTAAGCATTCTTGTGAACAAGACAAAAACACAGACCTCAGGAAACACCAGAAGTGGGATCAGGTGCCTGAGAGGAGTAAGCATTCCTGTGAACAAGACAAAAAACACGGACCTCAGGAAACACCAGAAGTGGAGTAAGCATTCCTGTGGTCATGACCGTTGTAACAGTTGAGAAGTAGAATTTATTCAAAAACTTCTTTACAAGAAGAAGAAAATTCTTGTTACGGTCTAAAACTTTACATCGTCGACGTTTTATCAATTAACAATTTTATTCATATGTTGACTCGATACATCCCAGTGAACTCGAAATAAAAGGCACTACAAAGTCTACCACATCTGATTCATATTTGGATGTTTTAATGACTATAGACGATAATGGACAGATAAAAGCTAAACTGCATGACAAGCGGATTGATTTCAGTTTCCATCTTCAACTTCCCTTACTATTGTAGCAATATTCCATCATCACCTACATATGGTGTTTATGTCTTCAGCATGATTCCATACACAAGATTATTCTTTGAATACGATGAATTCTTAAACTGAGGCAAGCTACTGACCAATAACTTGATGTTAAAAGGATTTCAACAACCCGTTGAAATTCAGCTTTTGGCAAATTTTACGGTCGTAATAATGACGTTGTTTGTAAATACACACATGTACAACCTATCGCTGGGTCGCATTTTGTGTGATATGTTTTATATTATTTATTTGGTCACTGCTTTTACATATAATTTTAATATGGAGAACTCATCAATTGATCAATACAAAGGGCTCTCGGCGACAGGGGATGCTTACCCCTCCTATGTACCTGATCCCACATCTGGTTTTTACAGTGTTTTACCCTGTTTACAATTCGTTTTTTTTCTGGATTGATGAGATATATCAGTTTGTTATCTTCACCTTTAACATTGAAACATTTTGGAAAAGGAGATGGGTGAACATGACGAGCGATAAGCCTTTTATGTGACAAACATCAAGATGAAAAATTAAACTTCAATTATATCAAAATTTTCCTTGATATTTCGTCTAACATTAAAATATACTTTATGTAAAATCTCTACAATTTGCAAAAATCCCTCAAAGATCGAAATTATTTGCCTGTGAAATATTAGACACACACTAAAGCGGGCAAAAAGAGTCATTTTGTCATACTATAACACTATTTTTCGATATGAGTGGGTCTTCGCTCCACCTTTTTGAAAGTTAATCCTCAAAGTTTGCATAAAAATATACATTTTTTGGTTACCAAAAATATGGAGCAATGACCCACTATACCTTAAAAATATACTTTTATGACATAACATTCGCATCTTTTCGAGAAATACTTGAAGTCCATTAAGTCAAGGGTCATATCACAAACATGATTTAAATGCCACTGTTCATCAGGACTTGTGTAGTCTAGTGGTTAGCGTGCTAGTCTCGAAAGAAAATGATACTCAGGATTTTTATTGCTAGGGTTCGAACCCCACGAATACCACATTAATTTTTTTAATAAAAGAATAAATTTTGCCGAGAAAATTTTCCTCAGAAAAGTTTTGTTTATCGCAATTTCATAAACTTCAATAATGAGAACTTTACTCTAAATATTAAATTCACAAACTGAACATGATTTTTATATTTCTGAAGCTATAGGCTTTCTGCACGCTATGTTCGCCCATCTCCTTTGACTGTCAGTCATCGTCGAGATGCCATGAAATTTACATCGGGAATGTTGTTCGAAAATCATTGTCAGATATATTCGAGCTTAAACTTCCTTAAACGATCCTGCATAATAAGACATTAAATATCTAAAAACATGCAAAAATGAATTTGAAATACTCCGAATAATTCTCATTACTGCAGTAAAAAACCGGTCCCGTTTAACTAATCATTAACTTTGCATTTGCATATTTCTCTTGACATTTAAAAAATCAAGTTCAGATGTGAAACCTGAACTACTCAGGATCATACCATTTAGATCTGCATCCGCTATTATTCAATCCATTTAGAATATGCACGCAGTTAATGCACTCTTCTTTGAGAATCTCAAATCGCCTAATGCACTTTCAAGCTTGATCGAAGAAAGGGAAAAGCTAAGACTTCATTATACGATCCTACTGAAAAGAGACGTCATATTTACAGATATGCACCAATAACCAATTAATTCATAATCTTAAAATCATAATTTTCCCACGTTTATTGCCCATTAACTCCATATCATATTTCTCTTCACCAGTCCTTTTTTTTCTTCCAAGTGCATATGTGAAATTTAACTGTATTGAAAACATTCACTCATTCTTTAAAGAATAAATTCACAACTTACATATTAATAAAATGATATCGTAAATATTAAATATCAGACTCTAATTAAGAATACATTAAAATTTCTGTTCAAAGCCTAATATGATAGGACAAATTGCCCACTGTTCATAATTCTGTGATAAAAATATGAAATGTAACTTTGCAAGGCAACTGAATTTTTCAAAGGTAAATGATTTATTAATGCAGTCATTAAGACAATCCAGAAAACAAAACGACATTGCCGAACGTATGGAAAACTGTTTATTTATTTGTAAAGGTAAAATATATATCGCATTACGAAAATAAAGTACAAACAAGCATTCTGAGAGTATTGCATCAGCAATACTAGTCCCCTACCGGCAAGTGTAATCTGGTTCCCGTTAAAAATTGAAAATGCCATAATTCCGTCAAAAATCATTGAAGCGGGACGATATGCAAACTCGATCTATTTCTCATCAAGGTTATGTCACACACAGGCACTTGGGGTATGGACCCCCCCCCCTTTCCATTTTTTTTCTTTTGCCTGTGATGTCACATGCCAAAAATCAGCTCAATATCTGCAAGCGTTTAGAAGAAAATCACGGAAAACCCTGAAAATTGAAAAGGTCCTAATTCCGTCAATGAAGCGGAACGAAATGCAAACTTGATCTGTGACTCATCAAGATACACTCACATACCAAAAATCAACTCAATATCTGCAAGCGTTTAGGAAAAAATTGAAGAAAACCAAGTGGGACAGACAGAGGGACAGACAGACAGACAGCTAGACGGACAGACAGACTCAGAAGAAACCTATAGTCCGCTCCTGTTTCACCGGTAGGGGACTAATAAGCTAGAATCGATTGTTTTTCTCAGTTGACTTGTACATGTGTACAAAACCGTACAAGTTTTGCCATATTCATTAACACTTAAGTGTGAGAATAAAAGAAAGTTAAAATTCACCTAATACATTGAAGACAATAAAGGCAAATGAAGACTGCATAGCAAATCAAAGTACTGAAAGTACTGAAAGCCGGGCTTTAATATGTTCGAGTGTATTGTCTAATCCTAAATTAGTACATATTTGAAAATCTTTCTTTCTGACCATTGATATTTAACAGGTAGAGTTTGTATGATTATGATTAACAATAACCCATCTACCAATAATTTACGGTCCAGAACCCAACGTTAAGACCCCAGGATAGGACTTGGTGATATTTTTCATGAAAATACATTTATACCTTTCTAAACATTAAGCTCACAGTGGTTATGCATGGTAACAGTGCACTTTGAGTGGTTTTGCTGATTCATACAGGCACATATATAGTATCGGAGGAGCTAGGGGTGTCACCATTTTTCAAACATAAACTTTTACAATGGACATTGTACATTGAAAGGTTGATTGACTCTTCGCAATCAAATTTAAATTGGAACTTTCATCTCACTCTTCGTAATATAAACCAGGTATTTATCACGAGCGACGAACAGATTTACTAAAAGCAAAATGGATATAGTCTAATTTTAATTAGATTGTACCATCATTTTATTGTAGCATATTAAAAGTACGGTAATTTGGTAATGAATTAATGAAATTCGAAATGTGAAAGTAAGTTGTAGCCCACCCCTACTCCTTCTCCAACGGAATAGGATTTTCGGGTTTGGACAATTCTCCTTTTTTCTGATAATGATACTACATGCCTGTATTAATCAGAAAAGAAATATTCTTTATTTTTGGTCCTCTAGGAAACCAGCTGCACGAAAATTATAATTATCTAATCTTTATGACATGAATATGAGTCTAGTTCTAGTTCCAGGTTCGGCCATAATGGTCATTGCCTGAGAAAATCATGATGTATTCAGGTCTTTATGGCTCGTACATAGATGGCTCTTCATTCTGAACAGGAAGTTTTGAAGCAAAGACTAACCAACTTTTTCTGAAAAATTATAATGTGTTGTACTTAGATAAAGACTAATGAACATTTTTATATGTTGTTTTCTTTTAATTATATATTAACATAAACGAATTTTATTTCCGAGCACCCTTGAGAGCTTGCATGTGTTTTAAGACCTTTTTTTTTTTTTGGAATGCGCGCGCACGCTCAATATACTGTAAAGCGCTTTGGGAGCACATGCGAGATGAATCCAAGGTGAGAAGTCTCGAACAAAATTTTCACATTCAAAACATACCACATACCACTTTTCACTAAAAATTTGATCTGAATTTGTAAGCATAAAAATTTTCGACGCTAAATTGATTGTTAAATGGGTATAAATAATTTATATATTATACATAAATATATTCACATGAAATTTCTATCTTAAAGTTTACATTTTTATTTATTTATTTATTTATATTCCATGCTTCACAGAATATAAATCTTTATCCCAGTCATTTAAATTAATACTATTAAATTAAAATATTAACCAAATGGAATCGCATTGTTTATTTCATATTATGAAAGAAAACAAATAGTTTTGAACTTCATTTACATCACCTTTACACAAGATCTTAGCCGCTCGCGTGGCGCAGTGGTAAGAGCGTCTGCTCTAGAGTCACGAAGTAAGGAGTTAATCCTTACGTCGCGGGTTCGAATCCCACTGTGGGACGTGGAGACCGGTCCTTCCGTTGAGACCGTGTAAACCGAGGTCCCGTGTCGCAATAGGTGCTTGCACGAAAAAGATCCCTCACTGCTCAATGGCCGTAAGTGCCGAGTATAGGACAAAATTTGGAGCTCTCCACCGGCAAGTGGTAGTGTCTCCATATGAGTGAAAAAATTCTCGAGAGGGACGTTAAACAACATACAAACAAACAAACACAAGATCTTAACCATCATAAGGATTTTTTTTCGAAATTATTTATTAGAAAGGAGAAAGTTATTTTAATTGCATTCAGGGTTATCGAAGTAATACCGTATTTTCAAACCCTTTTCTTTAAACGCATTCAAATTTTAACTTATTTATTTGAGTAGTAATATATTGAAAACATTACAGCATTACCAGTATTACAACTGTAAGATTAATCTTCATGAATATTTACATACATACATCATTAGGCTAAAAAAAAAATTGTTTGTTTCCGGTTATACCCGACTGACCTCCTACACATTTTTTTTTTCAGAAAATTACGAGTATCCGTAACTGTCTCTTTGTTTTACGAATTCGTAATGGCGGCGCACTTGTTTGCTGCAAGTAGTCGGTGTTCGCTGTTATTTTATGCCGTTAATATAATCATAAAATCATCATCTTTTTGCAATTATTTTGAAAGGAAAATTTAATAAATTGTCTCCTGTTAAGCCGTTTTCACAAGATCAACCCTGAAAATATCAGCAGAAATTAACACGGTATTGTACCAAATTACATCATTCTGATAAATGACCACCGATGTTTTTAAAATTCATTATTACATTAAATTTCTTGCCATTCAAGACACCTTAATGCTATACTGATCTTAAAAAAACAATTACAGATATCACGACAATGTCAGTGAGCTTACTGTTTATACATGCATCACGGACGTAAATTCAGACTAATTATACTATAATATCAGTAAACGAACAAAAAATGTCATACAATTTTTTTTAATTCTACCAATAACATATGGCTAGTGAGGAGAATATATAAGTCATTTGTTTTATTTAATGTCACTAATTTAAACATTTAAGGTCACTAATTTTAACTTTTAAGAAAACAATTAATTTTTTACAAAAAATGTTTGTCTGTCAATTGCCAAACTTTTTTTTAAAAGAATGTTGAACCATATGGTTTGCTGATTTTTCTTTAGATATATTTGAATTAGAAATTTATTTAAAAAAATTATATTCATATTGGTTTAATAATTTATGTAATTCATAGTTAAAGAAATGCACATATTTTTAGAGATATTCTTAAAGTTTCAAACAAACAGTACTTTTATCGCCGACTAGATACACCAGATACACCATGTACAATTGTCAGGCGACCTAATTCAGGCATAACGCACATTAATTAATTCTTTAAACTCCAATTTACTTATCTATTTATTTGCTGAAAGACAAAACAGAGAATATAACCACTCACATAACATCGACGAAAACGATATGAAATATAGGCAACCTGTCGAAAAGCCAGCGCTTATTGAAAATAGTTCGCTTACAATATGCATTCAGTAGTGTATGTGCACAAATTGTTATATCACGATTACCCTAATAAAGTAAATATCTAATTCCTCTTTCAATTTAATTCTCAAACAAAAATATTGATCAATTAACAATTCCGTAGATTGAGATGTAAAAAATATTTGTTTAAGTATCGTCTTTCAATGTGACTATTTTGTTTATCGGAAGCGTCTGCTTTGACGCTGTTAGGCTTTTTGTTTACTTTTCTGAACATATGCTATTTATAGTAAGGCAGTCGATCACGATGCCTACAGCCAGGACTTTGCTTTCAGCAAAGCCCGGCTAAAAAGCAGTCCTGTGCGAAACATTTGTCACGTGTTTTGGATGAAATCAACTGTGATCGGCAACAGCTGACCATATGCATAATAGTATACGTAAAGACATTTTACATCAAAACTAACCACTTCAGTATTAATTTCAACTGTATCTGTGATGTGGCATCATTATTGGCTTTACCAGTATATCCATCAATTTACCCTTTCTGTGAATTTACTTCCTGTCCCACTCACAGAATCATGATCAGTAACTTGTTGGATATACTTCTAAAGCAAACAAGCATTCTGAGAGTATTGCATTAGCAATACTAGTCCCCTACCGGCAAGTGTAATCTGGTTCCCGTTAAAAATTGAAAATGCCATAATTCCGTCAAAAATCAAGGAAGCGGACGAAATGCAAACTTGATCTATAACTCATCAAGGGAAAGTCACATACCAAAAATCAGCTAATTATCTGCAAGCGTTTAAAAATTGCGGAAACCTCCGAAAAATTGAAAAGGTCGTAAATCCGTCAAAAATCATTGAAGCGAAACGAAATGCAAATTGATCTGTAACTCATCAAGATACACTAACATACCAAAAATCAGCTCAATATCTGCAAGCGTTTATGAAAAAAGTGCGGAAAACCAAGTGGGACAGACTGACAGAGGGACAGTTAGACAGACGGACAGACAGACAGACTCAGAGGAAACCTGTAGTCCCCTCCGATTTCACCGGTAGGGGACTAATAAACCAACTTGTACCAAGATATGTAAGGGATGACTCTTTTGATTCACTGTACCTCATATTAATAAACAGTTAGGTCTTCATCACATTCGCACCAAACTTTTCTCTGTCCCTTTGAAACTTTAAATAGTCTATTTGAAAAAGTTGAGGAAAGTCCATGTTTGGATTCTTCGACACCAGAATACAGGCTCGGAACTGTATGGATATTGCAAATCATAGGTCTTTTAAACCACTACATTTTACGGAAGAAAATACTGCCTCAAACAGTCCGGTTTTTTTCCCTTAAAACTTCAAAATGCCAACAAAGGAATTCTAAATCACAAAAGCGTCCAGTCTTGTATTCCACCATATTTCAAGTTAAATTCAACACCTTGTATTTCTTAAAAATATACATCGACTATTGCTTTCAAATTGTCTAATTACAAGAAAACTTTACAGGTCCTAGGTATAGAACATCTAAAACACAATTTAAATTATAAGTTACTTATCTCTGCTTCAACCATATCCCACCTTTTACGAAAATACATCATCGCTGGATTCTTTAAAAATATCTTTCCATTTACCTACTTGATTTATTTTTCACAAATTTTCGCAAATTATACTTTCATATGAATAGATATTATAGTATACGTATATTATTTTTTGTTCTTTTAATTCTAAATACGATCAAAACACTTACCACTTTTAAAAGTTGTGCACAGAGACTAAGAACTTACGCCTATTCATGAGCAGGCGTAGATTTAAGACAAAGTCTAGTCTCGACTAAGTCTTCGCCTTTTTGTGAAACGCAACTTAGTCCAATTTCCGCCTTTATGAGAAACGGCCCCTTGATGTTTTAGAGGTCCGTGTTTGCTCTGCTCCTAATTTGAATTGTTTGAATGGACTTTTGAGCTTGAATACTGTTTGTTATCTTCATATGAGATATATATATATATATACACTTTTAGTGAGGGATTCAAATTTTTTTCTTCTTCACATCAGTTTTAATTTACAAGAATAATTTTCTTTTGTTTTTCGCCGAATCTACATTCCATTGTTTTTCCACGTGTTATGAGATTACCTCCGTCATATTTGTATGAATTTGCCTCAGCTTTTTGACCTTTATATACTATATGTTAGAAAAACAAGATCCTGGGAATAGATTTGAAATTATTTTCAAAATGTCATATTACAAATGAATTCATAAGGTGGGCATTGTATTTATACAATCCTAAAACAGGATAAAGTTTTGAAAATTTCCAGAATGTCACGATGCAAATTCGAATTTATAAGATGGTATTCTACACAAAATTTTCAACCACCCATATTAGTATCCTGTAATAAGATCAGCCATGTCTTCTTCATCAGTAAATTTTATTACAATTTTTATTCCTACATGCGCGGTGTTTATTTTTTGATGAATTTCCTAATTTATTTTTGTCCGTCATTAATTCAATGTTCTAACTATCTGTGATACTATCATGTGATATTCTATAAAATGACTATAATTATACATACAAAATGAAGCCAATGATCTGTTTGTTTGTTTTTTTTTTTTCAAATGTATTACTAGTACCTATATAAAAAAGGTAGGTTCTGCGTCATCTCTGTTTCCAATAAACCTCCTGGAAATAGAGTTATCTTTCTTGATCATTGATGTAACTGAAAAAAAAGTTTACCAGAATTGGCAATAACTTCAAAATATGTGAGGAACCCTAAAACGCCTATTAATCAATCTACATTGATTTTCAAACGATATCGGAATATCCTAGATAATTAATTAGAATATGCTAATTACAAGAAAATATTTCAATTTACACCACATTCAAAAAATATTTTAATTTCTAAATGTTATAGTAAATAATGTAAATATTATATAAAATTGAATGCTTTTAATTTTTTATAAATAATCCGACGGATAATAATATTATTTTGAAAATTCACTTTACGTGTTACACAATGTATGAATCATACTTTTTAAAACTACGTATGTATATGGTGTATATGGTGTTTCCAGTTTTACTCCCCACAAACCCAGCTATAAATCGCTCTCCACATCTGTTCATGATAAATTCTTACATGTGTAGAGTTTTTCTTTCCTCTAAATCGTTCGTTGCCATGGGAACTAAGCTAAAAAATATACGACATTCCCTTTAAGGGGTAAACATGGTAGAACAGTAGGAGGTTATTTTTGGCTTTTGTTGCCCCCTTATCAGCCTCTTCTCCACAGAGCTCCCAGAACCGACAGGGAACACGATATCGCATCTTCTTAATGTACCCTCACCATATTTGGCACAACGGAATAATCCGTGCTGATGGAGGTATGGCAAGAATATTTTGACAAAGATTCTATCAAATTTGGGGAACATGGACGCACATAATTTTTATCCGAACTTTCAGTGATATTTGCCTTTTTGTGAGACATCTGGTACTCGTTATAGCTTACTTGGGGGAAACTTTTACAACTTGGTGAAGAAGTTTACCACTAGCTAATAGGGAAAATTCTCCAGCATGGCGCACAGAAGAAAGAATTCGCATCCTTTGTGTAAACAGAAGAGAATTTCCGCGGTTCTGGATCTGCTATCGGCGAAATCTCGCCAAGAGGTAGGTTTGACCGTGTTCTCAACAAAGACTTTAGAGTCACTAAGTCTTAAATTAAAATAAAACTGTGTAATTATATAGCGAGCATCAGTTAGCGTAAATAATTATATAATTGAAAAAAAAAAAGGCTTAGGTCCAGTTTAAGAAACAGAAAAGAGAGTGTCAGAATGTTTGTTTTAAGATGTAGGTATGTGGAACAGCATAATCTGTTCCGCATGTGAAGCGCTGCTGGGGGTAAGGCGGTCAGTGCACAGTGTGTGTATGATATATAATCCTTTGTTTACGTCCGTTACCCCTCCCCTAGACACTGCGGGGAGTTTCTCCGCGATAGAAGATTTAGGTATCAGTATTCATTGTTATATATCATCTTCATGAATTAAATATGGTATAATGAAATAATACAGGAATTATATAAAGTAAAAATAATAAAGATAGTGTATGTGATAAAATCACTATTTATGTTGGTGGAAAAAGTAATGCACAATCAAACATGGACATAACCGACACAGTATTTTATTTTATCAACTTAGTGACAAGTGGCTAGCATAGGTTCTTGTTGAGTATAAAGAAAATCAGACTCAACCAAAATCAAAGAAGATGGGCGGTCAAGGCATGCAAAATGCCTATAGCTTTAAATGTATTAAAATGAAATTGAATTTGTCATATATTTAGAGCGAAGTTCTAATTATTGAAAAGTATGGAATTACATGATTTAAGGATATCTTGGGGTTTGATCCCAATAGATAAAAATCCCGAGTTTCAGTTTATTCCTACAGATGGATACGCTAACCACCACATCAACTCAGAACATGGAATTAAAATCCTTTTTGTGATATGACCCTTGAATATCTGGACTTCATATGTTTCTCGGAAATATACGAAATTTGTGTCTTAAAGTGTTTTTTTAGTGGGCTCTTGCTCCGTGTTTTTATAAAGCAAAAAATGTATATTTTTTAATATACTTTCCTAAAAATTAAGACCCACCTACAGAGAATAAAATGTGTTATTAAAACGAAGAAATTCATATAAATACATTTTGACCCCCTTTGGTGTGTGCATGCTATTTCATAGACGAATAATTTCAACACTTGTGAGACTGTTGAAATTGTGGAGATTTTACTTAAAGTATACATTAATGTTAACTGAAAGATCAAAGAAAATTGTGTCATAGTTGAGATTCAAATTTAACTTTCTTACTTGTCGAACTAAAGGAATTTTTCAATATAAAAAGGTAACTAGTTTTTTTAATTATGTAACAAAGAATTATCTTTGTGTTACTATTTCTTTTTATCACTCCGTGTTGTTTATACATGTGTATATTCAAATAAATTCAAACGATGGAAGTATCATATAGCAGGCCAGTAGGAAGCAATTTCAGTTGGGGAGGGGGGGGGCACAACCATACATTTTCAGTGGGGGGGGGGGCACTATCAACTACCAAAAATTCCTTAAAGCAAAAAAAAAAAAAAAAAAAAAATAATAATAATAATAATAATAAAAAAAAAAAAAAAAAAAAAAAAAATAAATAAATAAATAAAAAAGAAAAAGAAAAAGGTCATCAGACGTTTTTATTGAGGGGGCACAAGCTACAACGTAGTATAGTAGTATATTTTCTATAGTAACACAAGCTAGTATTAATATATTTTTATAGTAATCTATATATTGGCAAAATTATTTGGGGGGGGCACGCCCCCCCCCCCCGTGCCCCCCCCCCCGGTTCCTACGGCCATGTATAGTAGGTGGAGGTAAATGAAATTTTTTTTAAAAAGTTATTATGCTGTAAATTTTGCATTTATCGCCACAAAGTTAATTCAAAATTTACATGATAGTGTTAAAGCAAGTATGGGATATGTCTTTGAGTGAATCTATAAATCTAAGCGTTGTCTAAGCTTAATCAGATTGCTGATCAACTGGTATAAACTTTTTAAAAAGAAAATAAATAGAAATAATAATGAATCACATATAGACACGCTCTGTATGTAGAGCTCAAGCCCCACGACATAAATGTTTTCTTGTAGATATATTTTGTTCTCTGTGAACACTTCTGTAATCTAGATAGTAAGAACCTTGTCAGCGCGCCAACTGTCGGGTAATTCCTGTTTTCAGACAAAAATAAATCAAAAACATAAATTCCAGAGGCAAAGATACTGAATTCAGAGGTTTACTACAAATAGATGAAAAAAGTTCATATAATCTTATCGCGGAAACAAAAGAAAGCAATTATTTTCACACGACGATTTTAGGTAAAATGTGTGACTCTGTCTGTCCGTCCATGAACAATTGAATTTACTCTCTTGGTGGTGGTAAACTACAAAATACAATCATGTTGAATATTTTTATTTACCTCAGCAAATTCAACATAATAATTCTTTAAAATGCATTATCAAAAGTAAGGATATTTTGTCAATGGTCATTAAGGAGTTTTAAAATTGTGATAGGATTTGACAGCGAATTTAGACTGTATGTGAACTTCCATACACTTTGACTTTTGGCTCAGGTCTTTATTATATTCATTGCATTCCCAAAATACTTCTTTTCCTTTTAATCGAACTATTTTTAAAATAATTTTCGACACAGATAATGATTTTTTGAGTTGACCATAAAAACTTCGAAATGAGATTCAAATACATGTATATTTTTGTTCGGCCTGATGAAGGGTGCAAATTGTATAATTCAATTGACTGTACTTTCCCTGTAGGGGAAAAAATGAGGCATTCTTTAAACAGGCAGGTATAAAATACTATGAAGACGGGGTTGCATGTACCTTGACTGATTTTAACAAGAAAATTGGGGAAGTAAGTCATAACTTGTTCCTCTTTATGTATATTGTATTAACTAAGCTAGAAACCAATTGCTTTTTGAAACGGTAATACGTAGCTTTTCAATCCCTTACAAGTATTGTGGTTAAACCTAGATAATTCGTAAGTATTCAATCTTCTTTGCTCATAGATTAATAGTCTAGGACTGTTTATGACATATCCAATGACAAAAATTTCCTTTAAATTTAACCCGATATGTTGAATTCCAAAGTTCAAGAACGATCACGTGACTACTTTGAAAGTATGACGAGGTAAAACACATAAGTTTGTTATCTAATCAACAATCTTCTAATTTGCAATGTTCAAATTTCTTGTGTTTGACCGCTGGTTTTCTCTTCGTGCGTCTTGCTACAATTTTTAAGATGCACTGGTGGAATCCATTACGATTGAAGTAGTCTCTTTCAGCCAGACACTCGGCTGTCTCCGTTAACTCCGACCAGCAGTCTACGGACACAGCCGAGTGTCTGGTTGAACAAGACTGCTTTTTAGTGCGCATGCCCAACACCAGCAGTCTTAAAAACCCAAATAATATTTTTTTAAACTTCCAATTTCTTTCTATTTGGCACGGAGCCAAACTTGAGGGTGTAAATTGTAGAAAGTGAGAAACTTTAACACAGCAAATGCATAAGGGGAATTAATAAAATATTCTGGGAGCAAACAGATCTAACCATTCAAGCATATTGAATTAACGAATACATTTGTTTTGTATTGTAGGACAGTAAGAGTGACTTAGAAAAAGAGATGATCACAGAAAGGTCAGAGGTCAATGCCGCGTCACTTGGTAACAAGAGCGTGAACAATAAACTGGACATCCCAGATGACCTTCTAAAAGATTTCTTGGCTCTGAGGAGTGCTACAAACCTCGGCACGGCCGAACTCATGCGAAAATTAATCAAAGATTATTCCAAGTACGCTTCCCCTTATGTATTTAGATTACATATGAATAATCATTAATCAAAAATTAAGTTATCTAAATAAATAAAGCATTACAAGATTCATAACTATCCAACCCCGGTTATAAGGGGCTACTTTGTCTGTATACTTTCTAATCTTTATCAATATTACAAGAATCTTAGGTGCTAATAATAATTTAAATGACTTGCACTAATAATAAATTTAAATGACCTTTTTCTGTAGGGTGCCAAGTAGTGGCACGAAAGAGCAGACTAAGTCCGCCCCGTCTGACACGGAAACCTTAAGTGAGTACTATCAAGAGGACCAAGAAGGTTACGTCATTACTCAAAACAGAGATCAGGACGAGGTATTAGACAAGGACCACACGGAGTCAAGTATTCCTGATGATGACGTGCACTGTCCAATGACGTCACATCAACTTAGCGATGGATACACGTACTTGTATGACACAAAGAGCATGGACGAGACTGTCCAGTCTAACCTTGAGCAGACGACAGGAAATGGAACTGGTGTTGACGTTTATTCCGAGGACGAAAATGAAAAAGATGGGCTTCAAGTCAAATTTCAAAATGGTGCTGTAACAATCGAAGGCACAAAATACAATCCAAAGATCCACATGGATAATCCGGAAACAGAAAATAAAGGACCACCCCCACCCTACCCGTTCGTCAGTATACATGGCGGTGCCCCTGGAATGATGCCGGTTGTTCCAAGTGGGATGGGACCTGGTGTTCCTGTTTTACCCGAACATGTCCCACCTGAAGTTCTCGCCATGATGAACTCCGCCCAGATCAATCCTATGATCAGCGGCGGTATATCTGAATGCGAGTCTCTTGAGGGAAATATAAGGGGGTGTTCGCCGACTGAGACTTTGCAACAAGACAAAATTAGAAACCAAATGGAGGATAGTCTGTCCCTTGATAATGCAACAGAGACAGTATCGTCACGTCTTTGGACTCCTTTGCCCAGTAAAAGACCATATGTCCACTCAAAGAAGAAAAACTTAGAGAAAGGCAAAATGAAATTGATAGCTGAAAACACATCGAATCATGGTGTTTATACGAGTGTTTTGAAATTACCTTGGAGTAAACGGACACGAACACCTAAAGTAGATACCGGTAAACACATGCAATTTGCAACTCTTCAAAGCACAAAAGTAGACAGCTTTAATTCTGTAACACAAGAGTCAATATCATTATCCGCTCCACAACAAGTAATGCAGGACAAAGGTAGCAAAAAATCGCGACTGAGTGATCAACAAACAGAGATACAGGCACAAGTTATTCCACAGCAGCCAAATCAACCGTCCATTGTTTTCCTTCCTCTACCAACTGGAAATATACCAACGTCGCAGGGAATTTTCATACCTACCCCCAACTTCCCTTGCTCAATCCCTGGATCCATTCAAACACCCCTTCCAGTGGACCCACATGTAGCAGCTGCGCAGTCTATGATGATGGTATATCCTAATACCAACGTTAATAGTCTAGGTAAACCCGTTCGTAAGCGTGGAAGACCCCCAAAAGTTCCAACAATGACGAAAATTGTTCCTGATGAAAAGCAAGCAAAATTTGATTCCAATTATCCCACGTTTATACCACAGGCCTTCCCTCCAGCGGCCATAGTCCTCAACGTGAATAACATGCTTAATACCGGAAATAATGTGACGGCATCAAACACAATCAGTAACAATTTGTCACCATGTGAAGTAAGTAGCTCTACCACAAAGGATGTACAGAACATGTCTTCTACATCCCAGAAGTATGATCTAAAAATGTCACCAGGAATTTATCCTAACGTACAAGTTCCAAATACAACGGCAAGTCCTACAAATGCGGAAAAGAAATGCAGTCCATCTATGCAACACAACCCTCCCATTCTCCCAAAACCGGAGCCAAAACAAAGTGGCATTCCGTCGACCACAAATACTGATCCTTTGATTTCTAAAAGCTCTTCTTCTTCTGAAATGAAAATGGTAACAACAACTGCAATGGCAAACGCTTCAACCGGGGCCTTGTATCAGGAAATGGTCTTGTCTTCAAAGTCTCTGGTAAGCGTGAGACCCCGGCGAAGACAGAGCACGTCGGAGTACCTAAGATCCAAGTCATCAGATCAAAACTTCATCTGCACATCTTTCCGTCTTCGATCTCTATCTGCTGCTAAAAAGGATAAGAAGATGAGTCAGTATGTTCCAGGAATGAAACGACGCGGGCGTCCACCGAAAAAAAGGCTGGAGAATATGTTTGAAGGACAAATGGTAGAAGTGAATCAAAACGAAATGGAGGACTTCAATCGTCAAAACATGATCAATCTTCAGCGAATTCGAGAACAGAGAGAGATGCATGTGTCCGGTGGGGAAGATTTGAAACCCGTCGGCGGTTTACACAATCTCGGAATTTCTGGAAAAGGTGATTCGTTTTCTGAGGGTCTAACTCACCAAACAGAAAATTCTGATGGTGGAAAGAAGACAGCAGAGGGCGGAAGTGACGACACACAGTCTTACAGCCCTGTTGGATCCCCTGATAGTGAGGGATATTACGACTTGGAACGAGGTGAAGTAGAACAAAATAAACCCAGTGAAATGTTTCATCAACTTTTCCACTGTAAAGTCTGTAATGACATCATCCCTGTGGAAAAGAAAGATGAGCATTACATTAAACACTCAAAGGGTAATAACTTCTGTGGAACTTGTGGTTCGGTTTTCCAGAGAGTTGTATGTAATGATGCCAATGGCGATTCAGTAGAGCTTTTAAAATGTGAAAATTGTGAACAGGCGTCACAAAATGACAATCAGGGAGCAGCAATATTCTGTCCAGATTGTGGGGAGTCTTTTAGCAATCCACTAACTCTCAAACATCACAGGCAACTGGAGCACCCGAGCCTCCACAAGTCTCAGCAGGAGTCTTACTTCAGATGTAATGATTCATCGTGTGGCAAAGCCTTCCGTACAAAATATGATCTTCGAGCACATGTTGTACGTCGCCATGATGGAAACCAGCAAGTTTTCTGTATCTATGAGGGATGCAGTAAAAAATTTCAAAACGACCTGCATCTTCAAGAACATATCAAGTTTAAACACCTTCAGATAAGCTCTTCAAAATTGTACAAGTGCACAAAACCCGGATGTGAAAAAGAATTCGAAAGTGAGAGACATCTGAACATTCATCATCTGATTCACCGAGACGAGAAGCCAATGAAATGTCAGCTGTGTGATTATAGGTGTCGCCAGCAGTCAGCACTGGTGTGGCACGTTAGGAAACACCACCCCGAGGCTGTTCCGACTTATGGACCTGGGTCCTCAGAGAGCTCCGGCCAAGAGGACATTGAAGGGAGGGAACGCGATGAGGAAGACACGCAGTGATTATGCTTATCAAAATACGATTTAAAAGTGCATCCATTTGTTAATTAAGTTCATAAAATGCTTCATATCGTTAACTAATAAATTTAAATGCTTTTTTTCTTCTTTTTTCTCTTTCTTATACTTGTTTGGAGCTTCACGAAAGAACGACGTGCTAGAAGAAAAAAAAAACCTATTTAAGCATGACATATTTTCTCGGCTTCTTCGCAAGAACCAGGCTATTGCTACTTTGCGGAACGAAACGGAACGGAACGGAACCAGTTGTGGGGTACCTTGTGGGGGATTAGAAATGAAAATAAAATGCTACTTTATTATGGTACATTATGTTTTTAATAGCTAAACATAAATTTCTCCACAGTATCAATTAAAGAATTGTAAAATAAAATGCATGTAAGAGCTAGTTTATAATTATTTTGTCGTGTTGGTTTTTCAGATGCTGCGTCATCTGTAGTTACTAGGTAAACTGTATTGAATGATTGATATGCATTTATTATTGATTTATTATTTATGTTTAAAAAAAGAAAAATAAAACTATCCAAATTTTCCGTCAAGAACTTGGATACATCATTTATCTATTTTATTTTTTACCAACACGTCAGTATAGAAAATAGAGTTGTCCCGCTTTGCCAGCATTAACGAAATTCTCTGGTTCCGTTCCGTTCCGCTAAATACCAGTATCTATGTGGATATTAGTATTTAGCGAAACGGAACGAAACGCAGTGAAATTGAAATGTCAATATGATACATATGCAAGCACCCTGTTATTATTCAAAGGAAATTCCGCATTAAAAGAAAATACATGTACATAACAAAGACACGAAAGATTAGAAACCATCTTCGAAGAGGAAAAAATCGGGTCAAGAAAGAATGTTTATTAGATTTTTGACTTTTCATAAAGCTTGATTATTTGTCATTATAATAATGTATTTACGGCACTGGTCTTTATGTTGATAAGAAAACTCAAATACGTTCCTTTCCGTTCCGCTAAATACCAGTATCTGTGTGGATATTAGTATTTAGCGGAACGAAACGAAACACAATGATATGAAATATATGAAGAAATAAGTTGTTACATGAATGTCATATTTTTCATTAAAAAATAAAATATACTATGAGGTAAACTAATTTGCGTAATACAGTCATTTGGAATATTCCGAATTAACCAGGATTGTTGTGTTATATAATGTTTGTGACAGCAATAATTTTGCATACAATTAATATTGTTCCGTTCCGTTCCGCAAATTACCAATACCCACACGGGTATTGGTATTTTGCGGAACGAAACGAAACGAAACCATAGGTTTCCTATTGAAGAGAAAGATAAAATTAAATTTAAAAAAAGTACGACAGCAGACACAATTTTTTCAATGTGTGGTTTGATATTGTTTGATTGTGAAAAAAGTGTGATAAATATGGATTTAGATGATGTTAAAAATAAAAACGCAAATATCTTTTCCTCAATTGCTCAGCATTTTATATACCATATTTGGTATTATGTAAATGTTATTATATGCATAATATATTGGATGAATGAAGTACTAAGCGTTACAACAACCTTTAGGACAGTAAAATGTTCAGCATATACATTATTTTGTCGTGTGAGTTTTTCATCTGGTGTGACATCTGTCGTTGCTATGTAAACTGTATTGAGTGATTGATATGTATTAATTATTGATGTAAAATGACTTGATCCAAATGCTTGGGTACAGTGCTAAAGAAATATCGTTTTGTTTATAAACACGTCCAAAGTAAAGAGAGTTTTCTCGCTTTGCCAACATTGACCATTCTTTGGTTCCGTTCCGTTCCGCTAAATACCAATATCCATGTGGATATTAGTATTTAGCGAAACGGAACGGAACCAAGTTACCCTTGAATCATATTTATAAATGTACGAGTATTTTATGAGTTTCAGTCTGCTATTCCTTATCGGTAAATCTTATTATTTTATTTTTAGATGACTTTATATCTAATAACATGGTAATCTGAGAAAAAGCTCCTGCATTCAAATAATTAAAAGTGACATCGTTAATAATGTGCAAAAGTATCCCAAATGTCAACACTGTAAGTATAGAAATGTTTTTGATTGTTTGAAATGATTTTAATTCAAAGACACTTGAATAAAATTTCTTGGTAAAAGGTAGAATTACAAGCTTTGAATGACTTTCTAATTAACAACAAATCTCTAATCTTAAATCCTCTATCAGCCATAATTTCATGACCTGGTCGTACATAATTTAAAAAAAAACACAATTCTTAATAATACCCTGTCAGATTCCCTCAAGACATCAAGATCAATATATTTTCAACCTTCCTGCATGTACACACTCTAAAAGAGATAACAGCAACTTTCCTTTGCGACAATCTGGGAAAAAAATCCGGGGAAAATTTTTTCTTGTCTCTTTAGTATTGATTATCTAAATTGAATAGACGGAATTCCACTTTTCATAATTAAAAAGAATTAGATTAATTGTCTAACAACAGCTAGAGTGCTTGCATATACATCATTAGATTTCAACTTCGCTGTGTTTCGTTTCGTTCCGCTAAATACTAATATCCACATGCACGGATTTGGGTATTTTGCGGAACGGAAAGGAACCAGATATATAATGTCCATTATAAAGAGTGTAAATCTGAACCTCATGAATGTATCAATAAACACTGAATTAGCTAACATTTCTGTCGGCCCATAACACATTACACATATAACGTTACACAATACTATTGAAACTAGTCTATAAATGTTTCAATTGATTGAGAAATGGTATTTGAGTTTTATTATCAGCATCAAGGACCGCAATATATAAATATATAATAATAAATTATAAAATGATAATGATGTGCGTACATGTGCGATTTTATAGTCTTTCTGAAAAGTCAAAAATCTAATTAAAAATCAGGCATATTGATTCTATCTGTCCTTGTCTTTTTCATATTGCTTTTCAAAATTTAAAATACAGGGTTTAATTTTTTTTTTTTTTATAATTTAATTAAAAAAATAACAGAGTGCTTGCGTGCGTAACATTACAAGTATTCAATTTCGCTGTGTTTTGTTCCGTTCCGCTAAATACTAATATCCACACGGATATTGGTATTTAGCGGAACGGAACGGAACCAGAAAATCATGTCATGCTGCGGTATAATTCGACGACTCTCTTTACTATACAGACTTGTCAGTAAACAAAATAAACGATGTACCGAAGTTCTTGACGGTAAATTTGGATAGGAATGCATCATTAATAGATGAATATCAATCATTCAATACTGTTTACATAGTAAGTAGAGATGTCAGCAAAAATTAATGCTTTAACTAGCTTACAGGCATTTTATTTTACAGCTCGCTACTTGACACTGTGGAGTAATTTATGTTAATTAAATAACATTATTTATTTTTTTTAGTTTTACATTCATTTTTATTTCCCCCACAAGGTACCCCACAACTGGTTTCGTTCCGTTCCGTTTCGTTCCGCAAAGTACCAATAGCCCAAGAACCACTCGTCCAATTTCAATCAAACTTGTCACAAAGCATCCTTGGGTAAAGAAGATGACAGTTTTTTTTTTTCATATGAAGCGCTTCACCCGCTTTCAAGGATAGAAAAATAAGAATTTGTGAAAATTTAATGGCATCTTTTAAAAATCTCATCGAGAACCATTTGGCCGGAAAGGTGAAACTTTAGTGGAAGCTTCATTACAACATGTAGATTTAAGTTTTGTTTTCGAATTATGACCCCGAGGGTAGGACGGGGCCACAATGGGTGATCAAAGATTCACATTGGATGATAGGAAACATCTTTAATATTCTTTCTCTGTTGAAGGCAAATTCATGATTAGTCATATTGATTTAAGGAAACATCCTTAGATAGTTTAGATTTAAATTTGTACAGATCAGGACATTTGGAATAGGTTGAAGCAATAAAAGATGATCAGAATTTATACAACGGACTAAAGGAAGTAAATAGGAAGAAATCTTTTCAAGAGCAAATTTAAAACATACCTAACTTGTGTGGAATCGTTTTTTATTATAAGCCCTAGTGTTGGAGTTGGGCCGATATCAGAGATCTAAGTTTTACATAATGCATGTGTACTGGGAATTTTGTTTCTCCAGAACAGCAAAACCATGTTGATGGCATTGATATCAAAGCATCCAAATGTTGTGTGGATTCAACTTTCATCAAATAATAGTTCGCTTATGGCAAGATTTCGGTCCACAATATGGAGTCAAAAAATCTGCTGATGAAGACCAGTAGGGCCAAAGTGACAAATGTGAGCGTTGTGGCCCATGGGCCTCTTACAACTATTCCGATCAAAAATGTTGACAAAAAGATGCACTTCCTGTGACTACGCCTATGGAGGTAAAATAAGTTAAATAACCCACACACGTGATAAATGTAACGGAGGGATATTGATCAGATTAATATTATATAAATACTGCATGTAGTTGAGTGTAACATTGAAAATTTTCACCCCAAGAAAACCATTGTCAGCCGAGGCGCAGCCGAGGTTGATAATTGTTTTCGAGGGGTGAAAATTTTCAATGTTACACTCAACTACATGCAGTATTTATTATATTATACTGAATGTTTTATACAAATACATATTACAGTGAACCTTGCGCGCATGAATTCTGCGCAGTCAATATTTTTTGGAATAACACCCGTCGTCAAGCAATGTTAACTGTTGCTACGCTGGAGGGCGTGGCTTCATTATTCAGCGGGAAATAGTGTTTTTTTAACAAATGTTCCTCGACGAATCAGATTCAACTAATTTACCTGAAAGTATAATATCACAAAGTCAAAATAACATTTGAAGAGTAGAAATTAAATCTTAATCCTTGCTGATATCAAATTTGTTCTCTGTATTATATATGAATCAAGCACTGTAACATTTACAATAACAGTTGAGTCAACTTTAAAATCTTTGGATGGAATCCTTAACAAAGAATGATAAGTGTTAAGGACACATAACACAAACAAAAATTTGATGCATGGATTGATATATGTTTTTTGAGTGATTTTGATTAGAAATGAGATAAATAATAAATCCCTAAAATATAAAGAAATCGTAAGTTTTCTTTGGTGCTTAGATATGCGACTTTGTTTATCTTTCTATATAATTCTATACAAAATTTTACACAACTTTTTAACCTTATGACAAAATCTTACAAACTTCTTTCAGTTTACCTGGCAAACATTATTCAGGTTACCAATTTAAATATAAATCTGCAAGAAATATTGATGAAAATTTCTGAAAAAAGTTTGTTGTGTTATTTATCCTGAAATGCATGGAATTTATTTTTTGCAAGAATTAAGCTACAATTGTGAAGTGACTAGTATTATATTTTCCGCACGAGGATGGTATTTTACATAGCTTGTTTACGATTCGAATTTATTCAGAATAAAATTCGAGAGATGTAATAATATTGTCTTCCTGCTTTTTGTGATTACTATCAACACAGGGCTATTTATAATCACTGGTCATAATTATAAAACTTTATACGAAAATTTAATATTACCTAGTTACCAGCAAATGTCAATCTTGAATCTCCTTCATGTCTATCTCTGCGAGTATGAAGGAATATATAAAAAAAAAATACAAGACTTCGTAAAATGGTAATGAGTAATTCATTATAACAAAATCTGTCCAGTGTCAACTACAGGAAATAGTTAAACGATAACCTAGAACTTCCTTCAGAATCACACATTGACATTTTTTTCCCCTTTTTTTAAAAGCAAAATACTAGAACTCTCTGTAAATGTATATCTTGTAACGTAATATATTTTTATGCAGTTATATGCTGTATTTCCTCACAAACACGGCCATGATAACTATTCTTTGGTGCATATTCCAAGAAGTGTAAGATCCTCAACTCAGTATAAACATTAGGGTTGGTACAAAACATAATTATTCCTATTCCTTTCTGATAAAAATGGCAATAATTTTATTTTTCACTACCTTTAACAGAGTAAGCCAATTTTCTTGAGAAAGGAGAAAAAAGGAGAACTTAAAAGGTAGAAATACTTCACTATTGGACTGAATTTATTCAGTTCATTTTGATATATTTTACAAAAGTCGCAAATTCCTTACCACAGAATTTTTTAATGCTCATTTTTTTTTTATATTGGCGCACTAACATTTTTCTATTTTAAATTAAGTAAACGTTTCATAAAATGCTTGTACAACAGCATTTTTCTTCTGGCATATTTTTTAAGTAAACACAACAACAAAAATACTAAGAATGTTTTTTTAGAGACTTGTATTTTCTTGCAGGTCTCAGAAATAGCATATTGTCTACAGAGTTATCTCTCTTTTTTTATTTTAAATGTTACAGTGATCCTGCATTTACATCTTGCATTTGATACTTCTGCAGTCTAAATATTTATTACTTATCTCACGGCGAATCCCCCCCCCCTTTTTTTTTTACCATGGAATGTGGAATCAAAACCATTGAGCAAATATGCGACCGGATCTAACATCTAACTTTAATTAGAATAATTAATGTCTTTGGCATATTTTATAAATAACCTATTCCTACAATTTCATCCAAAGTCTGTTCAGACTGAGACAGCCTGACCTGAGTGACAGTTTTACCTCCTCTCCACTGTATACCGAGTAATAACATGTATATATATACCGAGTAATTACATGTATATACATACCGAGTAATGACATGTATATATATATACCGAGTAATTACATGTATATATACATACCGAGTAATTACATGTATATATATATACCGAGTAATGACATGTATATATATACCGAGTAATTACATGTATATATACATACCGAGTAATTACATGTATATATATATATATACCGAGTAATGACATGTATATATATACCGAGTAATAACATGTATATATATATATACCAAGTAATAACATGTATATATATACCGAGTAATTACATGTATATACATACCGAGTAATAACATGTATATATATACCGAGTAATAACATGTTTATATATACCGAGTAATTACATGTATATATATACCGAGTAATTACATGTATATACATACCGAGTAATTACATGTATATATATATACCGAGTAATAACATGTATATATATATACCGAGTAATAACATGTATATATATATACCGAGTAATAACATGTATATATATACCGAGTAATTACATGTATATATATACCGAGTAATTACATGTATATATATACCGAGTAATAACATGTATATATATACCGAGTAATAACATGTATATATATACCGAGTAATTATATGTATATATGTATGTAGTATTCTTAATTATGGAGCAGAGATGTGGGGATTTCATAAAGCTCCAGATGTAGCAAAAAATACATAGTCTCTTTTGTAAAAAGTTACTTCTTTTAAAAAATAGTGCCTGTAACAATCTTGTGTATTTCAAACTCGGAAGAATGCCTCTGAGGGAATCTAGAAAATTAAAAATTATAAAATATTTCTTAAAATTAAAAGGGACACAAATGTTGAAACTGGTAGATATGTTAATGAATTTAGGAAAAATAGATTATGTAAAATGTGCTCTTTGAATGTTATCGAAGACGAATTTCATTTTATTTTACAGTGTCCTTTTTATCATGACCTTAGATCGAAGTATTTGAAAAAGTATTATTATATGAAATCCAGTGTTAAGTGTACAAAATATAAAGGAACTTTGTAATCTTGGAAAATATTTATATTAAGCTTCCATAAGAAGAATAAAACATTTGTAATTATTTAGTGTTTCATAATTACAGTTGCCTGTTCAAACACGTCCTACACAGTTTACTTGCTATTTATTGATTATGCTCACTCTCATATTGGTAAATTTTATAATATTGTATGTATGTTTAGTTATTACTATATGTAATCTGATGTGTTGTATGACGCAAAGAAATAAAGAACTTGGATCATATGATTATTGGGACAAAATTTAATCACAGATAATACTGCCATACCAAACTTTTTAAATGAAAACTTTCCCTTAGAAAAATTATATTTTTCATGAAAAAGTGTAATACACACACACACACAAAATAGGAATATGAAAAAAGAACGCAAAGAAAATATTTGCGATGATTAAAACGGAACAAACACAAGTGTAGAGGGAAAAAATTCTTTATTTACTCCAAAAAGACACAGTGCACACCAAGGAAAAAAAATACTGATGAGTGGACATCAATTTACCGAAGATTTTCAAGATTAGCTCTTCAAGGGAAAAAGTCGGTACATGTACACATTGTAAGCTTTCCTTATATAACTTCAGCTAAGCGAACGAATTTAATAAAGTCTTAAATTATGTACAAGAAAAAAATTGATTAAAAATCTATATAAAAAATGGAATAAAAAAGGCAGACCATCTGATGGTTAAACCAGAGACATAAATAGCATTATTATTGTTGTCTCTGGTTTCACTTTTACATAAGTAACCCTAGGAGTATTGTGGTTATGAACAGCTTATTTCGTCCTCCGTGTACTTACAGTTTTGTTCACACATTTTTGAATTTGCAGACATCTGTAGTTTCAATGTGCGGCAGGATCTTTAACATATCTCGTATTCCCTCCTCTACAGAGATGGAGGAGCCGAAGCCCAGCTTCCGGATCTTCTGGTAGGAGACCTCGTAATCTCTCTTGTCCTTGTCTTCGCCCGATTTGGACTCCGTAATTACGCACCCCTTCACGTGTTCCTGAATAAGCTGAGCTACACGAGATTTGGTCATATTCATGGCTTCGTCGCCTACATTAAAGGCCTCGCCTTTCATTTTTTCGTAATTGTTCAATGCAAATGCAAAAGCACGCGCAGCATCTTTCACGTGCAAAAATGTGCGTCTGAAAGATCCTTCATACAAGTCAAATTCTTTCAGGGTGAGGGCCTTGTACGTAAGATCGTTGATGAGAAGGTCAAGACGTAGTCGAGGTGAAAGCCCAAACACAGTGGCCAGACGCAGGGCAACTCCACTCGCAGCCAGAACCATTTTTTCGGCATCAGCTTTACTGCTTCCGTACAGAGTTAGGGGACTGATTTGTGTCTCCTCCGTGCAGATTCCGTCCACTGCTCCATAACAAGACCCTGTACTCGCGTAGATAAGTTTTTGATTCGGTGTTTTAAGTTCGGCGATATTTCTCGTCCCAATGACATTTGTGTCAATAGCTAAATCCGGGTCTTTGTCACAAGCAGGGTATCCCACGATGGCTGCTAGATGAATAATGGCATCTTTGTCATGCATGTGTTCGGCGAGCAACTGTTTGTCTCGGATGTCACCGCGGACGATGTGGAACCTTGGGTTGGCTGCGAATGAAATCATGGAGGTAGGTCCCCAGAAAAAGATATCGTAAATCGTGACCTCATAACCCTGCTCCAATAGGATAGGGACAAGCGTAGATCCTAGGTATCCCGCTCCTCCCGTTATCAGAACATGGCCACGTGATTGGGATGATTCTGCCATATCTGGATAAAAAAATATGCCATAAAGAAAGATCAATTTGACAGAACAAAAACAGGCATGTAAGAACGACGTTCGATATTTTCTCGCTTAACCCACTAGCTTTCTGTGTGACACTTAAATGTATTGTTGACTAATAATAATTGAAAATTTACTCATTTTCAGAGATTAAATACAAATTTGGGATTTTTTTAAATACTACATTTCCCGGTAAAAAAAAAAAAATCACTGTATGAAACATCAAAGGATGGTGGAATTACTCCAATCCGAAATTCTATCCGACCTCCTTCTCTCTTAATAAAAACTTTTCTGGAAGATAACTCAATAAAAAGGCTAAATATTATTATCAAATAAAAAAAAAAAATATTTGTAGCTGTGCAAAAATAGCATTATTCGGCGCAAAGCCGCGGTTTCGGATAATTCTACATTCATGATTCTTTTAGTTTTATTTAGATTTCCTCCATCTTCGCTAGGGTAAACAAATCGGACACTTGTCTAGCGAAGATGGATTTCCTCTGGCTATTGAATTGTTCTCTGGGATAAAAATTAGTAGAAAATAGAAAGGAAAAAGGTGGGATTAACATTTCAAGTACTCTCAGCTGAATGCATCAAGTTTTTGTTGACGTTTTTTTTTTTATTTCTAATTGCATGGACGACTTCTTCTCAAAACAAAGCTAGCTTAGTTTCAAAACAGATGATGTGACAATTAAAACTTATTGTAGGTCACTGCGGATAAAACACAAAATTCAGACCAGTTGGAACAAAGGGGTGGGGGGTGGGCGTATATGTGTGTGCTCCATTAATAAATTAATCAATACTTAACTATAGAACACAAAGCTAATTAACAATTGTCCCCCTCAATAGGTTACTCAGTATATACTATACATTGGAAAACAGCTAATTTACGGTTATACCTCTCGAATAATGTCTGATGACCTTTTTTTTTGTTCCCCCTCTCCAACTGAAATTGCTTGACGATGTATGCTATTTTACACCGGAAGTTATGTTGTCGTTTGCCTTCAGGGGATCACTCGGCACACCTCGGCCGATTCGTACCTCATCGAAGGTGACGGAATCAGCCGAGGTTTGTCGAATGTTAAGGGGATGAAGGACACATGGTCACGTCATAGTCTCCGTTTCTTTAAAAAAAATTTTCATTCTTGTAAACATTAACAAATTATGAAAAAGACTGATCCACTCCTCTGTTTCCCTACACTGCACGTCCAACAAGTCGGTGACGTCATACACGATCTGTTAGTACAGCAAGATCATACTCGGTGAATACAGGGGTGGTATTATTATGTAAAAACAGGTCATAACCAGTATATGATGAAATATTTTAAGAAACGGTGAACACAAAAATTATGTTTGCATGGCTGATGGCAAAAATCTTATGTAGGTTTATCTTATTTCGCATATTTAGCTTACGTGTGACGTCATAGTTGGTTTTTCCCGTACTCGAAAAATGCAAACATGACACCTTTTTGTCCTGCTTGTGCCCTCTTTTACGATGTCCTGTGCAATATTTAGGTCAGCTTCACCATTCGAAATTTTTACAGTTAATCAATAATTTGAAGGACTTGCATTTCAACGTAAATTCAAAAATATTGAATGATAGAATTTTTGGTAAAATACGTTTTTTGTTGTTTAAGTTGTCTTAAAAAGTACGTAATTTTCCCTATCCAGATGCAGTGTGATAGAAGAAACTTGCTTTTTTGAATTTTAAACCCTATTCTTTCTCTGAAATATTTTAAAAGATACATGTCCACTTACATATTTTTTTTTATAAATGCTTAAAAAATCCCATTATGGACAGAGTGATGAGCCCGGAAACATGGAGAATTAAAACTCCACTTAGATACAGCAGGACATAAGTATTTGTCAATTAATATCTCGAAAATATGGTCAGAAACCTAATGATGTAACAGCTTTAAGATATGTAGGACATGCTTGATTAGAAGTATACAAAATATCAAAAAAATTGAATGACAAGTATTTTTTCAGCTAAAGGTCCTTCTTCCCCTTAAAGTGCTGAAGCCATCGGAATTTTTCCCCCAAGAATGCCAATAACGCAAGGAAAACCTATATCTTGAAAAAGCTTCCCTTTAACTATTGGTGATGCCTTTCATATGGTAACGTTAGTGATATTCCTTAATCATTAGAGTGTTAATATGAAATCTCCGTGCTGAAGTCGCCTTTTGCCTCTATTGCATTTTTATAGCGAATACTCTAGATCTCTTTATGATATTTTTTTCAATATTATATTGAAAATATTTTTATGGTCTAAGAGTTAGTCGTGTTTGTCTTGAAAAACAAGTAAGGAAAAAGTTCACAGCAATGTTTAAGTAATGTTATGACACAGTAGAACATTGTTACAGCGTACACTTTAGCTTATAATGAGTTCAAACTTAGAGCGAAAGGAAAACAAATGAACTCAACGGATATTTTAATGATAACGAATAAAAATTGGTCGTCACTGGCACTTTGCTATAGGCGTCTTTTACTGTAATTTCATGTGTGGCTTTTTTTAAAATAAACACTATAGACAAGCCCTGTTACGAGTAGTCTCATAAATGTATCATTGTTCTTGAACCACGATATATATCTGAAAGAAATCATACTACTTCAAAAGGAAAATTCTACACGGTTGGATGAAATTAGGAGCTGTAATGCAGGTTCTAGGCAAGTTTCTGAGATTAATATTTTATAAGCATACACGTTTGTATATTATGTTTATGGACATAAATGAAATGGGCGAAAAACCAATTCATGTACTTGCCAGTCTGTGATCAAGGGGGCAGTCATTAATTCTAATATGAATGGATCTGTTGATTTCGCATGCTCTATAATAATGCTGCCGAAAAGGAGATTCAATCTATCAGAATTGGCGATATCTATTGCTATTTTTGAATTAGTGATATAAAAAATTTACATAGATAATCAGAGATTACAGAGCTCACCTCAATGAATGTTGTCTTTAAGTAAGGCAAAGTCTCACGCTTAACTAATAATCTAGCATAGTGTATGCAACATTCATCAATTTTGGTCTGATAGGGATTGCAGTTACATGCAAGGTAATGGACGTATCTAAAAAATTGAAAATAGTCACTCATCCAGAAAATGTAAGTCAGATCCAGCATCTGATGCAAGTCCAGTTGTGTGCATCCTTAGATGTATCATCCATGCAAGTTTGGTTCAGAAAGGCCTTATAGTCTCTTTGTAATAGACTTGCACCCAAAACATAAACCTGGTCCATTATCTGGAAAATGTATATCCAGCATCCGGAGCAAGCCTGGTAGTGTGCACCCTTAGATGTATGCAAGTTTGGTCAACATGGGGCTTATAGTTACTTTAGAATGAACCTGCTCCAAAAACTTTAACCTGTTCACTCATCCGGAAAATGTAGGTCAGATCCAGCATCTGAAGCAAGTCCAGTAGTGTGCATCCTTAGGTGTATCATCCATGCAAGTTTGGTCAACACAGGATTTATAGTTACTTGGAAATGAGACCTGCTCCAAAAACTTTAACCTGGTCACTCATCTGGAAAATGTAGGTCAGATCCAGCATCAGAAGCGAGTCCAGTAGTGTGCATCCTTAGATGTATCACCGATGCAAGTTTGGTCAACATAGGGCTTATAGTTACTTGGAAATGAGACCTGCTCCAAAAACTTTAACCGGTCATATCGCTACAATGAACCATACTAGAAGCATCTTCCATGCATCACTGATTATTATAGGAAATATAAGTACTTGAAAAGAAATCTGCTCCAAAAACTTTAACCTGGGACGCCGACATCGACGCCGAGGGTATTACACAAGCTCTTAGGAATGTGCGCTTTTAGGTATACCGGTACATCGTGATTTTTTTTTAATTACACAATGGGTAACGATACGTATCGTGATACGGAGACTTAAATATCGGTATTAAGTACGTAATTAACAATACCAAAAATATCTTTTTTTGTTCCAACTCTTGAATAACAATTGAAGGAATTGTAAAAAAAAAATTGCGATACCCATCCCTACAACCCCCCCCCCCCCCAACTTCGTTGAGGTGAGCTAAAAGTGGGCGAAATCACTGATCATTTCATTTTTTGTGTTACCGTTTAAATAAGTGATATTACTCATTCAATTAAGTGATATCGGGGATATTACATCCTCGCAAGCCAGGGGTCCTGAGTCAACACGTTGCCGTTGGACAACGGCAACGTGTTGACTCAGGACCCCTGGCTTGCGAGGATGGGGATATTACTGAAAGGCAATAAACACAAAGTCCCCAGGGACCGGCAATTTAAAATTTAGAAATGTTTCCTTGGGGAAAATGTTTATTTATACTACATATATTCCGCATAGACAGCTTACACATGTGACAAGGTAATATAAATAAATGATATTTCACTAGAGCAATGCAGTATACTGTAACACGTGCACACAATAGTTATGGAAAGCCAAAAGGTTCCAAAATGCAAAATGTTAGTTATTTAAATATGTAACGGGTATTGAAGACTTGCGATTGTGAAATATAATTTTGAAAATTTGCAACATTGCATTATTCTAAATACCGTGCTCCTTTATCATAGGTCTTATAATTTAATGTAATCTGTCATCCATTTGCTGGTCTTTTATGTCCACAAATTAAAAAAAAATCATTTTCATATTTGACCTTGATTGCATGCAACAAAATATCGCTACTGTAATTTTCATTTACAGTCGTAAGGTGGCTGGGTGGGGTTATATATAAGCATTTTTTTTGAAATGTGTGTGTGTGGAAGGAGGGAGGGGGGTGTAGGGGTAGAATTAGCCAAGGGTTAATATTTTTAAAAAAAATTCTTAGTTATCTATACTTTTATGTATAAGATTTGCTTTTGTTTTCGTAAATAGTCCTCTTTAATTGGGATTTAGAATTCATTTACAACCATGTGTTAAATTAATGAAAGTAAATATTTTATATTGGGTCTACATGTATCTCCAGAATACCCTTACCCCTTTCCATAACCGCCATGAATTCGTATCCCATTTTTAGTCGACCTTGCAAGAAGAGCTTTAAGGTCAGACGACACGTTACTCAATTATATGTTTTGTATACCTTGGTATTATATCAAAAATTATTCATAATTGTCATTCTCTTGTGATATCTTAATTGTTTTCAATATGTTTTAAAAAATAAGTACACCAGAAATTGTAACATTGGCAATTCAAAAGATTACCTATATGGATTATATAGGAAATATCACCCTCTGGTATCTTGCCCAAATGCCTGGTAAGGTACCTCAATTTTTAGTGAGGAAACTTGTTTAAGTAGCAATACTTCAATGACAAATTCTCGGGAAAAATTATATATTTTTGAGGAACGTGTCGTCTGACCTTAAGGCAAACATAGACTGACTTCCAATAATATTACCGATGCAGAACTTAGAACTTACTAATATTTTTTTTAATGTAAGCCTGTGGCGCTTTTTTGGATCTTACTTGGGTTAGCACAATTGCATCGGCGAGAAACATCTCGTTACCGAATAATGCAACGGTAATGTGCAATCTAAAATTGCAATCCTTCTTTTCATGAATTGACAAAAACCAAGTCTTCCAGTCACAACTAATACATTTAATTTACTTTAAATTTTCATTTTACACCCGTTAAGTAAAAATACAATAAACAAATGTGGTAGAACAGATTCATAAAAAAAAAATTAACAATCCAAAAAATCAAGCTTTGAATGATTACAGAATTAGAATTCAGAAACCTTGGCTTTCTCTCTCTCTCTCTCTCTCTAATTGCAGCCCGGAGGACCGGGCTGCTCTATACATATAAGTTTAAGTGTTGGTATATGGGGATTGAGGTGGGAGAAGTTATTCAGAATTAAAGGTTTTCTAAACATTTAAAAGATTGTTAATCAGAATGTTCTTTCCCTTTATAAATTACGAGATACACAATATATTTACTTCCATAAAGTGAATCTGTAAAAATATATATGTTTTTCTTATCATTTACTATCGAAAAAACGACAGGTCCCTTTTTTTAGAACATCGAATTTTACTTATCGCATAAAAACGTAAAAATGTACTTTACACAGTTCGTGTTTTATATTTTTTAAGTGAAAGATATTTTTTGAATATAGGTGATGCATGTGTCTGGTTTCAAATTATATTTTATGCAGCCAACATTTACTTGAGGAATTGATAAAGTTTAAAAGGGTATCGTTTTTGTTCGATTTTCATCCGACTATAAGTTTTCAAAATATTCTCGACTATCGTCTCCATCATTTAGACGCATGCCTTTTTCACACATATCGAAGCAGTTTGATGATAAAGACTCATTTCCATTGTTTACTTTATTTATTTCCCGGGCGACAATTGATGGTTACATCAATGTTTTCTTGTTATATATAGATCCAGGTTTCTATTCTTACAGTTAAATCATTCAACAGCACAAAAAGACTGTCAAACATAAACAGAATTTCAGTTTTATATTTAAAAAAAAACTTCCTTATTCGACCTACTTAGATCTATTTGTTCCTTGCAGAGATATATACCTAGTGTATTATCCTTGCGGATGATTGATACATGTACGACCTCTAGTAGAGATGTTGCATCTTTTTTCAAAGTTGGAGAAGAAAGATGAAAATAATTCAGAGGTAAAAAAGAAGTGCCATAAAACTTTGACCTACCCCCCCCCCCCCAAAAAAAAAAAAAAGACTTGAGTAAGAAACAAAGGGCTTTTAAATAAAAATTTTCATACCAGTTTATTCTCGGGGAAAAAAAGGGGGGGGGGGTCCCTGATACTCCGCACCTGCAATATCCCACTGCAAAAAATTCTTGTTTATTTTTCCTGCTTGTAAAATACACGCATAGCGGTTTGTAGGGACTTCTATTATTAATTAAACAGTGTTTACCTTTAAAAAGAGTGCTATTTCGCAATTTAAACACATAACTCAATATAAAGGAGTAAGCCTGAGAACTGAAGCTGTCTAGTACGATATGAATAGGACTGCAGATTTCTTTCTGATTCAATCATGCCTAAATAATATTATGTTCATAAACCTTTTTTATTTATCTTATTTTACTTATTTATTTATTTATTTATTTATTTTTAATTTTTGTTGTTGTTTTTTTATTTAGGTTATCTAAAAACTCATGAAAAGATAAATTCTACAAATAACTTTTTAGCTGTTATTTTACAACAAAAATAGGTGACAGTGGCAATACAACAATCGATCTTATAAATTGAACTTCGCCTTCCTTCTGAAAGACATGTCAACAACCCGCCATGATTGTGTGTTACCCGAGATACACGGGACTATTTTCATCCAAATTGTTTGTATCCGCTAATTGAACTGACTCTAACTGCCCCTAATAATTTATAACACCTGTAACGGACCTTCTGAAAACTTACCTGAGGAATTGAAGGACATATCCCCCTGTTTCAATGTGTTTTGCTACCCTGTGATAACCCGACGTCCCAACACGATAATCAACAATTTAAAAAGGCCGACGTCAATAGACACGGTTGGCCTAATCTATATGGCTGCACTTGGATTTTTTTTTAGAACAAACATTGGAGTTCTGTAAGCATGGTTAGACTTTGCTTTGTGATTAAGAAATAATTCGATTCAGTTCAATGCAACATTTAAATGTCACCATATAAATATTTACATGGAATTATTCCTGATATGCCTTCCGATTATTGATAAGTCTACACAAAATCAATACAGGACGAGGCCCATTATTGAGAAAAATGGAGATCTATAGTACACACCGAACAGTCCTGTCTATCTTAGAAATAAAAAAGCCAGCCATTGAACCTTTACAGGGTTATAAACATATACTTACTCGTCATATTTTATATACTTGTCAGAAAAATAGGCATTAGCAGAAGAGTACCTGTAGTTTTCCAGAAAATGAGGCCTGTAAGAGGGTTAGAAATTGATCGGTTGTTAAAGAGGACATGCTAATTAAACTAAAAAGACGCTTAAGTAGCTATTTATAAGCTTCTTTTCGATTAACAAACTTAAGGTACCTGAAATATTTGTTTGTTTTAACCCCCATCCACCCTTTTCAATTGAAAGAGCCATAGCTGCCTTGCCGACGACACGGCCGACTCGAGAATTTAAAAGGAAATCATCCGTTTCTATTTATAGACATTCCTATTCAATTCAAAGCCAACGTATATAATATCATTTGTGGACGTGGTATATTTTCTTAAGTGCAAGTATAACATATAAAAGACATTTACATGCTCATTACTCTAATTTCGAGACAAAAGGTTAAGAAAATCTTTAACAATAAAAGAAAGAGGTATTAATTTGTAAAATTTAATAAAATAGTTTAGACTGTTTTTCCCGAGATACTTTCAAAGTGTAACGTGTATATTTAAACTTTTCGAAATTGTGTTCAATATAAATTTAAAAAAAAAAAAAAACGTAGAAAAGAAACGAAAAAAAAAAAAAAATCAAAATAATGGTCTGGATCTCGGAATCATAAGATTTTCAGTCCAGCGATTATACCCCTCGACGAACAGAGTTTTGACGCTGTTTACGGAGACTAAAGAAAATAAAGACAAGCATGCCATATATGGTTGTATAGATAAATTATCGTAGAAAACATAGGTATAAACAGTTTGTCAGTGTATTTCCTCTGAAAGTGTAAATGAGTGCGATTCTGGGGGAGGGGGGTACTCCGTGTAATTCGGAGTTGGATACCTTGTGTTATTATTATACTATGGGTTAAAAAAATTATTACCGAAACAAGTTCCTGTGATGAGACCTTAAAAACCGAGGCCCCGTGTCACGGCAGGCGTTGGCACAATAAAGAACCCTCAATGCCCTGAGTGCCAAGCAAAGGTCTAAATTTGAAGCCCTTCACCGCTATATGGTGACGGCACTATATGAGAGAAAAATTCTTGAACGGGACGTAAGGCAATATACAATCAATCAATCAAGTGCGCCCAGATTCCTACTGAATCCAAATCAAACGCGTCCTCATTCTTTACGCAAGGACAATTTTTTTCACGTTCTCCTATTCTTATTACCGTCACGGTAGCTCAGTCGGTAGAGTGCTCGCTCCGTGATCGGAAGGTCGTGTGTTCGAGCCCCGGCCGCGACTGACCTAAGTCGACAAAAAGAGGTAGCAACTGTTCCTTCGCCAAGCGCTCGGCACTTTTAAGTGAAAGTTGTGGGTCCTTCGGATGAGACCTTAAAAAAACCCGAGACCCCGTGTCACGGCAGGCGTTGGCACGATAAAGAACCCTCACTGCTAAATGGCCCTAGGTGCCGAGAAAAGTTCTAAATTTGAAGCCCTTCACTGGTATATGGTGACGTCTCTATACGAGTGAAAAATTCTCGAACGGGACGTAAAACAACATACATGTGCAATCAATCTATCTTATTCTTATTAAATCGATATATTACAATATTGATGAGGCTTACTTGTTCTTCCTCTCCGGTCAAGACAGTTTCGATTCAGAATCTGATGTAAATCTCAGGCAGAAAGCTTGTGTATTTTCATTTCCTTTGCAGGAAATACACAATGTTTAATACGACAATTATTTCCGCCCGTCTATTAGTTTATAAAACGTTCATGACACTTAATTTTTTCTTTTCTTTCTTTTTTTTTTAAACAATATACTGGCCTTGCCTGTCTGATATTCGCGATTTTTCCTACGATAGAGACAGGCAATACCAGTCTACTCAAAGAATACCGTAATATTACCCGCATACCGTCATGCTGTTTTGAAAATTTACAAAATTATCTAAGTATCACAATACCTGTGCGTTTTCATACCGCTTTGAGAATTCATCAAGCATACAAAATAGGATAACTTATTAAATGTGTATCATATTTAAACACTAGAGATGCAAATAAGTAATTGTCAACTGAAATTTGTCATATCACTGCTTTTTGAAGCCAAGCTAAAATAATGAAAAAGTATCAATTTGAAATAATTTTCAACTTATATATTTAAGTTAAGTTTGAGAGATGATAATGTTAACATATGGATTTTACACATTTAATATAAGATTTATTTCTAGTTTATATGTAGAAACAAGAGGCCCATGAGCCACAACGCTCACCTGAATCAATGTGGCCCTGCTGTTCTTCATCATCAGATTTTACCCCTATATTCCTATGTAAAACTTTAATCACTTATTGTGGCCCCATCATCTCCCAAGGGGTCATTAATTGAACAACCTTGAGAATGCTAGCTTATAAATATGACTAATCATGATCTTGATGTTCTTGAAAAGAAGATTTTTAAAGATTTTTTCTTTGAAAAACTTTGATCGCCCATAGTGGCTCAAACTTACCCCAGAGGGTAACGGTTTGTAAAAATTTGAATCTTCAGTAGCTGAGGATGCACCCATACATGTATATATATGACTAATCACTTTATTCTTTGTTCTTGAGAAAAAAAAAAGATTTTAAAAGATTTTTTTCTATACATTCCTATGTTAAACTTTTATCGCGCACTGTGTCACCATCTACCTCTGTGGGGATGATTTGAACAAATCTGAATCTACACTACATATCTGCAGATAAATCCATAGTAATATGACTAATCAAGCCCGTAGAACATGGGGGGTTGGGGGGGGGGCTTCCCAACATTTTTCTGTGTATGGTCTTTTGCTATAGTTTTAATATGTAAATTTTGATTTAGATGCTGGTCCCCCACTTTCGCTCTAAGGTCGAACACAGGCAAATTCCATTATTTGAAAAAAAAAAGTACCAAAAAGTTAGAGGAAGACCCCCCACCCCCACCCCCCACCCCCCTCCACAAACACAAAATAGGATTTTCGACTTTGGACAGCTAGGCTTTTTTGGGAGCCTTTGGCTCAGGTGAGTCAATAAAAGATGTACCGGAATTACTATCTCATCCCCATTTTATTTTCGATTAAGGATTAAAGAATCTTTAGGTGGTTTACATCTTTACCTGTTTATATTTACATTCTAATAAGCACCAGTTTTTAGTTTGAGTTCGGGGAGGTGGGGGTGGGGGGCTTACATTTCAAACGACTTTCAGAAATACAGATATGGAAGATAAAAAACAGTTGTTTTCTTACATATAAACCAGGAAAGGGACAGGAGTTGATTTGCATACAAATTGAGAACACATACATTATCTTTACAAATACAAAACACTATTTGTATGTCTGTAAAACCTTCAGCACGAAACACATTTTAACAAGAGGTCCATGAAGAAATTTGATTCTGCAATTCTTGAGGATATCTGCATATTATGACCTATCATGGCCTTGCCTTTCTTGAAAGGGTGGTTTTTAAAGATTTTTCCAATATACTTACATGTACATGTACAAGTTTGATTCCCTAATGCGGCCCCATCCTGCCCCTGTTAACATGATTTAAATAAACTTCAATATGCACAATCTGAGGATGCTTATTTATTAATATCTTTTATAATGGCCCTGCTCTTCTTGTGAATTTTTAAAAATATATTCCCATGCAAAACACTGATCTCTTAATGTAACACCCCCTCTCTTCCCACACACATACCCGTGGGCCATGATTTGAACAAAATTGAATCTGCACTAATCAACTCGTCAATAGGCATAAGCCATATCAGTTTTCCTATCTCAGACATCATCACTGGGATAATACCTTTGCATCCGTTACACCTGACTGCTTTCTTGTCACAAGTACCTGCGTGGAATGAATGACACTTGTTTGTGTTGATTAACTTGACCTTTGTTTACATTTTATTGCAGTTTACATGTATTTGTGTTTGTTTGTACTGACCTAAGCAACAAGTTTCTTTGGTAGATTTCTCTTCTGCCGTGGAAAAAGCACACAATTACTTTTTATCGCTACCAAGAGTTTTACAATAGCTATGTATAATACGTCCGTCAACACCGGTGAAAACTGAATACGCTGAACCGAGACCAAGTGAACGGCTTATATAGAGGCCGTACAGAATAATACGGCGGGAGAAAAACTGAGGTCTCTGCCTTTCATGAATCGTGTTCAGCTTTAATATCGCTAATCATGACTCTGCTGTTTTTGAGAGAAAACTTTTAAGCATTTTTTTTCTTATATTGCTACATGTATGTAAAACGTTGATCCCCTAATGTGGCCCTATCCGACCAACGGGGGCCACGATCTGAACAAACTTGAATGTGAACTACCTGAGGATGCTTCCTTAATATCAGTTATCCTGACTCTGCTATATTTAAGAAGTAGGTTTTAGAAGATTTTGTTCCTATATATTTACATTGAAACTTTCATCCACTTGTACATGCATGTGGCCCCACATTATCGCCGGGTGCCATGATTTGATCTGCACTACCTGAGGATGCTTATAAAATATCACTTAACATGACAGTGCTGTTTAAGAGAAGAAGATTTTTAAACATTTTTCAAATCTATTCCGACGTCAAACTTTAGTTTGATCTCAAATTTATGCCCCACCCTACTTTCGGGGACTATGATTTGAATCAACCTAAATTTACTCCTAAGTTTATCTAAGTCTAGCCCAAAAGTTCGTTAGAAGAAATTTTAAGACATCCACCCTATTTCTGCTTTTTAAAAAATTATCTCCCCTTTTAAGAAGTTGTGGCCCTTTATTTGAACAAACTTGAATCCTGTTCACCAAAGAATGCTTTGGATGAAACTGGTCTTATGGATATAAACAAGAGGTCGAAACGTGAAAAGTTATCGATGACAAAAACGATGACGTCGACAACAACGACAGTCAATGGACAGATTTCGATCAGGAAAGTGCAATTTCAAGAGCCTTTGGCCCAGGTGAGCTAAAAGTGAAATAGTATACTGAGTATATGATTAAATCAGCTCACACCTGTTTCAATCTGAGCCGCAGGGCTTCTATCCAAAATCGGGTCCTCTCCTTCCCTTTGACAATACTTCTTTTCAGTTGTCTCTGCATTCAACAAGGAGGAGACCCACCTCTTCATATCTTCTGGAAAGAAATAATCAAATTTCGGCTTAAAAATCGAAGTACTGAAAGCACTTCAACTCGTGAAAGTTCACATTATTTCAAACAAGTAAGAGAACAGGCAATTGTAACCTTTTCAGCAAAAAACTAAGCACTATGCTAAAGGTTCAAAATGCCCAGCAAACAGAATTTCGTCTTCGCAAGCCAAGGTTTTTTTGAACAGCTTCGCTCCCTACAAACCCTTAACAGATTACGCCATTCATTCCTTCCAAGCTAGATCTTGGAATCTTGGTATGGGTATAGCAACTTCAAATACTGCTTGCTCGGAGTGCTCAAAGTCTTTACAGTTTTTTTCCCTGTTTTAGTGGTCACTCAAAGTTATGGTCAGAAAGTAACTAGAGAATATATAATAGGAAAAACTCAGGTATGAATTTTAAATGATCAGGTATTGATGTTTTAAAGTTTGCAAGTCAATATATTGCTCCAAGTTCTTGGCCTTAGATTTTTTTTTCTATTTTCAGTATTTTGCAACCTGACATAATGATAAAAAAACTCTCTCGGGTACTGTCATAATACGTTTTAAATACACGTATATTCCTAGTGTACTTCCGTTACTTTTACTTAAGGATTTTCCAAGCACTCCCTAACAAGTAAGTACTATAGTTAACTTAAACTTACTATAGTATCAAAGTTTTCACCAAAGTAAATCAGTATATTTTTACTATGGATTTCAGATAATTATATATTAAGTTCGAAAATTCATACATGCACATTTGTGATTATTAAATGGAAATATTATTCGTATATCTCCATATTTAACTTCATTGTTATTGAATTTAAAGATTTAAAATCACAAAAAACGTTCTCAGGTAAAGTTTTAAATCAAAGTATCGAAGTACTTACTATAGTTAACTAAAGTAAACTATAGTTAACTATAGTTAATTTTTGTTAGAGCTAGCTGACTGAATCGTGTTTTTGGGAAGACTTGTGAGTTGCAAATCTATAGTTTCATAGCATAACCGAAGATAGAAATATATGTAGTAGCAATGTTAACTGGTATTTCATATGTAATAATGACACATTTTTAATCCAGAAAGACCATCGGGATAAAATGTGGGTTTTAAAATGTAAAACCCCGCTGACAACATATACGTACTTACCTGCATCAATTATTGCAATGTAGCTCAGTCGGTAGAGTGTTCGCTCCCTGATTGGGAGGTTGTGGGTACGAATCACGGTCGCGACTGAACTAAGTCGATAAAAAATAGGTAGCAACTGTTCCTTCGCCAAGCGCTCGGCACTTTAAAGTGAGTTCAAGTCCTTCGAATGAGACCTTAAAAGCCGAGGCCCCGTGTCACGACAGGCGTTGGCACGATAAAGATCCCCCACTGCCTATTGGCCCTGAGTGCCGAGTAAAGGTCTAAATTTAAAGCCCTTCACTGGTATATGGTGACATCTATCTCTTTATGAGTGAAAAATTCTCGAATGGGATATAAAACAACAGTCAATCAATCGATCAATCTTCCCCAAACTGGAACTCTTCATTACTCCAGTTATAAATTTATGTGAGGGACAATACCCTTAAATTAACCATCTACATTACAACCTTAGAAGAGGAGGTGCATGAGGATGCAGGCAATTATGGATATCTTATAAACAGGGATTTTACATTTAAAACCTCAAAGTCTATTTCGATATCCATTCCAACTTGCATCGACCATTTGCAAGAAAAAAAGGAGGGAAAGGCCATCGATAAAATAAATTTATCATTACCCAGTAGTTAACTCCTCTTCTTTCTCTCCACCCAGTGAGTTGTCTCCAAATCAGATGCTCTGGCAAAGCTGTCTTTTGAACACACATCCTTCAGGTAAAAGAAGGTGGATTCTGTAGCCCAGTGGGGTGCCTGAATAATCTTCATTGGACAAGGCCAATGAAGTAGTAAGACTCCGAGTATCATGTGCTCTTGCATCACCCAGCTTCAAAATTGAAGAGCTTTCATAAACATGTTTTATATCAATAAGTGACAAAATCCATCTTGAAAGAGATGCGTTGTGTTCACCTGATTGGTGTGTTGTAAACATATTTTCCGTAGCCCAATGAAATTCCTTTGATCTCTTTGTATACTTTTCCAAACATCTGCATGGACACAAGTCTTTGTCATCTGTCGCAAAACGGTCAAATTCTGGAATGAACATAGGCTTCCTAGCCTTACTGCAAGTGATCAGGAAGACGAGCAGTTCACTTACTCTTGTCGCCTTTGCCACTGCAATAAGGAACACTATTCCAGCTGAAAAACCTCTAATTGCATATTGCCAAGGGCTCAAATAGAGGGAGGTTAATCCCATAGAGGTAATAAATGTCCAACACAGAGACTGCAGTTTAAAAATATGTTTTGAACAAGCTTCACAAGTCTGCATTTCAACTGACGGACCTGCCTCTTCATTTTCACGCATGATACATGTAGCTACGGCTACTCTGTAACCGGCGACGGTATTTACTATTGACCTTACGGCCTCTTTTCTCAAGAAAATACAAACTCTTCTACAGAGGCTGGATGAGGAGGAAATCGCTTCTGTAAATTGTAAATCTTGTCTGATACATCTGTCTTGAGGCACGACTTGCCTGCTTGATGTACTCTTGAATTTTTGGAGAAAACCTTCTTTTAAAGGAGGCAGGCTTGACATTTTTCATGCTACAAAATCTAGACACTCAGAGTTGACATGTCTTATCTGACCTCTCTTTTTTTGTTAACACGTCAAGGGATATTTTTTTGGAATATCTATCAGAAGTTCTAGTAGAATTGGATACCATGACTGTCTTGGAGAGGATCAAATATCAACACCAACACACATGGTTCTTTCCAAAACTTCTGCAGTACTTGAGGGATTAAAACTGGTGACGGAAATGCATAATCAAACATCCTTTTCTATGGCACACTGAGTGCATTTACTGCCCAAGCTAACTAATCTGGAAAGGGAGAGCAATATACTAGCAACTGTCTGTTCTCGTTCAAACATGTCAATATTTGAAGTAAAGAACCTCTGAAGAATAAGATTCACTATCTCTTGCTTCAGAATCCATTCCGTTATCCGAACCCCCATTCGACCTCGAGGCAGGTCCTCTGCTAAAACATTCTTCTTCCTAGAATGTGAGCAGCCCAAATCAATATTTCCCTCAATTTGCTTCACTAAAGGATCTCCAAGCTAGAGAACACAGTGGGAAGGACTTTTTGTGGTGAAGTATAACACCACACTCGAGTTGTCACATCTCAACAGAACTCTGCTTTTCATCAATTTGTCTTCGAACTCAGAGCTAACTGAGCTGCCCTCATTTCTAACCAATTTATGTGACATTTCTTCTCCTGGGGACTCCAGATGCCTGAAATCTGATAATCATTTAGATGAGTTACCCATCCTCATTTGGTCAAACCATCTGGCTGCTTCTCTTGTATGGTGACTCCCTGAATATTTTTTTCCGGTTGTTACCACCATTCAAGGTGTTGGAGTAATACTTTCTTCATTAGAATAGTTTGAAGTATACTGTCTCTGTGTGGGCGCCGAAAAGACAACAGGTAAAACTGGATTGGCCGCATTGTAAATGACCATTGGAATCAAATCAGTAATCAAAATACCATTAGGTCCAAAAGCCATAAAATGTTCTGAGCTAAAACACTCTCCGGGTCTGATGTTATGGTAATCTACTACTAATTATGGTACCTATCCTCTGAAGGAAAGACAAGACCTCTCTTTGTTTCAAACTCTGAGCCCCAAAAGTGTATAACGAGTGATGGGTTCATGTTGTACTTCTGCGTGTTGACAATTAGACCTAATTCTGAAACAAGTGAAGGATTTCGTCCAAATAACTCAACAACAACGCCCTGTTTGGCTCTTGATCAAGCTGATCGTCTAGATACATGAAAATATGAATTTGTCTCTTCCTAATGAAACTTCTAATAATTGTCATTAAATTGGTAAACAATTTTGATGTTTTGCCAACCCAAATGGCATTGTCTTGAATAGGTAATTCTGGACTTACTAACAAAAAGATATCTGCGGTGTGCTGGAAACTTAGCCACGTGAAGGTAAGCGTCCTTTAGATCTAAAGATAAAACCCAGTCTTTGGGATCTATGGCCCGCATTATATAAACTTATTTTGCATCTCTTATTTCCTCTGCACTTGTGTGCATTACATTAAAATACTTCCAAAGAAACAGATCAGAACCAAATGTTGACAAATTTTGGAACTTTTAACTCAGTAATCTTATTCTTAAAGGGCAGGTCCTGCAAATACAAGATTCGTCTGGCTCTAACAAATGTTACAATAACTCTAGAGGTCCTATAAAACAATTGCAAAGTGCTTGTAGTGCCTCAGTCCTGTCTTCGACTGAATGCACTGAATCTAAGTAAGATGCAATCATTGACCCTGAGAGATCGCATATACTTTACGAAGGATGATGGGATGACTGACTTCGTTTCTCTTTCAAATCTATTTATACCTCCATTATATTAACCTGTCGACTTGTATTAACAGACAGACCTGAGGATCGAGTACCCGAGGGGACAACACTCGGTGGTTTACTTTGTTGAGTAATGAGCCTGATTCTATCGAGAACGGTCATATCCCTGGAACACTGTGCATATTTTTTTCTTGTTTCCATGTGACGATCGTAGGTAAACTCTCCATTAAGACCAAGAAAAAAAGCCGTCAAAAACGGCGGTGCCCGAACATAAACTGAAGTAATAAAGAGTTCAGACTGGGGAGAAAACTCTTACGTTTTTAATGTTCTAGCATGACCGTAGGAGCCTGGGCACATTGCAAATAGTTGATGTAGGTAAGTACATGTATGGATATTGAAATAAACTGAAAACAAATGAAGACACCATACACGCATTTCGGGATCACTCGATGAAAAGTTGAGGACGAAAGTTCCAGATAATTAATTAGTATAACCATACTCCTGGGCCTTGTACGACTTTATAATAGCTAATCATAATTATAGAAACAAAATTGACATTATTATAATGGAAATGTCAATAAGACGTTGGTAATCGGATTACATAAGATACATGTATGCTATCATATCAAGAAAATTGCATACGGATTTTGCAGCATGTATTAAGGACCTTCTACACACTGATGAAAAATGTTTATTGGACTTCATGTAAATTATGGCATGTAAAGGTGTAAATATTAAATTCATACATTTCATTTTTAACATAGGGTACCTCCCATTTTCACAAAGAAATATGCTCAAAGAAACTCCCGATCACTTAAATGAGGAAAATACATGCATATAGAGTATTCAATTCCTCAATCTTGGTCAAATATATAATTTCAAAAAAACTGAAATCAAATACAAATTGTGTAATACCATGTATTGTACAGGTACATCTAAGTGCAGATCACTCTGACTGTGTGACAGTACCTTGGAATTACATGTAAAACCCCTCAGAGCCTCCTTAAAGATAATCCAGACAAGTTCAATTACACACATGAACTTTCTTTGGGATAATTTTGCTTGTAGATCTAACGCGACTCTGAAAATGTTTGTCTTTCATTAAGCAATATAACATTTACTTATCACCTGCATATGGAGTTTATGTCTCCCAGTTGATTCGATACGCAATAATATGCTCTACCTTCAAACAATTTCTTAAATGATGCAAGCTATTGACAAATAGGTTGATGAAACACAACATCAACAGTCTCAAAAAGTCAACATTTCACAAATTCTATGGTCGATACAATGACCTTGTCGGCAAATATAAACTATCATTAACAAATTGATAATTTGTTATAACAAATTAGTATAATTTGTTAAAGAAATTAATAAAAGATACCGCTGCGGCCCTAATACGCTTCCGTAAGATCGAGTAATAATTAGTCAGCCCCCGGGCTGACTAGTTACGGTGGGATGAAACTGCAAGTGCGCTTGCGTAATTTGGAATTCTGGGAAAAAGAGGTACACGACTTGTTCTGAAGAAACTCGTGCTATTTGCTCCAACCAAAGGGCGTGATTCTTCACAAACACCCTCTGAACAAAGACGCGACCTCGATCTATTTATAGACTGCATTGTTCTTCGACGAAAAATTAAAGAAGAGATTGTTCTAAGTGGGAGATATGATACTATGAAAATATTTCAGTGCTTATAGAAGATGAGAAGTTTATATGCAGAGCACATTTAACACTTGATATATATATATATATATATATATATATATATATATATACCCTCAATCGCCGTTGCAAGTTCTCGGATTTGTGTGTATTCCTCTGAATGCCTGATGCAAGACTCCCTCAATCAATACCTTGCATAAGACATGTACGGCTCAGAATTCACACACTGTCAATAATCCACTTGCACAAAGGTCCCAAAACAGTGGGAAAAAAAAGAATCTCTTTTTCACTTTAATGATGAAAGTTATGAAAACATCAGAAGATCACTTAAGATGTGTAAAGTTTTATAATTTACACGATGATAGACATGTACGTGCCGCTTGTGCACGTGAACCGCGCCCACAGGTGAGAAACTGACCACAGTAGAACTGCGATAGTTGAGAGAAACTGCGCGGATTTATAGACAGCCCCCCCCTCCTCCAATTAGAGAGAATGAGCGAGATGGAATCCAGCATCATTTTAGGGTGTACGTACAGTATGTATGAAATATTTTGAATTTCCAGTTTATTGCTTTATTTTGGAAGCAATTCTTTTCTTTCCTAATAACACTGAAATGAATGTTTAAATTTAGAAATTGAATTATATATACATACAGTATGCACCCCTCCCCCTTCCCCTATCATGCATTGCCTCGAACCTGCACGATTAAAAACTTTTATCTAATAATAATTAACACAACCTAACCCAAGGTCTACCTTCCTTTTAAGCATCATAATCTATATACATTTATAGAATTTAACAGTAAAATTGAAAATGTATACATTCTTCAACGTTCAATGATTGGGATCATAGTGGCTTTCTTCATTTCTGCTCAAGACGAACTTTATCTGATGTCCGCGCCCAAGAGAAATTAATTGGAGGTAATCATAAAGAACACGATGTAACCTAACTAAAATTTATTCTATGCTTTATTATTTATTATGTACAGCATTATGTTACAAATAAGAAAACGACTGGGCAAATTTTAACTTAGACGACAATGACTTTTAATGAACACAACATGATGGATAAAACAAATCATATACCATCACAAAACAAGATAGAAACTTTCTGTATTCCAGTGGCTGACTCTCAGCTTTTTTTTAAAAAGCTAACCTTGTTATTCATAAATTTAATGTTTAGCTAAAGTCATGTCTATCTCGGTGTTGACATAATCTATAACATTTACGTATACATGATGAATACAAACACATTCCATAGCAATACGCGATCCTTGAGATTTCGTATCTTCCATTGATTGCACAGACGAAATTGTTCGATACAAATCTATAAACTGATACAGAGATCTATACAAACATGTGGGTGTGTCACAGTAGAAATAGTCTACAATTATACACAGCTGATATATATTTAGAGTTTGTACTTAGATACCCTGAAAAACATCTTGATCCGCGCCTTCATCTAGTTTGCCTGCATAATAAAGGTGTTAATCGAAATAGATTGGGAAATCGTTCAGCCGATTGAGCAAATACTGGAATATTGCGACATGTTTAACTCAACCACTATAGTGCGTTGTATTTTTTGAAGGAAAAAATCAATTGGTGTATCTATTCCTAACAGAACAGTGACAGCAATTAATGCGCCGATAATAATCGTTGGGTATAGTTAATTCAAACTAAGCATGTAACTATGAACTTACCGGAGAAAGTAACCAGATAAACTGAGGAAAAGTCAGACATACCTCATAAGGGTCGATCTCTGCTGACCGGATAAGTGAATCCGTGTTCTTTTGGTTTAAGTCCTGCTCAGGTTCAGCCTACTCAATATTCAGATATTGGGACTTCCTGATGAATTTTCTTCTCAGTTACTAAGTCAGTGTAGTTCACAAACACATGAATTAAACATTATTTGGTTGATTTTTCTTAGCCTGCACAAGCGTGAAAAATGCGGTCGTTACTATTAATATCTTGGTCAGAGGTTTATCTTAATTCCTCTTCTTGCACACGACGTTTCGAAACAACACGTGTGAAAACAGGAAATATTGACAGAAAGAGAGAGAAGTACTGAACATCTGTGAGAGCCTCAATGACAACATACACATGTACTGAATTTTGTTAATGAGAAAAGGCTTCAAATAATGAGATCTTTCATTTAGGTTATTGATCTTACTTATAATATTACTTACATGTACAGTCCAGACCCGTGGACAGGGGGAGGGCCTTGCCCCCAATTATTTTGCCAACATTTTATTCAGAAGAAAACGAAGCTGCTTTATGGCTGTGCCCCTCATTAATCAGGTCTAATGACCTTATCTTTCCTTTTTTCTTTTCTTTTCCTTCTCAAGGAATTTTTGTTTGCCCCCTCCTTCCCAAACTGAAATTGTCTCCGACGGGTGAGCAGCTATGATTCATTTTATGTTACAAAAGTAAAATGAAGCTTTACACAAAAATAAGTCTCTCTTTGCTACCTTTTTTTTTTTTTTTAAAAAAAAAAAGAACTATGAAAATGTTTATTGAATTCCGTTGATTTGTATATATTTCTCTCATTTCTGTACATATACAGGTATCAGTTCTATGAGAAATTGAGAAGACTATTTCAATATTCTTGATGTTTCAATCTTACCTTTAATTGCGTTCATTCTAAGGCGGTTGTCCACACCCTTAATTTATTTTTATACTCCCTAAGATTCGGGAGCATTTAGTTTTTGCCCTATCCGTCTGTCTGTCTGTCTTTTTGTCCACAAAAAACTTTAACCTTGGCCATAACTTTTGATTGGTTGGACCAATGGTTTTCATATATCACACGTGTAGTCTTTGTGACAAGACCTTTCGTTGGGTACCATCTTATTTGACCTCTAGACCTTGGAGTTTGACCAACTTTTTAAAAATTTTACCACACTTTAACCTTGCATGGCCATAACTTTTGAATGGTTAATGTTAGGGCTTTCACACTTTACAGGTATATTCCTTGTGATAAGATCTTTCCTTGGGTACAAACATTTTGACCTCTTGACCTTTGAGTTTGATCCACTTTACAAAAACTTTAACCTTGGTCATAACTTTTGAACAGTTGGTATTAGGGCTATCATATTTCACAGGTGTATTCCTTGTGACAAAACCTTCCCTTGGGTACCCACGATTTTCACCCTTTGACCTTGATCTTAGAGTTTGACATACTTTTGAAAAACTTTAACCTTGGCCATAACTTTTGAATTGTTGGTACTACGGCTTTCATATTTCACATGTATATTCCTTGAGACAAGGTTTTTGCTTGGGTTTCAAGAATTTTGACACTGACCTTGGAGTTTGACCTTTTTTTTTTGAAAAACTTTAACCTTGGCGATACTTTTGAATGGTTCATACTAGGGCTTTCATATTTTTCACGTATGTTTTCCTTGTGACAAGGTCTGCCCTTGAGTACCAATGAAATATATGGAGATAACGAACAGTATTCAAGCTCAAAAGTCCATTATACAATACAAAATAGGAGCAGAGCAAACACGGACCTCCAAACATCAGAGGTGGGATCAGGTGCCATGGAGGAGTGAGCATCCCCTGCCGACCGGTCACGCCCGCCGTGTGCTCCTTGTCATGATCGGGAAATAACGGAAAAATCCGTCGACAATGCAGTGTGTAAATAATGGTCTAACAATTAGTATGAAAAACGTCAGTCAATTTTGACTTGTTTACCTTGACTTTGGGAGTTTGACTTGCATATGAGAAACATTAACTTCGCCATGAGCTGCCATATAGGGGCATCAGTGTTTCACAAACACATCTTGTTTTTTTTTCTGTATAGCTCTCATATTATTATATCCAGTGTTTGCAAATCAAGTGAACGTTGTCCTACAGGAAGATATAATTAAAAATATAAAAATCATTTATTTGGTGTGGGGTGACAGTGAGCTGTACGAAGTTCAGAATTTGAAAGTCGGTCTAGAAAGGAAAGAAATGAAAACATAAGTACATGTTTGTGTCTATTGCCCACCGTAAGTATATGTACATAGGTACATGTTTGTGTCTATTGCCCACCATTAGTACATGTACATAGGTACATGTTTGTGTCTATAGGTACATGTCTGTGTCTATAGGTACATGATTGTGTCTATAGGTACATATTTGTGTCTATAGGTACATGTTTGTGTCTATTGCCCACCATTAATACATGTACATAGGTGCATGTTTGTGTCTATAGGTACATATTTGTGTCTATAGGTACATGTCTGTGTCTATAGGTACATGTTTGTGTCTATAGGTACATGTTTGCGTATATAGGTACATGTCTGTGTCTATAGGTACATGTTTGTGTCTATAGGTACATGTTTGTGTCTATAGGTACATATTTGTGTCTATAGGTACATGTTTGTGTCTATAGGTACATATTTGTGTCTATAGGTACATGTTTGTGTCTATTGCCCACCATTAATACATGTACATAGGTGCATGTTTGTGTCTATAGGTACATATTTGTGTCTATAGGTACATGTTTGTGTCTATAGGTACATGTTTGTGTCTATAGGTACATATTTGTGTCTATAGGTACATGTTTGTGTCTATAGGTACATATTTGTGTCTATAGGTACATGTTTGTGTCTATTACCTACCATAGGTTTCTTTTGAATACTCTGAGATATCCAGTGGGTTTTTATTCCTCCAGAAATACGAGTTAATTTAAGTGTCGACAATTTCGCTTTTCAATATATTTACTTTAAATAATTTTCTAAACGTAAATATGAATGATTGAATATAATTTTATATTTCAAATTTTTATACAAATGTATATATATTAACTGGAGATCCGTAGCTCGCTCGTTGAAAAAAATTGGGATGGACGACCGGCTACAGATCTGTATATATATGTTATGTTTAAAATACAAGGGTACTAAAATCTGTACATAGTCAGCTGAAAATGCGAATGTCATACACTCATTTTGGAGGTACAAAGGTTTTTTCTCCGGGGTTGGGTTGAGGGTTCCACATCAACTCTAACAGATGTATGATTCGGAATTTTTTGGACAAGCAAAATTAAAAAAAAAAACAAAACATAGTCAATTCCCCCAGACCTGGTATTGGGGGTGGGTTGGGGGGGGGGGGGGGTGGGTAGAAGAAGACACTTTCCTAAATCATTTTTTTTTTCAGATACATAATATCCTTATTTTAAGAGGGATTCGTTTTTCCTAGGGGGTCCACCCCCCCCCCCCACCTCCAATCAAATCATGATCCATATCTACATTTAAAGAGTACATATTTCAAAAACAATAATATATACAGGTCACTATCTTTTTGATCTCAATACACTGCATTCTGCACCGTCAGAAAAGCAGTGGTAAATTCAAATTATGGGGGTGTACTTACCCACCCACCCTGAATTTTTTTTGCCCAAAAAATGTCCTGCTTCAGTGTGTTCGAAGTATTACATTAAGATAAAAGAAGTTTAACCCACAGAATAGACGCCACCGTTATTCCGCTGTTTTTTTTTTAATAATGAAATTTAATTTGCCTCTTTAACAATTAATACGCTGGTCTCGAGCATAGATAGCTGCTTAGTCTAGGCTTAATATTTTTCTCTTGAAAATCGATAGAGAGAAAGCTATTTTGGTCTACCTATCAGAAACCCTACTTTACTGAACATTTCGTCTTCAATAATTAAACACGCAATATTGTTTGCACTGTGCATTTTATTTACCGTCACTGTGTGGGGCCATTCATATTAATTTTTACTAACTTGTTGCACAGAATGAAAGATCCTAATTAATTCTGGCTATATTTGTCAGGGAGTGTTCCTTTATATTTTACTTCAACTTACTTTTCATATACAATAGTTGCATTATAAGAATGTATTAAATCCCTAAGATTTAAATGATCACTTAACGATGTGTCTGCGTGTGTGTGAGGGTCTCTCTCTCTCTTTGTGTGTGTAAATAATTATTTATGGCATGCTGTAAATTCTGAATATACCGGGTGGCAGTAAATTCAGAATTTACAACACATCTCTATTATAACAGAGATTGAAGTTACAAGCATGAGGAATTATTAATTAAAACATTCATATGTTTGCACATTTACTTTCTTGAGACGATGTTTAAAAACAAGAGTCCCAGGGGCCACATCGCTCAACTGAGCACTTTGGCTAGGAAAAAGCAGAAATCAGTTCAGTATTGAAAAGTTTAAATATAAAAGTGGTTCGGGGGGTTATGATTTGAACAAACTTGAATCTACACTTCCTAAGGATGCTTTTGAATTAATATGATACATAATGGGTTTGCTGTTCTTTAGATGAAATTTTTTATTGATATAGCCTTTATATTCCTTTGTATAACTATGATCCCCTGTTATGGCCCCTCTATTCACCTGGGGGTCATGGTTTGAACAAATTTAAATCAACATTACCCGAGGATGCTTTTATATTATTATGACCAATCATGGCTTTGCTGTTTTTGAGAAGAAGATTTTTAAAAAGAATTTCCTATGTAAAATTTGATCAACCCTTGTGGCCCCATCCTACCCCGGGGGTCATGATTTGAACAAACTTGAATCTACACTACCTGAGGATGCTTCCATATAAATATATATCTTATCATGGCTTTGCTGTTCTTGAGAAGATTTTTAAAGATTTTTCCTATGTATTCCTATGTAAAAATTTGATCTTCTACTGTGGCCCCACCCTACCCCCGGGGGTCATGATATGAGCAAACTTCAATCTACATTACCTGAGGATGCTTCCCTATAAATATGACTAATCACAACTTTGCTGTTCTCGAGAAGATTTTAAAAGATTGTTCCTGTGTATTTCTATGTAGAGCTGTGATTGCCTATTGTGGCTCCACCCTACCCCCGGGAGTCATGATTTTAACAAACTTGAATCTAAACTACCTGACGATGCTTCCATATAAATATGACCAATCATGGCTTTGATGTTCTTTAGAAGATGAATTTTAAAGATTTTCCCTATGTATTCCTATGTAAAACTTGGATCGCCCATTGTGGCCCCACCCTATCCCCGGGGGTCATGATTTGAACAAACCTGAATCTACACTACCTGAGGATGCTTCCATAAAAATATGACCAATCATGGCTTTGTTGTTCTTGAAAAGAAGATTTTGAAAGATCTACCTTATGTATTCCTATGTAAAACTACGATCCCCCATTGTGGCCCACCCTTCCCCCGGGGGGTCATGATTTGAACAAATTTGAATCTACACTACCTCACAATGATTTCACATAAGTTTCATGTTTCAAGCACAATGGTTCTTGAGAAGAAGACTTTTAAATGATGCCATTAATTTTTCACGAAATCATATTTATTGGAAGAAGGCGTGGCCCTTCATTTGAACAAACTTAAATCCCCTTTACTCAAGGATACCTTGAGGCAAGTTTGGTTGAAATTGGCCCAGTGGTTTTTGAGAAGAAGATGAAAATGTGAAAAGTTTACAACATCGACGACGACAGACAACGGACAAATTTCGATCAGAAAAGCTCATTTGAGCCTTCGGCTCAGGTGAGCTAAAGAAAACAAAATTAAAAAAAACTAAGAAGCCCATGTGCCACATCGCTCACCTGAGCACATTTGCTAGGAAAAAGCAGAAATCAGTTCAGTACTGAAAATATTACGCAATGGGGGGGGGGGGGGGAGACAAGCTTAAATTTACACTACTTCATGATGCTTCAGTATCAAAATTTCAAATCATGGCTTTGCTGTTCTTGAGCAGAAGAATCTTAAAGATTCCTATGTATAACTCTGATCGTTCATCGTGGCTCTACCCTACCCTCCCTAAATTTGAACTAATTTGAATCTACACTACTTGAGGATGCTTCTATAATAATAGGATGTTTCTATAATAATATGACAAAGATTTTTCAAGATGAAACCTATATATTCTTATGTAAAACTTTGACCTTCTGATACGCCCCCCCCCCCCCCTGGGCGGTCATAATTTGAACAAACTTGATTGTACAATACCTAAGGTTGCTTCTGTATAAATATGACTAATAATGGCTTAGTTCATGGCCATAGGAACGGGGGGGGGGGGGGCACGGTTGCCGTGTAAACATGGATTTCAACAAAGGGGGAGTTTCGATAAGGCTGTTTTTCGGCCCCTCAAGAAATGTAATGATATTGTGATATGTTGTTGATAAAAGTGTTATCTTCCTAAAAATATGAAAAAAAAAATTATACTGCACATTTTCTGGTCACGTGATAATTAAAAATTTAAGTATACCCTCTTCCATATATTTTTGGAGGGGTCATATTTAAAGGGGGTAATGGAGTTTATTTAACGTCAAAATCATAAATGAAATATTACAAATGTGAATAAAGGCATCAAATAACCAATTTCAATATTTTTCTTTACAGAAAATTGATGATATTTATTTTATTTGAATGCGTTTTAAGGTGCAAGATTTTTCTCGTGTTTTAATTGTAACTCTTCTTTCAAAGAGGATGAATGTAACATATAAAACGTATATGAATAATAAAGACAGGGATTTTCAAAAAAACGAATTAATCGACAGTTTATACTTAGACTTAATAATCAATATATAACATTTTCCCGTACGTAGAAAAGCATATGTAAAGATATATAGACAAGAGATAGATAATCTTAAACTGTCATTGACAGGTGTTTGACACTGTTTGCAACACATTTTTATCAACTAAAGTTATTTTGCTAAATAAAGTATTAATAAAATGTACCGTAATATCATTAAATTGAATTTTAAAAAAAAATCTTGAAATTAACAGATTTCGGAATTCGGTGCGATTAAATAAATGCAGCTATTTATATTTTTAAAGTATATTTAAAAGAATCATACTGCAATGTACATTGTATTTAATAATACCAAGCGTATTACTACAAGTCAAAATATTTTATCAAGACAGTAATTATTAGTCCCATACCGGTGAAGCCCGAGGGGTCTATAGGTTTCCTCATCGTCTGTCCGCCTGTTTGTCCGTCCGTCCCTCTGTCTATCTGTCAGTCTGTTCCACTTGGTTTTTCGCACTTTTCTCTAAACGCTTGCAGATATTGAGCTGGCTTTGGTATTTATAGTGTATCCTGATGAGAAACAGAGTTTGGAATTCGAGTTTGAAATTCTGCTTCATTGATTTTTGACGGAATATTACAAATTAAAAAAAAAAAAGGGGGGGTTCGGCGTTTTTTGTTTTGTTTTTTCTAAAAAGAAAAAAATCGCATATATTGAGCTGATTTTTGTTTTGGTATATGTGCTTAACTTGAGTTATAGATCAAGTTCGCATTTTCTTCCGCTTCAATGATTTTTCAAATAGGGCATTTTCAATTTTTAATGGAAACCAGGTTATACTTGGTGTGCCGATAGTGGACTATTATTGCTAATGCTTACAGAATGCGTGAATAAATAGCCAAATGATAAAAAAACTAAAATACATTGAGTGCATGTCTTCTATTCATTCTTAAACTTAAAAGTATTTACGCACATAAAAAGGTGCATTATGTTTTCAGCAAAAATGAGACAATTCAGGCAAGCGAGGACCTACATGTAATTCCTCGCGCTTCCCAACTTCCTTTTGATGCTTATGTTGTTTCACCAACTCTAGTCACTATTTGATTTTTTAGACCATAGCCGCAATTTAAAATATATTTGTAAATACCAGATGTATGTGTTAAATGATATCCTGCAGAAACGTACAAATCAACATCCAGTCTTATAAGTAATCTACGTTTCCTACATATAGACCACATATGAGAACCTTCTCTAACAGATTGAAGCGAGGAGAGTTTCTATTCAAAGGAATGCCTATAAACATATCCTTGATAAAGAAGGTTAATGAATGGACTAATCCTCAAACTTCTCTTTAGTTCAGTCAGTCATCCTAGCAGTACAGGAACAGCGCGCTAGACCGCTCGGCTATCTAGGCAAGTCAAAAAACTTGCTTTCGATGCCGATGGAATTCTCGCGGCGCTGCCCTACACTACACGGTCATTGAGAATACTGCTAGGAGACAGATTCCGTAGGTCGAGAGTTCAACCCCGGGTTGGGGCGGAAGTGGGTATCCTTATAAAAGTGAATTTCTTTGTGCTTTCTATATTTATATTTCTTCACTTAGGGCAGTTATGTTAGTTTAAGAGTTGTTGTAAAATGTGCTTTATTAATAAAGAAAATTAATTTCATTACAACGTGTATTGGTAACGATCCTCTAATAAAACTAATATCCAAATAACTGTATCTCACTTCCATTCTCAATGACTATGTAGTGTAGGGCAGCGCCGCGAGAATTCCATCGGCATCGAAAGCAAGTTTTTTGACTTGCCTAGATAGCCGAGCGGTCTAGCGCGCTGTTCCTGTACTGCTAGGAGACCGATTCCGTAGGTCGAGAGTTCAACCCCGGGCTGGGGCGGAAGTGGGTATCCTTATAAAAGTGAATTTCTTTGTGCTTTCTATATTTATATTTCTTCACTTAGGGCAGTTATGTTAGTTTAAGAGTTGTTGTAAAATGTGCTTATATATATATATATATATATATATATATATATATATATATATATATATATATACACACACACACAAACGTACTTTAATAGTAAATAATACAGATTTTTTGCATATGCAGCAGCCGTATCAAGTTCCAGGACTGATACGTATCCTGCAGGGCTGATATGCATCTGCAGGGCTAATATGGATATATTTACATTTCCCACTGTTTTCTCTTTCAAAGTTTAGTGTGTTGGTTTTTCGATATTTACAACTGAATGTAAATTTCGCAAGGTTAAAGGTCTCGTGCCTAATATGCATGCCAATTTCCCGGACTGTCATTGTGTCTAACATCAGTGGGAGGGATCTATACAAATATATTTACATTTTTGTGCCGCCTGCAGAGCAAACTTAGGGATCTCTCTTACCGGCGTCTGTCTGTCCGTTTGTTACACCTTATGTCTCGAGAATTGTAAGAGGCACCATGGCTTTTGTAAATTGCCATGGTTATCGTGAGCCTTGAACTTGACCTTTGACTAACTTTTCAAAATCGTTCATAGTGCCTACATAGAGAATATGAAATTTAAGAGTTAAGTCTATGTCATTTAGCATGTGTACTGTTTGTTATAAAACATGAAAAATATCAGTGATATGTACAGTCCACTTGACATTGACCTACTTTGCAGAAAATACTCGACTGTTTGATTTATGTCTTTTGAATTATGAGATTCAGAGTTTTGATAATTAGCATTTATACATGTACATGTTTATGAGCTCATGACTTTGAAACTGTATGATATACAGTTAATACACAAACTGATATTTATATACTGTGAAAATACATCGGGGTCGGTATTCCACAGTGGATTGTGTAGACTGACAATTGCAGGAAAGAGAGGCTCTAATTTCATGTGGAAAATTGTTGAAAACGTATTATTAAAATGATAACCAATCATTTCTAATCAATTCAATTTCATTGTTCATTTGAGGGTTGGGGATTTGATTGTTAGATTCTATCGCAGTCTTGTACTGTACGTGGAAGTTTGTGTCTTTGAAGGCGAAAGCATGAACGATAATGCTAGAGGCAATTAAATACATGAATAAATAGCTGACAACTCTTAGATTTATTTACATTTCTAATGAAGCTACAAAGCAGGCGACACATGCGTTCCTTGTAACATTCGAGTTATGTCAAATATATAAATGTAAATATTAGGAATATATGATTTCTTTTGTTTGAGGAACGAATTAGACAAATCATTTTCTACTTGGTGTTATTATGAATTACTGTTGTTTGGAATTACATTGTACAAGGTTAATATCACGTGGTTCTTTAGAACCGGTATCGTTACCAAGGCTATATAAGAGGTGAATAGTTCAAATGCCAGTTTAGGAAGACATGTTGAGCACGATAAAAGTTTAAAATATTCAATCCAACATTACGAGATATATGTTTATCATACCTCATTATAATTACTAGTATTCTATACAACGCGTTATCTGAATAGTTCCAGATTATCAGGTGACAGGACCATAAAACTTCATACCTCCCAGTCGTGGTCATGCTTTTCATCATCTCCAACCTCTTCGGAGACCTAGAGCATTTTCCCGCAATAGTTATTGTTCGTTGAATTTTTTACAAATGTAACAAAAACTACCGAGAGTAGTAGACGTCACAATAGCCTGGTTCACGTTACAAAATTGCTGATTGTTTCATTGGAGTGTAATGTGTCCAAGGGGCTTCTGTAAATCATTTCAGTAACTTTACGTTAAAATTGTTGTTTGATTGCATGTTGTTTAATGTCCCATTCGAGAATTTTTCACTCATATAGCAACGTCACCGTATGCCGTGAAGGGCTTCAAATTTAGTCTTATACTCGGCACTCAGGGAAAGTGAATTTAAGAGCGGTGCCGAATTTGAAAGTTTATGTTTATTTTTAAAGTTTTTGCCGTATAATAAACTATTGCATGAATATTCGGGAAACATGAAGATTTATTCAGCCAAGAAATATCATATTCCCCTCGGGCGAAGCTCTCGGTCCTGTCCCCAATCACCTGTGAATTACAGTCAGGTGAATGGTGCATTTAATCTCGCTGCGTTAAAATCATTTCCAACCAGTACTTTCAGTGCTTTGATTTATTCGCTGCCGGTTGCAATAAACTATGACACAGATGGATTAAAATGTTTCATAATCTATGGAGAGTAGATGACACAAATTTCCCCTATATAATAATCGATCAGTCTGCAAGAATTTTTGTGCAATACGCGCTGGTGTGCGGATCTCAAGGGAATTGTATACCATCTGTCTTGTTTAAGGACGAATATGCTGGCTATTCTACTATAGCACGAAGATACTTTTGAGGAGTAATTATTTTGATTTCTGTTTAAGGTCAGACGACACGTTTCTCAAAAATATACAACTTTTCCCAATATCTTGTGATTGAAATATTGCTACCTAAGAAGTTCCCTCACAAAAAATTGGGGTACATTACAAGGTATTTGTGCAAGATTCCGGAGAATAATCCTACACTGGAGATCACTTGAACTGCATGCTGATATCATTATTTTTGTCTATATATTTTTCCGACATTTTGAAAAAAGTTTAGAAATCAAAATATTATGATAATTATAAATATTCTTGGTACATTACAAAATAATGCAAACCAGATATTTGGGGAACGTGTCGTTTGACCGTAAGCAAACTTACAGTGAACCTTGACCGCAATGTCCTATTGATTCATATCTAACATTGAGTGACTGACACTGCATCTCAGCAGCTTCTGTTAAGTAAACCTGGATATATCCTATTGATTCACTGAGTGCAGTGTCTATACACATCTCATTTCCGTCGACATATTTACAAACAGTACAATTTAATAAATGTGCACTAAAAAATCATTATTTACTCTCTAATACAGAGAATTACTTCCACTGTTGTATCTGAACCATTATTCCTTTTAGATACTAATCTCTAAGATGAATACCTGCGGGTATGCTATCAAAAGTGTCATAAGAATAGTCCTAAGATATGACTTAAGAGATATCTTAGGACAAAACTTAGGATGGTCCTAAGAGAGTTCTTAAGATCGACATAGAAGCTCTCTTAGGAAAGTCCTAACTAGGATAGACTTACGAGATTCTTTAGACAAATCTTAAATATTTAAATCATCACAGACTATGTTTATAATAATTATAGTTATATAATAAAATAAAAAAACAATTATGGGGACTTACAATTTTTTTAATAACTTGTAAAAATTAGATTAGAGAGAAGTAGTCATAGAACAATTTTCTACTTCTAAAAACGCTTTCTTATTTTAATTAATAAATTAATTAAAGGGACAACTCTCTCTCTCTCTCTCTCAAATAAATAAATAAATAAATAATGAAGAAAATAGGAAAACATACATATTGAAAAAGTTTAAAAGTTAAGTTTGTACAAATTCACATTTCAATATTAATATTTGCACAGCAAATTAGATAAATAAATTTTATATAATTAACAAACTAAGAAATAAACCCGTCTCGTATTAACTTAACTTGGGCGAGCAATGTAGGGGACAGAGTCTATACAGGGAAATACTGCCTCGATTATAGTAAGATAGCTTTTGACGCGGTATAGAACCTCCTCAGTTTCATATAAGGTACGGCGAGCATGAATAGCCCTTGGAAGTGACCTCTTCAAGTTACTGTGTCCCGCTAAATCCCGTGCTGGTTAGTGCTATTCTCATTCATTCGTGATCTTCGACTGGATAATAACTAGTATAGCATTAGGTTTTTATAACGCATATAAAGAACCATCAAAGCAATCCCGACTTTTTCGATGTGTAACTTAAATACTTTTGGAATTGTGACCACTAACTCCAATATTAAATCAAGTCAATTTAATTTCTTGATTGCTAAGAAGAAATATAATAGTACGGCAAATTACTATTGGACAATTATTTATACATAGGTAGGAACGAAGCACTCAGTGTTTTTCAAAGTTGGAGGGAAGGGAGTGGGCAGAGCAACATATTGTAACTAAAATTTACAACCGTTAAATAAACATACAAAGAAAAAAAAGAAAAAGTTCCTTATCAACTCTGAGAGAAACACAAGAAAGGAAAACCTCTAAACTCGATATATATAAAGGGGGGGGGGGGGGCGGGGGTAAAAGAAACTTTTTTGTAAAAGGTTTTTTTTTTGGGGGGGGGGGAGTAAAAGGAGGACCCACCTTGCCCCCTCCCACCCTCCAATACATGTCTGATAAGAAATGAACGAAAGTTTGGAATCTCTTAATTTCATGTTAGGACGGGTCTTGCAATGTCTTAACTTTAGAAATCCTAAGATATGTCTTAAGTTAGGGCAGATTCAATGGCCTCACTTAGGACTAAGATATCTCTTAAGATATGTCTTAGTCCTAAGATGGCTTCGATAGCATGTCTGCTGGACCATAAGTGGAAAATACGTCAAGGAATGTATGCTTCAACTGAAACTCAGCAGATGTATCTGACCTGTACTTAATAATTATTGGCAATAACAAGATTTAAGCTGCAGATACTTATTAATTATTGGCACTTACATTTTGTAAGAATTTGAAAAATTATTCTATTTTTTGAAAACATTACAATATCATTAATTGAAAACACAAACAGATAAACAGAAGTATTTATATTGATGTACTCTAAACAAGAAGTATTTATATTACTGTAATTTACTTATGTATTTCATTTTACCAAAATCATATCAAATCAGAAGAAGGAGTGGCATTCAAAAATAGCTAACAGATGGGCAGATAAGTGAAACTCAGTAACAAAGACTCCTGGTCTGTTGTCATGTGTAGACAAGTGACACTCAGTAAGGTCTCCTGGTCTCTTGTCATGTGTAGACAAATGAGACTCAGTAAAGACTCCTGGTCTGTTGTCATGGGTAGACAAGTGACACTCAGTAAGGTCTCCTGGTCGCTTGTCATGGGTAGATAAATGACACTCAGTAAGGTCTCCTGGTCTGTTGTCATGGGTAGACAAGTGACACTCAGTAAGGTCTCCTGGTCTCTTGTCATGTGTAGACAAATGACACTCAGTAAAGACTCCTGGTCTGTTGTCATGGGTAGACAAGTGACACTCAGTAAGGTCTCCTGGTCGCTTGTCATGGGTAGATAAATGACACTCAGTAAGGTCTCCTGGTCTGTTGTCATGGGTAGACAAGTGACACTCAGTAAGGTCTCCTGGTCTCTTGTCATGTGTAGACAAATGACACTCAGTAAAGACTCCTGGTCTGTTGTCATGGGTAGACAAGTGACACTCAGTAAGGTCTCCTGGTCGCTTGTCATGGGTAGACAAGTGACACTCAGTAAAGACTCCTGGTCTGTTGTCATGGGTAGACAAGTGACACTCAGTAAGGTCTCCTGGTCGCTTGTCATGGGTAGACAAATGACACTCAGTAGTCTCCTGGTCTGTTGTCATGGGTAGACAAGTGACACTCAGTAAGGTCTCCTGGTCGCTTGTCATGGGTAGACAAATGACACTCAGTAAGGTCTCCTGGTCGCTTGTCATGGGTAGACAAATGACACTCAGTAAAGTCTCCTGGTCTTTTGTCATGGGTAGACAAGTGACACTCAGTAAAGTCTCCTGGTCACTTGTCATGGGTAGACAAGTGACACTCAGTAAGGTCTCCTGGTCACTTGTCATGGGTAGACAAATGACACTCAGTAAGGTCTCCTGGTTGCTTGTCATGGGTAGACAATGACACTCAGTAAAGTCTCCTGGTCGCTTGTCATGGGTAGACAAGTGACACTCAGTAAGGTCTCCTGGTCGCTTGTCATGGGTAGACAAATGACACTCAGTAAGGTCTCCTGGTCGCTTGTCATGGGTAGACAAGTGACACTCAGTAAGGTCTCCTGGTCGCTTGTAATGGGTAGACAAATGACACTCAGTAAGGTCTCCTGGTCGCTTGTCATGGGTAGACAAATGACACTCAGTAAGGTCTCCTAGTTTGTTGTCATGGGAAGATAAGTAACTCTCAGTAATGTCTCCTGGTCTGTTGTCATGGGTACACAAGTCTCCTGGTCTGTTTTCATGGGTACACAAGTCTCCTGATCTGTGGTCATGGGTACACAAGTCTCCTGGTCTGTTGTCATGGGTACACAAGTCTCCTGGTCTGTTGTCATGGGTACACAATCCTCCTGGTCTATTGTCATGGGTACACAAATCTCCTGGTCTGTTGTCATGGGTAGACAAATGACACTCAGTAAGGTCTCCTAGTTTGTTGTCATGGGAAGATAAGTAACACTCAGTAATGTCTTCTGGTCTATTGTCATGGGTACACAAAGCTCCTGGTCTGTTGTCATGGGTACACAAATCCCTTGGTCTGTTGTCATGGGTAGACAAATGACACTCAGTAAGGTCTCCTAGTTTGTTGTCATTGGAAGATAAGTAATGCTTAGTAATGTCTCCTGGTCTGTTGTCATGGATTCACTAGTCTATTGGTCTGTTTTCATGATTACACAAGTCTCCTGGTCTGTTGTCATGGGTACATAAGTCTCCTGGACTGTTGTCATGGGTACATGGGTACACAAGTCTCCTGGTCTGTTGTCATGGGTACACAAGTCTCCTGGTCTGTTGTCATGGGTACACAAGGGACACTCACTAAGGTCTCATGGGAGGCCCACACTTACTCTGTTTTTTTTTTATTTTGATCAAAGTATTGTAAACCAACTATTATTCTCAACAACTTTTATTCAGGATATCTTCAAATTAATTTTTACAAGTGAGAAACTGTTTTATATGAAAATATACAATTAAATAAGTCATTTGTGGTGGGAAATATTGTCAAGTTGAAGAAACTTGAAGCAACTTTCTTGCACATGTTGGTTTATATTATGTTTCTTTTTTACCTCAGTATGTATTTTTAAGAGAACAAAATGAACATTATGAACTGAGCTGAACTGTTAATAGATATTTTTAACAATAAAATCAATACAACACCTGGCACATTATTGAAATGTACAGAGTAATGAAGAGACATTTAAAACAGACAAAGCCTTGTCCTTCCCATTTCAGGAGATTCTAGCTTTGGTTGGAAGATTTGCTTTGTTTTATGGGTGTTACAACACAGACAATGTTTATTTTAGGTCTGTCAGATGTTCTGTTCATCTCTGTGACATGGCACAGTCTGTTATGGGGGGTTTCCAGTGAGTACATGTCCAAGTATCCTCCACAGTCTGTTATGGGGGGTTTCCAGGGAGTACATGTCTAAGTATCCTCCTCTGGCTGTAATGGTTTCCAAGATCGCCCACTAACTTTGTCCAGAACTTTTTGAAAGGCAAAAACACAGTATATTGCTGAAAAAAATCAGATAAAGTTAAATTTGCAACTGGATTAGATTTCAATAGATACAAGTTATAACAAACACTTACAGAGATACATTATGACTTCTGGGCCTAAAGTATGCACTCATTCACAGAACTGTCTTGGGACTAAAGACCTCCCATGGGTCAAGTCATTAACTTAGTATTAGATTGTTTGGCAGTTTATATCTAAGTCAAGGTTACAACAATATTATCAGCAAATTCAGTTGTAGGCTCTTGTGACATTATCAGCTTTACTTCTAAATTAATGAATCAAAAAACCAACTTACTCGTTGCTTCCCACTCAGACTTTGACAATGTTCCCTGAAAAATACAACAATCATTACATCAACAGCTCTACACACTGAACAAGATTTACTTCTGTCAAATTTCAACAGATCTCGATAAATAGAGATATCAATAAATATGTCCATGAAATGAAATATCTTCAGAACTGGGAAAATCATCATGGTCATTAATGGTGACATGGTAGAAAGTAAGTCTCATTATTTACCCCTAGGTAATGGCAACTACAGTATGATCCATATAACTACAGAATCTTAAATATAATAATCTCCCCCCCCCCCCCCCCAACTGCAAAATTAAAATTCTTCTCGACAATGAAAGGTACGGTAATGGTTTTCAGTCTTTGTCTTCCAGCCACATGAAGAACTCACCACTTTGGGGGCTACTCTTTGTTTGACGTGATCTGGCCTATCATCAGAGGTGAGAATTTCCTGATATTTTTTTTCTGTTGCAGCATAATCATCTGGTGCCTTGCCCAGTAAGTCATCACTCGGATAGGTCTGAAACAATACAAACTTCATACAGCATACAACTAGAGTGTTCCAAGGACACACACGTGTGTCACCTGCTATAGAATCATTAAAAATATAAATACATGTACATCCAAGAGTACTCAGCTAAGTATTATTATAGTTGATGAATTTGCAAGCAAAGAAAAAACATCCATGGATATAAGACTGTGACAGAATAGCAAAAAAAGGTGACAATTAAATAGAAATATGTTTCCTCAACCCTCAAAGCAAAAATGAATAATGCAATTGAAATTATTAGAAATAATTATCTATGTAATCTAGTCATAAGTGTTTAATTCAACAATCCCTCAAATTTGTAGCTAGAGAGAGATTTCAGTCTGTTTTTACTACAATTGTCAGTCTACAACATCATTTGAAATACAATGCATTTCAGTATACCGAAATCCTGATGTATTTTCATAGTATTTAAAGTTAAATTTGTGTGGTAACTGTACATCATACAGTTTAAAAGTACAGTTTATAACATGTACATGTAATATATAGCCTACTGGTATGCGGTTATCAAAGTTCTGTATCACAAAATTCAGACAAAATAAGATAAATTAACAATTTGGATATATTTTTGAAAAGTATGTCAAAGGTCAAGTGGACTGCAATGCTGGTATTTTTCATAAAGGCTTATGACAAGCAGTGCACATGCTTACAGGACAGATCTACCTCTTATGTGTCCAAAAATATGCTGTATATCATCAACATGAATGAAGTAGGTCAAAGGTCAAGATGGAAGGTCATGACCTCAGTGACCAAGATATTTTAAAAAAGTCATTTTATTTACCTCTAAACCTTGCATTTTATTTAGAAGGTTCCTGTATTCTCCCTTTTCTACATTTTCAGAGAAGTAATCTGCAAATGTTTTCTTATATACGAGTTTCATACCATAGTCTTCAGCCAACCTACAAAATCGGAAATACACCAGAAAAAATAAAACATATGTATTAAAATCAACTGATCCAATGGATCAACAACTTCCTTACAATTATATATATATATGGTTATATTTGAATTACTAGTATATGACCATTTATCCTGAGTAGAATTTTCTTAAGACATTAAAAATCCACCCACTTTTCTAGTACTGGAAAGTACACCAAGAATTCTGGACAGTCCACAACCCCCTCTAGATGAAAGTTATATTTAGCACAAAACAAGGGCACGTTGTCAAGGTCATCCAGTTCATAGGTCACCCTGTAGACATCATTGCCAAAGGATTTGTCTTCCGAGGACCTCAGCCTTTTCCTGTTGAATATCAATATCACATAGCTCCATTGTACATTGATATTGTAGTATTAGAATGTATGTATGTAGTATAAATACTGTTGTTATAGCCTATACAGAGATCATTAGCTGATGATGCAATATGGTATATATGTATAAAACAGTGGAACTTGGGTGTCTCAAACATTGATATCTGAAATACCATGGATATGTCATAGAGAGTTGGAAGTCATAACCACTTTATCTTTATTTTAACCTCAATATCTGGAATCCTCACATATCTCAAAGTTTTTGTCTTGATCCCATAAAGTTTAAGATAACAAGGTTTGAATGTATTTTTAAAATCACCTCAAGAAGTACAAGGACATATCTACAATTTTAACCTTTTGACCTTGATTAAGTAACCTCAATTTTTTAGTTTATCCTTGACCATTCCTTACCTGTGTAGTATTATAAATAAGTAAGTTAAGAAGAACTCAAGTCAGTGTTCATAAATAAATCAATAATCTTGATCTTTTGACCTTGATTGATTGATTGTTTGTATGTTGTTTTATGTCCCGTTCGAGAATTTTTCATTCATACAGAGATGTCACCATATACTGGTGAAGGACTTCAAATTTAGACCTTTACTTGGCACTAAGAGCCATTGAGCAGTGAGGGTTCTTTATCGTGCCAACTCCTTCTGTGACACGGGGCCTGGGTTTTTAAGGTCTCATCCAAAGGACCCACAACTTTCACTTCAAAGTGCTGAGCGCTTGGCGAAGGAACAGTTGCTACCTATTTTTTATCGACTTATGTCAGTCGCGGCCATGATTTGAACACATGACCTTCCGATCACAGAGCGAGCCCTTTGTCGACTGAGCTACCATGAGGGCTTTTTTATGACCTTGACCTTTGATTGAATGCAATGAAATACTTTGAAATTTTTATGTTGTGAATATAAATTATTGAAAAAAAGGTACTTGACAATGAGCTATTGCATTGCATTAGAAATATCATAAATCACCTTGATCTGAGTGAGCCCAGATTTTAGGTATGTTTCTTAGCCACTCTTAAATTGTATAAGTTGAAATCAAAAGCACTCTGGATATCTGGAGTGCTGCATCTGCAGACATTCATTATCATTAGGGAATGAATTTAACAAGTAGGCTAAATCTGGCTTTCAAACTTTGGTTTACTAACTGCATGTTGGTACATGTATCTTAAATGGGTGGGGTGGGGTTGATGGGTCTTTCAGTGTAAAGATACATGTTAAAAAAAATATGCAAGTGATTACAATTAGAACTGTTTCCACCTATTTCAGAGAAGCTCAAAATATAGGATATTTAACAGTTATGAAACATTCTGTGAACAGCAAAGTGTCCAAGCCCTGTACAGTTCAACATAACTTTTGTTAATGAATTTCAAGGAAAACAAAGTACAGACAATTCAATAACAGTGATGTGGCTTTTACACTATTTTTTTTGCAAGGTGTGAAGACGAACTGGAAGAAGAAAACAATGTGTGAATTTGCAGCTATGAATACTGATAATGTGAAATTTTCGGTGAAAATAGTTACATAAATAATATTTCTGCTGAACTCAGGAAAAGAATTCTGATTTCTCTCTCTGATTACAATGTAAGAGAGAGACCACTGTGGTGAAGACTGAATAACACACTAATACATCCCTCAAAATATTCTGTCAACAAAGGGTTTCAATACTTGCTACACTTAATTAGCTTGCATAAAAAATACAAACTTGTTATAAAAAGTGTTTAGTCACCAGAAGTGCTGAAGTCTGATCATAAATTTTCTCAATGAATGGATGTAATATCACCAAGATCATCAGTAAGTTTTATACCATGTGATATTTATTATTTATAAATGATAAATTCTTCTGTCTTACATGATCTCTAAGGAGTTGGGCGTTGTTCCAATGAAGTATCCTCCCAATGCCAGACACTCGCAGGCATTCTGTAACATCACCCGAGTCTGGGGGAGACTCTCAAAGCAGTAATGAAATGAAAACTGACAACTGCACAAGTCAAACTTCATTGAAGAATCTTTGTACTTCCCTCTGAGTTGAACCTGAATAAAATTCAAACTTAAAATAAAATGCGGACAGTTTTGTACATATGAGGACTTACTTTTAAAAAAATGATATTTGATACAGAATATAAATAATGATTATATCGTTGTTAAGCAAGTCCTCATATGTACAAAACCATCCGCAATTTCAACCTCAAGTTGTTGGTCTCCAGTTTTTCTTTGTTTAAAATTCAAACTGTAAACCAATTTTGGGAAGAACTTTGCATTTTTTATATTTCCTTTTAAGATTTATGTGTGGTTCCAATTTTAATTATTATAAGTTTTTTTTTTTGTAAAAGTAATACATAAATTAGTTTCTGGCACATTTGGAATCATTTGAGTGAACACATGCTGTTTCACTTTAAAGTTCTACACAGGTTCAATGGCTTCGAACATGAAAATCAATTTTGAATTCAATATAAAAGAAGACGGGTGAACATGACGAGCGATAAGCCTATATTGTGACAAACATGAAGATGAAAAATTAAATCTCAATTATATCAAAATTTTCCTTGATATTTCATCTAACATTATAATATACTTCTCTACAATTTGCAAAAATCTCACAAAGATTGAAATTATTTGCTTATGAAATATTGTACACACACTAAAGAGGGCAAAAAGAGTCATTTTCTCATACTATAACACTATTTTTCGATATGAGTGTGTCTTCACTCTATTTTTTTGAAAGTTAATCCTTGAAGTCTGAATAAAAATATACATTTTTTTTTCCCAAAAATATGGAGCAAAGACCCACTATACCTTAAAAATATACTTTTATGACATATCTTTCGCATCTTTTCGAGAAATACCTGAAGACCATTAAGTCAAGGGTTATATCACAAACATGATTTAAATGCCACTATTCATCAGGACTTGTGTAGTCTAGTGGTTAGTGTGCTAGTCTCGAAAGAAAATGCTTCTCAGGATTTTTATTGCTAGGGTTCGAACCCTACGAATAACACATTATTTTTTAAAAAAAGAATAAATTTTGCCGAGAAAATTTCCTCAGAAAAGTTTTGTTTATCAAAATTTCATAAATTTCAATAATGAGAAGTTTACTCTAAATAATGAATTCACAAACTGAACTTGATTTTTATGTTTCTGAAGCTATAGGCTTTCTGCATGCTATGTTTGCCCATCTCCTTTAACATTGTAAACTAAAGATCACAATTATCACTGTGAGGCCTTATGCCAGATGGTCTAAATTGAACAGGGTTCAAATTACAACAGTAAACAAATATGGAAACCTGTTCATATTGTTGAATAGTTAATCATCTCTTTTCAGTTTGTTGAAGAACTAGGAGGAATTTACTTAAATATTTTTCTGTTGACAATGTTTAAGCATAGATTTTTCAGTATTTTTAGCTTAGACATTTTTCGGAGATTGCATCTTAGATTACAATCAGCATGGTATACTGCTAATTCCAGTCATGGAGGTCAATTCCTCGGATTTTTAACAATAAAATTGGTGTAAATTTGTTACAATTACCCTTAGTGTTAAAATTAACCTTTAAAATTGCATGTTTCTAACTTTTAGTATCCCCAATAATATATATATCGTGACTATTTTAACACTTAAGTTTATTGGTTATTTTCTTTTTACAATTTTATCCTTCCCAAAGCTTGCTATTCCTATAATTCCAGGCATTGCTATGTTCCAAATTCATTCATGCTAACTATCAATATATTGTGGTCCCCACTCTTGTTTGTTAGAATAAATACAGTATGTGTTTTGTAACAAAATTAATTGTTGATATAATTGATAAAGTTTTATTTTCAGGTCATACAGTGTGACAGTTTTTACAAGGAATTATTAATTGATATATATGTACCATTTTCTTTTGTGGAATGCATCAACTGACACCTTTGGTTGCGTAAGTTCTGGTCAGGATGATCCCTATATGGTATTTAGTTGCGTTTGAAGCCATAATAATGAACATCTGATAGCCTACTCACCTTTGTACAGTCTGCTGTGATGAATTCAGCCGAGAAAATCTCAATCAACATCTGATAGCCTACTCACCTTTGTACAGTCTGCTGTGATGAATTCAGCCGAGAACATCTCAATCAACATGTGATAGCCTATTCACCTTTGTACAGTCTGCTGTGATGAATTCAGCTGAGAACATCTCAATCAACATCTGATAGCCCACTCACCTTTGTACAGTCTGCTGTGATGAATTCAGCCGAGAACATCTCAATCAACATCTGATAGCCTACTCACCTTTGTACAATGTGCTGTGATGAATTCAGTCAAGCAACTCAATCAACATCCGATAGCCTGCTGTGATGAATTCAGCCAAGAACATCTCAATCAACATGTGATAGTCTACTCACCTTTATACAAGGTGCTGTGATGAATTCAATGGAGAACATCTCAATCAACATCTGATAGTCTACTCACCTTTGTACAGTCTGCTGTGATGAATTCAGTGGAGAACATCTCAATCAACATGTGATAGCCTACTCACCTTTGTACTGTCTGCTGTGATGAATTAAGCAGAGAACATCTCAATCAACATGTGATAGCCCACTCACCTTTGTAAAGTCTGCTGTGATGAATTCAGTGGAAAACATCTCAATCAACATGTGATAGCCTACTCACCTTTGTACAGTCTGCTGTGATGAATTCAGTGGAGAACATCTCAATCAACATCTGATAGTCTGCTGTGATGAATTCAGTGGAGAACATCTCAATCAACATGTGATAGCCTACTCACCTTTGTACAGTCTGCTGTGATGAATTCAGCCAAGAACATCTCAATCGACATCTGATAGCCCACTCATTTTTGTACACATCTCAATCAACATGTGATAGCCTACTCACCTTTGTACAGTCTACTGTGATGAATTCAGCCAAGAACATCTCAATGGACATAGGGTAGCCTACATGTACTCACCTTTGTACAGTCTGCTGTGATGAATTCAGCCAAGAACATCTCAATCGACATCTGATAGCCCACTCATTTTTGTACACATCTCAATCAACAGGTGATAGCCTACTCACCTTTGTACAGTCTACTGTGATGAATTCAGCCAAGAACATCTCAATGGACATAGGATAGCCTACATGTACTCACCTTTGTACAGTCTGCTGTGATGAATTCAGCCAAGAACATCTCAATCAACATCTGATAGCCTACTCACCTTTGTACGGTCTGCTGTGATGAATTCAGTGGAGAAGATCTCAATCAACATCTGATAGTCTACTCACCTTTGTACAGTCTGCTGTGATGAATTCAGCCGAGGACATCTCAATCGACATCTGATAACCTACTCACCTTTGTACAGTCTGCTGTGATGAATTCAGCGGAGAACATCTCACCGGAGTGGCGATCATGTTGAATTCTGCCGATCATCTCTCGATATCGACTTTCACATTGTTCAACTGATGTCCCAGCAATATCTGGAAATTTAATGTACTGATGTATTAATTTTCTCAGACTGAAATTCCCTTCTTAGTACATACTATTGGGGGAGACAACTCAAGAAAAACAAATATTACAAAGAATTCATCCAAGATCAATAATCTAAAATTAATAATTTTTATAAATTTTAGTTCCCATTCTGTAACTCTAAACAAAAAACAGAGATGACATGATTAAAATTGTAAGAATCTAAAGATGCTTGACAATCATTCAGGGCCATTGAGCAGAAAGGGTTAGTGATGGGAATCGGTAAAAATTTCATAATCAATGATTGGGTTACTGTAACTAGCTAATTATTGATTATAATCAGACATTTACAAAGTCTATCAATTTGATTAATTAAATGGTAAGAATGGGTAAATGACTATTTTCTGAATATATATTTGTTACTTATTTTGCTGAAAAAGAATAAATGGATATCACCTGAGTGTTTTATTGATTGTGTATCTGTTGTAGAACCCAAAGTACGTCCATATACGGGAACATACTTTGTTACCCAGGCATGGATACAATTGTCTGTTCTTCAGCGCCATTATGATTACAAATAAGTACATAGATTAGTGGTGGCTGGAATATTCCGCTTAAAAACTATTACGCTTGTAAAATAATTTAAAAAAATAAATCAATTAATAGGAATAAAAATTTTGTAATGGAGCACTTGGATTATGCCAAGAATTGACCGATTTTCAATATAATCGATGATTGGAACACCACTAGAAAGGATTCTTTATCATGCCAATGCCCACCTTGACATGGGGACCTCAGTTTTAAGGACTTTCATTTGGAATGCCGGGTGATTGGCAAAAGGAACAGTCACTACCTATGTTTATGTCTTAGGTTTGACGTGGCGCAGTGAAGGAGAACTGAACCTGGGCTTCCCCATTATGAAGCAAACGCCCTACCAATAGGCTACCATGACTGGTATTTAAGTTTCAGCTTGCAATGCAAATGGTTTGAAAATCATGCCTTCAATTACTTGAAGATCAAAATTTCAACTTATTACATGCATGTACAAGTAGAAATAAAGTCAAAGAAATAATATCTACAGCTAAGAATGTAAAATTAAATTTCAATGTCTCAGCAGTATGCATTTTTTACGAGATCCCACAAAGGCTGTCAGTGCTGTAGGCAAAGTTTTTGAAACAGTGACTTTCCAAGTCCATAGAAGCCATTTTAAAACCATTGAAAGGTAAACAAAATTGCAAGAGCAGGAGTGAAATATATGTTTAATTAATGTATATGGTGCTTTAGGTGGGGGAACAGGAAAGGAGAAAATGGCTGAACTGGGAATCAAACCCCGGACCCCTGCATCACTAGTCAGGTGCTCTAACTCAGCTATCCAGTCTGATATATGGCCCAAACCATTACACATATAATGCAAGAAATACTAACCAAAATGTATGACCAAAAAACATCACCATGAACTGAAGGATTTTATAATGGATGGCTTTGTAGCTCTCTGGTATGTATGTCCAAATTATCTATCTAAGAGAGCTACAGTACTGCAGCTATACGTAAAGTGTACACATTAAATAACCTGCACAGACGATTTTTGAGATTCCAGCCTTCTTCCATTTGAGTAAATCACCACCTTTCCCAGAACACAGGTCAAGCACCACTAGAGATCTCTTGTTTGATTCCTTCTTTAACTGCTTCACCGTCTCTCCTGAAAATGTCACAAATTAATTTATTTATATAATCCATCCACTAAAAGAGTATACAGAGATCTACTATAAATAACTCAGAATTGCCCAATAAAACACTCTTAATCCCTTTTCTGACATGTTCAGGTGTTACTTTTAATAATTAAATATAAGGACACTCTGGAACTTGTTCGTGCCAAATTCAGCTCTTTTTTTATTCTTGATCCAGCTGTAAAGAGATTCAGAAACTATCAAGATACCAAGTAAAAAGTAAAACACATTACCTATTAGCACACTCTTGATCCAGTTGTTAAAGTTCCGTAAATAGAAGATCCGACTCTGTGTCCGCACGGCCAGCCCTGCCTCTTGGAGTTCATTATAATGCTTTGCGACTGTTTCCGATACATCCTTTAACAAAAAAATTACAGAGATCAAGAAGAAACATTACGGTATTACATTTGTAAGAACTGAAGTTTCTCTGTGTAAAAAAAAAAACAAAACTTTAAAAAAAATCATACTAAATTACACTCGCAATCATTTATTTAGAATTTACATTCTGCCACCTTACTGCAAACCACAAGATTACACTACGTGTACTACAGCCTTAATTATGAAGGGAAAAGAAACAAAACACAGACTTGCTGTTGTTTTGTTTTTGTTGGTATTTAACTATTTATTTAGTCTTTATTTTAATCAGTAGTGTAGGAATTGAGGTCTACCATATTTCTACATGTATTACATCAAACTCAATTATGTATTCTCTTCAAAAAATGATCAAATTTTAAAATACATGTATGTTCAGCATCCAAATTTAACATTTGTTTTATGAAATACACTGGAAAATATAAACTAAGTATTTCATTAAAAAACTGATAATCTTTTGAAAATGACCTACTAGTACTACATGTAGTAAATCAAATACTGTAGATCTCCAATTTTTTGTGAGATAGGTACTAAGTACTTACATGCCATTGTATATTCAGGACAAAATTTTCACTAATTCTGGTTAATGTTGTGCACAGTGCATACTAATTCTTATAAAATTATATGCAAGAAGGAAATTTTCATAAGCAGAAGGTCTCGCTTAATTTTGTGAATAAAAATTAAGTGATTTACAGTATAATATTTAATAGTTAGAGAAACTAGGAATAAAAAGTGGTTTACAGTATATTAGTTATAGAGAAACGTGAGACAATATACATGTATATATGTCTTTGTAGTAAGCCATTTCTTTGAAAATGAATCTCAAACTTCTGATTAATTTCTGATTTTATATTTCCTTCTTTAACCACAGTGATAACTAAGCATCTTCAGGCGTGTAGCCAGCATGGAAGTGAAGTGTACGCAGAGAACGGCAGTGGGGGGGGGGGGGGGGGGGGGGGGGGAGGTCCAACTTTCACAAATCAAAATTTTATCAATACATTACCAAATTACCATGATTTAACTATGCTTCAACAAAAAAGGGGGCAACCACCTTTCAATAAACATTTTCAATAGTAAAACGTTAGGTATGGAAATAAGTGGGGGCAGGCCACCCCCGTGCCCCCACCCCGATACTACGTTCCTGCTGTTGAGTGTCCAGAAGCTCCGAGTTTTGCCAAATATTTCATTCATTTTCTTGCAAAATATAAATCATGTCATTTACCTTTTGTTTAGAAAATAAATGACATTATATTAAATTAATATTTATTGTTTTAATGCAAAGTTAATACTTCCATGAATCTAATTGTACATGTAGTTTAGGCTAAATATTTAACTGGTATATTTGTATCATATACTTGTTTTTAACGTTCAAAAACACGGATACTAAATTTTAATTATTAACAAAAAAATATCGTATTTTAAATCATATACTAGTAGATCATAGCATTCAACGATGTGTTTGAAATTTAATTTCTAAAAGATCTTTTTAAAAAAACTATCAGTTTATTAAAGAACAATTAAAAATTAATGAATGATTTATTTGGATTTATCAATGATTTAATAAAGGATTTCAAATTTTATTATACAGTTGTGATAAAATTCAAATCGAAACAGTATGACACAAAATAATTTGAAACACGGATATTTGTTGGATGGTACAGAATTGAGATTTTTTCTTCGAATACACCCCCTTCTCTGTCTCCTTTTTTTTTTTTTTTTGAAAATGATGTGTACGCACTTGCGTATAGGCAGCTACGCCCCTGATCTTATCCTAACCTTTTCTTGAGCTGCTGAGGCCTCAGCATTGTCTGCATTTTGTTCCTTTTCTGCTGAAAAAGAAAATCAAACACAAACTTTTTAAATTAAAATGGGATCATGACTTACCATTGGGCATTATTCTGTAACCTATTAAATTTTCTAGCATTAAACAATTTATGAATAAAAACGATTTTTATATCGTTTCATTGTTTTCATTTACACAATGGGAGCAAGCCATTTGAAGCTTTGTAATTGTAGATTTAAGTGAAAATGTCAACCTAAATTACCTTGTTTTAAATTTTTAAATAGTTGAACAATGACAATTTGATGATAATTTTATTACAATTAGATATTGTAAAAACAAAGATAATCATAAAAGTCTAAATAAAATCAACCTTACTTTCTGTTTGCTCCATGCTGGATTTAAAGAGCTGTTTGCGACATTCAAGATTTTTTTTACTCTGTTGGTGAAAATCTAATCATATCAGATGAAAAGTATGTTATTTCAAATGTAATATTTTGCTTCTTAAAAAAAGTCAAATGATCTTATCTTTCTCCAAAGTTATCCTTGTTATGTCGTAAACATTGACCTTCACCTTTAAAGTGAAAATAGACAAAACAACGTGCGTTACGTCTTCTATGCATGTTCTAGTTAAATTCTCTGTTGCATCAGCTTCTGTAAAGGATAAGGAACAATGTATGATTTAATGTGTTACTGTAACTCCTAAAAGTCAAATATTTAAGGATGATCAGACACGGGGGTCTTTATGCAAGGCGCATTTTATTTTCTTCATTACGCAGCGGATGCTATGAATCGTTGTCTTGTTATGGTAAGAACAGAAAAGAATTTCATTTTATCGATATGTTGATTTTTTTTTCATGTTTAGAAACAAAAAAACGTGTTTTTTTAAAATGATATATCAATTAGTTTTTGAAAGCTCACAGTTTTTTTTGGTTTTACATACCTAACGTTAGTAATCTCGGTGAGATTCGTCGTAACTAAAATATTTGTACTGACGACGTCAAAATTTTGTACTGACGTGCCTTCCGAATCACTTTGTCTGGCATTGGTTTAAGCCTGGTTTTATGGCTCATCCTTGCCAAGAAAGGAGAGCCAGGTGGATTACAATCGATACTGTCCCCTGATTGGTCAGAACAATTTGTGCTTAATTGTGGATTTTTGAGCTGTTGCTGTTAACCACGGAAATGAATATTGACGTCACAATGATACATTGCATCGAAGGCGTAGAAAAAATATGACGCCACAATGGGGTCAGATTCAGGGCAGATTCGCCCTAAATCCATTGTAGTCCACCTGGCCCTAGTGTCGCGGAGTATACATGGCATAAAAGGGACAGGGAACCAGGCTAGCATTGGTTTGAGATTCAGAAAAGAGGTCAGTACAAAAGTTTTAGTCTGTATATGTAGATTGCATGTTGTAGAACCGAAGTATGGTTTTTTACAACGGTAGAGAGAACACCGGATTTTATTGGCATCGATGTTCTTGTACTGTGTAGGGCAGTCTTATATCCCTCTACAGTGTCTGCATGCATGACTGAATCTGGTAGGTGGTTCCAGTGTATACACGTGTTGACAAAAAATGAGTATCGATATTGGGGTGTTCTGCTGCTAGGTATGACAAGTCCTTTGCTGTTATTACATACATGCTTGTGAACGATATTTGTTGTATGGTGGTCTCTGAATTATTTTGATTTAATTTGGCATTTGACACTTCTTACGAATGAATGAGGAGGCACTGAAGGCACCAACCCCTCAACCACTCTGTACATGAGGATGAGTCTTCAATAGGCTTGTTCTTTTTTCCTCCAGGGTCTCAATTCAAGGCTCTTTCTTATACAGTAAAACTCAGTTATAGTGAAGTTCTGGGGACCTGAGAATTTACTTCGCTATATCCGTAATTCGTTATATCCGTTTAACAAATTCGTTAAAGTATACATGGCAACTTCGCAATATAGATTTTTTTCCTTGAAGTATGACTACCAAATGTATTTAGGGAAGTATAAAATGTAAAATTTACCTTGGAGTCAAAAATTTTTGGATGAATAGTGTTCTAAATATATATACTTAAAAAATAAATGTCAGTTCAATATTTTAAAAACTAAATTCTTTAAAAATTTGCTATAAAAGATGTAAATTTCATTATTTTTAACTTCTAGGGATACAGAATCAGTTCACTATAACTGTAAATTCATTATATCCGAGTTCGTTATATCCATAATATTTTACAAGGAATTGTTAAGAATTTTGCCAAGGATTGCAAAAAAATTAGCTATATCAGTAAATTCATTATATCCATGTTCGTACTAAATGAGTTTTACTGTAGATGTTATTGCTCCCGGGTTTCTGCTCTTGTAGTCCTTTATATTAAATCTTATGGTTCTGTTTTGTGTCCTTTCTAATTTGTCAATATCCCCTTTGAGGTATGGATTCCAGATGGTGGCTCTACATTCCTCCATATTAGTCTCTTCCAGGGCTTGGCACGGCACTATAAATATAACAGAAGAAGAGCCTGGGTTGGTGTATTCGGGGGCGAAGACCTTTAGGCAGGGAGGCATGTGTTGGTCGGACGGGTTTGATGGGTCATGGCCAGATAGTTCAGTTGGTAGAGCACCTGACTGGAGATTCAGGGGGCCCGGGTTCGAACCCAAGTCTGGTCTATCACATTTTTATCCTCTCCTGTTAAAGCAGCATGGCCCATCTGTAATAACATGTTTACGTAGTTTACAAGTTGAAATCAAAACCTGGCTTAAAATAAAATAGTATTTTTTAATGCATATTAGCCTTCGGACAACCTCAACATAACTGCGTTAAAGATTTGAATGTAAAATCCTCCCAGAATGGATGATAAAGCCTTGAAGAGTCAGGAGAAAAACTGCCAGGGATAAGCCTGGGTCATTTTCCACCAGGGAAAATATGTATTTCGAGGGATAGCGGTATGACAGGCAAAATCATTTACAATTGGCCAGGTGGATTTGATAGAGCACCTGTCTAAAGTTCAGGGGTCAAGGTTTGAATTCTGATTAGGTCTGTTACATTCCTTTTTGTTAAAAATCCCATGCAATTTATTTATTTTTCAGGATATTTGTTAAACTGCCAGCCTGTTACAAGGTTTTCAACAGAAGTAATAAAATACAGACAGTGGTCTCTGCCACAGAAACTCCAGCTTTATCAGCCATTCAAAAGATTTAGCCAATCAGCAGAGAACACAACCAAAGCAGCAGACGCAGCTGCTGAGACAGAGAAACTCTCGGTGTTTAAGCGATTTCAAAAGACGTACAAGGAGCATGGCAAGGTGCTGGTTGGAGTTCATCTAGTCACGTCACTGGTATGGTATGGCTCCTTCTACCTAACTCTGTCAAGGTGAGTTGTTTGGACCAACAATAGAGACTGCTCTGTTTGATTTATATTGACTGGTTCACCCAAATCACAGTGATTTGATCATTTTAAAGACATGTGCTCAAGAGGAATTTTTTTTATTATGATGAGTTATGATAGGCTGCAATATACATCATCCCACCATTCAACCTCCCTCAAATCTCAATTTGTTGCACCTGAGGCTTTAGCTTTACATCTGTAACTCATAGGTGTCAAAAAATATGACATAAAAAGGACAATTTACAGCAGAGAAAAAATGATTCAATATTTATATGTTGGTATCTTTTTTTTTTCACTGTCAGCAGAAAAGTTTTACATTCTCTATCCAGAGTTGTCCACCACTATGCTACCAATGTGAACGACAGTTCTGGATAGAGAATGAAAACTTTTTACTGATTGTATTCTTGAACTGCTACAAAACTTTTTACAACTCTTTTTGAATAATGGCAGCTTTGATATATATATATATATATATAGATGTATTGACACTGCCATTTTGAGTGACAATACAGTGGATAGACACTCAGCCCATTGACATGTCAACCATATAGTACACAGAGTTTAACAAATTAACATTTTAAACAAAAAACATTAATTTGATGACAATTTTTTCAAAAATTGATGGTCTCATAAGACCAGTTTAACACCCAAACCAAGGTAAATCTCTAACACCCAAACCAAGGTAAATCTCTAACACCCAAACCAAGGTAAATCTCTAACACCCAAACCAAGGTAAATCTCTAACACCCAAACCAAGGTAAATCTCTAACACCCAAACCAAGGTAAATCTCTAACACCCAAACCAAGGTAAATCTCTAACACCCAAACCAAGGTAAATCTCTAACACCCAAACCAAGGTAAATCTCTAACACCCAAACCAAGGTAAATCTCTTATACCCAAACCAAGGTAAATCTCTAACACCCAAACCAAGGTAAATCTCTAACACCCAAACCAAGGTAAATCTCTAACACCCAAACCAAGGTAAATCTCTAACACCCAAACCAAGGTAAATCTCTAACACCCAAACCAAGGTAAATCTCGTTCATTTGTGGTTTAATTATGGTTTTGTCAAAGGCCAAGATGTCCAAAAATTTATTTTTACAATAGCAAAAGTATGTGAGGTATAAGGTTAAAACTTTTACAGTTTATAAATATATCATTGATTAACAGATAGAAAATATCACTTGAAAACAAATATTTAAAAAAATATATTTTTTGAGAAAAAATTTTAAAAAATTACATATTTTTTAAAAAAATGCACCTGCTTAATTCTGTACTTTTAGTGAAAACCATCATTGCAGAAATAATTATGTTTATCAATGAAGGGCAAGTTGGACGTGAATGGTCTCTGAAAGGCTGTTATTGAAAGCATGACATGTATAAGGCCAAACAAAAAAATATGTGTGGTTCCGGTTACACTTCCAAAAAAATTAGGGTAGGTAGGTAGGGAATTTTTTTTTTTTTTTTTTTTTTTTTTTTTTTAACAAAATGATTTTCTTAATTTTTCTAAATAATAGCCTACCTATCACTGCTTTGCAAATGGCATTTAGATGTGATGTGATAATATACTAGTCAATATTGATAGGGGACACCTACATGCTAGCTCGCTTTGGACTTAATACTATTAAACACTTGCACTATGTTTTGCAAGGAGGCCGTCATTGCTGAAACTAAAACTTAAACCGGAGCCATTGATGGAAATCGAGGAAAATTCCGGAAAAAATATGAAAATTGCCCCAAAAAAGTTTAGGGTCGGGAGGTATAAAATAGGGAAGGTCGGGTAACCGGAACCACACATATTTTTTTATTTGGCATAAAGAGAAGACCCCTATAAAATCCACCATTTGCAATGTACTTTCGGTTTCAGATCTTAGCATTTGCACAAAATAAACAGGGAAAGCAACTTTCCAGAGGCTATCGAAGTCCAACTTGCCCTTCATTGATAAACATATATTGTTTCTGCAATGATGGCTTTCACTAAAAGTATGGAATTAATTAGGTGTATTTTTTAAAAAATATATGCATCTTTTAAAAAGAATTTTTCTCGATAAATATTTTTTAAAAGTATTTGTTATCAAGTGATACTTTCTATCTGTTAATCAATGATATATTTATACTCTGTAAAAGTTTTAACTTTATAAACCACATAGTTTTGGAGCTATTGTAAAAATAAATTTTTGGACATGTTGACCTTTGGCAAAACCTTAAACATTGTCAGTCACTTAGTTTTAAAAAGAAAAAAAATGAAAGTATGCAGTTACAAAATCAAATGAAGAAAATTAAGACATGTATTTTATAATTATTCGAAGCCTCAGACTTTTATGAAGGTAGACAGTTAATTGTGGGGCAGGCCTTGTAAGTTTGTGCAAAAAAATGTCCCATGACTGACCCACATTTTAAAAAGATGGGTGAAGTATCGAAACGAAACATTTTTGTCGGAGTAAGTCATTCTATTTATATTTTCATTTTGAGAGCATATCTATTTTGTGCATAGTTTGCTCCCCCCCCCCCCCCAAAAAAAAACTTTGTATCTTTTCAAAATTAAGAGGAAACAATGTACTCAATTTGGGTTTAGCTTTATTTTTAAAAATTCAATTTTCTATTTAGTCTTGAATCGGCTATAACTCTGAGAGAGACTGAAAAACAGAAATTCCTTTATTTAAGTACATTTTCATGTTATATGTTTGTAAGTATCTTAGACTTAAGTAAAAAAAAAAAAAGACATTATTTTTACAGTAAGATTCAGTCTTATTTCCATTACTTTGACCATCTCTAATTGTAGTAGTAGGGTAGTTTAGTACATCTGAAAGTGCTAGTTATTTGTTCAATTTTCATTTGAATTTGCTCAGATCAGTCAAACATATGGTACAAGTAGTTACAAGTACAAATTACGGTCAAACCTCGTTATCTCAAACTCGATGGGACCGAGAAAAAAACTTTGAGATATCCGCGGGTTACAGATACCGAGTGTCAAATACTTCAGAAATACGTGGTTAGGACTTCCCAATCACTTTGACATTTCCATGGTATCCGACATATCCGTGTTCCAGACACTGAAGTTCAACTGTACATCCTCTGTATCTTAAGGGTCAAATTTACACCTTAATTTACATTTTGTGGAAATTGTCATCTTCTGTTTGATATTTTTCAGTGGTTTTGACCTGCCTGGCTTCTTGGAAAAAGTGGACTGGAATGCAAGGGTTGTGAAACCATTAAATTTCATTGGCATAGAAGTCAGTTTAGAGAAAATAGAAAAATTTGTTCAAGTTATGAAAAGTTCTGGGAGCTATGCAGGGGCGTATCTTATGTACAAAATCGCAACACCTGCCAGGTATACAGTGACACTTGGGGGAACAAACATGGCCATAAAATATTTACGAAAGTCTGGGAAGATCCCACTTGTAAAGGAGGCCGATAAATTGGGGCACTTAATGAAGGAATCAAAGGTAGAACTAGAGGCCAGGATGAAGAAAAGCGTGGCTCAGGGAAGGAAGAGGTACGACACTATGAAAGCAAAGAGACTAGGAAATAAAAAACAGGGACAGTTATTGATGAAAGCTCAGGAGTTCTACAAGAAAAGAAATGGACCCAGGAATGGAACAGTACAGAGACAGGACAAGTGGCTCACAAAGGCACGGGAGTATTATAAAAATAGGAAAAACCAGAAATCAAGGCCCGCATAGTCTGACCTTTGTTATATACAAAGGCATGGGAGTATTATGAAAATAGGAAAAACCAGAAATCAAGACCCCCATATACTGACCTGTGCTGACCTATGTTATATATGTAGCCTCTGAAAAATCTCAAAGCTTGCCGCTAATTCTGATTTAAAAATTATTAAAAGCATATTTTTTTTAAATTGATCATAAAGATCATTATCATTTTTAAGATAAAATCTTTTATTGCTGACAGATGAATCTTAAAAGGTGATTTTTAAATGTATTTTATGTGTGTGCCATGACTGTGATTTGCCTTGACTATCAGTTGTCATTCATTGAGGGAAAGATCATCTTTCATTTTCAATTTGTCATTATTTAATTCTTACAATTTTTAAAATAATAATTATTTTATCAATACAATTGTGAATTGATTACAATCTGTTTGAAAGCTTTATTTTATTACATGTATTTGTCTTATGCGTTTTAAATGACATTGTATCAGATTCTTGTGTACATGAACATATACTTCTGAATGAACTAAGCTTTATAAGCTTTACCAAACATAATTCAATATACACAATCAAATGAAATAATGTGTTACTGTTAAACAGTTACTTATCAAATTATATGATATACATTCTATAAACATTATAAATATGTATGATTGTGTTCTAAACAAATGTATAACATTTCTTGCAGCTAAAAAAAAATAAATTATAAGTAAGATCTTATTTGTAACTTAAAAAAACAACAATATGTGTTTGTGAAATACTGATGCCCCAATATGGCAACTTATAGCAAAGGTTAAACTTTCTCAAATGCAAATCAAATATGTTGGTACCGAAAGTAAGGTTTTGTCTCAAGGGATGTACCTGTGAAATATAAAAGCAATAGCAGCAAACATTGAAAAGATATTAAAAAAAAAAGTTAAAGTTTTCAAAAATAAGTCAAACATCAAGGTCAGGGTCAAATGGTTAAAATTAATGGTGCCCAAGAAAAGGCCTTCTCGCTAAAAATACACAGGTGAAATATGAAAACCCTAGCTCTGACCGTTCAAAATTTATGGCCAAGATAAAAAAAATTTATAAGTAGGTCAAACTTCAAGATCAAGGTCAAACAGCCAAAGTAGTTGGTATCCAAAAAAGGTCTTGTCACAAGGATTATATATGTGAAGTATGAAAGCCTTAGCACCACTGGTAGGTCAAAAACCAAGGTCAAGGTCAATGGACTAAAATTCTTGGTATCCAAAGGAAGGTCTTGTCACAAGGAATACTCATCTGAAGTATGAAAGCCCTTGCACCAACTGTTCAAAATTTATGGCCAAGGTGATAGTTTTTCAAAAGAATGTCAAACTCCTAGGTCAAGGTCAAAGTTGTTGGTATCCAAAGGAAGGTCTTTTCACAAGGATTATATGTGTGAAGTATGAAAGCCCCAACAACTGTTCAAAAGTTATTGCCAAGGTTAAAGTTGGGTAAAATTTTGCAAAATCCAAGGTCAAAAGGTCGAATATGATTGCATCAAAAATACACATGTGAAATATGAAAGCCATAGCTCGAAACCCAAAAAAAAAAATGATGGACAAGGTTAAAGTTTTTGCGGACAAACAGATAGAAAAACAGGTAAAAAACTATATGTCCCGAATCTTCGAACCGTTGATATCAAAAACCGATTCCACCGCAATTTTGGTTTGTGAGCTCGTCATTTTTAAATTACGTCGGTGTTCTTTTTCGACTCGTGCGTCGTGTGTCTAATTTTCAGCATATTTACTCCCTGCCCAATGCAGCTAGAGAGTCGGGATTTTCTCTCTAACATTCACATTAATCAACTCGACTGGCCTTTGTTACGTTAATCTTCTTCGCCAGTTGAACATTTGTTGGACTAACAAAAGGCATCGGAAAGACGAAGCGACTCTCCACCAGCTAAAAGCTACATTGTCGGAATTCTTGAATAATATCCGTAGGAGAAAGATTGATTGATTGATTGACTGTTGTTTAACGTCCAGTTCGAGAATTTTTCACTCATAAAGAGACCATATACCGATGAAGGGCTTCAAATTTAGACCTTTACTCGGCACTCAGGGCCATTGAGCAGTGAGGGTACTTTATCGTGCCAACGCCTACAGTGACAAAGGGCCTCGGTTTTTTAAGGTCTCATCCGAAGGACCCGCAACTTTCACTCCAAAGTGCCGAGCGCTTGGCGAAGGAACAGTTGCTACCTATTTTTTATCGACTTAGGTCAGTCACGGCCGTGATTCGAACTCACGACAATCCGATCACGGAACAAGCGCTCTACCGACTGAGCTACCGTGATGGTCATATGAGAAAGATAAATGCAGTAGGGAACTCCATGCAGAGGAGAAACAAGGCTGTGAAAAATGCGCGAGGGAGGCATAGGTGATTTTGATTTTCACTTTTGGGAGGTACCGTCATATGAGATTCAATAACTCATGAATTATCAGTCAAAATCAAGCGAGATCTTGGTTACTTGTTGACTAAATTAAAGATCAGTTTAAATGTTTGATTACAAACATACGTGGAAAATACGTTTGAAAAAAAAGCATAAAAACACATCAAAAGTTTACCCTGCGTTTCATTTTCCTTTCAGGATATATTACAGAATCGCATTAGAAAATTAAAGGACAAAATGTGAACTATCTTTCTTTACATTTTCAGTAGACCAGAAGTGCTAAAAGAATTACATGAAAAATATGTTTTGGTTCCAGCTGACAAAACTTAATATGATAATATAGTCTGTTTCTAAGGCTCATTACTACAACTGTATTTTAGAAGAACTCGGTTTTAATTCCACATCTGGTAATCCAACTTACATACACAGCTCCCTTTGAAAGGATAAAATTCTTCAAAATCACCTTTCAGTTTTTAATACATTTAAAATTCCAGTCAATGGAAGTGAGTATGAATTACCATACCTCTACTGGATTCCAAAACTTCATAAAAATCCTTACAAACAGAAATTGGAGGGTCCATGCAGTAAATGTTCAAGCAAACGCGTATCCTTACTCCTCACCAAAATATTAACTGTTGTGAAGGAGAAACTTTCTAAATATTGTTCTACATGTACAACATATTCAAGAAGTGATATAAATCAAATGTGGATTCTAAAAAAATTGAAAATCTCAAAACTTTCAAACATCAAAAGCATCTTTGAAGCATATGACTTTTCTAAGCTTTATTCAACCTTTCTTCAGGCTTTTGACATCATAGACAACTACTTACTCAATAAAAATGGAATCGTATTTTCGTATCTTGTGATTGGTCATTCACAAAATTACTTTATTATAAATCATTCTGATTCTACATGTATACAAGAACTCTGAAGTTGATACTGAAAAGATGCTGGGGTTCCCCATTGACAGTTTCTATCTAGTCTTTGGAGAACCAGGTCTCCCAAAATCTATTGGACTTTCAATGAGCACTAATTGAGCTTATTTTATACCTGTTTTTATATTCCCCTGAAGCATAATTCATTAAAAAATTTCTTCATGAGAAGAAAACCGAGGCAGGCTACTCTCACGAGAGAAATAAATTTCATATCCAACTACAAAACATTGAATTTTCTGTTTATTACATTTTCTTTGATTTTCATTTGCCTCTGTCTTTTCTTAACACAGTGTCATAGGCTGTGACGTCATAGTTGAGCAGTTGAGACGTCATAGCCTAGCAATTGTGAGGTTTTAACCCTCTGGCTGCGACGTCAGTGTACAGAAAATATAACGTCACTGCGAGATTAAAACGACGTCACAATTTCTTTGACATTATTTTGCGGGATTTTTTCTGGTTTACGCTTAGTGCGCGCAAATACAGGAAAGCGTGTATGGAAATTTATTCAATTTTTACATCAACAAAACAAGGGTGGATTTAGAAATTCTTTATTTTTACATCTATATTTTGTCCCAATTTTAATCATTATTTATAATTATGATATTTTAAAGATATTTTCGATAAAAACCGATAATCTATTATGAAGAATGAATTCATAAAAATCAGAAGCGAATTCAAATCAGCTAAATAATCCTAAACAATATCGATAGTTTGTTAAATATTTGCTACAAAATTAAGTAAAAATATAGTATATAGATCAACATTAGTATATTTTCATTATCCATCTTATTTTTCATTTGCATTCAAATTTCTTACTATACGGTGTGATGCCTTCTAAAATATTTCGCTCAAAGTCAAAATTTACATGAAGCGTACCACGTTCTATTAATTTTGCTTCTACAGCCAGCGAAGATTTTTCTATTCATAATTTAAGTAAAAAGCAAGCTAAATTCCTCCAAGAATGGTTCTCACTTAAAAAATACATGTAAAATCATAATAAAACAACTTTGACCCATGAATTTGAACTTAATTTATTAGAATTAATTCTATAGAAGTTGTATAAATATTTCATTTTGGCATTAATGTTGACTGAATGATTAAACGCATGTTAGACTAATTGATTTATTTTTTAATTAATAAACCAGCAATTAGGAAAAAAAAAAGATTTACCATTAAGCTGTTCGGTGTAATGCTTCTCTGTTAATTTGGCCAAAAGGCCGAGACGGTACCTTCCGGTCTGATGTTTTAGATTGGCAGGAGTAAAAGTCTTTGTGCATAGTCCACTTCCTTGTCGATAAATAATATAGCGGTAGGCATTGGCTAGGCTATAAGGTCTTGTTAATCCTTGTTATAGGAACACTTCAAAATATAATCTTAATCTGATAAATATATAGACCAGTTGAAAAAATATAATTTGTACATCAGAGGTAATTTCAGCAACATTAATTCTGTAATTCCATATTTTATGGATGAGTTCGATTAAAGGGGAAAAAAATATTTGCAGTTTATCGGAAGTTAAATTTGATAAACGAATTCAACTGCGTCAATATCGAATAAAATTCTGAAAAGAAAATAAATTAGGGTTGTATTCCATATTCTGTTGGATCGATCTGATATCGGGATCATATAATTCCAACGATATGTAGGACAAGTCGATACCGGCAATCTTGTTTTATACAAAATAGACATCAGGGAACTTTTGCATTTTGTATTGAAATTATGTTGTAAAGTTAAAATACATACGAACAATGTTTTATTTTATGAGAGAAAGTGAAAGGATAATGAGAAGAATTCAAAATTTAATTCAAACCAATACAATCATGCTATTAGAATGTTAGAAAATTTTTGCTCCGTTTCCACATCTTAGTATCCAGCTGTATTGTTCATTTAAGATGAGATTAAGATGTAATGTTCACCATGATGTATGGGATATTCTATAAACTAGCAAGAAGGGTGTTTGGTAAAGGAAGACTTCGGTTGACAAGGGCATTGTTTTCTTTTTTACCAAAAAATTTCCTTTGCTTTTAACATTGGGTAATAAATCCTAGTTTAAACCATATCTTTTTTAGAATTACAAGTATAATGAATAAACATACATTTGACAAATATGAAACGGGATTTGGAAACAAGTTAAAAGCTTATCTATCCGTCCCCTTATTACTGAGTATTTGTTTTTGTAAATAACACATCCTTTTTTGTTGTTCAGAACAAAGTTGAAACTATAAATAAAAGTTCTTCTTATTTTATAGGCCTATGTAAGAATTTTTGGGGGGATTTCAAGGGGAAAGGATTCGAGAGATAACTGTTTATGAGTACAACTGTATGTGGATTTTTTTTTTCGGGGGGGGGGGGGGGTTACGAATTAAGATATTAAAAAATAAATACACTTAGTACAAACTAATATAGGATGAAGAGCATTTCCCAAAATGGGTCCCAAAAGGTCGTGTGTGTTTGTTTGTAAACAAGGTGTTAATCGTTTTTCTGTATACTAATCTTGTGACTAAAATTGGAGAATGAATGTCAAAATCATGAACAACTATATTTAAAACACGAGAGGACAGCACCCACGACTATTTATCCGATTAAATGCAAAACGTGCCCTCTCCCCTTTTTACATATCTGCTGGTTGCATTTGTAATCTATACGTGCATTTTTTTTTTTTTGTGAAATATCAATGGCTTAATTCATTTTACTGACAACGGGAGAGCGAGGGGATTACAAAATTAGTACACACTTATTTGGTTCTTATCTGTTTATTTTTAAAATGAAATTTTCACTCTTCTTTTTCAACAAATCTTGACTGTGTTCCTTTAAAATCGGAGTTAATTGTAAAAGTATTTTGGTGGGAAAATGAATTCCTTAGGTTTTGAAAGCGAAGATTTCTTCAATTTTTTAGGTAATGTTAATAGACAGAGAATTCTTGTATCATTTAGAATCTGCTCAAACAAACAGTTTTCTATGTGAGTTTTTGGCAGGCACATACACTACAGTACGATGTCACTGCGACTCTTAAAGGCCAAAATTTGAGCTCGATGACATTTCCACATAATTCCACAACAGAGTATATGTACATACATGTATTAACATGTGTTTGTAAAGTCTTTAAACATGATAACACGACAAAAAGTAAAATACGCATAGTAGCTTTCATTCTTCGTAATTTATAGATTTCAGCTCAGATAGTTAATTATAGAAAATCCAGGTAATGCAAGTGTTTAGAGTTTACATGCCAAAAAACTAGCACTTTAAATCCAACCATATTTTATCAGTACATGTATATACAGAACATGTAAAATCTCTTGCTAAATGTTATCCTTTGAAAATGTTCATATTTGATTTGAACATATTTTAGTCGCCCGCGTTTCACAGTGGTTAGAGCGTCTGTTCTAGAGTCGCGAAGTAAGGAGTTGATCCTTACGTCGCGGGTTCGAATCCCACCTTGGGACGTGGAGACTGGTCCTTCGGATGAGACCATATAAACCGAGGTCCCGTGTCGCAGTAGGTGCTGGTACGAAAAAGATCCCTCACTGCTCAATGGCCGTAAGTGCCGAGTATAGGACAAAATTTGCAGCTCTCCACCGGCAAGTGGTGGCGTCTCCATATGGGTGAAAAATTCTCGAGAGGGACGTTAAACGACATACAATCAATGAACATATTTTATTATAATTTATAATTACAAATGGATTGGGCACAAGTTATTACGCCCTCTCCCTATTTCATTACATCTTCAATGAAGCTACAAAACAGGCGACACATGCGTTCCTTGAAACACTTTCGTTTATTTTTATGCCATTATTACAGATATTTATCAACTTCATTAGCAATTGCAAGTTTGCAGAGAATCAATCATGTTCATTCACTGTTGCAGCGCACGCGAGGAAACGGAAATGTTTACAAGCCCTAGTGACGAAGACTATGGTTCCAATAAAGATTCGGTTTCAGGACTTTTTAAAATGACTTATCTGTACCTCTATGTTTGTTTGAACATATTTTATTGTATAAATAGTATACGAATGGTTTGAATGTTAATCTTATACGGTACCAATTTTGATGCACCAGATGCGCATTTCGACAAGTTATGACTCTTCAGTGATGCTCGGGAACACAAGTTCTAACAACTTACGAGGTTTTCACCATAAATGGCTACAACTGTCTATGTCTATAGAAAAAAAATCTGATATACCGTACCAACAGGCTTGTTTTATTTATACACTCTTTACATGTTAAATATATAAACTTATTATAGAGTTCTACTGTGCGACTATAATAATTAATTAAATCTATCAGAATCTCATACATTTTTGTACCGATTGAAAAATAAATTTATTGATTTCAACATTTTGTTAGGTGAAAATCAGTAATATTTAGTTTAATATTTGGTTGAGTGAGACATAAAAGGTTTCTAAATAGTTCCTCCCTAGCATGTTGATCCTTATTGTGGTAGTACAAATTTAATATTTATCTCTTATGTATTTATTCGTTTTGGGATCATTCTATTTTTGGTTTCTTCTAAAGTAATCTTAAATTTTTTTGTAATATAATTCTTTTGCGCATCGGATTGAGTCGATTTTTATCTTCAATTTCATTGGTTCATTTGACATTATCCAATAGTTTTAATTTACCTTGAGTATAAGTAACCGTTCAAACTAAGCAAAATTGGGCAGTATTACATTTAATAAAGAAGATATCTATCCAGCGTATATCAGCTGCATCTTGTGGTATGTAACTGTCATATTTATTTATTTGTTACTTTACTATACAAGTTTTGAGCTTGACATTATATTTTAATTGCAAAGTTTATACGTTATTGTATTTTTACAGTTAAAGTTGTCTGAGTAATTTCTTATATTTGTCTGTAAGTTCAAAGTTCATTTTGCTACAGAACATTTTTTTCTATCTAATATATTGTATGCTGCATTAAACGGTAACTTATTGTCAAAGTTTGTGAAACTATAGTGTAAATTGTATTTTTCTCTAATTTATTCTTTATATTTGTTATAGGTCAATGTCTTTTTAAACTTCATTAAATAAAATACCAACATCAGATTTCTTCATATCATCCTTACTGCTCGATTACATCATGGCGCTGCGAGAAAAAACATCATCTACAGACATTGACCACCATGGGAATTTAATTTCCAAAGATAGCAGACAATGCAGCTAAGTTTCCTTTCAAACTTTGACTCAGCGATTATTAGCCATTTAAATGTACGACACTATTATTGTGACAGAGAGATTTCACAGTGAGTACTTTTCATACGTGTTTATTAAAGGACCAACGGTTTACTATTGACTTAGAGAATTCCACTGTGAGTACTGTTCAAATCACCGTTACATATACCTGTGTCTTAATCATGAGGAAAGTAGAATTACAACACCGTGTTCGTGAACTGGAAATGGAATTACAAGAAGCGAAAATTAACTCACATTCACAAACTATTATTGAGAAACAAACTTTTATCCCAGAAACAAGAAAAATAAAGACATTTTCTGGACGGCCAAAATCAAAAACTGACATTTCTATTCATGATTGGATTGATGACCTTGAAATTGCATTTTCGGCAAGGACATACACAGATTCGCAAAAAAGTTGATTTGATTTATTCTCACTTAGAGGGCCAAGCTAAGGAAGAAATAAAATTTCGGCCAAAAAATCGACAGGATCCGTATGCCATATTAGACTGTCTCCGATCGGCATTTGGCAATCCAGAATCTGTAACCTTCCTACAACAGAAGTTTTTTGAAAGAAATCAGCAAGATTCAGAAACAATCAGACACTACTCGTACGCATTACTGGATTTATACCAAATCGTCCTCAGAAAGGATAGTAGTGTATTTCCAAAGAAACAACTTACTTTGTGTGAGAAATTTGCGAATGGTTTAAGGGATTCATTTATGAGAAAGGAAGCAAAGAGACTACTGCGTAACAACCCTACAGAGTTTCACACGTTCAGAGATGAAATCATATTATTCAGTGAAGAAGAGGAAACGACAGTTAATAGAACAACTACTCAAGAAAACAAGCCGAACACGATCGAGGATCAACAGAATTTAAATACCCATACACCTGATTCGCCTAACACGGAACAGTTATACAAAATCATCGAAGCGCAACAAAAGCAAATAGATTCCCTCACCACTATGATCAGAGATTGCGGAGCCGGTGTCGCATAATATTTGGTCCGCCTCGTTTAAAGGTCCGGGGGGACCTAATACGATAACATATAAGGTCCGCCTTTTATAAGAAAAGGTCCGGCCCGTATAAGAAAAGGTCCGCCTAAGTTTAAAGGTCCGGGTGGTGCAAAATGTTTTAATCTTGACTTAAACACATAAAATTAAAGAGAGTTTGTTTACATCATATGAAGAAAGATTAAGGATTTGCCCTAGCTGTTGTGTTTATTTTTTTGTACAATATATCTCTTAGGGCAGGAATTGCTACTCCATGTTTAGTGTGCTTTTAGCAATACCGTTTAGGGCAATGATTTAAAAAAAAATGTCGCATTTATTGGGCTTGTGTTTGTTTTCCCCCAGCATTTGCTTTGTGTAAATTAGGATGATTAAAGGTGTGAAATCTGCCGGTGTGTATAGGCAATAAAACAATGGGGGTGTGAAGTATTCGTATACCTGACAGGTATCTGCTGGTAGAGCCCGCGGCAGATAGCAATGACAATGTAATGGTCATGTGTTTGCTTTAAATCAATAGATATGAATTCTCTATTTTAATAAATTATGCTGAAGAAGAAATTATAATACTATTATGATATTCATGCGTACACATCAAAATTGTGATATAATTATATATAGTCTATTTTTATTACAATATTTAAAGAAATTTCTTATTCCAAGTGCATGTAGAGTTTAATACTAAGACCGATAAAAAATAAAAATATGTATATGCTTCCCTTTAGTTTTAACAATTAACTTGTTTTCAGTTTATGATAATATTTTGCCCTTTATTTGTGGATAGGGTAATATATAGCCTAATGTTGTATTCGATCTGTATTTACTGCACAAACAAAATACATGTAATGTTAAAGCTTAAAACAGGTAATTCAATATTGAAAACATATACATCAGATTTAAAGTATAATCATGGTTTGGATTTAATTCTTTCTTATAGAAATATCACTCTTCCTCGTCATAATGAACTACATATGAAATAATATTTCATTTTTGTATTTTTTTTTTCCAAAAGAAAAAGAAATTACACATTTTACTGTGACTATAATAGACAGACTGTGGGATAATCTAGCAGGCTGTATTGTATGACAGATTAAAATTTGAAATCATTATTGTAAAATATTTTCTTTTATTACCGACATGAAGCATTTTGGGCAAAGTTGAATGTCCAGTTCTATATACAAGTCATTTATGTATCTCACGTCTGTATGAACGGGGGAAGGGGGAGGGAACATCAGTTGATCCTCTTCCTTTTTTTGCGTATCAAGGAATTTCTATTTTCTACATTAATTTGTGCTATAACCCCCCCCCCCCCACAAATGCACCCAGAAATATACTGACTGATTGTTTCTGGGGACGTTGTCAAGCGTGCGTCATATTTCCCATTTCAAGCTACATGATATGTACATTTTCGTGATGTCGACTAGAAGCGTTTCAGTCTAATTTTAAATCAAAAATATATTTCTTTTATAAAACGCTGATTATTTATGATTATTTATTTTATTCATTTATGGAAAACGGCAACTCACGGTTATCCGGAGAAAAAAAGGTAATTCATGGGGTTTTCCATCATGAGAGTCCAAGCTGCAGACAGCTCAGTATTACGTTACGCTACAACTCCATACCAAGTAGTCCCGGAGAATTGACACTGTATGGAGTATGACTGAGAGTCATACTCCATACTCTCCGGGACTTCTTTCCCTACGAATAATGATATGGAGTAATACTGAGCTGTCTGGAGCTTGATTGAGAGTGATCTCCCGTGTAGAATTTTCTACGCGGTGAAAACCAATAAAGTGTATTGTTTAGTACCACTACACCTGCTCAAGAGTTTTTGAACAATTCTTTACGAAAGCTAGGAACTTTGCCAATCTCCTTAAATTATCCTTTTCAAAGTCCTCGGTCGTTCTCCGTGGTAACCATGGAGGAAATAATACAATCGGTCTCATGTAGTCATGACAGAATTTTTGAAGTTCGATTTTCATAAATGCTATACATTGCACATATGTTGTTTCGGATATTACCTCACAATTTTGAATAATGATTATACAGGCGCGGATCAAGAATTTTTCCGGGGGGGGGGGATCCCAGTCAAAAAAAATTCTAACCCAAAAATTTCTTGACAAGGAAGAAAAAAAAAAAACGTAAAATCCAATTCCATTTCCAAAACGTGAAAAACACCTATTTCGTGGTGGTGATGGTAGGGTCCACGTTTTCTAAGGGGGCCCAAAGTCATTTTTTATTTACTTCAGTATATACTTTTAATAACTCTGCAAATTCCAGATGGGGGGGGGGGGTTCCCCCGACTCCCCCCCCCCCCCGATCTGCGCATGTTATATGAATAATTTCGGTAGTGGCTAGAGAAATTTCCGGTAATACATTGCATCTCAGGTGAGGAAGAGGGGGAGGGGTGGCAATAACACCTTCTTTAAATTTCCATCTGCTCCTTGCGTATCAAGTACGTAGAAAATAAACACCATCTGGTGTATTACAGATTTCTTTTTACTTGTCACACGAGGCATTTACCACATACATTATGTACGTAGTGTTGATGAACCCCTTTCTTATTTTTAAGGTGATTATTTTCCCAATTCATTGTATGAATACAGAAACAAATACTCCCTCTTTTTCATGCTATATGAATCAAAGTCTATAGATACGGATACAGTACAACTAATGATCATTCTAACACAACATTTTTGCGATATACATGGATAATAAATCTGAACATATCTTTTGATTGTATGTGGTGAATATATTCTAGATAAATATACATTGTACTACCATTATACATTCAGATTCATCACTGCCTTTTATAAAAGAATCGTCCTACGATTTTCCAAGACCTTGACATAAAATAAGAGGCCCATTGGCCACAACGCTCACCTGAGTCAATAAGGCCCTGCTGTTTTTCATCAGCAAATTTATTCTAACATATCTTCCAATGTAAAACATTAATCACTATTGTGACCCCACCCTACCCCAGGTGTCATGATTTTTATAGATATAGCGCTAGCCCCACCCTATCCTCGGGGTCATGATTTAAACAAACTTGAATTTACACTACCTCAAGATACTTCTATATCAATGTGACTAAACATGGCTTTGTTGTTCCTGGAAAAAAGGTTTTAGAATTTTTTTCCTATACATTCACATGCTAAACCCTCATAGTGCATTGTGGCTCATCCTACCCCTAGGGGGTCATGGTTTGATTGATTGATTAGGGTTTAACGCCGAGTCGGCTATATTTCAGCCATATTCCGGCGGAAAATTAATTTTATATGACCTGTTATCATGGTTTAAACAAATTTGAATCTACAATAACTGAGGATGTTTCCATATCAATCTGACTAAAGATGGCTTTGCTGTTCTTGTGGAGAAGATTTTTCGATATATATATATATATATATATATATATATATATATATATATATATATATATATATATATATATATATATATATATATATATATATATATATATATCCTATGTAAAACTTTGATCCCCCATTGTGACCCCACCCTAACCCGGGGGTCATGATTCGAACAAACGTACATCTACACTAACTGATGATGCTTCCATATTAATATGACTAATCATGACATTGTTGTTCTTAAGAAGAAGATTTTTGAAGACTTTTTCCTAGATATTCCTATGTAAAACCTTAATCCCCCGTTTTGATCTATTTATTACAAAGAGAAAATTATAGACAGGGTTTTTTTCTGTAGCATGAAAAATAGAGAAAGGGGCAGGGCGGACCTTAAAACGCAGTATAATAAAAGCCCCGCCTTCTGTATTTCAGATATCGTACTATTACAAGGCGAAAATTTTGAACAGGTTTATTTTCATAGCATAAAAACTAGAGAAAGAGGCAGGGTGGACCTTAAAACGCAGTATAATAAAAGGTCTGCCCTCTGTTTTTCAGATATTTTACCATAAGAAAGAAAACATTTTGAACAGGGTTTATTTTCGTAGCATACAAACGAGAGAAAGAGACAGGGCGGACCTTAAAACGCAGTATATTTAAAGGTCCGCCCTCTATATTTCAGACATCTGACTATTACAAGGTGAAAATTTTGAACAGGGTTTATTTTCGTAGCATAAAAATTAGAGAAAGAGACTGGGCGGACCTTAAAACGCAATATAATAAAAGGTCCGCCCTCTATATTTCAGATATCTTACTATTACAAGGCGAAAATTTTGAACGGGGTTTATTTTCGTAGCATACAAACGAGAGAAAGAGACTGGGCGGACCTTAAAACGCAGTATATTTAAAGGTCCACCCTCTATATTTCAGATATCGTACTATTACAAGGCGAAAATTTTGAACAGGGTTTATTTTCGTAGCATACAAACGAGAGAAAGAGACTGGGCGGACCTTAAAACGCAGTATATTTAAAGGTCCGCCCTCTATATTTCAGATATCTTACTATTACAAGGCGAAAATTTTGAACGGGGTTTATTTTCGTAGCATACAAACGAGAGAAAGAGACTGGGCGGACCTTAAAACGCAGTATATTTAAAGGTCCGCCCTCTATATTTCAGATATCTTACTATTACAAGGCGAAAATTTTGAACGGGGTTTATTTTCGTAGCATACAAACGAGAGAAAGAGACTGGGCGGACCTTAAAACGCAGTATATTTAAAGGTCCGCCCTCTATATTTCAGATATCGTACTATTACAAGGCGAAAATTTTGAACAGGGTTTATTTTCGTAGCTGAAATCTAGAGAAAGAGACAGGGCGGACCATAAAACGCAGTATATTTAAAGGTCCGCCATCTATAATTCAGATATCTTACTATTACAAGGCGAAAATTTTGAACAGGGTTTATTTTCGTAGAATAAAAATTAGAGAAAGAGACAGGGCGGACCTTAAAACGCAATATAATAAAAGGTCCGCCCTCTATATTTCAGATATCTTACTATTACAAGGCGAAAATTTTGAACGGGGTTTATTTTCGTAGCATACAAACGAGAGAAAGAGACTGGGCGGACCTTAAAACGCAGTATATTTAAAGGTCCACCCTCTATATTTCAGATATCGTACTATTACAAGGCGAAAATTTTGAACAGGGTTTATTTTCGTAGCATACAAACGAGAGAAAGAGACTGGGCGGACCTTAAAACGCAGTATATTTAAAGGTCCGCCATCTATATTTCAGATATCTTACTATTACAAGGCGAAAATTTTGAACGGGGTTTATTTTCGTAGCATACAAACGAGAGAAAGAGACTGGGCGGACCTTAAAACGCAGTATATTTAAAGGTCCGCCCTCTATATTTCAGATATCTTACTATTACAAGGCGAAAATTTTGAACGGGGTTTATTTTCGTAGCATACAAACGAGAGAAAGAGACTGGGCGGACCTTAAAACGCAGTATATTTAAAGGTCCGCCCTCTATATTTCAGATATCTTACTATTACAAGGCGAAAATTTTGAACAGGGTTTATTTTCGTAGCTGAAATCTAGAGAAAGAGACAGGGCGGACCATAAAACGCAGTATATTTAAAGGTCCGCCCTCTATATTTCAGATATCTTACTATTACAAGGCGAAAATTTTGAACAGGGTTTATTTTCGTAGCATACAAACTAGTGAAAGAGACAGGGCGGACCGTAAAACGCAGTATATTTAAAGGTCCGCCATCTATAATTCAGATGTCTTACTGTTAGAAAGAAAACTTTTGGACAAGGTTTATTTCCGTAACATAAAAACTAGTCAAAATGGCAGGGCGGACCTTAAAACGCAGTATAATAAAAGGTCTGCCCTCTAGATCTGTTTTTCAGATATCGTACTATTACAAGGCGAAAATTTTGAACAAGGTTTATTTTCGTAGCATACAAACTAGAGATAGGGCGGACCTTAAAAACGCAGTATAATAAAAGGTCCACCCTCTATATTTCAGATACCTTACTATTACAAGGCGAAAATTTTGAATAGGGTTTATTTTCGTAGCATACAAACTAGAGAAAGAGGCAGGGCGGACCTTAAAACGCAGTATAATAAAAGGTCCGCCCTCTTTATTTCAGATATCTTACTTTTACAAGGCGAATATTTTGAACAGAGTTTATTAAAAGTTATCGTAGCGTAAAAAAAACTCGTTAGAATGGCAGGGCGGACCTTAAAACGCAGTATAATAAAAGGTCCGCCCTCTGTTTTTCTTTTTTCCCACATACATGTATCTCACTTACAAAGCAAAAATTATGGAAATGCTGTAAGTTCCTATTGTTTTTTTTTTCTTTGTTGGTTCGTGTGTTTTTCCAGGGTAAAAAGATAATTAGGTTTTTAATTTTAGGATGGACGCTAAATTAACTTAGAAAACTCTTGGAATGGCCTAATTGTGCATAAGAATTGCATATATACTACATGTAGTAGTGTACTTTTTTTCATTTAATATGCTGACAAAAAGACAAAACTTTAATGTCAATTAATTATCCACTCTATGTACGTTTGCAGGAGATGTGTCTACTGTATTGTATATGCAACCATAAACATCTGTCTGAAGGGACCAAGGATATATATTATTATTTAATTAGTAATGTTGATGAACTATAACCCCCCCCCCCCCCATCACACACACATAAATAAAAAAGAAATAGCCGCTTAAAGTCGTAGAAAATCTAATTTAAACCAAAATCAAAATAAATATAAAAAATAATAACAAAAGAACACGACTTGGTGGTGTTGTATGAATTTTTATATCAGTCACGATCTCAACAGACACTTTCCTTTTTATTTTAGGGGGAAATACATGTCAAGTTGCTCTGTAAAACCCCCTCTGTAATTAGTATGGGTGGATAAGATTCTCCCTAGTAAGAAGGTGGAAAAGGAGAAAATTCTGTACTGAAGCGTACTGAGTATTTCCTATGGTGGATAATAAAGCCGGGGTTGTTTCTTCCAAGCTCGCTGCATGTCATTTCCGAAATTTTGCATTACATTTCCGACATTTTTTGTTTTCATTTTACAATACAATCAACACTAAGTCTAGTAAAAATACAAAGTTTAGTAATAAAATGCAATAATTTCAATAATAAAACATGCAATTTTTGATCACCAAATTTTAATGCCCAATGAATTATATGTGTTTGAAAGCACCGAAAAACAGAATCTCCTCAACTTTGATTACTTTATTCCGTCAAACATAGTTTCTGTATGTCATAAATTCTACCTAAACCTTTCTGATCTCAAATTCAGTCTGATTATCTTGATTTGAAAAGATGAACAAAAATTCACAACTTACACTTACATGTGTCCGAGGATAAAATCGTCATAAGATTCTTTTAAATATAAGCAGAACTTACTATTTGGAAAGCAATGAATTATTCTTGATTTATTCTTTAATTTTTTTATAAGGGAAATTTCAATCTTGTTTTCATTGCCGGAAAAGTACTTTATGGTGATAAATGTCAGAGATGAAAATTTTAAAACGTCAGAAATGAAAACTACAAAATGTAGGGAATGAAATAAACAATATTTAAAAAAAAAATCCCGGAAATAAAATCCTATGCTAGGCTCATTTTCCAAAAGGGGAGGGGTCTTTAAACCCAAGCTCGTTTTTCCGGGAAAAAATATTAATGCGGGAGGAAAGTCTACAATATCAGTACTTTTAAAACTATTTGACATGTATCAGCATAATTTTGCTATACCCCACCCACCAAAAATACAACAACACCATTTATAATCTTTTCCTTTTTTGGGGGAGGGGGTATTTTATTGCTTAAAATGTTCAACTCGATTGACTTTGGTTTGATTTTGCCAATTAATGCACATCTTCCTTAACCAGTGTTAACCCCGGGGTAATATCAAGTAGAATGAAATAATCGTTAGTCTTTAACTGGATAAGAAACGATGGTTATAAAAACACGGGGGATATGCGACTTCAAGTTTCGTCAGGTGAGACAATAGGCCTACCCCCCAAAGCACAGACATGTTGTTTTAACAACAACGGGATAGGCTAGTACACCGTAACACAAGTCCCTGTCAAAGTGACCCTCGAATTATTTTATAGGTACAATATGAATCGTAAGAATTATACATAATTATTATTAATGATGTAATGAAATATCTTTCGAAAGATATGAAAATTCTTTTTGGGAAGTGGAAGTCGAACGTTGTTAGGAAATAGACTGTAATGAAATGATCATTGTTGGACTTACGAACACCATATACTGAACAATGTGCCTGTGAAGGTATGCGTATTATATATATGTATTTTTTTTTTATTTTGCAATGATAATATTGATATCACTTAAACTATAAAAGACACATGTCGTACATGATTTTCCCATAAGGTAACTCGATAACAGATCTTTGCATCTTTATATTTTTTGTTTTGTGCACTACCTGGGAGGTATGTACTACGATAAGGAGCAAACAGTTAATCAGTGCTAACATCAAATTTTGAATAATTTTTTGATAGATAATTTGAGGTTTTGTACTGAAATATATCATAGTATTAGAAATATAATTAATTAAAATTGGCTAACGAAATCCAGCAACTAGCGAGATATCGCAAGACTTGATCCTTTTAGTATATATACAATGTACATACATGTAGGTCCCTGGAACTCCATTTTGCTGGGAGGGACACTTTTATAACAACTATACCTTAAATAATTTAAAAAGATTAATAAAGCAAATTAATTTCGAATCAATAAAGAAGAAAAATCTGCATATTAAACCGAAGGCGGACCTTTTATTATAGAGGCAGGCCGGACCTTTAAACGAGGCGGACCAAATATTATGCGACACCGGTCAACAAACAAAAGAAAGCCGGAACTATTCTGTTACGAGTGCGGTAAAATTGGCCATATCAAGAGAAATTGCAGACCTAAACTCCGTGAAACAGCAATCAAAACGTCGGAAAACATATAACATCTATTAAAAAGAGTCCGTTAATAGATGACAGCAAACAGGACTCGTCATTTCTTGGACGTGTTATTGGGAAATGTGCAGTGATTAACATAAGTATTTTAGGTGTAAACCTTCCATGCTTGATAGATACTGGATCTATGGTATCGACTATGACAGAAAGTTTTTACCGCAAATTTATAGAGCCTCGTGGTACTGAACTTATTCAGACAAATTTTATTCAACTTAAAGCTGCCAATGGTTTAGAAATTCCGTACATTGGATATATTGAAGTTGATGTTGAATTTCATGGGAGTACTATCAAACAACGTGGTTTACTTATAGTAAAAGACTCAAGTGATGATTCTATGAGAAAGCGTAAAGAAAAAGTTCCTGGAATTATAGGTATGAACATAATCAGTGAGTGTAAGGATATATTATCTACCTGTAAAATACCGGTTGACGGAGATTTAAATGAAGTGTTCACAGATAACAGTGTGTTCGATAGCAAGTCTATTCATGGATTCGCTCGAGTGAACGGAACAATACCTGTACGCATTCCAGCCAACACCGCTATTGTTGTCGAGTGCACGGGACCTCATATTGATTGTGACGTGGTTGTTGATCCCTTGATCAATGGAGGACACTTACATCGTAATTTTCGGACGGTGCATACCTGTAATACTGTTACAAAAGGAAAACTATGGGTTAGAGTTGCAAACATCGGTGATGAGGATATTTATATCAAACCACGAACAATGATCGGAACTGTTTCTAAATGTGAAATTAAGAGTGAAAATTCAGGCATTGGATTTAACCGTACTGGCAATGTGGAGGAAATATTCGTTCAGAAACGTCAAGATCTAAAGGATCCGTGTCCTGACGAAAAATTCCAGCTTCCTGAAGATATTTATCAGCTTGACTGTAGTGATGAAGACAAAGCATTGATCAGCTCGCTTTTCTGGAAATACAGTGATGTGTTTTCTAAAAACGACGACGATATTGGGTGTACCAGTACAGTTCAACATCATATTCATCTTAATGATAATAAACCAGTTTCGCAGCAGTACCGTCGCATCCCTCCATCCCAATATGAGGAAGTAAAACAACATATCCGAAAGCTGCTGGATAACGGTGTTATTCGTGAAAGTACGTATACAAGTCCTTTCGCTTCGCCAATCGTACTTGTCCGAAAGAAAGACAACTCTTTACGACTTTGCGTAGATTACAGGAGACTGAATGAGAAAACAATCAAGGACAAGTTTCCCCTACCGAGAGTGGAAGAAACCTTCGACGCTTTATATGGATCTTCTATATTTTCAACATTAGATCTCACTTCCGGTTACAATCAAATTGAAATTGCAGAAGAGGACATACAGAAAACAGCTTTTACTACCCCTTTTGGACTGTATGAATATTTGCGCATGCCATTTGGTCTTACAAACGCACCTGCAACATTTCAACGTCTAATGCAACATTGTTTCCGTGAAGAAGTTTTCAGAATACTCCTTGTTTTCCTTGATGATATCATCGTTTTTTCAAAATCAATACGTGAAAATGTTCAGCGTCTAGACAAAGTGTTTTCCATCTTACGTAATACAACAACTGTGTTCCCTGTATAACATCAAGAAGTCAAGAACAACAGCTTATCACCCCCAAGGCAACGGCCAGTGTGAGCGTTTTAACAGAACTCTACTGCCCGTATTCATACCTATGGCTCAGGTAAGCTAGGTTTATCAAGTAAGCCAGAGTCAAGTAAACTGGGTTTAAATCCCACTTGAGCTGAGCTCACGTAAACCTCACTTGTGTTTCACACTGAAAATAAAACTGGTTTTACCTAAACTGCAGACAATCTCGTGTTTTGACAGCATTTGGTATAATATTAACCAGAGAAAGAAACTAAGACACAGGAAAATGAAAAGACAACATATATCTTCATAGAAAATCTTTCATTCCTTCATGGAAAATGTTTTACTAGGAGCGTCCTCCTATTTTGAGGAGAGACAATGTTCTCACCATTACTATCAATAAATTAATTCATTCAATATAACAAAGAAAAATTTTTCTCCTTTAGGGGCACGGGCATACCCACTCAAAAAAAAACATCTTCCAAATAAAATTCATTATTTTTTTAAAGGAATAAAAAGCACCAATACTTATTTGGTCACTTTCATTCTACGTGTACACGTATGCATGGGTTCAAATCTCTCTCTCCCCCCCCCCTCACAAACACACACACAACTTGCCTTTGCAATTACACACAATAGAGAGCGAAGTTGCAAATCGGAGACAATGTAAAATCACCTTTAAATTTCCACCTGGGAATGGCATTGAACATTGATGTAACACACTTCAGTATGTCCATAATAAGTAGAACAGCATTTTTAGAGAATTTGTGCAAGATCATCATATAAAAAGATTTAATCTGTCACAGATAATTTTCGGTTGTCTTCTATCTTTTTCCAATGAGATCCAGCCTCTTCATCTAATCTTTGCAGTCCTCCAGTGTTAGAAGAACAATAAATCAACATTTAAACCTACCCTAGACCAGGTTTAGGCTCAGCTTAATTTGTGAGCTTAGCTCACTTCTGAGAAACAGGTATGAAACGGATTTAAAAAATGTAAGCTGTTCTTAGTGGTAAACCTGTTTTAAACACAGGTGTGAATACGGGCATACATGACCTACTTAGCACTGGTTCTCTGCCCTTGATTCCAGTCGCTGCCGCTAGGAATTACAAGTTTTTTAGGGCGCTTGCGCCCGTTAACCAATGTCAGGGTACCAGTCTAATGACCTACTCCGCTCGTTACCGCCAGCTAGGAAACGGAAGTGGCCAGAATACATAAAAGAGTTAGTGTTTTCTTACAATGTTACACCAAACGCATCGACTGGGTACTCTCCTTATTACTTGATGTATGGTCGTCAACCACATCTTCCAATAGATTTCCTTTTAGGCCGAAGTACCAAACCGTCAGATGAAATCAACATCGACAGATGGGTAGAATTACATTCAGAGAAGCTGGCATTCGCTTACAACAGGGCCAAGGAAGAACTTACCCGAAACGAAACAGCACGAAAACAGAGACACGATTTTGGCAGATGCGAAAAAGACCTCGTTATCGGTGACAGAGTGTACGTTCGGAATCGAGGTGTGCGAGGCCGGGATAAGATCCAAGACAAATGGAAACCGGAAGTTCACATTATTTTGGATAAACCTTATAAATCAGTGTACAGTGTAAAACCAGTGAATGGTGATATTGTGAAAAATGTGAACAGAGTAGAAATAAAACCAGTGATTAATGAAATGTGAATATTTTCTACCTCATGTTTGAGAAACGGATTTTTGTCAGTGGAATATAAATGCTCTTCTTGATAATTTATATTGCATATATTTTACTTTTCATATTGATGACATTTTTGATATTTTTTCTTATGTATTTATTATATTAATCTGAGGACAGATTAAAATTTTGCGGGGGCGTATGTGGTAGTACAAATTTAATATTTATCTCTTATGTATAAAATACCAACATCAGATTTCTTCATATCATCCTTACTGCTCGGTTACATTATTACAAACAAAGAAGAAATGATACCTCTATGATGTACATTAAAAGAAAAATAAAGGGACCACACTTGCTATATTCGACTTTTTAAGGGGGGGGGGGCTTGATTATTAGTAAATTTAAATCAATATCATTTTTTTTAAATCAAGTTTGGGCAAGATCTAGCTTTAAAATTATTTCAATGAACCCTATTATTTGCCTATTAAAAATGTCGTTAAAACAGGTAATGAACGAAAAATCCCCGATATCTGGGAGTAAAGCAATTCGATCGATCGATCAGAGAGAGAGAGAGAGAGAGAAATCCCCCCGGGGGGGGGGGTCCACTCCACAGTAGAAATTTCGGAAAGGAATCCTACGTTGGAAGAAATCATACTCTATTACCGGTCTTAGAATACGAAATATTTTTGAATCTATCTTGTTTTAAAAGGTCTGACGACACGTTGCTCGAATAACTGTTTTGCATCTCATCGTAATATACAAGAAAAAAAAATCATAATTATCATTATCTTGTGCTTTATTAAATTGTTTTCGAAATGTCTAAGTAAATAAACCAAACAAATTGATATTGGCAATGCTAGTGATTTCCAATAGAATTACACAGGAAATAACATCCCCTGATATCTTGCACAAATGCCTTGTAAGGAACCATTCTTTTCGGTGAGAACTGGTAAAGTAGCAATACTTCATTGACAAGTTTTTGGAAAAAATTATATATTATTGAGGAACGTTTTGTTTGAGTTTCATATGCCTTTTTATATGTCAGAGGGCCAATATGGACCTTACAAAAATTTATTCTTTTTAATATTTTTTTTTTACCTTGATAACAAGTGAGGTATGAATGTAAATAGTTTAATATTTTTATTTTAATTAACTTAATTTCAGCAAAAACTTGTCGCATACTAGTTACTTGATTTACAAAAGCAACTAGCGATCCAATCATATATATATATATATATATACACTTAAACTAGTTGGTATATTTATTCATTAATCAATATAAACATTTTTCTTAAAGCTATATATTTTGGTTTATGAAATGTTTCATCTAAAAGAATGTGTTGCCAAAACGGGTTTTACATGTCATTGTAAACTGCCTTTTTATACTAGGTATTCCTTAATTGTAGTTTTCTGACAAGGGTTTGACGATTAAATTGAATTTTAAATTCAAAGTTTAGTAATAAAAAAATACCACTTTTCTTGAAGTCTGCAAAATATGCCTACTTTATTCCCTGGAATTTTGAATAATTAATTTACAACAGATGGCTATAAATATTATAGTTAATAAACATGTGATCGGTGATGAGAGTACTGGTGTCAGATATTGTAACCATGCGTGTTTTCTTTGATAATTTGGTCTGTATAAACTTTTGAAATTTCTCAAGGGAAACTTGAGTAAGCTTTATATCTTGATTAAAAACAAGATACAATTTTAATTTACCTTTGTTTTTTTCACGTTCCTCATCCTAGATAAATAATTTAACCCTAACCCTGATTGGGCATTCTTTACGAAACCTTTTTTGAAAACAGCAAAAAGGACTAGTGATAGCTTAAAATATTAACGAGATACAAACTGACTGACGAGCTTATAAAATAGAAAAACAATTGAAAGTGAACCGGTCCCAATGTAAGGGTATTCTGATCTCATACTATAGGAAAATAACTCTGCATATTATCATGATGAATTAATATTTTCAGTCCAAGAATTACCTCTCAAATTCTAAAGTAAACCATCCAAACAGCCAACGTTCAATTAAATAACTGAAGCATTTTTAATTCATTCCACGAAAAGAGCAGATCATAGCTGCATTAAAAAGAGTTTCCATAACTCGTTTCATATTGAAAAAAAAAACAACTCTAGATTAAAAGGCTGCGATTCTTAAAAGAGAGAGAGAGAGAGAGAGAGAGAGAGAGAGAGAACTTTTATTAATCGTTGATTTCCAAAAATACATGCATCTCAGATTTTATTTTATCCGTTCGATCCTCGGCAAAATGAAAAAATCTTATTTCCTAAACCTCGCTTATCTAATTATCTGAAATCATTCTATCACATGAGAAAAGGATTGCAATTTAATCCCATAAATCCCAAAACTTATAATATTTCGTTAAGGACAGATGATGCAAACAAAAAAAAAAAGGATTCCTGGATTGGTATATATTTTTGGACCTATTTTGGTTCTAAATGAAAAAAATATTAAATTTCTAGAATATTAAGAAGTTGTAAACTTTCTATGATGTTCAAAATTCTATCTTTCTGCAAGTATTATTATTTATCTCTTCAATTTTTTGTCACTTTAAATCCCATTATTGTGAATCTTTGAATGAAAAATTAAAAACAAAGTAGTTAAATTTATTCTTTTTATTTATATAAACATGACTTAAGTTGTTATTTTTAAGATTTTTGATAAAAGTTTGTTTGTATCACCTGTCCTTAAATGTCCCAGAATTTATTATAATTTCTTTCATAGATCGAAGACTACTAGTATGTGTGGAAAAAATGACCCACTGGCCATGGATACCAAAAAAATTATGGGTCATATGTTTTAACCATTCTAGCGATATGAAGATTTTTTTTTTTGTGAATATCATAAAAAAGGTTCAAACAAAAATTCTTACAACTTACGAGGTTCTCACCTATTACATCTATCAATATCAACGTTAAAATACTAACAAACAAGTATGTATTGACATCTATAAAAATAATCAAAACACCATATCTGTCACGTCTAGTTACTGTCATTTTTTTTGGGGGGGGGGGGGCGCTATGCTAAACATATAGGCACTGTGTTTACCAGGCTCATTGGAAGAAAGTCGGACAATGAATACCCTTTAAGAACCCATTGATTGTGCCATAGTTTTCCAATACCAGCATCTGTGTCCCTTTAATTGACAGTAGGACTGAAGTATTTCCATAAACATAACTAGTTTTACATCCTCTTGTAATACAGAATCCCTTTACAGTAGATCTTATTGTTAGAGATCAAATAAATTTCAGACAGAAAATACTAGGGATGTCAATTTTGTCAATAATTCATATTCGAATATTCAATGAAAGTATTCGAATATATTCGAATATTCGATAAAATAAATAAAATCTGTTTTATTTTAAATATGCATCATCCTACTCTCACGAAAGGTTTAGCGTAGGTATACTTATATTGGAAGTAAATTGTATGAAGACTTTTGTAGTTGTACAATAAGAAATTCCATTTGATATATAATTTTATATTTTTATCAAATGAAACATATGTATTTATAGTAGCTCCAACTGAGGAATCAGTCGTCTTGCCAAAGGCAAGACATAATAGTAACGGTATACTGTTCAGATTTCAATACGTGTAATAAATTACAATTATCTGCCTAATAAGAGCTATGACAATAATCTTTGATACAATGTTTTTAAAATATAAACAAATATTTCCATAGACAATTTTCCTAGGTAATTAATTAATTTCCCGATAATGAATATAAAATTCAGGATTATATATAACCCAAGATATAATCATTTAATATGAAATTGAGCCCTTTACAAAATTAATTACAGTGGACATTCATTTGAATGATCAATTAAATTTGTTTTGATAACTAAAGTATACTCTTCACGTCTTTTAGACATTCTAAGAGGGTTTTCTTTTTGTCTTCGATTCTAGACCCGATCGTATTGAAGAAATAATAGCATCTATTTGTGTATACAAAATAGATGCCTTTATTTTACGAGAAAAGTATATTTGCAGGGACCTATATACTAGTATATAGGTCCCTTATACATTGGCTTTTAAGAGTCGGGCTTGGATGACACAGCAAGTATCTATTAAAAGGGTCGGGTTTGTTCTTCACATTCCTTTCTGCTGAACCTTTCAAAGGTAAAGACGGATAACAAATGCTTGCAAAAAATACATCTAATTTTTGCTTTGTAATTTTAAAAAATCGTATAATTTTCCATTTATGTATTGTTTTTCAACCATTTTAAAGCTTTTATTACTGTTGATGTTTATTAAATAAGGCGGATGATGTTGGATTCAAAATTTTTACGCAGCAGACGACGCACACGCGGTTATGCCAAAAAATAATTAATTTACCATTGTATTGATATTAAATGATCAAATATTGGTTATTAACATTAATTATTGTCTTTTTGTTTCATACTGCGTCGAAATCGGAAAATGCAAACCCAGAATAGGGGAACAACAGTATGGAAACTTGGTCGGACATTTTTTTGTGGACACAGTGAGGATGGGTCAAAATATAAGTCAAAGAAAAGAAAAGCAAATAATCTGTGAACCAGTTGGAAAACCAGACATTGAATATACGTATCATCACAATCCAATATATCAGGTACATCCAACACCTTTGAAATACATAAATCAGTGAATGTTTATACTTGATTAATCTTTGCCATTGTAAAATGAGACAAAAATATAAGCAGTAGTCTGCTTATGCAGTGTATAGATATTGCTTCTAAAAATCCTTTCCTTAAAGTGTTACCTTTCAAGCTTAGAGTGTAGAATTTATTTCTATTTTTAAAGAAGGGGGGGGGGGCTTACTAAGGAAAAACTAGTAAGTTTCAAACAAAAGCACCGGAAAGTCAAGCTGAAAACAAAATGTATATAAATATAACTACCAGTAAATCCTACAAAATTATGTCACAATAAAATAATCTTTCAAAAAATACATTCAAATAATATTTTCTTTTTACCATAGAATTCTCTCAAAATAAGGACAAAAGACTTACATTTGCCTGGAATTGTTCAAAACTAAGGTCAAATTAATTCAATAGATTGTGCATAGATGCTATTGTTAGGTGCACATTATACAGCAGCCTTAACTTTGCCATTTGTCCAGTTATATTAGTAGAATGTTCTGGATCTATTATACATTTATATTAAGTTTCTATTTGTGAGAGGATTAAGTTTAGTTTTTGTGTAAATTCAGGTAGTATGTAATATAACAGATACAATGTTCTGTGTAATTGTAAAGTAGAACTTGGTGAATCTTTCAAATCCAACTATTAGGCACTACTTACAACATGGCTCAGACTCAGCAATGATTTGTTTGGAGAAACAATCAATTTATGAAAGCATCAGAACCAAAGAAAGCCCTAACATTCTTGTTTCATGAAAGAATTTGTAATTAAAGTTAGAGCAATAGATTATAAAAATAAATAAATAAATAAAATCTGTAAGCAAACCACCTTATCATATATCTAGTGTGTGATGAATTTAAATAAAAGGGAGAATGAAACCACCTATCTTGCCCAGAGAAGAGTATTGTTATATTTATTTAAATGCTCCATATCACAAGTTGTTACAGATTTACACTCGAGTTGAGCTTCTAACTCAATATATATGACTTGAAACGGGGGGATCTTAATTGTGTGGGGTCTGGGAGCAGTAAACCTGTAGAAAAGGCCTTTCTCAAGTCTCGTATCTTTAGGTGCTCTCGTTGAGAATTCTATTTGCTAGCTACTAAAAAATGAAATGATCTTGTAATACAAAAAGGGGGGATTTATCATTGTTAAACCACATAGATTATCAATCTCATATTGATTAAGTTTGAATGAAAAGGAATATGCAAATATTTTTATATTAACATCCATTTTCTATTACTGGAATTAGGATATCTTTGTAATGATCCTGTAGAGTGCAAATGAAAGGTTGGAAATTGCAACATCTTGTACAAGAATGTTTTGCGATCACTTATTAATGAATACATGTATATCTTAATGACCAATTATTAAATCAAAAAAGTAAATACAGTCAAACCTCATTGTATTGAACTTATTGGACAAGAAATAACTTCAATTGAGATGTCGAATATTTGAGATGTCAATATTAGAATGCTTGAGGAGTAGGTGTCAATCTGAAGTAACCATTTTATTTAAGTCATCAGTGTTCCAAATACCAAAGTTAATATTACAATTACTTCTGTAAAGCAATTAAAACTTATAGAGAACATTCATCAGATTGTATGTTGCAAAATGAATATATGGTCTTATTTTAACTATATTTAGTTGTCTTTAGACATCAAAATTGACCCAAAGAAAAACTTTGTCAAGTACATGTACCTTAAATTCTTCATAATGTAGCAACTATTTCTCAGAAGAGTCCTAGAAGGATGCTTATATTTTGTAATTTTATACAGATAATGCTGATTGTTTGACTTCGGGCATTGGGCTTACATTTTAATGTGTTTGGATCTGAAAACTCCTAACAGGGTGCTTATATTTTGTAATTTTGTACATGTATATAATGCTGATTCTAAGACTTCAGGATGTACATTTGGTTTACATTTTAATGAGTTTGGTTTTGTTTTTAATCAGAACACCAGAAAAATATAATTTCCTTTTTGGATCAAGTCCATACTGATAGCAGTACTAGTTATATTCAGGCTCATTGCATATGAAAATATATCTCCAATTGGTGTCATTAATAATCAAATATCTATACCTAAAAGAATTTTATACTTTGCTATGCATTTTGTACTACACTGGAACAATATGGTCATGCAGAGCTGTATAGAGTTCTGATGCACATACATGTGTCACAGGCATTAATAATGTTTATTGAAAGACTCTTTATCAGAGGTAAAGGAATTAACACATAAATATGATTAGTTGAGTATACTAGTATGCCAAGCATCTGTAATAAAATTGCAACCTAAAAATCACAGGTTCAAATTGGCACTGTCAACGTGCCAGATATCTTCATTGCAGCTAAACTGGTTATTGGTAAGTATAAATTTGAATAAACTTGTTACATGTATCAGGTAATGTATCTTTTTCTAGGAATATCATTAAGACCAGTATATATTTTCAAAATATCAATATTATTATAATTAACAGTTCTACAACCATTGGTAACCATAACTAAGTAGTGTGATATATTCTTATAATTGTGTAATCTATATTTGGGTTGGGAATCTCCCGAGAAACTTGCATATTTAGGTATCAATAGGAATATAGTGAGATTCAACCTTGAAACTGGAGTTTTTGAAATGTGATTAAGGATTTCAAATAGCTCTGCTTAAAATTGCTAATAAGAGAGTGAATGTGTCACCCTCGGTGATATGAAACTTGGTTCATCAAATAGCAGCATATGCATTGGCTTTCCTAGCAATTTTCATGGATTGAGAATTATGCTATATGTAATGATAATGAATGAAACTCCCCCTATTTGGTTATAAATCTCCAGATATTTGTTTTGATTAGTTACAACCATGTATATAAAACTTGTCTTGGCTAATAGACAATTCAAAACAAAATTAACAAGCAATGGTAAACTTTATGTAAATGCATTGCAAGGTGGCATATACATCTGTGAAGCAGGATATAGTAGGGAAGTTTCTTTCTACAAGACCAAAGCTTTATTAAGAATATAGGGAATAGATTTTCCTGTTATTTCCCGGTCATGACAAGAAGCACACGGCGGGTGTGACCGGTCGGCAGAGGATGCTCACTCCTCCATGGCACCTGATCCCACCTCTGTGTTTTAGAGGTCTGTGCACATGTTTGCTCTGCTCCACATATTTCATTGGCAAGTTTTGATTACTTAATGTGTTATAGCACCTTTCTTAATAGAGGAAAATTCAAAATTTATTCCCAGTCTGCTGAAGGATTAAAACGTGTGTAAGTACCCAGCGGGAAGGGGGGTCTTGTGCCAGCTTGCAGCCATGTGGTGTCTGCGCACACCAAGTCAACTGATAACTGAATATTTGTGTGAAACTTGTACTGAACTGTCACCTTGTTGATATGCTAATGCTAGTGTAAACTAAGCTAATAAGCTTACTCTTGGTGACAGTGATATATACTTTAGAGCTGTAATATATAGTACAACTTTGAAATATGAAAAAGTTTGATATTTGAAGTTTGAGATGTTTGATCTATCAAGTTTGAGATATTTGATATATTATGTACAAAATTTGATATATGAAGTTGATATGCTTGATATTTGAAGTTTGAGATATGACTTTGATTTTGAACAGTTTGTATGTTGATTTTGAACAGTTTGTATGTGTGCTGACCCTCCGCGGTAAACCCGGGACGGTTAGACTTTGAAACACACATGAAGTTTGAATTTGGTGGGATTGCCCAGTTGAAATGGCATCCCACAATGTTTGTATTTTCTTGTGCCACGGCCAATACTCGCCACAATAAATAAGTATAAATTCTATACTGAGTTTTGTGTCATTTTCTCTGTATAAATAAAAACTAGGAAAGTACGTTTTGTATTATACATAAAACATTATTGTACAATTCTTTAACACCTTACTCAAAACAAAATCCATGTAATTTTGTAATTCTATAAGATAAGAAAGAAGTGAAAGAAATCAGGCGATCGAAATTGATCGCTAGTAAATTAAAGAGGGATAATTCCAGCACTGCTCTAATCAAAATTTAATAATCACAGTACTTCTTTTTATAAAATATGAAAAACACCGAATATTCGAATCTTAAATTCATATTCGAATATCAACTCATCGAATGAATATTCGAATGTTCGAATATTCGTTGCCATCCCTAGAAAATACTCATGAATTCAGTTTTCGAATTCACAAATTTGTCTTATGTTGAAATTTCTCGAATAATAGAACGTTTTAATGACCAGACTTTTGTCTTACTGGTTGTTAAAATTATAAAGAAGAATATGATACATGTACATATACTAAATTATCTCTGTGTTTCCTTTACTTTAATTACCAATGTCATATTCCACCTCCTTTATTTTCCTGGTAATAAAAATATGATGTGGTATGTACATGAAATATGTGTAGATAACGAACAGTATTCGAGCTCAAAAGTCCATTAAACAATACAAAATAGAAGCAGAGCAAACATCAGAGACATCTAAGACATCAGAGGTGGGATCAGGTGCCATGGAGGAGTGAGCATGCCCTGCCGACCGGTCACACCCACCGTGTGCTCCTTGTCTTGATCGGGAAATAACGGAAAAATCCGTCGACAATTCAGTGTGTAAATAATGGCCTAACAATTAGTATAAAAAAAGTCAGTCAGCATTTGACTTGATGATAGATTGTATTTGCTGACTAGGTCATTTTATCAACCATCGAACTTACGAAGTGATGACTTTAAACGAGACTTTGATATTCTTGTTTCATCAACTTGCTTGTCAATAACTTACCTCGTTTTAGAAATTGTTCATACGTAGAGCATGCTCTGGCGTATCGAATCAACGGAGAGATATAAACTCCGTATGCAGGTGATAAGGGTATATTGCTGCATAGGTAAGGGAAGTTGACGATAGAAAAGTTTAAGTCATCACGTTTATCATAAAGCTTTGTTGTTAGATTACCATTAACGCCTTTTTCTAATAAAATATCCAAATATGAAACAGTTGGGCAGACTCTCTGGTATCTTTTATCTCAAGCTCACCGGGATATATCGTGTCAACATAAGAATGGAAATAACCATTGTTAATTTTGTCGATATATCTAAATGTCGAGTTGAAGGCCACAGCCAGTGTTTTCTTCTTTTCACGTGAAAGATTTTGAACACATTCTGCTTCACATGAGTACAAAATAGGTCTGCTAATAACGGGGTGCAATTGGTACCCATGGGAATTCCAATAGATTTTTGGAAGACCTGGTCTCCAAAAACCGCATAGATATTGTCAATCAGAAACTCGAGCATCTTTTTAATGTCAACTTCAGAGTATTTGTGTGTACAATCAGATTGTTTTTTAACAAAGTAATTTTGCAAATGACCAATGACAAGGTTAAGTAAATTTACGAGTTCCATTTTTATTGAAAAAGCACCTGTCAACGATGTCAGAAAGTCTGGACTTTAATTTGTCGTGGGAAATAGTTGTATATAAAGTTGAAAAGTCGTAAGTTTTTAGCTCACCTGAGCTGAAAGCTCAAGTGAGCTTTTCTGATCACCCGTTGTCCGTCGTCCGTCCGTCAGTCCGTCTGTCCGTCCGTCTGTAAACTTTTCACATTTTCAACTTCTTCTCAAGAACCACTGGGCCAATTTTAACCAAACTTGGTACAAAGTATCCTTGGGTAAAGGGGAGTGTAAATTGTTAAAATAAAGGGCCAAGTCCCCTTACAAGGGGAGATAATCAAGAAAAGACAAAAATAGGGTGGGTTCATTAAAAAATCTTCTTCTCAAGAACCACTGGGCCAGAAAAGCTGAAACTTATGTGGAAGCATCCTGGGATAGTGTAGATTCTAAATTGTTTAAATCATGACCCCCGGGGGTAGGGCGGGGCCACAATAGGGAATCCAAGTTTTACATTGAAATACATAAGAAAAATCTTTAAAAATCTTCTTCTCAAGAACCACAGGGGCAGAAAAGCTTAAACTTATATGGAAGCATCCTGGGGTAGTGTAGATTCTAAATTGTTCAAATCATGACCCCCGGGGGTAGGGCGGGGCCACAATAGGGAATCAAAGTTTTACATTGAAATATATAGGAAAAATCTTAAAAAATCTTCTTCTCAAGAACCACTGGGCCAGAAATACTGAAACTTATATGGAAGCATGCTGGGGTAGTGTAGAATCTAAATTGTTCAAATCATGACCCCCGGGGGTAGGGCGGGGCCACAATAGGGAATCCAATTTTTACATTGAAATATATAGGAAAAATCTTAAAAAATCTTCTTCTCAAGAACCACTGGGCCAGAAATACTGAAACTTATTTGGAAGCATCCTGGGGTAGTGTAGATTATAAACTATTCAAATCATGACCCCTGGGGGTAGGGCGGGGCCACAATAGGGAATCCAAGTTTTACATTGAAATATATAGGAAAAATCTTAAAAAATCTTCTTCTCAAGAACCACTGGGCCAGAAAAGCTGAAACTTATTTGGAAGCATCCTGGGGTAGTGTAGATTATAAACTATTCAAATCATGACCCCTGGGGGTAGGGCGGGGCCACAATAGGGAATCCAAGTTTTACATTGAAATATATAGGAAAAATCTTAAAAAATCTTCTTCTCAAGAACCACTGGGCCAGAAAAGCTGAAACTTATGTGGAAGCATCCTGGGGTAGTGTAGATTATAAACTATTCAAATCATGACCCCTGGGGGTAGGGCAGGGCCACAGTAGGGAATCCAAGTTTTACATTGAAATACATAAGAAAAATCTTTAAAAATCTTCTTCTCAAGAACCACTGGGCCAGAAAAGCTGAAACTTATGTGGAAGCATCCTGGGGTAGTGTAGATTCTAAATTGTTTAAATCATGACCCCCGGGGGTAGGGCGGGGCCACAATAGGGAATCCAAGTTTTACATTGAAATACATAAGAAAAATCTTTAAAAATCCTCTTCTCAAGAACCACTGGGCCAGAAAAGCTGAAACTTATATTGAAGCATCCTGTAGATTATAAATTGTTCAAATCTTGACCCCTGGGGGTAGGGCGGGACACAATAGGGAATCCAAGTTTTACATTGAAATATATAAGAAAAATATTTAAAAATCTTCTTTTCAAGAACCACTCGACCAATAAAGCTGAGACATATTTAGAAGCATCCTGAGGTAGTGTAGATTCTAAATTGTTCAAATTTTGACCCCCGGGGGTTGGGCGGGGCCACAATAGGTATATTAAAAGGGGGGGGGGGAATCTGGTAAAGAACAGCATGGCCAAAGTTACTCAGGTGAGCGATGTGGCCCATGGGCCTCTTGTTATGTTGTTGATGTTGGTAAAATTTTTGTGATTTCAAATGTTCCAAAAGTTCCTTGGAATTTTTTAGTCTGATTTACACCACTTCTCGAATATATTTTTGCATTGTACTCTTGAAGTTTCTCCTTCACTACATTCAATATCTTAGTGAGGAACAAAGAAAGAGGCTTGGTAGAACATTTACTGGAACCCACTATGTATCTTTGTAAGGATTTTTATGAAGTCTCGGAATCCAATATAGATATGGTAATTCAAATTCATTTTGGTTGTTGGGAATATTAAAAATATTCAAAACTGACATATGATTTTGAAGAATGTCTTCCTTAGAAAGGAAACTATCCAATGCAAAAAGTAGTGTTAACCGACGATATACATGGGTTTTTTTAATTTTTAAAATCCACCCTGAAGTCAGCAGACTGTATTAATTCAAGTATACCAATTTTCACATTTATTTATAAAGCTTTGCCAACTGCCATTAGAGTTAATTGTCTAAATGTACAGGATATAGACTTCAAACATTCCAATGATTTTATCTCCAATCAAAATCCCAAACAATTATACAATTCATTAGCGCCGGAAGAGAGAAAAAGTGAAAGGCTCTATGTTGGTTGACGAAAATGAAAGGTGGTGTGCAAAGGAAAAAAATGAACTAGAAACATTTTGAAGAATTTCCTCCTTAGAAAGGGAGCTGTGGGTATAAGTTGGATTACCACTTTTTACATGTAATACTGTTTTTTACATAAAAGATCTTCCAAGTTTTTTTTTTCCAAGTTTATCAAGGGTTACAGAAACATTTTGGTAAACAAAGACTTCATGAATATTTTTATTGAAATACCTCGAATGACCCCACTCAGCATCGGATGGGAAAAGTTTTAACTTGCTTAAGGACAATGCTTTTATATGACATGAAACCTTTTTACAATTCCATTCATTGCAGAATACATTCCTGTAGACAATGTCCTACTAATGCTCACTGAATTTTAGATAATCTCTGTACCTTTGGTTCTTATTGTGGAGAATCTTGGGGAGTACAGTACGACGACATATTCGAGAGGTGGTATACCGGTGTTGTAGAGTAGGATTTCTCCCATAGACAGCTTTCTCCCGGAATTCGTACCCCAGAGTAGGGCACCCCCCCAGGAAATCTCATACAAGAGCCAAATTTCCCCCTATTTCTTTCTCAGAGTAGGATTTCCCCTATTTTATCTATGCTTAAATCAAATCGACAATATTTTGGTTAAGATTTAAATAAAAGTCAACTGATTTTTTTTTATGGTTATATGGGTGTTTTTGACTCAAGAATTGTCAAATTTAGTAAGAAATCTTAAAATATATAGTTAAAATCATTGAGAGTCAACCCAAAATTTTAACTCATAGGAATTTGTAAACTTTGAATTAGTCACTCAAATAATCGTAAAAATTCGATGTCTTAACACCCTCTGTCGGCACAGTAGTACATGCTTGCTCACGAATTTTAAAATGTATATCAGGCCATGCACCTTTAGTGATTTGATAATTTGTTTAGCCTTTAAAAGACCAGTATTTTATCTTTGAATCAACCCTTTTTACAAACAGTGTGTGATAAATTCTAAAATTTAGGTACTAGTAATTGATAGGTTCCACATACAATTTTGTGAGTTTTTGAATCGAATAGTTCTTCAAAGGGGAAAAAAGGGAAAAAAAAGAGCTAAAACCAAACATAAAACAATACAAGAAACATTGCTTTTGCAAGCCGAAACATAAACATATCCCCTCGACCCCAGCGGTGTAATATTGGGTTTGAAAGCAGAGTTGTTTTTTTTTTAATTTTTAAAAAAAATTTTTAGAAATGAATTACCCATTTTAGTTCCATGTCAACGGCAGATATTTCGGAAATTTAAACACCAGAATCTTGGAGAGGCACTTATAAATGAGAATTATTTAAATGTAGTTTGAAATACAATTGGAGGAAAAAAAATTCTTTTAAAATAAATAGAGGATATTCAATGTTTTGTAGATGAATATGGAATTTATTTCACGAGTAGGACAGGATTTTTTGATATTTTCACGAGTGCGAAGCACGAGTGAAAATATAAAAAATCCTGTCTCACGAGTGAAATAAATTCCATATTCCATATTCACACGATAAATTAGAGAACAGGTTTTTTAGACATCATGGACAGCTGCTTCTTCAATAAGAATGGAACATGATAATTAAGTTATCAGAAGATATGTTGTATTCTTACGAGGCAGAATTTATTCAAAACTTCTATATGGAAAGAAGAATTCTTTTACTGTAGACTTCAGTTCGATATTTAGATTTATCGACAATGTTTTATCAATTAACAATATTCAGCTTCATTCTTACGTTGATTCAATATACCCTATTGACCTCGAAATAAAAGAAAGTTCAGAGTCTGACACATCTGTTTCATATTTGGATGTTCTACTAGAGAAGGGCATTGATTGGACACTGACAACTAAACTATGATAAACGTACGACTTCAATTTTCAATTGTCAACTTCCCTTATTTATGTAGCAATACATGTATTCCATTATCACCTGCATATGGAGTTTATGTTTCCCAGTTGTTTTTATATGCCATCTGTTTTTATACACCCGTAATCGAAGATTCGGAGACATATAGTTTTTGCTGTCTGTTTGTCTGTTAGTGAACAGTTGGTTCTAGGGTTTTCATACTTCACATTTGTATTTCATTTGATAAGTCCTTTCCTTGGGTATAAGTATTTTTGACCTTTTGAATTTGACCTTAGAGTTTGGCATACATTTGAAAAAAATTTTAACCTTGGCCATAACTTTTGATTTATTGATTAATTGTATGTTGTTTTACGTCCTATTCGAGAATTTCCCCACTCTTATAGATACGTCAACAGATACCGAGGTGAAGGGCTTCAAATTTAGACCTTGACTCGACACTCAGGGCCATTGAGTAGTGAGGGTTCTTTATCGTGGCAACGCCTGCCGTGACACAGAGCCTCGGTTCTTAAGGTCTTATCCGAAGGACCCGCAATTTTCATTTCAAAGTGCCGAGCGCTTGGCGAAGGAACAGTTGCTACCTATTTTTGTCGCGACCGGGGTTCGAACCCACGACCTTCCGACCACGGAGCGAGCGCTCTACCGACTGAGCTACCGCTAGGGTTTATAACTTTTGAATGACTGGTGCTAGTGTTTTGATGTGACAAAAACTTTCTTTGGGTACAGACAATTTTAACCTTTGACCTTGACGTATTTTAAAAAAACTTTAACGTTGAATTGCTGGTGCTGAGGCTTTTATATTTCACATGTGATTTCCTTGTGACAAGAACTTTCCTTTTGTACAGGTAATTTTGACGTACGATTTTTATGAACTTTATACAACCATTCCAAACGATAAATTAAAGAACTGCTTTAAAAACTGCTTTTCAATAAGAATGGAACTTGCAAATTTTCGTATCTTGTGATTCGTCATCAACAAAATTACTTTCTGAAAAATCACTCTGGTTCTACACATAAGCACACTATAGTTGATATTGAAAGGATGCGTGAGATCTTCATTGACAATATTTATATGGTCCCCGGAGACCAGGTCTTCCAACAAACTGTTCGGATTCTAATAGGCTCTGATTGTGCTCATTTATTAGCCTACCTGTTTTTATATTTCATTTGAAGCAGAATTTATTAAAAAACTTGAGAACATGAGAAGAAGAAAACACTTGTTGTTGCCTTCAACTCGACATTCAGATATATCGACGACGTTTTATCAATAACAATAACTTCCATATGTCGACTCGATGAATCCTAGTGAACTTGAAATAAAAGACACCACAGAGTCTGCCACATCTGTTTCATATTTGGACGTTTCCTGACTTTATACAACAAGGGCCAGATAACAACTAAATTGTATAACAAACGTGATGACTTCAACTTTTCCATCGTCATCTTTCCTTATTTATGTAGTAATATACCATTATCTCCTGAATATTGTATTTATACCTCCCAACTTATTCTTTACTCAAGATCATGCTCTGAGTACGATCAATTTTTACATCGAGGCGGCTACGCCAGATGAGCTGATGTTACAGGGACTTTAAAGTTAGCATTTTCGTAAATTCTATGGTCGTTATAACCTTGTCAGCAAATATATACTATCATTGGGTCGTACTTTGGCTGACGTGTTTCATACAAATTATTAAGCCTTTGTTTTTGTTTTTGTTTTTTGTTTTTGTTTGTTTGTTTTTTTTACTTAATTTGACTATGGAATATTCCATCTACTTGAGTAATATTCAGGATATTGTTTGTAGATTTTTTTTTAGATCGATCACGTTGTCTATACTTCGTATGAACGGAAAAACTATTGTTAATTGATAAACTTCGTCAATATAATAATGTAAATGTCGAGTCGAAGGCCACAGCAAGTGTTTTCTTCTTCTCATGTAGAAGATTTTTCAATAAATTCTGCTGCATAGGAATATAAGAACAGGTCAGCTAACAAAGGAGAACAAATATGCCCATTGAAATTTCAATAGATTGTTGAAAGACCTGGCCTTTAAAGACTACATAGATGTTGTCAATAAGGAACACCAGCATCCTTTTGATATCAACTTCTGATACTTGTGTGTACAATCAGAGTGGTTTCTAACAAAGTTTTTTTTTTGATGAACAATTGCAAAAACTGAAAATTTCCATTTTTATTGAAGAAGTAGTTGTCTATGATATCAAAAAGCCTATCATTTAATCTATCATAAGTAAAGGCTGTATAAAGAGAAGAAATGTTGTACGTTTTGATGTCACTGATGCTTGAAAAATTTGGTGATTTTAAATTTTGTAAAAGTTCTTAAGAGTTCCACTTTCTCCTTTCCGGCAGTTAATATTTTTGTGAGGATTAAAGACAGGGACTTGGTTGAGCAATTACTGGAATCTAGTATATCGAGTATATATCGAATAGCCGAAGAAATTACTGGGGAATCATAATTTTCGTTGCGGTTCAATTTTCTTCGATTTCCCGGATACCCCTTATTAATTTACAACCTCAAGTTTGAGTGACATGTTACAATATGTTTTGTAACAAAACTTTTGCTTGTGAAATTATCACAACGAACTTTCAGATGTTACAGCAATCTACGAAAATTATTGAATCCTTGATATCTAATTTAAACATATTCTGTAATAAGATTTTCGGGACCATCGGTCCCCTCCTAGGCAAAGATATAATTATATCATAAATTTAAAACAAAGTCAAAGATTATGAAGGGAAAAAATAACTTCTATGATAAATATTATTTATACAAATTGTCATGTTCTTAATTTTGTATTTACTCCCTCCCGCTAAATTCAAAATTTAGAACATGACATATGCCTGACGCGAGAACCACGTGCTTTAATGAAATATAGCAGATATAAATCTAAAAGTCGGTTAAGGTCCTCAGAAGCTGATGCTATATTTGGTTTCAAACAAGTCCTGACTTCTAATAACAGACCCAAGATATTTAATTTTTAATATTGAAATGGAAGTCACAATTTCATGCATCGCTGATCCGATTAGTGCACTTGTCAGGCACGTATGAAATAAACATTTCCAGGGACTGCTTCATGTCAGATGATGGCCCATCTAAAAGACCAGACCTTTCCCCCTTTTTAGACAGTCTAATTTGTTTCTGAATGACACACAGTTCTAATTACAGAAAGGTTCACTATTGGTTTTATATGAACACCACAATAAGATGCAATACGAACGTCCCGTATTTTAATTTCCTTTGAGAATTCGTGCATTGTGGTAACAATCTCTATTTGTAGGCACTATTGATAAAAAGAGTCAGCTTAAGATAACGTGCAAGGAATATTAAACCATATACCCTATATAAGTTTTTAATTAACATCCTTTTTACAAACGTTAATTCTTTATATATGTTCAAAATCTTTATGACGTTGTCATGGCTCTTTATTTTTAGCTTTTGAACAAAATTCTTCTCAGGTTTCCAAAAATAAGAAACCAATTTTACAAAGTCAATTAACATTTATGTCTGGTATTTGCTATTTATGAAAATAAACATCTTTACTTTGAAAGTGTGAAAACAACATTATATATTTATTTTTAATTTCTAGCAGTTCATTCATTAATAATAAATTGAAATTGACTTTACGAGATGTCGTCGATATCGATGAAATAAGAGTTTCTGAATGAATTTATGGAATCTTTCTCTGTAATTCTTTTACAAAGCTCGAAAAGAGGAAATAACGTCACGTCCATTATCAATCATGTGAAATAAGGAGGTTTATAAGATCACGCACGCAATTATCGGATTTTTAAAAAAAAAACATCCCAAGAATTGCTAAGTTTAGTTGATGAGAAAAGCGTAAAAAGAACCACCTAGGTTTATTTATTTCAAAAACGTGAGATAAAATGTAAAATATATATATATATTTTAATGTTTCACGTCTTTTAAAGTGTCTTTTTCTCCCAAGACATTGATATGTTTTATCACTCCTACGGAGTGATCTTTTAATCTCTCCTGACCCAAAGACTAAAGTAAGTGTCTTTGAAGTTTGCCGTCCGACTGTCTGTCGCTAATTGAAAAAAAACCTTCTTGAGTTCTCCTCCTTAACAATTAGACAAATCTCCACTAGGCTGGGAAATGATTATCCTTGGTTTTTAGATTTTGTCAAAACAAAAGGTGACGCCCTTTTTCCAAGGGGAGATATTCAGGGAATTCTAAGCAAATAAATGGTAGAATCATTTAAAAAATTTTCTTCTCAAGATCCATTAGGCCAAAAAGATAAAACTTATGTTAAAACATTTTAAATGAGGGTACATCCAAGTTTATTTATATCATGAACCCTAAGGAAGGGTAGGGCTGGAATAGGTGATTCTATACATAAAGAAAGATATTTTTGTATATTATACTGATAGGGAAAAATCTTCCCACAAACCACTTGGCCACGATAGTCATAATATATAAATATCAGCAAGTGTTGCAGACTCATGCTTTTTTCTCTCCAAATTATGGCCCATGGGGTGGGGTGTTGGGGTGGGGTACAAAAGAAGATCAAAATCATAGTAACACATGGAAACCTATAGGAAAAAAATCTTCTAAAATGTTCTCCTTAAGAATAAATTCAAGTTCAATTTATTCGCTCAAACCAGAAATATTGATGCATGGACAGGATGACCATGGCTGGTCATATTAAGATGCAAGTATCATCATGTGTTTGTTCACATTTTAACACCCCTTCCCCCTTTGGGGTAAAGTGGGGTTTTTTACGAAGGAACATATAGGGACTTCTTAAAAAATATATATTCTTCTTGAGTTTGTTCAAATCATGGCCGGGTTAGGGTGGGACCGCAAAGGGGATCAAACTTTTACGTGGGAATACATACGCTGACTAATAATACGATATACAAATTCCAATGAGGCCGAGTTTTTTGTTCGAATAAAATTAATTTTCCTAAGAGCGAGATGTCCTAGGGACATGTAGCATTCTGGTACATACGCAAGATGATTTTCCCCGGAATCCGGATTTACCTTGCTTATAACTTCAAAGTCCACGCAATAAAAGCATATCAGATAGTGCAGATCCAATTTTTTTCAATTTGTTTCCACGAAGATAGGGTGGAGCCACAATAGGTGATCAAAGTTTCACATGGCATAACTAAGAAAATAAAGGAATATTTTAGACCACGATTTACAATGTTATTCATGTCTATATACAAGCATTCTAAAGTTTGCAGTTACATATATATTGTTGAATGCTCTTGGGGATAACTATAGGTTGTGAACAAAAAAAGAGAGATTCAAAGTTTTGGATTGGAATATACAGAGAAATGAAAAAAAAGAAGAAGATTTTTTGAAGATAAACAAGACCACTTTAAATCATAATTAATACAAACATTCCCCAGTCCTGTAAATTCAAGGTAATTCAAATTAAGGACACTCTGTTTATAACGGGCTTAAATCGGAGATGTTTCAATTACTATACGTACATGTATATGGGAATAATCCTTTTTAAAACTTTCTCCAAAACAGTAAAGATGTTGTCATGTTGTTATTCAGGGTGGGTTCCGATGAAGTGTGGATTCAAGTCTGGTTAACCCATGAGTCCATGACCCACTGGAGCTAGGGCGGAGTCATTTTTTTATGGGAATATAGAGAAATATTTTTTTTAAAAATCTGATGAAGAACAGCACTCCTAATGATAAATATGCACTGTCTGTTTTTTTTCAGTGCTTTATATATTCAGAGTTTTATAATATATAATGCACGTTTTACTATACAGGAACACGAATGTAAGATACAAAATTAAGCAGCTAAATTACCATTACAACTGTTATATTCTCCCAACTCAGTAAAGAGTTGACGCCCTTGTAGCAGTGGTAAGAGCGTTTGCTTTGGATTTGCGAAGTAAAGAGTTGATCCTTACGTCATGGCTTCGAATCTCACTGCAAGACTTGGAGACCGGTCCTTCGGATGAGGCTGTATGAACCGAGGTTCCGTGTTGCAGTGGATGCTGGAACGAAAAAGATCCCTCACTGCTCAAAGGCCATAAGTACCAAGTAGAGGTCAAAATTTTCAGCCCTCCATCGGCAAGTGGTGGCCTCTCAATATGAGTGAAATATTCTTACAGGGACGTTAAACAAACACTTAATACGTTTAAAGGGTTATTTATGACTGTAAATTTGCTTCTGTTTGAGTGTTTTTCTGTATATTTCCATTAACTGTTTTCACTGTATCCTGATTGTTCAGTACTTATTGGTGAACATATTTCTTTACAACATAACCTGACACCCTTAATGATATCCATCAATAATTTAACAGTACTTTGACGTATGCAGAGACAAGAAATGCCTTTATTCAATTCCAGAAACCGAAAAAATACCAAAGGTGACAGAAATATACACTGTAATCAATATTTCCCTCAGTAATTGATGTAATTCTGAAGTTCGGTAATTTTTAAATGTTTTTCTATATTCACTTGAACTTAGATGTTTGAATGCTGTAGCAACAATCTTGTTAAAATATACTTTTTTTTGGAAGGTTTTCTTCAGTTTTTATTTTTGATACTCATATTACGCCAAACACAAATGATAACAAACATATCATTATTTTTTGTTGAGGTTTTCTACGATTAAAGTGTCAATTTTTCCAATCTGAGATTGAAAATGATAACACGCAAAACTTCAAGAAAGAATTCATCGACAAATCGCCAAATTTTTCATCAGTAACATCAAAACGTACGACGTTTCTACACTTTATACAACATTCCTCATGATAAATTAAAAACTAGACTTTTTGATATCATAGAAAACTGCTTCTTCAATAAAAATGGAAGTCGGAAATTTTCTTATCTTGTGATTAGTCATCAACAAAATTACTTTGTTAAAAAATCACTCTGATTCTACACACAAGTACTCTGAAGTTAATATTTAAAGGATGCTAGAGTTCCTCATTGTCAACCTATTCCTATGAAGCAGAATTGCTTGAGAAACATCTACATGAGAAGAAGTGGCTGTGGCCTTCAACTCGACATTTAGATATACCGACAATTTATTATCTATTAACAATGCACTATAGTTACTTTCATTCATTCGATATATCCTAGTGCACGTGAAATAAAAGACACAACTGCCACGTCTGTTTAATATTTAATATAATATATGTTTTACTGACTATAGACGATAAGGGCCAACTAACAACTATATTTAGGACAAACCATGGTCACTTTTCCATCGTCAGTTTTCGTTATTTATGTGCATGTAGTAATATCCCGCTATCGCATGCATGTGGTGTTTATCCCAATTAACTCGATATTCAAGAGCATGCTCCGAGTTCGATCAATTTTTGAACCAAGGCAGCCTACTGACATATAAGTTTATGTTACAGGGATTTCAAAAACCTCGTTTAAAATCAGCATTTCATTAATTTTATGGACGTTATAATGATCTTGCTAGCATATTTAACCTACCATTGGGTCTTTTCTTTTTGGGTGGGGCTGACTTTTTTCATATCAATTTTTAAGTCATTATTTTAATACTGAAATGAACAAAGGGTTTCGTCTACCTCATCAAAACATAGGACTGACAGCGGGTGTGATCGGTCAACAGGGGATGCTTACTTCTCTAAGGCACCTGATCCCACCTCTGTAATTTTCAGGGGAGCGTGTTTTATACCCTCTTTACAGAATTGTTTTGTAAATAGATTTTTTGAGATTGATCACTGTTCGTTATCTTCACCTTTTTCGTTCATTTTAAACAGATTGAAAATGAAAAATCACGTGTTTAAAGTTATTTAAGGTATAAATAAGAAATACACCTCTGGAGCTAAGAAGAAGAGTCGTTTTGCATGGTTGATTTTATCTAATGCCCTAGAAGACTCTTTTGGGAAAGAAAATCACATTTAATTGAATGTATTATTTCATCATTGATAATTTGAATAAACATTGATATTAATAAACAAGAGAATATCTTTCAAATATACAGAATTAACATTTAGTAGTGAATATGTAACTAACGTGTGTTATGTGACTCTTCAGCGAGAGCTCCAAATTAATCTTTAAGATCTAAGATACTAGTACTTCAAAAAATTGTGATAGAAATTTTGGAACAGTTTGTACAGGCTTTATTATTGCTTAATCACTTACATATGTTGTAGAGTAGGATTTCCTACATAGCCAGCTTTCACTCCGAAATCTGTACTCCCCGAGGAGAAATCTCACACTACAGCCAAATTTCCTTCTTTCTCTCTCAGAATAGGATTTTCCCTCCTTTATCAGTGGTAAATCATATCGACAATTTTTTGCCCAAAAGTTTAAATTAATGTCAACTGATTTTTAATGGAAATATGAGTGTTTTCAACTCTAGAATTAAAATATTTATTTCAAATCATTCAGTCTTAAATTTTAACCTATAGGAAATTATAAATTAATTCACTCAAAAATCGCAGAAATCGATTTCTCAAGACGTCTCTTGGCGCAGCGGTACCTGTTTTTCACGAATTTTAAAAATGTGTATCAGGCCTAATTTAGTGATTTGATAATGTGTTTGCCCTCTACAGACCCAGTTAAATGCTTTTTACAAAGAGTGATAAAATTCTAAAATTCATATTATTGACCGGTATATGGTGATATTTTGGCAGAAACCGCCTTGACCAGATGAAAAGAATACTGATTTTAATGCTTCAAAAGAATGTCTGGGTAGTAACTTACATGTAGAAAAATGAGACTTAATTTTATCAATTTCATACTTTCGTATGTTTCAATGGAAATTTTAAATGTTGAATACACAACTAGACTTTTTGATTACATTTTTTGAAAAGTCTCATTAAGATTGTCTTCTGCGAGAGCACCAGTTGGAAAATTTTAGAAAAGACACTTATAAAAATGTGTCGCTCCGTCTCCCGTTATACATAAGTACAGGTAAGTACAGTAAATGTTATTGGGGGGGGGGGGGATTGGCTCTGGAGGAAATCGCACTCTATTACGTAAAGTAGGATTTCCCCACGGAAAATTAAATCTAGTTTGTGATTTCTGTAAGGAGAATCCTACTCTAGAGTCATTTTTTTTTTCGTGGGGGGAAGTCTAGAGCATAAATCCTACTCTAGAATTTTATTTCGGGGGAGGGGGAGAGGAAAGTCTACTCTACAAGATCGGTATTTACCACAAAGCTTTTCTTTAAGCCATCCAATTCTTCTATATTATAGTAGAAAATACTCGAAGCCTCAGGTGAAGTTGGATTTTTCAGTGAATACACCATATTTCTTTTTATATGATCACATTACAATGTAGATCAATCATAAACGCATTAATTACATTTACATGTATACATGTATTCAGAAATTCAGAAGGATATTTTGGAGAGATTTCAATTTCTTTTCAGGTTTTTGCACTGAATTTCAATAAATGTGAGAGAATACAAAGTAGATATCTTGGAGAATGGATAAAATAAATTTGAGTACCCTATGTCTTTTAGTGCATTTTGAAATTTAATTTGTTACGAACATTAAATTTTAGGCTCATAACAGTAATATTGTCTGCCTGAACATAAATGAATCCTTTGTAAATATCTTTGAACTTCATAAAACGCATGGTTAACGTAGTACCAAATTCAATTAACTAGATGAGAAGAAATAACCCTGCTTTGGCTTTAAGAGTGTGGGTTGTTTTGTGGTGTATATAACGCACGATTCTGAAGGTTTTCACTATTACTCTCTGAACACCGCGGTCGATAGAGGACAGCAAGAGTCAACGCGCACTTGTCTGTAAAAGTTACACATCTTCTAGAGTTTAAATTTCATTGTTGTGCCTTTCATTGAGAAATTACAGCTTAAGTCAGGAACATTTTTTTTTTAATTTTAGAGAGAGGAGCCTGAATAGACAGTTAATTTAAAAAATGGCTACAAATTCGTGTTTGACCATACACGAAAATATTTCTTTTTTAATCGACAAAGAGAATTCCACAGACGTGTCTTTGCTTCCGCCCAGGGATTACCCGGTCCAGTACCAGGTTATTTCCGTGATTATCGGTATTGTGATATTTCTGGTTGGGATGATTGGTAACATCCTCGTCATTGTGGTGGTATGTAGGACTAAGTGCATGCATACCCCCACCAATTGTTACCTCCTCAGTCTGTCTGTCGCTGACTGCCTCGTCCTCCTCTCTGCTACCCTCCCCTCCATTCCAGAACCATTTTTTCACACTGCAGAATGGCCCTGGGGTCGTGTTTGTTGTTCTCTTTTAGTGTTTCTACAGTATCTTGGAGTTCAAGCATCTTCATTATCGATAACAATGTTTACCATCGAGCGATATATCGCGATATGCCACCCTATGAAAGCCCAACGCATGTGTACGGTGCAAAGGGCCAAACGGATTATCATCGCCATTTGGATTTTCACGATTCTGTACTGTGCCCCTTGGTTGGGACTTACTGCAGTGGTGACTGACCCAAGGACACGGATCCGAATGTGTGTCCACCGACTAGAAAGGGAGAAATATCTGGCTTACTACCTCACCGATCTCATCGCCTTTTACATCGTCCCTCTCCTTGTGTCCGGTATTTTATATGCTCTGATCGCTAGGATTTTATTTATTAACACTCTTCCTCGTTCTAAATCTGAGGAACATCGATGTCCAAAGACGGATAAATGCCGAGTTAAGACCTCTACAACCACCTCTAGAAAACAGGTAAGATTCAATTTTCATCAATATTTTCATGTTTTCCTGTATTTAAAGTAAGAATTGTCAATGTTATGGTTAAAAATCTGCCTGCTTAAGTAGACAGAATGTCTCGAATTAAAAAAGGAACTTTCAGAGGAAGTCACGTACAGAGACAAAATACGTTAAAATCATTGTTTCATTAATTGGAGAGAGAGAGAGAGAGAGACAGATAGATATGCTTGACACACAATTGTATCCTGTTTTCCTAGCTAAAGTTACTGTGATATAATTATTAAAATTTTACACTTCATGTGTCATGGGAGAGAAAATATAAGAAAACCGCAGTTTGGGGATGAGAACTCTTGATGCATGTGTTGAAGATATGTAGAATTTTATAACATAACACGATAAAATTTCAGCTCAAATTGCAGAGATGTAGTTAAAATATGTGCAATTTTTGGACATTATCAGTGTAAAATGAAATAGGAAGATAACGAACAGTATTCAATCTCGAAAGTCCAATGAAACGATACAAATGCAAAGGATAAAAATTCATTTTTAAAAAATGAAAATTTTGCTGTATAAAAAAGAATATATTTCTCTGTTATTTTATTTGGAATTTCTCAAATTAAAAAAAGGAACTTTCAAAGGAAGTCAATTAAAGAGACAATTGTTTCATTGGATGGAGAGAGAAAGAGAGAGATTTGTATTATCTTTTCGTAGATGGCATAAAATGTACGAGAGTTCGTTTTCCTAATGAAGAAAATACGTTCTGCTGGGGAAAAACCTGGAACATGAATATAAAGCATGAGACCAAGGTGCCTTCATTTGCAGGATTCGCCGCTCGATCATTAATTAATCTATTTAAAGAATTATTGGATGAAATAGTTCTATTGATAAATGACTGAGTGATAATTACAAAAACAAATAAAGAAGAATAAAATTGTTTGGATATAAACGAAAAATAAAATTTCTTTCTATTCCACATTCATGTTTAATTCCATCCTTAAATTAATGCTAAAATCAAATTCTTAATTGAAAAAAAAATTAATATCTGGAGAGGATAAATAAAGGAAACATTCTTCATCTAAAATGGTTTGAAAGAACGGTTTTAAAAAAAACTTTTTCATTTAGAACATAACTATACTCAGTCAATCTGCTGATAAATTATTCCGATTTGGTATAAAAATCACTACTGTATGTCTTATCTGCGCGTCGGCAACGCATTAAAACTTAAATGAGACCTTATTTAGTATAGGTAAATTTCTTCTAGGGGCAAAATAAGACTTACCCTGCTAGGTTGTCTTGCTGCAATAATTCGAGTTTCTTATATTTGTTATTTAAGCATTAAATCATTATTTTTTGAAAGATATAGTCTCATAACTGCAAAGGTGTGTGCAAACAAATTGAATAACGCGCGTTAGCGCGTTATGAAAATTTGTTTGCACACACCGTTGCAGTTATGAGACTATATCTTTCAAAAAAAATAATGATTTAATGCTTATATTTACATTTTTTAACTCCTTCCTTGACTGCAAATGTGATTTATATTTCAAAATCCCTGTATTATCCTTCGGGTAAGTTATAATTAATGGAAGAGCCGTTGCAACAGCTTCCGTTCAATGTGAGCGTGAATTTTGATTTTCGTTTATGACGTTGTACTTCCACGGCGTTCAACGTTTGTGACGTCAAAATAAAACGCATACTTTAACCTTTTGACCCCCTGTCCGTGTTATGGTGTTTTGAATGCCGTAGCTTTCCTCACGCTTTATAAACAAAATACATGTTGGATGTAAATATAAAGTCTTGGTGGCTTTGCGCACTGAAAATCTCATCATAATTATTTTCATCGGTTGATTCAAAATCTCCCTCATGAAAGTGTACTCTCTACATGTTTAATACAGTATAAACAAGTATAAAACTTACCATATTAATATAGAGTGTTTGATGTGAATTCTTTTTTATGTTATTCTAGTTTTGGTTTTCTTCCAGATAAGTGGATTTGATACTTTTTAAGCGTTTTTGAAATACAGTTATGGGAAAATTATTAATTTTGGAGAAAAAAGTCCATAAATCACTTGTATCTGTAATGAAAAAGAAAAATTCTTTGAAATCAAATTCAAAATTATGGAATACACAATAATATTGACATACTATTTGTTAATACTATGTATTAAGGGAAATGGAATAAATTGAATTAGTACCGTTATTTTCTTAAAACGCGGTCGATATGAATGATAAAGCTTCCAATATGCTCAGGAACACGACATTAAGCTTCATATTCTACTTATCTCTACTTATCTCTCTGTTGTTTGCTGTTTCCAAACCACAATAATCAATGAAATTAATGGAAAGTTTATACCTTTTATACCTAAAACAGTTTACCGTAAAATTAAAAAAAAAACAACTTTCGTTTAGAAAAGACTTCTGTGTGCAAGACTTGAATCAATCGTTTTTTTTTCCTTTTTTGTAAATCAGTCAAAATCAGTATTTTTTCCTTTACCAATTTCCCTTCATTTGGCAGTGGGAGATATCAGTTGGCCTGTAGTACAGGAAGAATGTTCTAATTATGTGCCCAACAATCATAGGCAGGTCCAAAGGAGCAGAATAATAGCCAGTTAGGACAACACTAGGGGGGCTTTAAGCTTGATTTATAAAGAATTTTTTTTTCTTGCCAGTGATCTGATGCAAAAACATATAGGCTTTTGCATTTTTTTAAAGATTATTTTGTTTTACACAATAATCACACAGATTTAGATAAATCAGTATTTTTTATTTATATGTTTATTTTTTACATATCTTGTTTTTGAACGATTCATATGATTTCATTCCAACTTATGCATGAATTAATAAAAGAGTCCATTGTTTATTCTCAAAAGGTTAGAATGTTGATTTTGTTTCTTTTGTCGATATGAGATAAGAATGATTATTATAGAAGAATTTGATAGAATGCTTCAATGGGATTGTTTAGTAATTTTGAGAGTTTGATTTTTTTTTTTACTTCTATGAAATTTTATAAGCCAAATGATTTTATTTATTTATATTTTTTTTCCAAATATGGTATTCAGGTTTAAAATAACATCTTACTTCTGAGGATGCATGCCAAACAAAACAGGCTTCGTGTTCAGAAGATGGTAACATCATAGCCGAAAATGATTGAAAACAAAACCAGTTAACAGCTGATCAGTAAAATAATGTCTTTTCATTAGATAGTTTTTCAAAGGAGTAATTTCCAGCGATATATTCATAAGTTATAAAATGTCTATGATTTTGTTGCAAAGGTGAATATTTTAAGGGAGAGAGAAATTCGTGCTGTACCCATCGGGTACAGTTTTAACCAAATGGCTTAAGACCTATATTTTTTAATTTTTTTTTTTTTTTTTTTTTTTTTTTTTTTTTTTTTTTTTTTTTTTTTGCGAAATTATACACACATACTTGAAATGTGGGAATATTAAAATTCTTTTTCTTTCATCATTTATAACCTACTCTTGTTTTTCCTGTGTCTCACTATCTTCGCATTCAGTGCCAAAACACAGCACAATGTGACAAGGCGATTTCTTAATGTGCATACTTCATAAATAATGGTAATGGTAATTAATAATGGTATTAAGGTAATGATACTTAGTATAAAATACATTACTGTTATTTATGTCTTTTATGAAGGAAGAAGGCCAAATAGATTTATTTTTCAGGTAAACAGTCAAATCGTTTTATTAGGTACTTATAACTCGTTTTTAAAGTCTGAATGTTTTATAATAAAAGGCAAATGATCTTTAAAGTATATCATAACTGTAAGACGTCCATATCAGACAGTTTTATGCATTCCTATATAATAATTGAGGATAATGTGGCGATATAATGCCCTCTCGAACAAGAATTCAGCATTGCCTGGTCATTTTATGACATTTTTGACATTACAAATTCCCATACCGTCTATAAACTCTTATTTTATTCCTCACAAATTCTGCCTGTGATGAGATGTCAATTTTTAAGCTTCCAATCCTTTAGTCTAACGATCACTGGTATGTTTTACATCAAAAACGCCATGATGGAATCAGTGTGTCAACATTTGTTATATCAATCACCTCTTCCATGAGTGAAAGAATCGGTTAGGGTTACTTTTTCCAGAGTTTTATTTCATAATACCTCAGACAAATGTCGCTCTATTTCCTATCATTGCCTTTAAGGAAGATAGACCTTCGATTCTCTGGAGGAAAAGACATCACAGTTTTTGATGTAGAAAAATCAAGTACCCTCACTCTTTCTATATCGATTTTCTTTTATCATAATCTTATTTGTTCAACTTTGGCTTGATCTCCTAGCACAGAGGCGTTAATCTATTTGACATCTTTTAGCGACGTAAAGGGCAAACTTTTAGTTTCTGCTAAAAAAAGTATTATATACATTAAATAATTGATATTTCCGAAAAAGAAATTCCAAACGTGTGCATTTTGCTCTTTTTTTCAGTAATAAGAAAAGATTTTTTTTTTGGTTTTGTTACTTGATTAATCAAGACTAAACCAATGCTCATTATGCTAAAAGGATTGGAAGCTTACTCAAAAGTGACACCTCATCTCGAAAACTCCTCTGTGTGGAATAAAATAAAAGGTTTATGGAAGGCATGGGACTTTGTCATGCCCAAAAATGTCATTAAAAACCTAGGCGATGCTGAAAACAGCCCAAAACAGGCATATTGTGCTAAAGTGTATCTTCAATTATCATGTACATGTAGGAATGCAGAAAACTGCATGATATGGTCATTGTTTGCCGCTCAAAAGAAAGCATCCAGAATTCAGAAACAATTTATATGTAGAATGGTAAGATGGGCAAGGAACAGCAAATTGATTTTATTGCTTACTGAAGAATGCTTATCTGAAAATGAGAAATAAATAGCAGCAGTGTAATTTTTCCTGTCTTATAATCATTACTTAGAGTATCGAAGATAAGAAATCGTTTTGTCATATCGGTATTGCTGTCTTGAATGTCAAGATAAGAAATTGTTTTGTCATATCGGTATTACAGTCTTGAATGTCAAGATAAGAAATGGTTTTGTCATATCGATATTACTGTCTTGAATGTCAAGATAAGAAATGATTTTGTCATATCGGTATTACTGTCATTGAATGTCAAGATAAGAAATGGTTTTGTCATATCGATATTACTGTCTTGAATGTCAAGATAAGAAATGATTTTGTCATATCGGTATCACTGTCTTGAATGTCAAAATAACAAATGGTTTTGTCATATCGATATTACTGTCTTGAAAGTCAAGATAAGAGATGGTTTTGTCATATCGATATTACTGTCTTGAATGTCAAGATAAGAAATGGTTTTGTCATATCGAATTTACTGTCTTGAATGTCAAGATAAGAAATGGTTTTGTCATATCGATATTACTGTCATTGAATGTCAAGATAAGAAATGGTTTTGTCATATCGATATTACTGTCTTGAATGTCAGGATAAGAAATGGTTTTGTCATATCGGTATTACTGTCATTGAATGTCAAGATAAGAAATGGTTTTGTCATATCGATATTACTGTCTTGAATGTCAAGATAAGAAATGGTTTTGTCATATCGGTATTACTGTCATTGAATGTCAAGATAAGAAATGGTTTTGTCATATCGGTATTACTGTCATTGAATGTCAAGATAAGAAATGGTTTTGTCATATCGATATTACTGTCTTGAATGTCAAGATAAGAAATGGTTTTGTCATATCGGTATTACTGTAATTGAATGTCAAGATAAGAAATTGTTTTGTCATATCGGTATTACTGTCATTGAATGTCAAGATAAGAAATGGTTTTGTCATATCGATTTTACTGTCTTGAATGTCAAGATAAGAAATGGTTTTGTCATATCGATATTACTGTCATTGAATGTCAAGATAAGAAATGGTTTTGTCATATCGATATTACTGTCTTGAATGTCAAGATAAGAAATGGTTTTGTCATATCGGTATTACTGTAATTGAATGTCAAGATAAGAAATGGTTTTGTCATATCGATATTACTGTCATTGAATGTCAAGCTAGAGAAAAAAAAGGAGTCGTCTATGACGTTAGCGAATGTATTAGATCATATTAATTTGGCTTTACCACATTCATTATATTTTCCTTCACAGATACACACACACAAATAAAATAATTTAATTTAAAAAAAAAAACCAAGTTCAGAGTCACATAGTCTTCATGAAAACAGAAATTTCTTGTGTCCTTGAAGCACTATCCAATGCAAAAAGCAGTGTTAACCGACGATATACATGTTTTTTTTTTATTTTTCAAATGCACCCTAAGTCAGCAGACTGCATTATTCCAAGTATGACAATTTTCACATTTATTTATAAAGCTTTGTCAACTGCCATTACGATTAATTGTCTAAATGTACAGGATATAGACTTCAAACATTCCAATGATTTTATCTCCAAACAAATTCCCAAACAAATATACAATTCATTAGCACCGGAAGAGAGAAAAAGTAAAAGGCTCTATGCTGGTTGGTAAAATGAAAGGTGGTACACAAAGGAAAAATGAACCAAAAAACAAACTTGGGAAGATGGGAGACAGTAATTATGTAATTGCAAAAATATACATGACTTAAGAAAGGGGAGGGAAACTGTGTTGTCATATAACTTAAAGAAGAAAGAGAAATATTATACATAATTGTATCCTATTGCAAAGAGTCAAATAATTAGCGTTTCGGCAAATACAATAGTACAGTATAAATTCTTTCTCATTCTATCTTCCTATTTTGCTACCCAGCTATCCCTATCCCCACCCCAGCTCTAGTCAGCTCCGACAGAACTTGTTGAATTTAATTGGTGTAAAGATAAATGCCCCCCCCCCCCCCAACAACAACAACAAAAAAGAAAGAAATCAAGGAAAAAAATGTTTAAAAAAAAAATAAATAAAAAAATGAATGAATGAATTTATTATAAATTAGCACTGACCTCACAAATTACAATTTTTCCAAATGATTTTATATTCGTAAAAACTTTTTTTTTCAAAGTTATACTTGAAATGTGAAAAAAACTGAATACGATATAGAATCATCCATCGCCTAAATAAGCAACACGCGTATTCATTGTGTCCTTACATATTCCATTATTGGCTTTATATTCAATGTGACTAGTTGATTTTAGAATTTGGACACTCCATAAGTAATTGTATTATTAGTGAGATAAATAACGTAGGGTAAAAAATACATAATGATAAAAGAAATTAAAGAAAATATACTAGATTAAGGAAAAATCGCTGCAAGAGTCTTGTCCTTTTATGGCATTTTGGACATGACAGATTGGAATAGCTTCTATTAACCTTTTTTATTTAATTTTACACAGAAGTGTTGCTTTGTCGAGGTGTCAATCTGAAGTAATTAAATATGAAGATAATGAACAGCAATCAAGCTCAAAAGTCCACTGAAACAATACAGACTTGGAGCAGAGCATACACCTCTAAAACATTAAAGGTGGGATCAGGTGCCAAGCTGGAGTAAGCATCCCCTGTCGACCGGTCGCACCCGCCGCATGGTCCTTGTCACGATCGGGAAAAACATAAGCTTACCATCCTTTTAGAATAATGATCACTACAGGTAAGTATGTTTATTCAAAAAAGGACGTGATTATATCTCTCCATGGAAGAAAAGAAATCGAGATCTTGTCAGACGTATTTTTTAAAGAAGTAATGATACACTGAATTCTTCATAGATTGCTCCTTTCCAGTAAATTCTTTAGTTATACTTCAAGGAATATTGTTGTATCAATCACCACTTTTATGAGTGAAAGAATAATTAGGGTTAGTTTTGTTGTACTATATATCAGACAAATGCCACATCTATATCTCACCTTGCATCGCGTCACTTCCTTATCACTGCCATTAAGGAAAACTGACTCCCGTTTCCTTGGTGGAATAAACATTTTGGAAATACTTTGACTATTTCCATATTGAGTTTTTATCTTAAATATCAATGTTTCTTTTTTATCATTTTTGGCTTGATTTCCTTTCACTAAGGTATTGTTTAATTTGGCGTCATTAGCGTCTTAAATGGCAAACATTTGAAGAGAAACACCTTATATGCAAATATTCATCAGTGGCATTTCCGGAAAGCAATTCTAAACGTGTTCATTGTTATTGCATGGGAATAGTACTCTATTTTAGAGACCATGCTATACTTGATTAATGTTTTGTCAAGTGTTATTAAAAATAAATTATATTTTTAAAGATGTACGCTGAAATCCACCTACTGATCTCATTCAAGTATCTTCAAATTCACATTCAAAAAGCTTTGCAAACTGCCTAGCATTCCTAACAAGTGATTGTCGTAACGTACATGATTCAGAGTTAAATCATCCAGATGATTCAATTTACAAACCAATACCAAAAAATCAACCAATTCATTAGTGTCCGAGTAGATGATTAGTAAAGGACTCTGAGCTAGTTGACAAAATGAAAGTTGAATCTACCAGGAAAAAATTATCAAACCAAACTTGAGTATGTTGTAGACAGTAACTGCTAAAGTCAATTTATCTATGGGGTAGGGAGAGGAAAGAAATTGACGAGCAATTTAAAAACTGCCAAACAAACTAGTTATAATTCTTGCAAGAATTTTGCCACACTTTTGGGATTAAAATGATAGAACGATATTTAACAAAGTGAATAAAAATGATTCTGTCTTTCTCTTTGCTTCCTAGCTCCACTTCCCATCTCAGCCCCATTCGGTTCCGACACATCTTGTTGAATTGGTGAAATGACATACAAAGTTGTAAAGGTTGAGATGGAATTAGTCTTGCTAGGAACAGGAAATACCGAGTGGAGAAGAAACCTTAGGACTTTATGCCAAAAGAAAAAAATAGAACCTTATAGTGATATCTTAATTAATGAGAGTTCTATTGCCTATCTACCAGATTTTATTTTACTTCCGGAAACAAGACCTTCATCAGATGACGTATATAAAATTTCCATCAAATCCTTTTAAGCAATGGTAATGTCCAGTGTAAGAAAATCATTTAAAGAACTACAAGGAAATGAATAGTTTTAAGCCAAATAAAAATATGTTAATGAAAAATCCAATTGCAACAAAGTTGTATTAGAGAGTTTAATAACTTGCCCTTTGGTCCATTTTTACATGCGTTGTTACTCAGCTAGTTCATACGTGCAATATACATAGTTAAACAACGAAACAAACTAACAAAAGCTTAGATATGTAAATATATCATCAAAATGAGTCTTTGCCTCTTTGGTTTTTACGAAAGAGTTCAGAAAAAAGTTTTATAACAATTTGTTCAAAGCTATTTTTCTTGTGTTCAGGAATTTGACGTAAGGGTGCAAATTTAGCGATTAAATTTTTAGCGGGCTACTACCAAATCGCTAAATAAAGCCAAATTTAGCACCCTGCTAAAAAAAAAAATCCCGCTCTACGGTAATTCTCAGGGCAAATCCGAGCAAAATATTTCTGATTAAGAAAACTTGCTTACTCATAAAATGATAAAGTATTTTGTGAAAAATATTTGGGTGTTCAGTTTCTCTACATCTGTGCTCTCGATAAATCGACAAATACAAGTACAGAGTCGCCCGCGTGGCGCAGTGGTTAGAGCGTCTGCTCTAGAGTCGCGGAGTAAGGAATTGATGCTTACGTCGCGGTTTTGAATCCACTGTGGGACGTGGAGACCGGTCCTTCGGATTAGACTGTATAAACCGAGGTCCCGTGTCGCAGTAGGTGCAGGCACGAAAAAGATCCCTTATTGCTCACTGGCCCTAAGTGCCGAGTATGGGTCAAAATTTGCAGCTCTCCACCGGCAACTGGTGGAGTCTCCATATGAGTGAAAAATTCTCGAGAGGGACAAACAAACAAGTAGAGTAACTACTAATTTATACGTTTAAAACATGTAAAAGTCATTATACACTTGATACGCAAGCGAATTTTAACAATCAGGTTGCCCGAGTGGGGCAGTGGTTAGACCAAAGGTATCTTGAGTCGGGAGCTGAAATCGGATAATTTGAGCAAAATTTGGGCATAAAGGAGTGAAATTGATTAAAACGTAAACACGGCACTGTTAATTTTGGAGATTAGTTCGAATCAATAAGCATAAATGATTAGCTTAGTCAGTTATACACTTACAGAACGTTTTTAAATCTAGACTCTAATCCAGACGAAATGTGTTTTTATTCACATAAACTTTCAAATAATTAAATAATGCAATTGTTGGGTAACTACTACAACCACAAGAAACGTATTTCAAATACCAGAGAACTGTGTGTCGGGTCATGAGCCTGAATCAAAGAGATTCTGTTCTAAAACATTATACTGCTGTGTATTTTGAATTGACTGGGTGGCAGTAAATACAAGTTTTATAATTTATCAACTTTTGCATTTTTTTTCTTCCAGCCATGAATTTAAAAACTCATCAGATAACACCATATACGGTAGTTAATTTTTCTTTCATGTCTAGTTGTAAAAGTTCATAAAAAACATGCTGCGTTTTAATCTTATCATGCTTCGTGTTTTTAGAGTTTGGTAAATTAATGTATTTTTAATGAATGAACTAAAACTTGTAGGTATTGGGGTGACTTTCATCTTCCTGCCCTATCTCTATCTCTGTTTATTCTTTTGTAATTGTGTGGAGAATGACAATAATCAATAAAATCCATTTATCTTGAAAGCTCATCACCAGCTGCTTTTGTAATATTTTAGACAAAAGAGAGATTTTGGAGACAAGGATTAAAAACAGAACACGCAAAGTTCGCAAGTTTTTATACACTCTTATTTAGATTAACACTTCTGTTATGAAAATGGAAAGCAACAGGGACAATGTTTTATTCTTCTGCTAGCTTTCAACACAATCACGAAAATCGTACTAATCACTTAACATATACATGTAACTTCCCTGGTGCCGAGTAGGAAAATCATACTAATAACTTAAGGAAAATAATGCAGGGCAATCGATGCTGTCGTATCCATTATAGAATCTTCAGATTTGTTATTCGTTGTCAACTACACAGAGAGAGAGAGAGAGAGAGAGAATCTCCATACTTTGTAAATGTGGATATGATTTTTATCCAACGAGTGGAGTGTTTTCTGTCAATGAGCCTTTGGCGATGAGATAGAAAACACAAAAAAACAGAACGTTTTTCTGTACAGCCAATCACTTTCTTTGTATAGAGATTCATATAGAAAATAAATACATGTACCTGAAGCATCAGGTGATCTGAGGCTTTTAATATTAAAATACTGGATTTCTTAGAGTAAAATCAATCAAAGGTACGCGCAGCACATAAATATCGAGAACACTTTGAACATTTTGGGAGTATTTCATTTTTTTATGTTTTTGCATTGACTTTCGTAAAAGATATGAAAGTATAAATTCTTTGGAAATTCTTTTGAAAATGCAAGAATAATATTTAATCGTAATAAATAGGGTGAACATGTGTTTTAGCAATAATAAAGTCTGTACAATATGTTTTACTAATGTCTTAATATCTCGTCTTTAGTGCTTTTTTTTAATGTTCAGAAATGCCAATCATTTGATTTATCACCTCTAAAAAGTTTAAAGCACTATAGGCACGAAACAGCAGAAAACTCATAGGATTTGCAATCAGAAGAGAATTGATTAAATTTGATGACATAATTTCTTTCAGTGATCAAAGTCCAAGGGTTTTACTATCGATATATCGATATACTTCAGTCCTCTGATCAGTAAACTTTCCGTTATTTATAACTTTTTTCTGCATGTACGAGCTATAAAATATGGATCATGAAAATGTTTTGTATGTAGTTATCTTTTTTTTTCTTTTTTTTTTTTTTTAAATTTTTAATGCTTCGAATATGTGTGTGAAGTAGGCTCCTTTTAAGTGTTCCACACTTTTGATTTTACTTTTTATGGCAAGTACTGATTGATTATTTTCTGGAATCACATTTTTTATCAAAACTTCTGAGATAAATGTTACGTTTGATTCATATTTTCTCAGATCAGTAATCCAATGAAATGAAGACAACAAAAACTCATAAACACCGATCACAATTTTCTGACAAAAAGTTTGTTCTCTATTTTTTTTTTTTAATAAAATCTTTATGAAGGGTTGTTTTGGTAGCTATTTGATATCTTTGCTCTCAGGCTTTTTGACATCGTATAGACAACTGCTTCTTCAACAAGTATTCAGAGGGTATTGATACGCAATACTTGTCACATACCGGCAAGTGTAATCTGGTTCCCCTTTGAAATTAAAAAAAAGGTCCTCAGTAATCATTGCAGACTTGATCTACAGTTCAGCAAGGTAGACTCACACACCAAAAAATCAACTTAATATCTGCAAGAGTTTAGGGATAAAAGTGTGGGAAACCATGTGGAAAATCTTATTCCCCTAAAAATTGAAAAGGTTATAATTCCCTAAAAAATTATCAAAGTTGAACAAAATGCAAACTTGTTCTAACTCATGAAGGTACACTTACATACACTTACATTAAGGTACACTTACATACCAATATCAGCTCAAAATCGGCAAGAGCTCAGAAGGAAGTGCGGAAAATCGAGTTGTACGGACGGACAGACAGACAAACAGACAAACATACAGACAGAGGAGGAAGAAACCTAAAGTTTCCCCTGGTTTCACCGTTAGGAGACTGATAAAAAATGGAATTTGTAAGTTGTCATATCTTGTAAATGGTCATTTACAAATATTAAAATTAAATTTAATTTGTTTTAAATCATTCTGACTCTAAATCGATATTAAAAAGATATTGGAATTCCTCATTGATAATATCTGTGTAGTATTTGTAGACAAGGTCTTGTGAAGCAGAGTTTAATTCAAAAAATCTACATGAGAAGAAGACACTTTTTGCTATGGCTTTCGGTTCCTTCGACATTCAGATATATCGAAGATGTTTCATCAATGAACAATTTTTATTTTCATTTCTACGTTGATTTTCATTTACTAGTATATATCGACTGGAATATATCCCAGTGAACTCGAAGGACACCACAGACTCTTTCACATCTTTTTATATCTGGATGTTTTACTGACTGTAGACGTTAAGAACTAACAAATAAACTGTATGACAAACGAGATGACTTCAGCTTTTCCATCGCCAACTTTCCTTATTTATGTAGTAATTTTCCACTGTCGGCTGCATATGGTGTTTATGTCTGCCAATTGATTCGGTATGCCCGAAATCTTCGGAGAACGATCAATCTGTAAAACGAGACAGGCTACTGACAAATAAGTTGCGTTACAAGGCTTTCAGAAGTCTCGTTTATGCTTCATACCAATAGTTTTGTAATTGTTCTCAAACTAATTCTGACTATGGATTACTCAGTTTATCCAATCAATAAAGAGGATTCACAGCTGGGGTGACATGTTGACAGGGAATACGTTCTCCTCCTAGGTACCTCATCCCACCTCTGGTGTTCCCTGGAATTCATGCTGTTGCTGTGTTCATGATCCGTATTGTTTATAAGTGTATGAGATTGACACTGTTCGTTATATATTCACTTTTTGCTAATGATATCCTCTATTTTTTAATGTTGCATTCGTTCTGGAAATATTAAAAGTGAAAAGAATAAGAAATAAGTAGTGGTCCGCAAACTTTTCATATTTATTTTTCTTGATCCATAGTCTTTTCATAATATTCATTTTCGCCATATTTAGTTTGACATGGTGTTTTATTTTTCGGAAACCATCTTCTAGCACAACGCGTCTTAAGAAATTGTCCTCTTAATTAAGAGGCCACAATTTCAACACCATTTTATTGGGTATTTTTAAAAAATTATGGCAAACCAGCACCAATTAAGGGTGTATGTTTAGAAAGGAGGACAAATTAACTTTTATTTCCTGTAACGATTCTGTATAGCTTGAAGACAAATGTTATTTAGTCAAATATATTTCCTTTCAGACACTAGACAAACATTTTCCCCATCAGACACATATGTCAACCACTGATTGTTTTAAAGGAGTGAAAATCCATTCACCATGAAATACTTGTGATTAAGATTGCTTTTACTAGATGTGTGAAACAAAAGACCATGAGCAGGTTTGCACTTATTTGAATGTCAAATCATTATGATCTACTTAACTTCCCTTCAAAAGCATGAATTAAAAAAAACGAACGTATTGCATTAAAACATAGTTGATAAAGCTAAGAGTTTTTTTTTTTTTTTTTTTTTTTTTTTTAGACTAAATGAGACTTAAAACGATTATGGTAACGTCAAGGTTTCCAAGACATGCAGTTTTATACATCTTTTCACCATTATCGCTGAAAATTTGAGCGACAAGAGACTTAATCTGGGGAAGAAAATCCTCAGTTATTAAGTCCTCTCCATCTTTGAAAATGACGATTTCCCTTGTGTCTTTTAAACCTTCTATTGACATCGGCACCAAAAATTTATGATCTCTTAAAAAGTGTCACTTTGGAATAAGCTTGTCCAATCTTTTTTAATGATGTGTGCTGCAAAGAGTATTAATAGCAAAAAGTATAATAAACAGATGAGAAAAATCATATTTATGACCCAAATTATGAAACATTGCAATGACTGATTTTCCTTAATGCAGTATTGCACACTTACGAAAGAACATCTACCTGATGTGTATGAAGCATTTCTAATATAGAAAAACAAATGTTTTCACTCTCTTGAAGTTTTCCTAAGACGAACATCAATTAATATCAAAATCATTGTTAAGAGCTTTTGAATCTAGTGATTAAAGTATTTAACCTGTACTCTTAAAAAGCAAAGCTGACAAAGGACTAGGACTAAAACAACTGCTATAAGTTAGCTGACAGAATAGCGTGACATCAATAGGCTATTTATGTTAAATCACTGCTCAAAGGTAGCGGCCAGAATAACAAGTCTCTTGTAGGCTAGCTGACATATAAATCACTGTTCTACGGTAGCCGACAGAGTAATGTGACTTCTGTAGAGTAGCTGACAATTAAATCACTGCTCTACGATAGTCGACTGAGTAATGTGACTTCTTAGACTAGCTGACATATAAATCACTGTTCTACTGTAGCGGACAGAGTAATGTGACTTCTTAGACTAGCTGACATATAAATCACTGTTCTACTGTAGCCGACAGAGTAATTTGACTTCTGTAGGCTAGCTGACATATAAATCACTGTTCTACTGTAGCCGACAGAGTAATGTGACTTCTTAGGCTAGCTGACATATAAATCACTGTTCTACTGTAGCCGACAGAGTTATATCACTTCTATAGGCTAGTCGACATACAAATCACTGCTCTACGGTAGCCGACAGAGTAATATGACTTCTATAGGCTAGCTGACATTTAAATCACAGCTCTACGGTAGCCGACAGAGTAATGTGACTTCTGTAGAGTAGCTGACAATTAAATCACTGCTCTACGATAGTCGACTGAGTAATGTGACTTCTTAGACTAGCTGACATATAAATCACTGTTCTACTGTAGCCGACAGGGTAATGTGACTTCTGTAGGCTAGCTGACTTATAAATCACTGTTCTACTGTAGCCGACAGAGTAATGTGAATTCTGTAGGCTAGCTGACTTATAAATCACTGTTCTACTGTAGCCGACAGAGTAATGTGAATTCTGTAGGCTAGCTGACATATAAATCACTGTTCTACGGTAGCCGACAGAGTAATTTGACTTCTGTAGGCTAGCTGACATATAAATCACTGTTCTACGGTAGCCGACAGAGTAATGTGACTTCTTAGACTAGCTGACATATAAATCACTGTTCCACGGTAGCCGACAGAGTAATGTGACTTCTTAGACTAGCTGACATATAAATCACTGTTCCACGGTAGCCGACAGAGTAATGTAACTTCTTAGACTAGCTGAGATATAAATCACTGTTCTACGGTAGCCGACAGAGTAATTTGACTTCTGTAGGCTAGCTGACATATAAATCACTGTTCTACGGTAGCGGACAGAGTAATGTGACTTCTGTAGGCTAGCTGACATATAAAACACTGTTCTACGGTATCGGATGTACAGGTTGAAGATAAAGAAAGGTCCAAATATGAAACAGACTCTGTTTTTTTTTTAATTTTGAATTCCCTGGGATATATCGAATCAACTTAGAAATGAAAGTAACTATTGTTAATTGCTAGAACTAGAAATGTGAATTCTGTAGGCTAGCTAGCAATTTTAAAACCACTGCTCTAAGGTAGCCAACGGAGTAATATGACTCCTGTAGGCTAGTTGACAATTAAATCACTGTTCTAAGGTAGCGGTCAGAGTAATGTGTCACTTGTATGCTAGTTGACTGTTAAATCACTCTAAATGCTCTAAGGTAGAGAACATAGTAATATGACTTCTGTAGTTTAGATGACTGTTAAATTACTTCACTAAAGAAATCCAACTCCTAATGTAACTCTTGTAGGCTAGCTGACTGTTAAATCTGTAGGCTAATTAACAGTTATATCACTGTTCTACGGTAGCCGACAGAGTTATGCGACTGAAATTACTGCTCTAAAATAGCCGACATAGTAATGTGATGCCTGTAGGAAAATTACAGTGAAATTACGGCTCTAAAGTAGCCGACAGAGCAACCTGTCGCTTGTAGGCTAGCTGACAGTGAAATCACTGATCTATTGATATGCAGCTGACATTGAAGCAATTGTTCTTTTAGGTTATTGACAGTGAATTTAGGTAACTGCTTTAAAACTGAAACGATTCCACTGAATACATGACATGGTAGGGGATAAGGAATAAAATATTGTTTATTCATCTGATACGGTACCTAAACTTCCATAATGATATCTACAAGGAGCTGTATTATAAGCTACGATTGAGCCAATATGAGCTTTAAATGAAGTTATGGTCTGCAGTTGAATGCTACACTTTCAGTGATCCTTTTGACTTGACCCTCTCGAGTTAACCTCGGATTAAATTAAAAACAATTTCTTTAACTCATAAGCTACTCACCCACATGAAATTCCTTTAATGCCGGGTATTTATTTAAGAATTTATGAGCTAGATAAAAATTGCTTAATAAAACTTTCTGATCTTGAGGGCGAAAAAATACAGCCACGTATGCTTAATGTGTTGGGACGATTAAGATTTTATACTACAGCATGTTTTTATGAACTGAATTGAGATTTAAAAGAACAATTTATGTGATTCCTATGTAGTCCGACCCAAATGAATAACGTTGATATTACTGTATTATATTTTGTCACACTCCTAACAATACGTGCTTTTGTGGGTTTTCCGGTTGCAGGGCTTATCCATTTTCACATCGTTAATGACGCAGTCTTGATACAACCAAAATAACTTCTTTAAGCAAAACTATAAATATTCTTTCCAGTGACAGCCTTTAGCATTACTATCTCCAGACTGCACTGTTATTTAATTAAGAACTTATTTACAGTTGTTTACTAATGAAAATTTTCTCTAGCTGCGTAACGTTGATAATAACGAAAGCGTTGTGATTGAGTCTAATGTGTTTTACTTACCCGCTGTTATCGGGATCCATTAGAACCCATAAAATGTACGGCCCCACAATTAATCGTAATCAACAGACTGGCTAACTGTAGTCTTCATTGGAATAACGTTTCGACCATTTTATTTTCTTTTTTCTTTGAAAAAAGAGGTGTGTGTATCATATGCGTGTACAAAACCTATAAAACTGAAAAGCAATGGAATAAACATTCAATAAGGCGCAGGTATTTAAAATGTTATGGATCAAACCCAATTCAGACTTTTGTCCAAAACATAAAAATATATATATTGATATTTAATTTTTTCCCTAGCATTGGGATACAATTATAGGAAATGAAAAGAAAGTATATCCATTTTTCAATACATGTATAGGCTATATAAGGGGTAAAAAATCATAAATACGTAAATGATTACAAAATGTACATATCTTTTGTCTATGTCAAAGGACATTATCTTTACCTGCTGCTCGAACTACTCACATTCGAGAATGTTACATATTTGTATAAACTTACTGGTAGTTACTAGTAGTTAGAGCAGTAAATGTAGAAACACTGTTAGCATATGATTTTCTCATTTCCGTTCGAATGGGGGGGGGGTGGTTAAGGAAGATTTTTTTTAAATCTTCCATTATCTTTTCATCTTTCCCAAGAAGTATCCTATCTCCATTACACAGTCTTCTTTAATCGATAGTTATGTGTATCTGACCGATACCAGTTGTACTCTCAAGAAGACAAACGAAATGACAGCAATGTAACCAACAAAGCTATAAATAATTAGAAATTAGATCTTTATTATCGAATTATGATCCCCCGGGGATTGCTCCAGAAAAATGTGCTCCACTATAGCACGTGATTAGTGTCGCTCTCTGTTATTGGGGTAGTATATTCTATGAAATATTGATGTTCGTGCAAATAAGAAGTACTTTGGAGTGTGCACATTGTCGTTTTTATTTGTGCTTAATCAATTTTAATAAAATAGAAGAAGTTTTGAATTATTAATTTCAGAACCTTTCTCCTATATTTCATAATTATTTCAAACAAAGACGACTTACTGGATGAGACAAAAATTCATAAATTTCTAGATTCATGTGCATAAGGGACTTGCTTGTTATCAAAAGAAAAGAGGGGAATGCAACTTCAAGATTTCTCATTTGTAAACTATAGTGTACGAAGCGTACACTAAAGTTTATGTGCTTCATCTGTAAAATATTAGTTAAAATGCCAGATTTTAGTTCTATCTGAAAAACTATATTCAACGATTGTAAACCACACTTAGTATTTTACGAATGAAAATTTATATGTGCTTGAATAAAAGTTAATGAGCTTTTGTTGATGAGTATAAATTCTCATTTGTAAACTATAATTAACATTTGTCTATCTTACTAGAGTTGTTAATCATAGTTTCACTATAATCCTGAAACTAAATTAATTAGAATAACTATATTTTACATGAAATATGGAGATAACGAACAGTATTCAAGCTCATAAGTCCATTCAAACAACACAAATCAGAAGCAGGGCAAGCACGGACCTTTAAAACATCAGAGGTGTGATCAGGTGCCATGGAGGAGTGAGCATCCCCTGCCGACCGGTCACACCCGCCGCGTGCTTCTTGTCATGATCGGGAAAAAAACGTAAAACTCCGTAGATAGTTTAGTGTGTTAATAATGGCCAAGCAATTAGTAAGAAAAACATTACTCAGCATTTGACTTTTTGATAAATTGTATTTGCTGACAAGGTCATTGTATCAATCATAAAACTTGCAAAATGATGACTTTAAACGAGACTGTTAATATTCTTGTTTTATCAACTTGTTTGTTAATAGCTTGCCTCATTTTAAAAATTTTTCGTACATAGAGCATGTTCTTGCGTATCGAATCAACTTAGAGACATAAACCTCATATGCAGGGGATAAGGGCATATTGCTACATAAGTAAGGGAAGTTGACGATTGAAAAGTTGAAGTCATCACATTTATCATAAAACTTTGTTGCTGGGTTACCATTAACGTCTTTTTTCTAGTAAAATATCGAGATATGAAACAGATGTGCCAGGCTATTTCAAGCTCACTGGGATATATCGAGTCAACATATGAATAAAAGTAACTATCATTAATTGATAATACGTCGTCAATATATCTAAATGTCGTGTTGAAGGCCACAGTAAGTATTTTCTTCTTCTCATAAGATTTTGAATAAATTCTGCTTCATATGTATACAAAAATAGGTCTGCTAATAATGGGGCACAAGTGGTATCCATGGGAATTTCAACAGATTGTTGGATGACCTGGTCTCCAAAAACTACATAGATATTGTAAATCAGAAACTCAATCATCTTTATAATCTCAACTTCAGAGTACTTGTGAGTACAATCAGAGTGTTATGTAGCAAAATAATTCTGCAAATGACCAATGACAAGGTAAGTAAATTTACGAGTTCCATTTTTATTGAAAAAGCAGCTGTCAATGATGTCATAAAGCTTGGACTTTAATTTTTCGGGGGAATGGTTGTATAAAGTGGTGAAAAGTCGTACGTTTTGATGTTATTGATTTCGTTAAAATTTTGTGATTTCAAATTTTCTGAAAGTTCCTTGGAGTATCCACATCTGATTTACACCACATCTCGAATTTATTGTTGTGCAGTACTCCTGAAGTTTCTCCTTCACTGCTGTTTACATATTAGTGAGGAGTAAAGAAAGAGGCTTGGGAGAACATTTACTGGAACCCGCTAAATATCTTTGTAAGGATTTTTATGAAGTTTAAGAATCCAGTATAGGTATGGTAATTCAAATTTATTTTGATTGTTGGGAATATTAAAAATATTTAAAACTGACGTATGATTTTGAAGAACTTCCGCCTTAGAAAGGGAGCTATGGGTATAAGTTGGATTACCACTTCCAGATATAAATTTAAGTTCTTTTAAAATACAATTAAAATAATGATCCTTACAAATGAAATGTATGGAGATAACGAACAGTATTCAAGCTCAAAGGTCCATTAAACAATACAAATTCTGGAGCAGAGCAAACACAACGACCTCTAAAACATCAGAGATGGGATCAGGTGCCATGGAAGAGTGAGCATCCCCTGCCGACCGGTCACACTCGCTGTGTACTCCTTGTCATGATCGGGAAATTACGGAAAAATCCGTCGACAGTCCAGTATGTAAATAATGGCCTAACAATCAGTATGAAAAACGTCAGTCAGCATTTGACTTAATGATAAATTGTATTTGCTGACAAGGTCATTGTATCGACCATAGAACTTACGAAATGATGACTTCAAACGAGACTGCTAATATTCTTATTTCATCAACTTGTTTGTCAAAAACTTATCTCGTTTTAGAAATTGTTCATACTTAGAGCATGCTCTTGCATATCGAATCAACTGAGAGATATAAAACCCGTATACAGGTGATGAAGGTATATTGCTGCATAAGTAAGGGAAGTTGATGATTGAAAAGTTAAAGTCATCATGTTTACATAAAGCTTGGTTGTTAGATTACCTTTAACGTCTTTTTCTAGTCAAATATCCAAATACGAAACAGATGTGTCAGACTCTGTGGTATCTTTTATTTCAAGCTCACCGGGATGTATCGTATCGACATAAGAATGGAAATAACCATTGTTAATTGATAATACGTCGTCGATATATCTAAATGTCCTGTTGAAGGCCACAGCAAGTGTTTTCTACTTTTCACGTATGAATTTTTTAACAAATTCTGTTTCATATGAATATAAAAATAGGTCTGCTAATAATGGGGTGCAATTGGTTGTTGGAAGACCTTGTCTCCAAAAAACAAATAGATATTGTCAATCAGAAACTCGAGCATCTTTTCAATATCAACTTCAGAGTACCTGTGTGTACAATCAGAATGTTTTTAACAAAATAATTTTGCAAATGACCAATGACAAGGTAAATAAATTTACGAGTTCCATTTTTATCGAAAAAGCAGCTGTCATTGATATCAAAAAGCCTGGACTTTAATTTATCATGGGGAATATTATATACTATTGAGGAATGTGTCGTTTGACAGTAAATTATTATTTCTTTCTTTGACAAAGCTGTAAACTAAATTTTAAAATCTTAAACTACAATTAACTTTCGTTAAATATTCTTTGGAGCTATAAACCATATTTAGATTGTATTTATCAGATTAACCATATTTTGCATCTGCAAATATAGTTGTTTTAAATTTTAGGCATAGTTCACACTTGAGAAACAAGGATTAATTGAAAAGTAGGCAAAGGTTAGGAAATGTTAAGTATAGATTAACGTCGTTAATCTTATGCTTCATGAACTCTAGGTTAGAATTGATATAAGTAAAAGGTGAAGATCACAAACAGTGGTCAATCATAAATCCATGGAGTTCCACAAATCGTAAACAGGTCGAAAAATGATCGTACTCACAACCGAATCAGCTGGGAGTCATAAACACTATAATTAGGCAAGTGATACAGAAATATTACTACACAAGAAGAGATTGGCGATGGAAAAGCTGAAGTCTCGTTTGCCCTATTGTTTAGTTGTTAGTTGGTCATTAACGTTTAAAGTCAGTTAAACATCCAACCTACTGGATAAAAATTACTATCAACTGTACAACTATTTAGATCATTTCTGTGAAGTTTTGATGTGCCATAAATTATATATAATTAAACTTCCTACCCAACTGGAATTTTATGTGAATGTTTAATGCAGCTTTTATGTTCAAAGATTAGGGGGAGGGGGTTAGGGAGTGTCATCCTAACCTAGTCACTTTCAAACCGAAGAAATAATGACTAAATGTCATGTTTTAAATTTTGGAATGACCGGGTGTAGGTTAATACAAAATTAAGAACAACTAGTTGTGGTGTTCTAAATTTTGTATTTATTAGCACCCCGTAATTTTTGCGTAAATATAGATTTGACAAAGTTCGGGCTTAAATTTGATATTTTGACAGTGTGGATATAGGAAATTAAAAATGGGCATTCTACTTTTGGGAGAGGTTAGAAGATGTTTATGCCATCAAAAACAATGGTTTATGATAGGAGTGTTGTTATATGTAAGCATCAAGTGTTTGAGAAATCCCTTAAGGAATGTTGTATTTAGTGGGAAGTTGTTGTTGGAAAATTAAACAGCAGGCTTATTTATCATTGTTTTGTGGGTGGATTGTCAAGAATGCAGCTCAGCAATATCATACATTGTTATATAAAAAGGATTGTCAAGAATGCAGCTCAGCATATCATACATTGTTATATAAAAATTAGGGCTCGAGGAGTACGTAATAATGATTACAGAAGATGCCGAATTACTGTAGACTCGGATGACCTCGGCAATAGATGAATTCCAGGTGTCTTGTATGTACTAAAGATCTAATGACGTTAATGATTCAATGGGCATGTTTTTTTTTTCTGAACACAAAAGAATTCATTATTATTGAATAACTTTGAAATCTAATATATTTGGCTTCATGGATAGATGTGCATGTGTATTTGACTCTGCAGTAGTCTTAAGGAACCAGAGAGTTGGTTGAACTTGTCTCGTTTTCATGCACTATTGGTACAAAAGAATGACGCGATATGAAGAACTCATCGGGGAGACTCCTGTTTTCTGCAACTAGACAAGAATTTAGTCAATTAGTCTTCTGAAAGATACGTTCTGCTTGGGCGTTCACCAACAGAAATCAAAGTACTGGTACAAAACAGAAAAATTGTCAAATTAAACAATATCATAATTATATAAGCTTCGAAACTCAGATTTTCACAGTATTATCTACTAATTTTGGTTGCAACTTGTCATTTGATTGGATAAAAAAATTAGTTTATATGTTATAACCTATGTTGCCTACGTCACAATGACTTACGTCAAAAATGTATCAATCCGCTAGATGTTACATTTAAAATATTTGTAAAATTTGAAGGCACTTTTGAAGGAGAAATTGTCTTATTTTCTACACTTAATGATGGAAAATTGAATTATAAGGAATAAATTTAATAGCGCTAAGCCAGGTTATACTGGTATAACCTCGGTTGGAACAGATAACGCTTTTTTATAAACCACATTGCGGTTTATAAAGCGTAAACTGCCTCAACCCAGGTTATACCAGTAAAACTTGGGTTGCTATAAAATTCATTCTTGAAATATAAGTTTTCTTTTACCTGTTTGCAAATGAGGTTTTCTTTAAAATGCCCCTTTTCGGAGACTATTTGATTCGTTATTTCAACTGATTACAAGAATTTTTTTATATCGCATTCAATAGGAAATTCAACAACCAATGCGACACTGTGAATGGTATATAAAAGGGAAGGTCATTTAAGGTTACCTTAGTAAGGTCCATCATCCCTCTTCTCAGTCATGTAAAATCTTTCATTAACGCCCATGATTATCCGAAAGAAATCTAATTTACAATTAATTCACAGAATATACTGCAGGGAAAAATTTGACAGAAATGGCCTGTTAACTTGACGATTTTATGAAGTAATAATAGTCACTCATCACCAGTGAGAGTTGTCTCTCTCTTGTCAGAGGGTCAATAAACCTTAAACAGTCCATAAAAAAGAGTAATGTTTTTACAGTACAACAAAACCCCCGAAATCTCTGGAGAAAAGCAATCACCTGATCCACGAATGTTTCAGAGACTTGAATAAAACAAATCAGGCGGACTGTCATCTAGCATTAATCACCACTGACAGGGAACAAGGTGTCCCCCGTCGTAATGTGAACGAGTTCAGGGCCTTACGTTCATTTCAAATCGAATCCTTATATTATCGTCAATCAATTCAACGTCACAAGAACAAGGTTTTATAATGAGATTCTAAAGAAACCTGATTGTTTGTTTAAAGAACAATAAAGATGTAGACGATTTTGTACAAGTATTGGCGTCTGTTTTTAATTAGCTGACAAGGAAACAATTTCATATTCTGTAGAATAACTTTTAGAATAAAGCTAAATTACGAGGGGTTATCAAAAAGTTCGTGGACTAGCGCCATAAGATTAAAACCGCTTTAGGTACATCAATAAATTTTAAAACATTTAGTTAGCATCATCTTTTCTATCTATAGAACAAACCATAAATCATAAGGTTTTTTTTAAAATAAATTTTTAATGTTTTTGTTAGCAATGGTATGTCCAGGCGGCGCAACCTCAAATATGACGTTTTTTCTACCTGAGTGTAACTGAGAAAAACTCTTTTGATATGAGCATTTGTCATCAAAAAATCCCGTTATTTTGGGCATGTTGTACGACACAATTGTTCTGTAAAATTTGCAATTTTTACCCCATTCTATGAAATTTTATCGTAAATTGTATATGGAGTGTCCAAAAAATTAAGGCTTGAAAATGACGTCAAAAAAGGTGAGGGGTTTCTTTTTCCAGCATTCTATAAAGTTTCGAACCCGGAAAAACTGGTATAGACCTAAGGAATGTTAAAATGGGCAAAAGAGAAATAAAATGAATCCAGAGTATTTGTTTTTAAATGCCAAAAAGATTCAGAGAGATGAAAAATGCACAGTTAATGTCGATTTGTATTCAGGGTGTCAAAAGTCAGTCACGTCGAAAAGTGAAGTTGATCATGTGTGGTAGAATTTGAACTCCAACAAGCTCAGTATTCTGGCATAATCAAGTGAGGATCTTTCCCTTTGTATAGAACCATTTACAATATTATATGCATTGAAAGCAGCTGTTCATGACATTATAAAGCCATATAAACAAGATGGGCTTTAGTCCTTACTTAACTCCAGGTAATCTCATCAAGATAAGTGTATTAGGTAGAGTGAGCGGAAATGAGAAACAATGACGTTGTCGGACGTCATGAAACTAAACGGCGACAGCGCCGGGTGATCATATAATGTCTTTTTTATTTTAGAATAATTTGGAAAATTATCAACGTATCGAGCTAAAATTTTCAACATTTCATAAACTTTTGTTGTTTTATGTTTCTCATAAATTTTTTAAGCACAGACTACATAGTATTAATTTTATCGCATCAGTCCACGAACTTTTTGATAACCCCTCGTATGTTTTGAGGTCTCGTATTGCACAGTTTATTGGTCTGTTTCGAGCGAACGGGAAGTTCGACTTAATATCACAGGAAGGAATTAAAGAGAAATATTACTGTAATTATTTATAGTAAGGTTCTCTCTCTCTCTCTCTCTCTCTCTCTCTCTCTCTCTCTCTCTCTCTCTGTGGCGGGGGGGGGGGGGTAACCTTGAATTCTAGATTAAACGTGAATTTCCAAATTCATATCTCATGAAGACCTCAAAAATGAAGATTAATCCAGGGAAATTTATGAAAACCTGTCCATTCCTTTTCCACCATAATAAGAGATGTGTTTGTATGAAAACATAGTAAACTATATATTGACAGGTTTTACTGACTTTAATATGGTCCTTAAAATACAACACTATTTATCTACGTATTTTTCTCTTATTTGACTCTTATTTTCTGAAGTAGATCATTTAATTGCGAAAATTATTTTGGAAGTATATCAGAAAAGAATTTAATAGAAATAACTGTTTTCAAACCCGATATATCAGATCTTAAAGTCATATTTCCATTTTTACCTTCCCTATGCGATTTAAGCAAGAGTTATTTCCCATGGCCGCAATATTGTAGGTCAACATCCCCAGATCCACTCAACAGTGGCTGTCAGCTATCATCCGCAACTGTACTCGGCAATGCTGGTACCGGACATCCATGACTGTCCCTGCTCACTAATATCAAAAATGGAATGTCAGAGCAAGATTTTCCGGACTGTCCAACGTATTAAACTATATGTTGTTAATTAAGTATGGATTGTTTTTTAATGAAAAATACGAAATGTGTTAATATGGAGGAAAGAAAATTTCTGATTTTAAATAAATCTACTTTATGGAAGGCTGTAATCGCCAAAACGGTAACGATAACTGGCTTAGTGAATATAAAGCTTGACTATGCCTAAATCCATTGTATGGATCGCTATAATCTCTAAAAAGTAACATTTACTACAGCGTACATTTTGTATATCTATGACTGTATCCTGTGCCTGATATACAACATCTGCGACTGTACCTGTGCCGTACATACACACTACCACTGACTCAACCCGCGCTTGATTAATAACATCCACAACAAAAAATTCTGTGGATTTTCTCCGATTTAGATTTAGACTGAATTCAATCAAAGCGCAATTAACGCTAATCTTTATATTACCCATGACAGTGATACCGAGACAAACGATGTCAGCAGTGATTAGGGAAAGATCCAAAACTTTTAAAGTTTTATGTTCAGAAAACAATATGAACCAGGTCTTTATTATTATTTTTTTTTTGGGGGGGGGGGGGGGGGGGCTGGGGGCATGATTTCAATCTCCTACGTGCTCAATAATAGTGATGAATTTAAAATGAAACATTCTAGTATAATTATAGAAAATATATGAGTAAACAATAAACAAAGTAAAATAAAAAAGGAAATTAAAATAAATATTGGAATTAATTTGTAATCCTTAATTTTATGTTAGAAAGTATAAGTACGTCACAGTATTATTAATTTCACCCATTTCATTGATCACGCAAGTGGTGTCAATGAAAAACACAGGTTTTTCCCCATAAATATATGTCTTACGATGTATGCGGGTGGAATGGGCTGATTCACGCGTTTTCAATGTGTTATATATAAACATCTCAAGTGCACCCCAGGAAGTAGCCTCCCAGCCCTGAAAGAGAATAGTTCCTGACAAAACACCTTTATTTATTTACAAAGTACGTAAAATTTACTAGGCACAGGTATCAAAGTTATAAAAATAGGCTGGAAGAACCCCCCCCCCCCCCACAAAAAAAATTCTCAAAAGAAATAAAAATTAATTTTATATGCATGGAACAATTAACATCTTGACTGGTCGATAACCGTGGTGTGATGCCTGAAATATGTAGGGTATGGTATTAAAATAATTGATCATATTAAAGGAAATTAATGCTAAAATTATCGATAACATCCGAAGAAAATATTTGTATAAGTAAATATTTTTATTAGATCCACCTCTCTAAGATTCTGCTGTACTGTCCAGACAACTCTAAAATTTTACACCATGACTGTACCGGTGTCTGATTGACAAAATCCACGACGGTACCTGTCCAGTACACACACTTTATTCTACATCCATGACTGTACCAGTGCTTATAAACAACATCCACGACTGTACCTGTGCCTTATAAACAACATCCATGGCTGTACCTGTGCCTTATAAACAACATCCATGACTGTACCTGTGTCTTATAAACAACATCCATGACTGTACCTGTGCCTTATAAACAACATCCATGACTGTACCTGTCCAGTACACACACTTTATTCTACATTCATGACTGTACCTGTGCCTTATAAACAACATCCCTGACTGTACCTGTGCAGTATACACATCTAACTCTACATCCCTGACTGTACCTGTGCCTTATAAACAACATCCATGACTGTACCTGTCCAGTACACACACTTTATTCTACATTCATGACTGTACCTGTGCCTTATAAACAACATCCCTGACTGTACCTGTGCAGTATACACATCTAACTCTACATCCCTGACTGTACCTGTGCCTTATAAACAACATCCACGACTGTACCTGTGCATATATACATACATTATTCAACAATCCCTGATTGTACCTGTGCCTTATAAACAACATCCCCGACTGTACCTGTCCAGTACACACACTTTATTCTACATTCATGACTGTACCAGTGCCTTATAAACAACATCCCTGACTGTACCTGTGGAGTATACACATCTTACTCTACATCCCTGACTGTACCTGTGCCTTATAAACAACATCCACGACTGTACCTGTGCATATATACATACTTTATTCTACATCCCTGATTGTACATGTGCCTTATAAACAACATCCACGACTGTACCTGTGGAGTATACACATCTTACTCTACATCCCTGACTGTACCTGTGCCTTATATAAAAACATTCACGACTGTACCTGTGCATATATACATACTTTATTCTACATCCCTGATTGTACATGTGCCTTATAAACAGCATCCACGACTGTACCTGTGGAGTATACACACTTTATTCTACATCCATGACTGTACCTGTGCCTTATAAACAACATCCCTGACTGTACCTGTGTGTATATACATACTTTATTCTACACCCCTGACTGTACCTGTGCCCTATAAACAACATCCACGGCTGTACCTGTCCAGTACACACACTTTACTCTACATCCATGACTGTACCTGTGCCTTATAAACAACATCCACGACTGTACCTGTCCAGTACACACACTTTATTCTACATCCATGACTGTATCTGTGCCTTATAAACAACATCCCTGACTGTACCTGTGTATATATACATACTTTATTCTACATTCATGACTGTACCTGTGCCTTATAAACAACATCCACGGCTGTACCTGTCCAGTACACACACTTTACTCTACATCCATGACTGTACTTGTGCCTTATGAACAACATCCCTGACTGCACCTGTCCAGTACACACACTTTATTCTACATCCATGACTGTACCTGTGCCTTATAAACAACATCCACGACTGTACCTGTTCAGTACACACACATTATTCTACTTCAATGACTGCATCTTTGCTTTATTAACAACATCCAAGAAAAGTTATTCAAGGCTCTATTTAAAGTTTGTTCTTTTTCGTTTGTGAGCCGAACCCCCACCCCCAATGCAACCCCCACCCCGTCAAAAAAATTGAATCATATGCCTGCAAGAAAGCGTGGGATTTCGACTTTTGTTTTTAAGAGGAAATACTCCTTCTTTCGATATACTCCATCCTCGCCTTCACAACTTCTGTCAAGTTTTATTATTATTATTGTAGAAGAGTTTATAAGTAATGGATAAATTATTTTAAAACCAGTGTCAAGAAGTTAACTGCTCATTTAAACTCTTCTCATAAAGTGGGGGAAGGGTTAGACAATTTTATAATTTGAAATCGGGCTTTAAACATAACGAGTGAACCAGATTTTCAAATACTCATGGAAATGGATAAATAACCATCAAATCTCTCCGTATGTTTAACTTATGTAAAAGTCAACTGACATATTAGATTCATCGGCAATAAAATGACTATTTTTGCTGCTTTTAGTCTGTAAACATATGTTCTACATCCTCATCCCCCCCCCCCCCAAATAACTCACTCCCCTGAAACAACAAACAATTGGTATAAATTTGAATTTGTGAAATAACAATTCATAATACTTGAAAAAGGAATTGTTGTTTCAGTGGAGGGGGGGGGGGATAAAAATATTTTCCGTTGATTTCTATAGAGATGAAGTTTTACCAAAAATATAGACTTATCTCTCTTTGTTTTCCCAAATAAGTTATGTTTTTTGATAAAATTCACATAAATATTCGGTATATAAATATGAAAAAATCATTCCAATATGTTAACTTTCTAAATTAACTCTGCGATAGGTGGCAGAATTTTACTATCATTCTTGCTATCATATGGTTTATTCAAGCATGCATATTAAAGCTATTGAGACAAGCCTTCTGCATTAGCAATACTAGCCCCCTACCGGCAAGTGTAATCTGGTTCCCATTAAAAATTGAAAATGCTGTAATTCTGTCAAAAAATCATTGAAGCGGAATATAATGCAAACTTTATCTGTAACTCATCAAGATACACTCACATACCAAACAACAACTCAATATCTGCAAACGTTTTAAAAAAAAGTGTGGAAAACCCTTAAAAATTAAAAAGGTTGTAATTCCCTCAAAAATCAATGAAGCGGAACGAAATTTAAAACTTGATCTGTAACTCATCAATACACACTAACAAAATCAGCTTAACTGCAAGCGTTTAGAAAAAAGTGCGGAAAACCAAGTGGGACAGAGTGACAGAGGGACAGCTAGGCGGACAGACAGACGGACGGACAGACTCAGAGGAAACCTATCGTCCCCTCCGGTTTCAATTTATTTTATTAGTTGTTTATAGAAACCGGAGGGGACGATAGGTTTCCTCTGAGTCTGTCCGTCCGTCCGTCTGTTGGTCTGTCTGTCTGTCAGTCTGTCCACTTGGTTTTCTGTACTTTTTTCCAAACGCTTGCAGATATTGAGCTGATTTTCGGCATGTGAGTGTATCTTGATGAGATACAGATCAAGTTTGCATTTCGTTACGCTTCAGTGCTTTTTGACGGAATTACGACCTTTTCATTTTTTCAGGGTTTTTCTGCATTTTTTTTCTAAACGCTTGCGGATATTGAGCTGATTTTTGGTATGTGACTTTACCATGATGAGTAATAGATGAAGTTTGCATTTCGTTCCGCTTCATTGATTTTTGACGGAATTATGGCATTTTCAATTTTTAACGGGAACCAGATTACACTTGCCGGTAGGGGACTAGTATTGCTAATGCAATACTCTCAGAATGCTTTTTCTTGATGAAAGGGCAGATTAATTACTCTTTTTACATAAATGTACCACAAAAATAGAACTCTTTAATGTGCAGTGTATAGAGGGCTCTTAAGCACATGAAAAAAAAATCCAACTTTTTCCACATTTTTATCCTCCTCTTTATGTCATGTTTCATCATTGGCTTATTTCTTAATTCCTTTGAATGCCATTTAAACATTGAATTGTGAAGTGTAGATACATGTAGTATTACATGTACTGCAATAATTATTTTCAATAGGTCTTTCTTTGTTAACTTGAAAAAATGCACTATTCCATCCTAAAATGTTTTCAACTATGAAAACATTTTTACACCTTCTTCTGTGCCTATCCCAAAGTTGCGGGGTATTATTATCATAGTTTACAACTGATTATACGTCAAACGTATACGACAAATGTTTATTAAAATTAATTAAAATTAATAATAGTAATTGGCTATGAGTTGATTTATAGCTTTGAGTTTTCCACCTGTACACTGATGATTATTCGTGTCTCGAACTTGATTCTAATTGATTTTCATGGTCAAATTTTAAGAGTCAAGGACACACTTAAAGATCAAAATTTGTGAGTGAAATAAATTGTTTAAATATTGTTGATTTTATGGTAGGATGGTCCAAATACAGTATACAATACGTACCTCTTAAACCCTGAGAAGTTTATTGTGTGTAAATCTTGATTATAAGGCATAGGTACAGTCATAGATGTAGTGTGTGTCATACACAGGTACAGTTGTGGATGTTGTTTATAAGGCACAGGTACAGTCATGGATGTAGAATAAAGTGTGTGTACTGGACAGGTACAGTCGTGGATGTTGTTTATAAGGCACAGGTACAGTCAGGGATGTAGAAAAAATTGTGTGTATTGGACATGTACAGTCGTGGATGTTGTTTATAAGGCACAGGTACAGTCATGGATGTAGAATAAAGTGTGTGTACTGGACAGGTACAGTCGTGGGTGTTGTTTATAATGCACGAGTACAGTCAGGGATGTAGAATAAAGTATGTATATATGCACAGGTACAGTCGTGGATGTTGTTTATAAGGCACAGGTACAGTCAGGGATGTAGAGTTAGATGTGTGTACTGGACAGGTACAGTCGTGGATGTTGTTTATAAGGCACAGGTACAGTCATTGATGTAGAATAAAGTGTGTGTACTGGACAGGTACAGTCGTGGATGTTGTTTATAATGCACAGGTGCAGTCATGGATGTAGAATAAAGTATGCATATATGCACAGGTACAGTCGTGGATGTTGTTTATAAGGCACAGATACAGTCAGGGATGTAGAGTTAGATGTATATACTGCACAGGTACAGTCAGGGATGTAGAATAAAGTGTGTGTACTGGACAGGTACAGTCGTGGATGTTGTTTATAAGGCACAGGTACAGTCATGGATGTAGAATAAAGTGTGTGTACTGGACAGGTACAGTCGTGGATGTTGTTTATAAGGCACAGGTACAGTCATGGATGTAGAAAAAATTGTGTGTACTGGACAGGTACAGTCGTGGATGTTGTTTATAAGGCACAGGTACAGTCATGGATGTAGAATAAAGTGTGTGTACTGGACAGGTACAGTCGTGGATGTTGTTTATAAGGCACAAGTACAGTCATGGAAGTAGAATAATGTGTGTGTACTGGACAGGTTCAGTTGTGGATGTTATTTATAAGGCACAGGTACAGACAGGGATGTAGAATAAAGTATGTATATATGCACAGGTACAGTCGTGGATGTTGTTTATAAGGCACAGGTACAGTCAGGGATGTAGAATAAAGTGTGTGTACTGCACAGGTACAGTCAGGGATGTTGTTAATAAGGCACAGGTACTGTCATGGATGTAGAATAAAGTGTGTGTACTGGACAGGTACAGTCGTGGATGTTGTTTATAAGGCACAGGTACAGTCATGGATGTAGAAAAAATTGTGTTTTTTGGACAGGTACAGTCGTGGATGTTGTTTATAAGGCACAGGTACAGTCAGGGATGTAGAATAAAGTATGTATATATGCACAGGTACAGTCGTGGATGTTGTTTATAAGGCACAGGTACAGTCAGGCATGTAGAGTTAGATGTGTATACTGCACAGGTACAGTCAGGGATGTTGTTTATAAGGCACAGGTACTGTCATGGATGTAGAATAAAGTGTGTGAACTGGACAGGTACAGTTGTGGATGTTATTTATAAGGCAGAGGTACAGTCAGGGATGTAGAATAAGATGTGTATACTGCACAGGTACAGTCGTGGATGTTGTTTATAAGGCACAGGTACAGTCATGGATGTAGAATAAAGTGTGTGTACTGGACAGCTACAGTCAGGGATGTTGTTTATAAGGCACAGGTACAGTCATGGATGTAGAGTAAGATGTGTATACTGCACAGGTACAGTCGTGGATGTTGTTTATAAGGCACAGGTACAGTCATGGATGTAGAATAAAGTGTGTGTACTGGACAGGTACAGTCAGGGATGTTGTTTATAAGGCACAGGTACAGTCATGGATGTTGTTTATAAGGCACAGGTACAGTTATGGATGTTGTTTATAAGGCACAGGTACAGTCAGGGATGTAGTTTATAAGGCACAGGTACAGTCGTGGATGTTGTTTATAAGGCACGGGTGCAGTCATGGATGTAGAATAAAGTGTGTGTACTGGACAGGTACAGCCGTGGATGTTGTTAATAAAGCACAGGTACAGTCATGATGTAAAATTTCTAGAGTTGTCTGGACAGTACAGCAGAATCTTATAGAGGTGGATCTAATAAAAATATTTACTTATACAAATATTTTCTTCGGATGTTATCGATAATTTTAGCATTAATTTCCTTTAATATGATCAATTATTTTAATACCATACCCTGCATATTACAGGTATCACACCACGGTTATCGACCAGTCAAGATGTTAATTGTTCCATGCATATAAAATTAATTTTTATTTCTTTTGAGAATTTTTTTTTTTTTTGGGGGGGGGGGGGGGATCTTCCAGCCTATATTTATAACTTTGATACCAGTGCCTAGTAAATTTTATGTACTTTGTAAATAAATAAAGGTGTTTTGTCAGGAACTATTCTTTTTCAGGGCATAGAAGGCTACTTCCTGGGGTGCACTTGAGATGTTTATATATAACACATTGAAAACGCGTGAATCAGCCCATTCCACCCGCATATATCGTAAGACATACAAATGTATATTTATGGGGGAAAAAACCCTGTGTTTTTCATTGACACCACTTGCGTGATCAATGAAATGGGTGAAATTAATAATATTGTGACGTACTTATACTTTCTAACATAAAATTAAGGATTGCAAATTAATTCCAATATTTATTTTAATTTCCTTTTTTATTTTACTTTGTTTATTGTTTACTCATATATTTTCTATAATTATACTAGAATGTTTCATTTTAAATTCATCATTATTATTGAGCACGTAGGATATTGAAATCATGCCTCCAGCCCCCCCCCCCCCCCCCCAAAAAAAAATAATAAAGACCTGGTTCATATTGTTTTCTGAACATAAAGCTTTAAAAGTTTTGGATCTTTCCCTAATCACTGCTGACATCGTTTGTCTCGGTATCACTGTCATGGGTAATATAAAGATTAGCGTTAATTGCGTTTTGATTAATTCAGTCTAAATCTAAATCGGAGAAAATCCACAGAATTTTTTGCTGTGGATGTTATTAATCAAGCGCGGGTTGAGTCAGTGGTAGTGTGTATGTACGGCACAGGTACAGTCGCAGATGTTGTATATCAGGCACAGGATACAGTCATAGATATACAAAATGTACGCTGTAGTAAATGTTACTTTTTAGAGATTATAGCGATCCATACAATGGATTTAGGCATAGTCAAGCTTACATATATTTTCCGCGATATATTCACTAAGCCAGTTATCGTTACCGTTTTGGCGATTACAGCCTTCCATAAAGTAGATTTATTTAAAATCAAATTTTCTTTCCTCCATATTAACACATTTCGTATTTTTCATTAAAAAACAATCCATACTTAATTAACATCATATAGTTTAACATGTTGAACAATCCGGAAAATCTTGCTCTGACATTCCGTTTTTGATATTAGTGAGCAGGTACAGTCATGGATGTCCGGTACCAGCACTGCCGAGTACAGTTGCGGATGTTACCTGACAGACCCCACTCGATCCACTCATTATTCAACCAAGTTTAATTTGTTATACTGGGCACTGAGGTGAAGATAACACTGTTTTTCTTATGAATATACGTTTGTTAAAGCTTCTTTTAATTCATAATTTCAATATTGTAAATATTTTTTACCATATATTTTAAAATTGGTTGCCCAAAGAGCTAACTTTGACCTTCAAGATGGCGGCCAAGGGGAATAACTCCGAGGAAAAATACGTCATAGGAAAACCATCTATAACTATAGACATTCATATACATCAGTTCGTCTGGTACGGGGTGAAATATTTGCTTTCCCACCTTCTCAGTTAATTAATTTTGTATCATTTTAAAAATAGAGCAGCTTGTTTATTAACAAAGATGTATCAACTATTTATAAGAGCACCTGAAATCTGTGATGTTGTATTTTGATGACTTCATATTCCCATTTTTGGAGACATTCCCTATATGTTTACTAGAGAATCTTAACAAGTAGAGAAAAAATAAATAAAATAATGCCATTACTTGCACTAGTCAACAAAAGTTTGTTTTTTTTTTTTTGTTTTTTTTTTTAATTTATATATATATATATATATATATATATATATATATATATATATATATATATATATATATATATATATATATATATATATATATATATATATATATATATATATATATAAAATGTATAATGTGATATTGAAGTTCAATTCAAGCTTATTAGTATTTCTTTATAGAAGATAAATAACACAGGGGAAAACGATCCAGGGTTTGAAGGGATATAACGTCAGAAAATTGAAGAATCTGTTGTGGTATACTATCATCTCCCTCCCAAAGGAATCCGTTTTAAATTACACTTACGATGTTATAAAAGTCAGACCTTTGATATCCGGATTCATCAGTTGATACATATCTTTAAAAATGATCATTGTCTAGACAAAGATCCCACTCGAAGCTTATTGTGTTAGCGTTTTGACAGATTATGTGTACTAAAGCACGTTTAATGTTCTAACAGCTATGATGCAACTAGAATATGCTTCTCAACTGGATAATAATAATTTGGAGTATTTGTTTGTTTGTTTTTATAATTACTTTATTTCTTTATTTTTATGAATTCTTATTTATTTATTTATAATTATTTATTTATTTATAAATATATACTTTTGTTCAGTCACAAAACTCTTCTCTTTAAAAAAAAAAAATCATGAAACTTTTAGAAGGTAAGAACCTGCGCCTACACAAAGATGCAATGTTTGTGCTTCATGTGAATTTAAAGTGAAAAAGAGTTGAAAATGAAATTCATATGAATTTGAAATTCACATTTGGCCTGTTCTTTCCTCGTAAAGATATCGGGGGAAATATGGGTAATTCTAATTCTATGCTCTATTTATTTTTGTTCTATTTATCTATGTGCTATTCACGTGAAATATTTCATCAGAAACTCAATTGAGGCACATAAGCCTTTATATGTGGAGATTTTCCTTACAAATTATATGTATTTTTAAGAACTCTCTGCAAGTAAAAATCAATACTTTTGCACATCTTGTAACACATATTATCGTTTCAAATTACAAGATTAAATATTTGTGACTCAAAATTTAAACAAATGTTCCTAATTCCTGTAGCCCCTCTACGTTTTTCACGACAAAACTATAATGTCTGTCTTTCCTTGGAAGTTGTTATTGGAAATCAAATTTGGTTTTGAATCAGTGCACCAAAATCTATAATCATATCAACACATCCTTAACTGAATGCCAACTTGATAAAACTGTTTAAGGGTACATGGCGCCTGTTAATATTTAATTTATATTGGTGTATCTGAGGGTGTGGAGACCGTTCCCTTTTCTTTGTTTTGATCCCAGTGTTCTATTTATCTGTTTGGTTGACTATATCTCCATTATCTCGTTTGTGAACAGCTGACAGAAGTCTTGGAAGTTCTTGCAGCTAAAAGCTGAAGACCAACAATTTATCCGGAGACTTCTAAGTGACACATCTTATTAAAATAACTGTCAAATGTCTTTCCTTTTTATGAAACAGCGTTTTTATTAGAATTAAACATTATTTAACCTTTAAACCGACCAGACGATTCAATAAAGTATACTTTCTCGGAATAAACTTTGACGTCTCGTTACTTCTTTATATTAGTTACTTTTAAAACAGGAATCTAATCATTTGGTGCGTATTTTCTGAAAATGTGCAGCTACCATTGTTGAAAAAATTTAGTTTTTAAATTGAACAAGATAACCAGTAATGATTTAAACATTTCCCCTTTTTGTTAATATCCACACTTACATTTTCAGGATATATACATTTTAATCAAGTTCAGGTCATTAAGAATTTGCAGGGGGACACTCTTTTTATGACAGGTTGAAAGAATGCTGATGGTCATTTTCTTTATTTTCAAAATCAGCTCCAGGTCATGAAGCAATAGCGTTCTATATGAGAATGCTAAATTTTTCAATTCCTTAGATGCTTTGGTTAATGGTTATGGATAACTCTTTCTATATTTCAGGTTGTAAGAATGCTGATTGTCATTTTCGGAGTCTTTGCAATCCTGTGGATGCCTTACAGAGTTATGGTGGTCTATAACTCTTTTGCGAGTACAAAATACAAGGATCCTTGGTTTTTATTGTTTTGTCGAATTATGGTTTACATCAACAGTGCCATAAATCCCATCCTTTATAATGCCATGTCTGTCAAATTCAGAAGAGCTTTCCAAAACATACTATGTTGTGGTGAGTGACAGTCAATTCTATGTTGTGTGGTGAGTGACAGTCAATTCTATGTTGTGATGAGTGACAGTCAATTCTATGTTGTGTGGTGAGTGACAGTCAATTCTAGGCAGTGGTGAGTGACAGTCAATTCTATGTTGTGGTGAGTGACATAACAATCTTATATTGTGTTGAGCGACAGCCAATTCTTTGTTGTCTAATGAGAGACAGTCAATTCTATGTTGTGGTGAGTGACAGTCAATTCTTTGTTGAGGTGAGTGACAGTCAATTCTTTGTTGTCTAAATAATATAAAATTGACTGTCACTCACCAAAACATAAAATTGACTGTCACTCACCACACAACAAAGAATTGACTGTCACTCACCACAACATAGAATTGGCTGTCACTAACCACACAACATAGAACTGACTGTCACTCACCACCACAAAGTGTGGTGAGTGTCAGTCAATTCTATGTTGTGGTGAGTGAAAGTCAATTCTTTGTTGTCCAGTGAGTGACAGTCAACTCTATGTTTTGGTGAGTGACAGTCAATTTTATCTTTTGTGGTGAGTGTCAGTCAAGTCTATGCTTTATAGTGAGTGACAGTCAATACTATGCTGTATAGTGAGTTACAGTCAAGTCTATGTTGTGTGGTGAATGACAGTCAATTCTATGTTGTGTGTTGAGTGACAGTCAATTCTATGTTGTGTGGTGAGTGACAGTCAATTCTGTTGTGTGGTGAGTGACAGTCAATTCTATGTTATAGTGAGTGACAGTCAATTCTATGTTGTGCGGTGAGTGACAGTCAATTCTATGTTGTGTGGTGAGTGACAGTCAATTCTATGTTGTGTGGTGAGTGACAGTCAATTCTATGTTGTAGTGAGTGACAGTCAATTCTATGTTGTGTGGTGAGTGACAGTCAATTCTATGTTGTGTGGTGAGTGACAGTCAATTCTTTGTTGTAGTGAGTGACAGTCAGTTCTATGTTGTGGTGATTGACAGTCAATTCTATGTTGTGTGGTGAGTGACAGTCAGTTCTATGTTGTGTGGTGATTGATAGTCAATTCTATGTTGTGTGGTGAGTGACAGTCAATTCTATGTTGTGGTGAGTGACAGTCAATTCTATGTTGTAGTAAGTGACAGTCAATTCTACTTTGTGGTAAGAGACTTTGGTGAGTGTTTTTTTTACCAAAAACCCATCGCCATACTGTGTTTATGTAATTGACTATAGTTAATACTGTGCTATGGTATGTATCTGTGGCTCAAACTCTGTCGTGGTGACTTTTACTTATACTTTGTGGTAAGTGAATATTATCTAAACTATGTTGTGATACCAGACTATAGCTCAAACTTTGTCGTGGTTAATGACTTCGGTCTATCTTGTGGTAAGCGTGTACTTTGTTATTGTACTGAGAAGGTGTCTGTAACTTAGATTTTGTTGTCCTTAAAAACTATGTTCAAACTTTGTCATGACTTTGGTCCATATTGTAATTACTACAATTTGGTAACTTTGGCTTACATTATGATGCGATAAGTGGTTATATCTCAAATTTTGTAGTGGTAACTGAATAAGGCTAATATATTATTTAATGGTCAATCTTATATTATTCTATCGTTTACAATGAACTTAAACCCCCTTATAAACATGTATGGTAGACAATTGCAGAAAAAGGTAGCAATGTTTTATGTCCCTGAAATCTAAGACAGATGTAATACTAGATACAAAAAAGTAACTACACTATTAAATATGATACAACCGTTGCTATATGCTTCTCTGTAAAAAGCCAATCTTCAATAATTAAGAAGGAAATTTAATACTTGAGAAACCCAATGCAAGAATTTTTCTACTAAAAGCTTGATGTATTCAAATCATTTTTCTCAAGAGAGAAATCACATCACATGCACTTGAAATCACTTCTTGACATCTAGGTTGCCATAGAAAAGAGATTAGTTTGAGTTACCCTGACGACATATGCGGAATTGTGCGATTTCTGAAATTAGAATGAATGCTGTTTTAGTTTGCTGATAGATGGCTTTTGTCTTTAAGAGTCATATGTACTCTGTCAGAAATGCTTGGGCTGACTTTAGAGATGGACGGAAGAGATTGTTATTATATCAGTCTTGTGAATATAAAAAGTAATGGCCTTTAAAGGATAAAATTTAGAAACGCTATAAATTTGAATTGACTTTCATTGCAGATCAAAAATGTTCACATCGTATTGTAGACTTGAGTTCATTCTTTTTAGTTAATGATAAATGAAAATGGATTCAATGATTATATACTGAAAAGGCAGAAGATATTCAAAAGATTTATTGACGTACAATTCTATTTAGCAGCAGTTTGGTTTAAGCTTTGAAATTACAGATAGATTTTGCACTAACGATTATATATTATTTTTTCTGGAGCTGAAATTTGTCACTCTAATTAGGACTACTAAAAATGTATCCAATCCTATAAAAATTGTGCCCACGTATAAAAGAAAATTAATTACATTGTTTCTCTAAGGGGTTGGGTAGTTGCATGAAATTTACACCAATGCTATTACTAATTTTAACATTATATATTTGCAGGATTTGAGAAGTTACATGAAATTTACGCCAATGCCATTACCAATTTTAACATTATATATTTGCAGGGGTTGGGAAGTTACATGGAATTTAAGCCAATACCATTACTATTTTTAACATTATATATTTGCAGGGGTTGGGAAATTGAAGCACGGATCTGATGCCTATTCAGAATACACGATGGACCAACGAGCAGCCATCAGACTCAACAACTGCCCGGGTATGGAAAAGTCCTATCTCCTCATGCCGCCTAATTCTAAAAGAAAAAACCAATCTATGGAAAGCATAACACTGACTGAAAGTGACGGTGGTCGGACTGCCATCTGACAAGGTGCGTGCCAGTGGTGAACATAGGCTAGGCTAGTACAGGTCAGTGACACGTGGACTCCGGGAGGAGATGATTAGATGGTCAGGACTGTGAGAAACCCTGGCGATTTTGTCACATTTAAGTTGATTTATTTTTCGCGAAATGATCGTTGAGAAGGAAATAGGTTCTTCGATTTCTACTGAGAAATAATATGAACAAACAGTGATCCATCCTCCGTCTCCAGAAGAACAGAGCACCATTTTGAACGAGAAATGGGATTAATTACTTAAGTTATTATGGTGGTGATATTATGTTTGATATTTCTTAATAAAAATTGGTAACAATACCAGAGTCGCTATTTGTCAAGGCCAGTACATAATAAGATCAATTTTCTTCTTATTATAAATTGAATGCATGTGAATTTATTCCATTATTAACTTCAACAGAGTTATGACCAGAATATGTCTTTCAATTATGTAAAATCAATCAAAAAAATGAATCAACCGATTGTGTTATACATAATTAATCTTCCGTGCTTTTTTGGGCGTGTGTGTGTGTGAGGGTGTGTGTGTGTGTGTTTTTTGTTTTTTTGTTTTTGTTTTTGTTTGTTTTTGTTTGTTTGTTTGTTTTGTTTTGTTTGTTTGTTTGTTTTTTTTTTTTTTTTTTTTGGTTTTTGTTTTGTTTTTTGCAAAAAAGCAGAAAATAATGGAAAGGGCTTTTAGGGTTCTCTTTCTACCAAATGTATTTGGAAGAACAGTGTTGTAATCAAACAATGGGACATGATCGATGTTTATTGAAATCGAGTTAGCGACATCTGTTCCTTCAGCAAGGGACACTAATCCCTTGAAATTATCTGAAAATATCAGAGATGGGATCAGGTGCCATGGAGGAATAAGCATTCCCTGTCGACCGTTCACGTCCGCCGTGTGCCCCTTTTCATGGTCGGGTAAACGGAGAATCTGTTGACAATTCAGTATGAAAAATTGGCCAAACAATTCGTATGAAAGATGTCAGTCAGCATTCGACCTAACTACAGATTGTATTTGCAAAGAAGTTCATTGTATCCATCATAGAATTTGCAAAATGGGGACTTAAATTGAGATTATTGATACCCTTGTACCGTCAACTTCTTTGTCACTAACCTGCCTCGTTTTAGAAATTATCTTACATAGAACATGCCTTTGCGAATCGAATCAACTGGGAGACTTTAACTCCATATGCAACTGATAATGGTTTGTTTATTTTGTTTGTTTGTTTATTGTTTAACGTCCCTCTCGAGAAATTTTCACTCATATGGAGACACCACCACTTGCCGGTGGAGAGCTGCAAATTTTGACCTATACTCGGCACTTAGGGCCATTGATCAGTGAGGGATCTTTTTCGTGCCAGCACCTACTGCGACACGGGACCTCGGTTTATACAGTCTCATCCGAAGGACCGGTCTCCACGTCCTACAGTGGGATGAACTCCTTAGTACGTAAATGGGAGTTGATGTCAGAAAAGTTGAAGTCATCACGTTTATCACGAAGTTTAGTTGTTTATAGTTTGTCGTCAATGTCCTTCTCTAGAAAAAATGCAAATATGAAACACATATGTCAGACTTTGTGACATCTTATTTTTTTCGAATTTAGTGGGATATATTGAATCAATTTATGAATGAAACTGAATATTGTTATTTAATAAAACGTTCGTTATCTAAATGTCGAATTGAAAGCCACAGCAAAAGACTTCTTCTTTTATGTAGAAGTTTTTGAATGAAATATGCTTCATAGGTCTGTTGATAATGGAACACATTTAATACACCTAGAAAATCCTACAGATTGTTGGAAGACCCTGGTCTCCAAAAACTACATAGATATTGTCGATGAGAAACTATGAGGCATATTTTTAATACGATGAGGAACTATGAGGCATATTTTTAATACGATGAGGAACTATGAGGCATATTTTTAATATCAACCTAAGAATATATCAAAAGTAGAATCATAATAGTTTTATACCACATAGGTTTGTAGAAGATAAATGAAACAATATGAAAATTTGCGAGTTCAATTGTTATTGAAGAAGCAATTGTCTATGATGAAAAGCTTGGTTTTTAATTTATCGTGGGGAATAGTTGTATAAAGTGTTGATAATTCGTACGTTTTGATGCTATTGATTTTGGCAACATTTTATGATTCCAATTTTTTTTAGTATCCCTTTGAGAGATTGAAAAAAAGGTTTTGTAGAACATATGCTTGATCCCGCTATGTATTTTTGTTTGTGGGGATTTTCCTGAAGTTTAGGAATCTAGTATAGGTATTTCTTGTTAACGTTCAGTAATCAGTTGATATATCTAACTGTCATAGCTTTATTATGAAATAACAATCACGTTTGGGAACATGAATCTCTGGGAAGTTTTATGTTTCCAAAGATATTTGGGTTTTTTTATATGTTCATTAATTATGATGCAGTTTAGTAACAAAATTGATGATGGCTTCCGTTTGTTTAGAAGATGTACTACAATAGCCGTTTTATGAATAGCTTTGCAAAACATTAAAACATTTTTACATCGTAAAATAGTTGGAGACCACTGGTTTATTTAGTTAACTTGTTTCTACTCGTCGTGTGACAAAATACCACTGCAGAATTTCATCTAGGCCTAATTATGAGGAAATTGCCTCTTGTGCATCGACAATGGCGCTTTATTTAATATTTTATCATCAGTTGTCATACATGTAGTATATAATGATTAGGTAGACTTAGTCTCTTGAGAGTTACATCTGTCAATGTGACTTCTAATCAAACTTGTCATCATCGATGTGAATCTCATACTGGTCCCGTTCTGTAGAATAATCGTAAAGATTCAAAACATCAACAAAAATTATTGACACGCAAAGCAACATTTCTTTTTTTGTTTTCTACAGAGCTATTTTACAAATTTGAGACTTAATTGTAACAACCAATTATCACAAAGTGTCTGGCATATATCTATCTGTGCTAGGCTGCCCTGTATTTCGGGTAATCTGTGTCTAGGGAAATAAAATTTAGCTTAGTTGCAATGAAACCAATTGGCATCTATAACGAAATGGATTATTTGACAGTGTTTTGAAATGTACGGTGACCCTGAAGCATTCCATCTGGTGAACAATTGAACATTATTGCAAAAAGAAAGGGGAAGAATATTGTTCATAAAAAAAAAACAATTATCTTTATAATAAAATTTTTATTTGATAAACAAGCATTTACATTTATATGACCTAAAATCACCGTCTGAATTGGCTATCAATGAAAGTTTTAAAAAGAGCAAATAGAACATCATCCTTTAGAATTTGAGATTTATTTCTTGACACCCTTGCTCTTGCAGAAAGGGAGTCTTTATCGTCCCAGCGCTCCGAAACTTTCACATACAACACTGAGCGAGTGGCGATGGAACAGTCATTGCCTTGGCCAAGCCGGGAGTACACCTTATGATCTTCTGAACACTACTTGACACAAGACTGATTCTTACAACTCGATCATGATTTCAAAAAATCGAAATATAGACCTATGGGCTATTGTATCAATTGATCTCAATACAAAAAACCATGCATATGATTTCTTCTGGATCTGCAATAAATCTTTTTTTTTTTTTCTTCTAAAATTTCTATTTTGGTCACAGAAACACCAATGGCTCAGTGTATGTGGCTCCATTTGAACGTTTGTCTTTAGAACTCTTTATATTTTGGTTTTAAAGAAATTTATTCTCTTGTGACATGCTTAAATGAGCAATAAAATAACACGTATATTTTGGATTTACTTAGAGGAAATAAATTTACTATTGTTATCATGACGTACATTTTGCATTTACCTCCATATAGTAAATTTAAAATTTTGAACATGAAAGAGGTTTTGATTGTGGTAAGTGACCCTATATTTCCTAAATGATGAGGTTAAACTCAAGCAGGCTTATTCCCAGGTCGCTAAGATTCCTATATTGTTCAAACTCTCATGAACGATGACAGTAAGGATACGTATTATTCATGATTTGAATTCTGAACGTGACCTATATTTTCTGGATGAGTGATCAGGTAGATAGTTCCATACAGATCCATTCCAAAGTCTAAGTCTTACATAGACCGTCACGGTAGCTCAGTGGGTAGAGCGCTCGCTCCGTGATCGGAAGATCGTGTGTTCGAATCACGGTCACGACTGACCTAAGTCGATGAAAAGTAGATAGCAACTGTTCCTTCGCCAAACGCTCGGCACTTTGAAGTGAAAGTTGCGGGTCCTTCGGAAGAGACCTTAAAAACCGAGGCCCCGTGTCACGGTAAGCGTTGGCACGATAAAGAACCCTCACTGCTCAATGGCCCTGAGTGCCGAGTAAAGGTCTAAATTTGAAGCCCTTCACCTGTATATTGTGACGTCTCTGTATAAGTGAAAAATTCTCGAACAGGACGTAAAACAACATAAAATCAATCAATCAGACGCTGCATGTGACCTACCCTGATTTATTTCAGAGTAAAACGATTAAAGTTCTGAGAGTACTGTTATTCTCGAGCACTTGCAGTTCTATTGTTGAACAAAAGAGCATGCGATGACATGCTTCGGAAGCTGCAGGTACCTATATTCCCTGCATGATTAATAAATTAAAGTTATTTAGCTGGTCACTTAAGAATTATTACAAAAATAAACAAATCGTGCATGAGTGATAATATTTATGATGGGCACTTTGTTTCGGATGTTACATTTACAGGAACGTTTAAAGTCTTAAAGTAGACAAATCCTTACCTGACCAAACTTGCATATATAATGCATCAACAATACCAGGTAATACCTCGGATGCTGTACATGTATATAGCCTTTGTTTTTCATATACGTGATCGAGTTTTTTTTCTGAAAGAGGTCAATTCCCAAATAATTTCAATCTTAAAATGCCAGATTTAAGTAGTTGTTGCATCAGGGAGTAAAGCATTCATGTTTCAGATCCTACATTTTACGGCAATCGAAAAATGGTTTTAATAGAAAGGCACCTTTTGTGCTATCAATTTTTTGCCTTCTAAACGGAAAAAGGGAATTGAATCTTTGCGAAGAACATCTTAAATGGCAGCTGTAGAAATGGTTCTTCTAGTGAATTATAAATCCAGTGTTCTGAAAGTCGAGCATCATGGGTATTGTACTCTGTTTTTGAGTCTCGCTATAAAACCATTTCTTTAGGTAGCATTTCATTTACTTTATCTTTTTTCTTATCTTTCTTCTCTTTTTCTTTTTTTCTTTTCTTTTTTATTGGGACAAAAAGATTTCAATTTTAGTGCAAAAAATCGGAGTGAAGAATTTTTTTCATGCATTAATTATTGGCAAAAACTTTCCAGAGTTTATTGCAATTTTGATGGAAGATGATATTGTCAACAATATCATGCAAACCCAATGCCTTTGCAGGCCTGTAGAAACAGCAACCAGCATCTTAAGGAAAATTTACTATAGCAAAATACCATACTCAGAAAAAAGGGGTGCTGCCCCCCCCCCCCCCCCTAGCGTTCTATGGGCCTGCCTTTGGGCTTTTAAATTAGGTCTTTAATTTTGTATCTAAAACATACTTTTTGTAAATTCGTCTTTAAAATATGTATGTAGAAAGATAAAATCAATTTATTCTTTGATCACACTCATTTTTTTTTTAATTTTACCACAGGTGTATAAGTTGAATATCATATATTGATGAAGAAAATAACATTGTTGCTTTGGTTCCTAAGAAGGGTAAATATTCAATTTTGTTAACTTTATAGCAATATTGAACTCTATATGGTAGCTATTTGCATCCAGTAAGAGATTGTGTGGTAGTCAAAATTGAAAGTTAGGTGTTAAATGTTTTGGAAATCTACATTATACACCTATTTACTGGCTATGAGGACAATAGCAAGTTTATCGTTCCCCAAGACAGCAAATATTTCCCGAGGCGCAGCCATGGTAATCATGACACATAGCAACCATCGGATATCAAGTTATCGGATAACGAAGTGCAAGGGATCATGGGACAACCCGATAACGAAGTGCAAGGGATCATGGGACAAGACTATAGAATTCCAGTATGATTTTGACATCGCATGTCGAAATGTTTTGACGTCATAGTTACGTTGCTAATAACATTACGTCTCAGACTCGAGTTTCCTTGAACGCTCCGCCCACTGTTTATTTTAATTGGTTAAAATTATTAATAAATATTCATGAGGGAGTAGTCCCAGGGAGTAGCTCTGATTTTTCAGGGAGTAGTCCTCAGATGAGGGAAATAGTATCTTCTCAGGGAAATAGGACAGTTTTATGGTATTAATTTTATATGGAATAATAACAGTAGAGGTATAATAAAAATTTTTAAGTCATTACAGAGAATGGCTCTTAATTTTTGACTCACTTTCATTTTCACCTCAGACTGAAGTGATGATTATGATTAAAGAGATGTTCTGGAAGAAAATACATTAGAGATGGATGTCTCGTCTGTCATCTGTGAAAGTGATTATCTGGAGTGAGAACATTTTACAGATATCCTCTGATTCGTCTTCTGTGAAGATGTATGAGAAACCAGAACAAATTGAGGATCTTAGCAAAATATGGCACATTGTTTGAAATTTGATAATTATCGAAAAGATGTTTAGCCTTTTAAAAACAAAAAAGAAAGACACCAGGCACATAGCTTTATTACAACTTAAAGTGTTAGCTGCAATTTATAATAAAGAAGAAATAAAGGGAACGAAAATAAAATGCTTGTACGATTTATTTTTGTGAGGTAAATGGTAAATGAGAGAATTGTACAACACCAAAATACTTTTTGAATGGTCAGAATGCAGTTTTAATTTACACCAACTGATTGCTACGGCGTGGTTAACACTGCTCAGATCTCTGTGTCTGTTCTGTACCAAAGAGTACATGGTAAAATATTAATTGACCTATGGCACGATGACTTATTGACCTGTGACACAATGACTTATTGACCTGTGGAACGATGACTGTTTGACCTATGACACGATGACTTATTGACATGCGACACAATGACTTATTGACCTGTGGCACAATGACTTATTGACCTGTGACACAATGACTTATTGACTTTTGACACGATGACTTATTGACCTGTGACACTATACAATTATTGCCTTTTGATGAGGTCAATCCCTAGATATACAGACGTTAGAGAAAGCATATCGACCGAACAAGAGCGAGGTCGATATGCATTCTCTAAGGTCTATATCTATAGGGATTGTACCGAATCAGAAGGCTACAATTGTTTTATTTTTTTTTTCCATCAGTTAATAAAAAATGTCTTAAATTCCACGTTTTTAATGCTCAATACTTTCTCATATAAGTCATTGTTAAGTCATTCGCATTATGACGTCACAATTAAGAGCAGCTGCAGTATCTGTTTTTAGAAACATCCAGTTTATAAAGACTATTGTACGAAAGCGGTATTGTTGCTTCACAGAAGAACGTTTCCAATTTTAGAAACAGCAGGTTTATAATGTTTATAGAAGCTTAAAATAGAAACACCCAGTTTATAAGACTTTTTATACTTGATTACGTGATCTAGTTTGAGCCAGTCAGATAGCTGGCAACAATAGAATAATAATAATAAAAACAGATACTGCAGCTGTTATTCGTTACTGTGACGTCATAATGCCAATGACATAACGATGCCTTATATGAGAAAGTATTTTATCCTGCAACTACCCCTTGCATTGACCTAATAAAGGTAACCTAATAAACCAAAGCTTTATTCGGTCAATGCCCTAATAAAGCCTCGTGCATGTATTCCGACGTTCTAAAAGCATTGTGACGTCACACACATTGCAATGTTTACGCCGTGGCGTCCTAGTTTCAACTGCAGAGATGTGCCTAAATCTGTTGAAAATAGCTCCTTTGGGACGTCAAATGTAAAAATATGTTACAGGATAAACAAAATACATGATGACTGTCTTGAAATATAAGCGAAATTTGGGCTCGGGTCGAAAACGTGAAGGAGGGCTCGGCAAGCCTCGCCCTCCATCACGTTTTCTTACCCTCGCCCAAATATCGCTTATATTTCAAGACAGTAGCCATGTATTTTATATATACAATTATAGCCTTTTGATGAGGTCAATCTCTCGATAGACCTTAGAGAAAGAATATCGACCGAGCACGAAGTGCGAGGTCGATATGCTTTCTCTATAGTCTATAAATCTAGGGATTGTACGAAATCAGAAGGCTACAATTGTTTTTTTTTTTTTTTTTTTTTGGTCAGTAAATTAGAAATGTCTTAAATTCCATGTTTCTAACGCTCAATACTTTCTCATATAAGTCATTTCTATATCATTCGCATTATGACGTCACAATTAAGAGCAGCTGCAGTATCTGCGTTTAGAAATATCAAATTTATAAAGACTACTGTGACGTCAGAGCTATTGTTGCTTCACAGAAGAACGTTTCCAATTTTAGAAACAGCAGAGGCCTGTTCAACAGAGCGAACGTTCGCGAGCGCTCGCCAAAATTCCTTATCTTTCCAACAGAAATGTTCGCGAGCGCTCGCGAACGTTCGCTCTGTTGAACAGGCCTCAGGTTTATAATTTTTTTTAGAAGCTTAAAATAGAAACACCCAGTTTATAAGACTTTTCATAATTGATCGTGTGATCTAGTTTGAGCCAATCAGATAGCTGGCAACAATAGAGAAAAATAATAATATACAATTATAGCCTTTTGATGAGGTCAATCCCTAAATATATAGACCTTAGAGAAAGCATATCGACCGAGCACGAAGTGCGAGGTCGATATGCTTCTTTTTAAGGTCTTTATATCTAGGGATTGTATCAGCTGCAGTATCTGTTTTTAGAAATATCCAGTTTATGAAGACTATTGTGACGTCAGCACGTCTGTGTTGCTTCACAGAAGAACGTTCCCAATTTTAGAAACAACATGTTTATACATTTTTTAGAAGCTTAAAATAGAAACACCCAGGTTATGACTTTTTATACTTGATCACGTGATCTAGATTGAACCAATCAGATAGCAGGTAACAATAGAGAAAAATAATAAAATGACTTATTGACCTGTGACACGATGACGTGCTAGAAGACTTATCTGTGGCTTGTGAAATGGCATAATACAAACCAGTGACGAAAACTAATGAGCACTGACGCAGTGACACAGTAAATTGGTAAAAAAAAAAAAACTGGCATAAATCACAGTGAACTGGTACTATACTGGACCCGGATACTGTGAACTAATACAGTACTGATTTCAAATACTAGTTCAACAAATGGTTCAATACCGGTACAATGCTAACTTGTAACTCAGTGAACGGTACAGTATTATTGCTACAATACTAGATCATCTCGAACGTCTTCTCTCATCTCATCTCAACTCTGCTTATCAAAGAATTAGTTTGTATGAAAGTATCTAGTTAATTGCATTTTCAGAATCATATTTCTTTATTATCATATTATCATGTATCCTATATGATTCTAGACAATCGTTTCATCGAAATGACTTTACAAAGCTAAAATTCCCACTGGTTTCATTCAGAGTAATAAACAAGAGAAGTATCAGACTAATAACCAGGGAGATAAACTATTCTGCTCAAGTCGTCACAAAATAAATGGAAAGTAATTATATAGGGCTGATTAGTATACATTGGTAAAAAGGCATTGCCTTGGAAAGGAAGATGATAAATGATACCTTTTAATGAGTTCATTGTTATCGTATGTAGATGTTCAGCATTCCAGTGGATTTGGCATGAAAGTCTGCATTTATTTCAATACAAAATATAATTCAGAATATCTGACAAATCATGCCTTCTTCCATTACTAGACACGTCAACCAAAAAGACATTCATGAGGTCACACATTCAAAACATTAATTAAAATAACAAACATGGGTACATTTATCTCTTATAAGAAATTTTGTTTTATTAATAAAAAGGGGAGAAATAGGAAAAACAATATATTCAATCTAGATGTTGATTTTTTTATGTTAGTCTTTTTTTTGCTTTAGTCTACATAAGGTGTACTCGAGTTTCACCGTGCTGGATTGAAATCTCCACTCCTATTAGTGCCACACTGTCTTCCCATTAATAATTAAATGATTCAGCAAAATAAACCATAAAAAATAGACACGAGATGGCTTCAATCTTTTATAAAGCATAAGCGTGTTAGAATTAATTTCAGTTGTCTTTTGAATACAATTGTCATATTGTAATTTTTGTATTTACCGGGTGGTACTAAATACAAAAATTACAATATGACAACAGTTGTCATATTGTAATTTTTGTATTTACTACCACCCGGTAAATTCAAAAATTACAATATGACAGAATACAAAATAATGTCTTCACTTTAAACCAAACAATAACTCAATGTAAACATTTAATAAAATGTTTAATGAAATCATTTCTTTTACATAAAATCAACATTTTCTTTTTGTTCCCTAGACAGATGATTTTAATCCATACGCCTTCGTTCTGTTCATTACAGATATATTCCCACTACAGTATTTTTAATTAAAGCAGAGACACAAAGTGAATTAATACGCTACAAAAAATATTTTCACAATTTAAAGAATTGGAAGCATGCACGTTATATCTTCCCATCCATGTCTGTCTGTCCAAAAACAAAAAAATCAAAAAATTGAGAATGGATTTATCCGAGGTTTAAGAAAAGATGTACCCTTGCTTTTCCCTAGGAAAAATTAATCTGTTTTACATTGAAAATCCGTTTAAGGACCCTCTAATTCACTAACAAAAATATTTTTGGACATTGAGAAATAAACTGTGTAAAGGTGTAAATACTGAGATTATCTTTTCCATTTTCAACCTAGGTCACCTTCCATTTAACTCCATAAAAATATTCAAAGACAACAGAGTATTGAGGATCAGAAATCATTGCTGCTTTCTTCAGTGAGAAAATGTATGCATTAAAGTGTTTAATTATGCATTAAAGTGTTTAATTAATTTATCTTGGCCTAATAAAATTTAAAGAATGCTTGATCTGATGAAAGATTGATACACTGTTGATTTCAATTTATTTTTTTTCATTTTAGATCTAAAGGCAGATAACTCCAATTGCATAAAAAACCATGGAATTAGAATTCTTTAGTGTGCGGTGTTAAGATGGTTCTTAAAGAGACAATTGTTTGGATTTCTTCCAATCACTTGTTTACCTCAACTGTCCGCAGGGTTCTCAGAATCTCTCTCTCTCTCTCTCTCTCTCTCCTGTCATGGAATAAACAATTACTTTTGTCACTACCGAGTTTCACAATATCTACCGGTATATATGTATGTAGCATACGTCCATCTACACAGGTGAAAATTAATTACACTGAACCGTGACTAAGTGAACGGGTTACATGTATATATGGGCCTCAGATATAACGACAGAATAAAGGAATATGGGGGACAAATTCCTTTTACAAATCATGTTCAGCTTTAATAAGCGTATGCCATATTTTCCTATCTCCTATATCAATACTTGGGTATATAAACCCTTCGCAGTTGTTAAACCCGATTGCTTTTTTTTCATCGCTGCTGCTTGTCTTTGTTGTCCTTTTTCTTTACATTTTATTTCTGTGTTTGTTCTTTTAACATTGACCTGAGCAATTGGATCGAAAATATGTGGTAACTTTTTTTTCCCTGGCCTAAATAAGTCGTTTTTGTCGAGCCGCCCAGATGTGTCACAATAACAATGAAGGAGACATCCTTTCAGTTGAAGTCTGTGAAGCGAAATATATTTGAACTCTGAAAACAGCTGATGCATATATAGGGGCTGGAGGAGGACAGTTTTGAGAAGATAAATATGGCAGACAAAGATGACATTCTTTCATTTACAAATCCTGTTCAGCTTTAATGTCTTATTACCCTCGATGAAAGCTTTTTTTACATGTTGGTTGACCAACATTTAATAAAACAGTAGAAAACATGGTGAACTTTCTCCTAAAATTAAGCGAGTCACCACTAATCAAGCCCAATCTGTGTTTAAAGTTTGATGACTATCAAGAAAAGAATCCCTGAAAAATTTGTTAAATATATGGCAGAAGAGAATGTGAACCTGTCCACTCGTTACAGCCATATGTCTGCAAAATCTGCCAGGTACTAACAAGGATTCTGTTTATATTGGACAGAAACCTTTTGCTGATCAGCGTGTAGAAATCAACTGTAAAGCAGTTTACATCCTTAACTTTAAAGAGTTGGCTCCTTGGAGTATGCGTACCCAGTATACAAGTACCCAGTGCACTAGGCCCTTAAAATATATCTATGATCCAATTTCTTCAATAGTGTAACACTGCTTTACTTTTGAAACCAGCACACGACATACATGCATATGTTTAAATAAAATTTTATTTACTTCAATTTGTAAATAAAAACTTTTTACAGAAGGTTCCTCATGATTCTTTTCATTTTTGTATGTTAAAGCAATTTTTTTCCCTTCATCTCTTGTACAATGAAAATTTACAGACACTTATTAAACACATTACACAGATTTTGAAATGTAACTTTACCTTAATATGTTGTATATCATGGTCTTCCATAGACATACACGTATATTTCAAAGCATCCAATTTTTACAATATGTACAAGATACATGTATTTAAGTTTTTTTTTTAACACAAAACAAAGAACTAAATACACAGTACACTATTTAGCACTTCAGGGAAACTTGTCTATTTTGTAGAGTATCCCACTTTTGTGACCTTGTGAGCCTAACAAATCCCAGATCTCGTCTTCTTGTTTCACGAGCTAGATCTCATGAGACGACAAAGCTCTTATCTTCTCCTCTTTTTGTCCTTGTGGCGGTCTCCACTTTCCTCTCGTTTGCGTTTGTGGTCTGACCTGTGAGATGACTTATGTGGTGATTTATGAGGTGATTTATGTGGTGACTTGTGTGCCGACTTAGAAGAAGACTTGTGGGACGACTTGTGGTGTTTAGAGGAAGATGAGTGTTTATGGTGAGATGACGATTTTCTGTCATCAATTACGTCAAAGTTGGCCTCAGCATCAGCTGTGATTGTACAAAATTTAATATTATACATTTAAGCAGCATAAGCAAAAATTTATGAACAGTTCAATGAGACTTCTTTTCTCAGTATTTTCTTTTTATTTGATATATAATAAAAGTATTATGACCAAAGCATTCGATATATGACCATGAAATAACACTTTGGCCTTGACCCCCAAGTCAATAGGTACATTATGAAGGCTTTTGTCTTCTTCAGTTCAAAATTTAGGACTAAAGTCTCAATTGAAGGGAAAAATGAACATATGAAAAACATCTTCCATATAGGAGGTATGAAATGAACTATCAATCTCATAGGGCAGCAACATATAAAATCTACGTATTAAGAATACGCTAGAAAAACCAAGCTGTTCTATAGTAATAACTGACCTCTCCTAGCCTCCTCCTCCAGTTCGTCCCAATCTTTACCGCTCTCTTCACTGGAGCCAAGTTCCTCCTCTGTAGAAGACACACAAACAGACCATTATATCAGAAATGAGTGAGTCATACCAGGGTTTTTAACCCCCCCCCCCTTTATTTATATAATTTATCTGTCAAGTTCATAATACATTTTAAAACTAAAGCGAGAAAAATCTCTTTGCAGTAAATGCAAATTCCTTTTGTGTGTTCATTGTAACTGTTTTTTACTCTATTTTAAAGCATTCCATTAGGAAAGCAACCAAATTTTAAGCTGATACAAGAGTTCACATATAGGTACATGTATGTGGCAAACAGTGACCAGAACAAGTATATGGCAAACAGTGACCAGTCCAAGTGTTGGTTTTACCTGAGGAGTCCTCAGCTTCTCCTGACCAATCACTCTCCTCGCTGTAATCACTGGAGTCTCCCTCCTCGCTGTCCGCCTCGGAGGGAGTGTACGCCTCATCATCTTCATCATCCTCATCATCTTCAGCCTCATCCTGACAAAAACAAACAATTGCGCCCCTGTTAGCAGACCTATTTTTGTATTCATATGAAGCAGAATTGATTGAATTGATTACATGGGAAAAAGAAGTCTCTTGCTGTGGCCTTCAACTCGACATTTAGATTTATCGACAACGTTATTATCAATTAACAATAGTTATTTCCATTCATATGTCGACATGAATATCCCAGTGAGCTTGAAATAAAAGATACCACAGAGTCTGACACATCCGTTTCATATTTGGATATTTTACTAGAAAAAGACGTTAATGGTAATCTAACAACCAAGCTTTATGATAAACTTGATGACTTTAACTTTTCAATCGTCAACTTCCCTTACTTATGCAGCAATAAACCTTCATCACCTCACATGGGGTGTATATCTCTCAGTTGATTCGATACGCAAGAGCTACTTAAAAGGTAAGTTATTGACAAACGAGTTGATGAAACAAGAATATCAACAGTCTCATTTAAAGTTATCATTTTGCAAGTTCTATGGTTGATACAATGACCTTGTCAGCAAATACAATCCATAATTAAGTCATATGCTGACTGACGTTTTTCATACTAATTGTTAGGCCATTATTTACACACTGAATTGTCGACAGATTTTTTCCGTTATTTACCGATCGTGACAAGGAGCACACAGCGGGTGTGACCTGTGGGCAGGGGATGCTCACTCCTCCATGGCACCTGATCCCACCCCGTTTTTGGAGGTCTGATTTTGCTCTGCTCCTGATTTGTATAGTTTTAATGGACTTTGAGCTTGAATACTGTTCGTTATCTCCATATTTCATACAAATAAAATAAAACATTCAACATCTTCATCCTGACAATCACTAACAATATACAAATTACACACTGTATAACAATAATATACAAATTAAACACTGTATAAAGAGGAATTTCTGACAAATATTAATAAAATTTTTTTTATCTAATGCAAACTGTAACTGAAGTAAATAAAGTAGTTAAAATCCATGGTGTTTTAAAATCTTGTGAGTTTGACGACTTCAACCTGTGAAAAGTTCTATCTCTAATCTATAAACTTACTGCACTCTCAGGCTCTAAAAATGACCACCCTCCATTGTCAAAGAATCCCTCTGGGTCATCAGTGATGGTCTTCATAATTTTGGCCCAGTTCAAGCTCTGTATGCCCTCTGTGTAATGGACTTCACAAGAACTGAAGGAAAAAAATCCTACCTGAGCTCTTTTACTTACATAGATTTTTGCTTCTCAATAAAGATGTTTTTCCCCTACATTCTCATCACCATCAGATCTGAAATCCCCCTCCCCCCAAAAAATTTACTAGTAATTTCTTCAAATATTGTTGACAGATTTATTTTGTTTTAACACTTCCTAATAATGATAATGCCTGTTGAAACAACATTAACAAACTACTGTAGACATGGAAATTTACACGTTGGGTAGTATTTATGCTAAGAACACAATAAGAAAGCTTTTGTGTAAGTATCCCACACATACCAACATAGTTACAACTTTATACATGTTTTACTCAATATCAACAACACATAATCCCGGTATGTGAGGGGAAAAAAACCTATAACTATGCTATTAATTTAAGTAATTAACAGCATGCCTTAATATACAGTACTAACAAAAAGAAAATATTTATTCACATTGGGACAGACCTGTTATTTGACAGCAGCATGTTTTTCAAGAAAACTTACTTTAGCCAATCTTTAACATGGTCTAACATGTTCATTGGTATTGAGTTAATCATGGCTGTTTTCTTGCTGTAATCTTTAAACACGAACACCATATCAAAGTTCTTCAACTGGAACTGAACTCGCTCAAAGTGGATCAGCTCAACTTCATCAAGTGACACAACAAACGGAGGCTATAAGAATAAATTGAATCATCAAATACTCTGCAGCAACTGTGTACAAGTTAAAACACAGTCAAAATACACATTGTATTACATCACTGCTATTTTTATCTGATACCACAGAATTATTCAAGATAATCAAGGTTTTCAAATTAGAAAATTAAACCAACAAGAAAATAAGGATATTGATACCCATTCTGTAAGGTTGACCAGGCAGCCACTGGTTGGTTGCAACAATACTGTACTCCTGAATGGAGCTCCATAAAATCCGAGCTCTCGGAATGGGGAGTCAAACTCTACTTCTCCTTTTGTAATAGCCTCAACTTTTTCACAGAATCCCTTGAAGGCGGCCTTCAGTTTTTGTCTCAGCTCTCGTTCAGCCTGAAAATATATTTATTCAGATTATACACTGCAATGCAAAATTCTCATGAAAAGGATGCAACTTATGCTTTAAATAATATCATAGGCATATCAAGTTTACTAATAAATTTTAATGGATAATTAATGGACAATTTTTTTTTTGGTTTGCATGTACATTGTTGTTATTTTACATCAAAACAATTTCTGCAGTATAAGCCATTGTGATGAACATTTTTTTTGGCTGAGAACTACACCTGTTCAGCATGAAGATCATCCCTATCATGCATGTGCTGGTGCTTCCCTAAATCTGTCGTGACCTCTCCCACTTCAGTATAAAACTGCACATCAACATGTTTCTTCTTTCCAAACAGAATGGCATGCTACAAAATACATCACAATTCTGCATTTACATGTATTTGTAGAGATATTTTTTTCTTTGTTTTCAGTTTGAAACTTTGAACATTCCAAAATATTTGCATACACTGTATGTTCCACGATTTTAAGTTGACATATTTTTGCAGTGCAAATGCTTTTTTTAATGCCTCTACAAAAACAAAACTACATGCATTTCCAACATGTACGACTTCTACACTGACCTTGAGATGAAAGTGTAGAAGGATGACCATTTCCCCGTCACACGGTTGGAAGAAGGCATTTTTGATGTTGTTGTACAGAATATCAACCTTGTCTCCTCTGATGGAGGTAAAACGGAAACCTGTGTATGTTCATACAAACAGTTAATAATAGCAAGCACAAACACTAAAGCCTTGTACAACATGACAGAGATATTGTGATGGAGGTGAAACGGAAACCTGTGGATGTTCATACAAACAGTTAATAATAGCAAGCACAAACACTAAAGCCTTGTACAACATGACAGAGATACTGTGATGGAGGTGAAATGGAAACCTGTGGATGTTCATACAAACAGTTAATAATAGCAAGCACAAACACTAAAGCCTTGTACAACATGACAGAGATATTGTGATGGAGGTGAAATGGAAACCTGTGGATGTTCAAACAAACAGTTAATAATAGCAAGCACAAACACTAAAGCCTTGTACAACATGACAGAGATATTGTGATGGAGGTGAAACGGAAACCTGTGCATATTCATACAAACAGTTAATAATACCAAGCACAAATCTAAAGACTCGTACAACATGACAGGGATATTGTGTAAAGGAAGCATACTTCAAAACTAACTTAAGATAACAAGTGATACACATTAAATATAATTTGTATTGGAATCAGTATAATTTGTCAAAATGAATTATCCAAAATCAATATTTCTAAGGTTTCAACTGTCCCTTTAACTAAAGAAGTAAACAAAAACCAATGAGTAGGACAGAAATACAGCTAATACAACCATCATAATAGTTCTTTTCAGAATTTCTATTCTTTTCAATTACCGCTTGAATTTCCACCAAAAACTCATTTTTCTAATGACACATGTTCATATACATTGTATAACCAAGATGTACACCTTTGACATTTATTAACAATACAGTATTTCAGCATTTTGCTTGTATTCATCGACATAAACCAATGTATTTCATGTTCAGTAGAGAATATTGCCTGTATGAAGCTTTCTTATTAGTCTCACCATTGGTGTGTGCCTCCAGAGTTCCTGATATTCTCTTTGACACAATGTTTGGTCGAATGTAGAGGTCCTTCAGTTTGGGGTTTCCTCTGTTTGGATTTACTATCAGTGTGTCTTGTTTAACAATGCCCTACACAACCAAAACAAATATTCATATAACAAATCATTCCGTTTAATCAAAATGTGATCCAAGTTTCATGTTATTTAAACACTATACAACTTAAGTGGTACATGTATAACTGTGTTGCCTTGTAACAGCTGATTTATTTAACATTACATACAATTAAATATCCTCACCTCTTTTTCTCTTTCCTCTGCTTCTCGAGTCTTGAACTTTTTCTGGACCTCTTTGATCAGTCTGTAGGCTGTGTTCAAGTTAGAGGATGGGGCAGATAACTCCCCAGGCTCTTTTGTATTGGAACTTCTGTAAGTTCTATTGGCAAAAAGAAATTATGATCTTAACTAAAAAAAATAAAAAAATGCATCTTGATTCAAATTTCTATAGACATTTGTTATCTGACTAATGTAAACCAATTCTTCAAAGGCTTTTCTCTCTTGCACAGTTGTCATTCAGATATACAATATCCATTGGCAAATGACACATCCAAAGAAAAAAAATTGACTAGCGCAGAAAGTCAATCTTGATGAGTTAGAATAACAAAGTATTAATTTCATATCTCAAATCTACTGTATATGTCAACACTTAAGAATCAGGAAATTGTAATTTTTTTTAAGCTAATATTTAGAGACACACATAGAAATAATAAATAAACTCTCTTGTGTAAAATATGCCGAGATCTTACATTTCCTTCAGGAATGTGGCATCAGGTTGTGGGAAGCTAGTGCCTTCATTCCGTCCCAGAGAAGACCCAGGGTGAAAGAAGTTGATACGTAGGTACGTGTAATCCCCCTCTACTGACTGGCTTATGTTCTATAAAAAGGAGTTCAATCAAAATTGTGAAATACAAAAACACAGTACAAAGAGTTAAACAAATTATCAGTGAATTGGGAGCGAATCACACATACGTCTCCCTACCTTAATTGTTGCAATGTGAAATGGAGTGGGGGTTCCAAATATGGGCAAAATTACTGTTTCATATTTACGATCTGAAAGATAAGGTTAACATAGATATAAAATTCTGTGAGATATAGCTGGTATTCAAAGTGATTGTATATTGTATATCTTTTTCTAAACTCACCAACATACAGCTGTAGATTTCGTATCTCAGTCTCCTGGGGCATCTTTGATGTTGATGAATAAGAAACAACAGACTTCCTTACTCTACAAAAACAAAGTCTCTCTGTTAACTTCCCTTCCCCATCAGTTATTTTTACTCTACATTAAATTACACGATTTTTTTTAAGAAACATTCAATCTAAAAACATGGCTCAATCGTACAATTAAACTGAGACCTTCTATTATAGAGAAAACAGAAAAATCCTTTTACTTTTTTTCCTCATTATCTCCCTTGAGTCCTTTCAGTCTCTCTCGGGCATCTTCATTGATTTTACTTGCCAGTTCTTTTTGATGTTCCTGTCTTTTTTCTTCTGAAGTCATTTCAGTCTGAAATTTACATAAAATAAAAGTATATCATTAGGTTCTACAATTTTAAAACAGGCAATCCAACTGTTGATCTCGAAGATTTTTGTTTTTGATTCTTTCCACTAAAATTTGGTTAACAATGGCAAAACCATTACATTTGTTGATTCATACTCAATTTCCAAGCTATCCAACATTTTGACCAATTTTAACAATTTACTCCTAGGTATTTAGTCTGAACTCTCTAATGGTGAATTATATCAGAATTATGTAACCTTACCTTGAATTTACATTTGAAAACACATTCCTTTATCCTCTACCCAGAAAGTAAGATTTATCTTACCCTGGTTCAACTGTCCACAAGGGCATTCCTTTGGCCCCTCCCTAAAAAGACAGGTGCATCTTACCGTGTACACGGGGGCATTCCTTTGTCCCCTCCCCAGGAGGACAAGTTGCATATTACCCTGGTTCAACATTCCTTTGTCCTTTCCCAAGGAGGACAGGCATATCTTACCCTGCTTTGACTGTCCATGAGGGCATTCCTTTGTCCGCTCCCTAGAAGGACAGGTGCATATTACCCTGGTTCAACTTTTCTTTGTCCTCTCCCGAGGAAGACAAGTGTATCTTACCCTGGTTCGACTGTCCATAAGGGCGTTCCTTTGTATTCTCATGAGAAGGACAGGTGTAACTTACCCTGGTTCGACTGTCCACGAGGGCATTCCTTTGTCCCCTCCCCAATAGGACAGGTGCCTCCTCCTTCTCCTCCTCTTCCTCCACCTCGTCTGGGTCTTTAAGGAAGATGCACACATGCTTGATCTTCTTCTGTTTGGTTGTTAACAGTGAAGCTGGAGAGCCCTGATAAACAATTAAACAATAATTCTCTATTCACACCTACATTCAGTCTTCCCATTTCACTTCAGTCAGACTTAATTCTGAAATAGCACTATTCTTTTTCTCTATAACTTTCTTCCATGCATTATGATTATGTACAAATATTCTAAGAGACGTAACTAGCTCTTGTACACACCTCATTCACAAGGACTGTGTCACCCAAAAAGAGAGCATACTTCTTGCCTTCATGCTCCAGATCACCAAATCCAACATTGATATTGAAAGTCATTCCTGCAATCAGTTAAATAATATATGTAAATACTTTAATACTTGATAATTTTTCCTGAAGTAGCACAATAAACAAAACTTTCCATGGCACAAAAAAAGATTCTTCTTTCTTGTCAGAAATAAAATGGAATATTCTGCACAAAAATAAATACTTGTTACTCGATTCACTGGTGAAATTGATAAATCAGTAACTGTCGCAATTAGGTCATTTCCTACCTTTCTTAACTTTGGCGCTGGTCTTGGCTGAAATCAGTAGTGAGCCCTCCCTAAACTCAATCCCCATGGCGAATCCCAGAGACTTGGTCATCTTACTCTCCAGATCCGAACGCTGCTTCTTCACAAACGACACGACACCCTCATAAACTTCACTTAGCTTGGTTCCTGCAAAATATAGGTTAACATATAAATAGACCTGTAGAAATTTGTAAAGACAACATTAACACATCATTAGCACCATCAACAAAATAGTAACTTCCTGGGTAGTAGTTTCCGTACCATCCTGTAGTTTGTTCAGAATCTCCTCCTCAACTTTCAGGAGGAAGTCGTAGTCCTTCTGCTGTTTGTCTGAGGGGTCCACCATCAGTGTTCGTACTATGTTAGCACAATAAGACTTGTACCTCACCCCCAGGGCACAAATGATGGTCCCAAAGTCCAGGTTAGAGTCATCACTATCAACAAACATACAAATTAATTAGATATTAAAGATGCCATTCAATTTTCGCAGAGAGTCAAATCAAAGAAGTTTCGTCTTTACAGTTACAACAAAAATGTATAATGGTTGTATAAAAAGTATAATACACAGAAAAGACAACTGATTCTTTTGATTATATTTATTTTAGGATTGCCATATTCTGCCCCTTAAAATAAATGAAGTCTTTGACACCTGCAAATGGCTTTTGGTGGACAATAAACAGTTTGAATATGAGTATACTCCACCAATACAAGAGGCCCATGGGCCTTGAATCGCTCTTCTGATTAACTGTACAACCTATCACTTCTATTTGAAGCCTCGAAGTATCCTGTATATTTACATAAACCCTTGAAATTCCAATTCACACTCTGAGAACCCAAGATGATTCTAAGCCAATTAGTACCTGAGAGTTGCTCATGGTGACCTACTTATCACTTGTCATTCTCTGAGGACCCATCAACTCAGTTTGATGATTCTAAGCCAATTAATACCTAAAATATTTTTTAAAATTATAATCATAAAATTTTATAAGTAGGTCAAAGTGACCTACTTTTCAATTGTTTTACTCCAAGGACCCAAGATGCATCAACTGACAAAGTTTGATGATTCTAAGCCAATTAGTACCTGTAATATTTAATTAAAGCCATAAATTTTCAAAAGTAGGTCACCATGACTTACTTTTCAGTTGCTGTACTCCGAGGACCAAAGATACATCGACTGACAAAGTTTGATGATTCTAGCCAATAAGTACCCAAAATATTTAATTACAGCCATAAATTTTCAAAAGTAGGTCACAGTGACCTACTTTTCAGTCAACCTACTCCGAGGACCAAAGATGCATCAACTGACAAATTTTGACGATTCTAAGCCAAATAATTCCTGAAAATATTAAATACAGCCATAAAATTTTAAAAGTAGGTCACCGTGACCTACTTTTCAGTTGTTGTACTCCGAGGACCCAAGATGCATCAACTGACAAAGTTTAATGATTCTAAGCCAATTAGTACCCGAAATATTTGATTAAAACCATAAATTTTCAAAAGTAGGTCACCGTGACCTACTTTTCAGTTGTTGTACTCCGAGGACCCATGACGCATAAACTGACAAAGTTTTATGATTCTAAGCCAATTAGTACCCGAAATATTTTATTAAAGCCATAAATTTTCCGAAAGTAGGTCACGGTGACCTACTTTTTAGTCAATCTACTCTGAAGACCCAAGATGCATCAACTGACAAAGTTTGATGATTCTAAGCCAATTAGTATCCGAAATATTTAATTAACGCCATAAATTTTCAAAAGTAGGTCACTGTGACCTACTTTTTAGTCGACCTTCCCCCAAGACCCAAGATGCATCAACTGACAAAGTTTGATGATTCTAAGCCAATTAGTACCTGAAATATTTAATTATAGTCATATAAATTGAAAAGTAGGTCACGGTGACCTACTTTTCAGTTGACCTTTTTTGAGGACCCAAGATGCATCAACTTACAAAGTTTTATGATCATAGGACTTAAAATGTCCAAATTATGCCTCTAAAATGCTTTGAAATCGAATGCCTGCAAAGTTCAAAAAGTAGGTCACTGTGACCTACTTATTAATAATTATGTTTTTTGGCCCCAAGATGCATCATCTTACAAGATTTAATGATTCAAAGCCTCCCCGTATTCGAATTAATGACCTCAATTGTTTTAAAAAAGATTAGCCATTAAATTCAAAAAGTAGGTCAAGGTGACCTACTTTTTAGTTGACGTACTTTGAGGACCCAAGATGCATCAACTGACAAAGTTTGATGATCATAGGCCTTAAATTGTTCAAAATATGCCTCTAAATCATTTTGAAAAAGAATGGCCGCAAAATTTAAAAAGTAGGTCACCGTGACCTACTTTTGAGTCAACATGATATGAGGTCCTTAGATGCACCAACTGACAAGATTTGATGATCCTAGTCCTTATAGTAAGCAAAATATCAACATTTTAATAAAATGTAATTTTTGGTCAACTTTGAAGTGACCTTGAGACCACGCCCTTTGCCCCAGGGTAAATCCCCGTGCAAATTTTAATCTACAACATATTCTCATCCTTTTGTGTAAGTTTGGTGATAATCTGCCCAGTGGTTCTTGAGAAGAAGATTTTTTAGCAACCAGTACTTTTGTTTCTATTTTCCTAATTATCTCCCCTTGTTAAAGGGTCACAACCCCAGTTTTAGTATAAAAGGGAGCCCTTGGGCCAAGGATACCCTGTGACAAATTTGACAGTAATTGGCCAAGGGGTTCTTGAGTTATGGCCCATATTCTAAAAAGTTTACGCACACCGCACAAATGGCCATAGCATTAGCTCTTTGAGCCTTTGGCTCAGAAGAGCTAATAAAATGTTTTTTATTGCTCCTGTACCTGACAGTGGAGAATTTCAGACTGTATTTGCCTCCACTCTGTATGATGGCTGGGTAACACATATCGAGCTGTCCCACATCCACCCCACTGACTATCTTCTTGTTCTGTAGAGCCTGCTCCACTCCATCAGCCAGCTTAGAATGCTTCACTTTCTGTAGAAAATAAACATACAGCTGATATTTAATATATCAAACCCTGAATGACAATGATATGTTCAATATATCAAACCCTGAATGACAATGATATGTTCAATATCTCAAACCCTGAATGACAATGATATGTTCAATATCTCAAACCCTGGTAAATAACATGATGTTGAAGTGAAGTAGCTGTTCTCTAACAAACAACAAACATAAATTTGACTCTAAACTTTGGAATCTCAGATATCTTATTTCTCAATCCAATAACAGTCCAGATATTGTGGTTGGACTGTAGTTATACATCTAAATACATGTAATCTATTTATGTATAGCTGACCTGTTTTTATGTCATTTATCATTTCTTCGAGGTGCAAGAGAATTTCTTATTCAAATGCTATTCATAAATCCACTATAACAGGCTATATTCAGTCTTCCCTGCATGAATTACTTTCATCATAATATTTAAAACATTGCTGTGACGTCATGCATTTGTTCTAGCAGTCTAAAAATTTACCTGTAGCCGTCCGATAATAATAATTAACAGTCCAATAATATATTATCGGACGGCAGTGATAACAAAATTGGACAGTAGTTAAAAAACAACAACTAGAGTGAAATCAAGGTTTAATTTGTCCAGAAACCAAAAAAAAATTAGGTAGAAAAAAATCACAGAAAGCGATCGCGAGGAAATTAAGTTGTTAAAAAAAGCAAATCCAAGAAGAAACTGGAGTTTTAATCTTCCTCAAAAGTATTACTTTCCATTCGGTTTTTTGCAAAGCGTTTTCGATACAGCTCTGTGAATAAGCCAATTTAAATCCATTTCTGATCAATAACCAGTCTGTGAATCTCATCATTTAACGAGGTTTGTTCGCCAATGACAGCAATTTTAAAACCCAAGATTTTTTTTTTATATAATCCCATCAAAAATTTAGATAAAAATCCTCATTTTTACTTTAAATGCATTTTGAAGATATCATCCAACACTGTATCTGTATCAATGTCAAACGCACTTAAAAAATATTCCGAATCATAAAAAAATCCTTCACCACCTGACCACTGTCCATAGTTCCTGCTAAGCCAAATGACTGCCATTGAATGAATGAATGTAACAAAAGAGTTCACTCACTGATTTTACTGTCTTAAGAAAAAAAAACTTTCTCTTTTCTTTTGTCTACTTATTAGATGGTTTCAGGTAGAAAACTATTGATGCCTGAACTCCTATTGTGTAATTATCGGACTCCTCCAGGTAACTTTTGGACATTTAAATAGCAATGTTTAAAGTAAGATATATGCCTCATACAATTCTTTATGTAAAATTATCAGACTGTTTTCGGCCCTAACGGGCCTCAAACAGTCTGATAATTTTACATATAGAACAGTATTCGGCATATATCCATTACTTAAATACACACCAAAATAGTTGCCCTTTCTCTTAATGTCTATTTAAAATAGTTTGTCTTGCCTTTTCAGCATCAATGATTTCCATGATCTGCTCTCGCAGATATTTGGAGAAGACCTCACACGTGACTGCTGATGCCTTCTGCATAGTTTTGATCTCCGGTTCTTCTTTAACAGCCATGATATAAGCCATAACTGAGCTAACATCCACCTGTAAAATCAAGGACTCTAGCATGATGTACATACATGTATGTCTCAATGACAAAAGCCTGTCCTTTTATCTACTTTATGCTAGCAAGATTTATCACAAATTTTCAGAATTTTAATATCACTTCAAATCCAACTAGAACTGTCCAAAAGGGACAAATACCCCCCGCTGGGTTTTTCAGAGAAGGTACCAAATCACTAATGTTTTCTAGATGTGAGAGGTGTTCACAATTTGCTTAAACATTTAGAGTGAAAATTTAATTACTCGTTATATTTTTTTTTAATGAATGAAACTAAGGTGCAGCCTAATAAAACATCCATACTAGTCACATGCTAGTAATCATGTAACAGAGACATTTTTGTGCCTCTGCTAGGGATTGAACCCGGGGCCTCTGGCTTGCCAGTCCATGTTACATTATCTGGCTAATTTTGTTATAAGAGTTATCCCCCTTAGATATTGATTTTTTACATATACTTGGTTTGAGTATGCGCAAGGAGCCAGTTGTAATTTCCGTCCTGAAATACAAAGACCTATACAAAAACGTGCTCCTCAACTTGTTATCATTTAGGCCTATCAGTGTATTGGATCTTTGCATACATACAAAAAACATAACAGTCCAGTGCTCTACCAATTGAGCTAAAGGGTTAACCCTCTTACCCAAGCTAGTAGGAAGCCATGTATCTGACACTACCACATTTACAGTGTTTTTTATTACATTGAAAAAATAGTTGATATGTCATCTTTGTGAGACATGACACTCTGCAAATTGATTGTTGAAAAAAAAAAAATCATAATTAATTATACAAAATCAAATTGATCTTAATACCTTTATATCCAACTCATTTTAAAAATAAAAGGCTGGTTCCAGTAACTATGTATTTTGACAGATATAAATTACAATTAAGAGACTTAGACAACAGAGATCTTTATTTCTTTCTGCCCAATTCCCAGGAGATATAGATAAGACCTGCTTGATCAGAGATGCCCTAACAGCTTCCCACACTGAACTCATTAATTAATCTTTAACTGGATGCATTTCCACTCATTACTCCCAAGGGACTAATGGATTTACACTATCTGCTGTGTAATGTAAAAACTGTTTTTAAAACTTTGTGATTTTTTTTTTATTTCTAATGAGTAGTTTTAAGCTGTAGTTCACATTTTTGTACAGATGTTCTAGATTCTATGTCTCAAACCTTAGACATGAACCCAAAATGACTAAGTCAATAAAAATGAAAAAAAAAAAAAACACCTGTAAAATGCAGAAAAATTATCAAATAATGTTGAAAATACCAGGTGCACATCTTCGTATGGTAAATAATAAGTGTACAAATTTTCATACAAATCTATGCAGTAGTCTCTGGGAACAGATCCGGACAAAACCACATGATAAAAATGAAAAAAACACCTGTAAAATGCAAAAAAATTACCCAATCATGATGAAAATACCATGTGCAAACCTTCATATGGCAAAGAATAAGTGTACAAATTTTCAGAAAAATCCTTGCAACAGTGTCTAAGAAATGGTCCGGACAAAATCTTGTCTATAGACAGACGGACAAGCTGATTCCAATATACCCCCCCCAAACTTCGTTTGCGGGGGGTATAATTAATGATAAATTCCAGGTTATTTCTCTTATTTCTGTGTTCACAGCTCACTATTGGGGTAAGTTTGGGATCTATTTTGGTTACTAGCCGTGACCTTAAAGCAACTTACTTAGGGCTATTCCAGGAAAAAATGTACGGGAGGGTTGGACGGCACTTCATATATTTTTGTATGGGTAGTGGGTCTGGAGCAATTAAATTTGTATGGGAGGTTGTCTTCACTCGATATATTTTCAGATGGGTGGTTGTATTTACCCTCACAAATAATCAAGTGCAAAGTACTTCTTTCCTCTCATTTTGTATAAATCGGTAAATACTGATATTTTCGTCCTAAACAGTTGTAAAGTGTGTTTACATTGAAAGTGAAAGTAGAATCGAACAAAACGGAAACAAGGGCAGATAACTATAAAAGCATGTGCAACTGTGACTGCAATGACAGTGGGGGATTGGAAAACGGATTAGTTGTGCTTTGGACTCCCTGGTCCAGTTTCTTTTCGCCATTTTATTCAAACATGATTACATTGGTAAATTAAATGATATTAGAAACAATCAGAAAGATCGTTTTATTTTAAACCGAAAGTAGAAAAAAAAACGTATCTGACAATGAACGTTTTAGAGCATGACTACGGAGTTTGCAAGTCAAATATTTTAGTTCATACCACATACAGAGTAAAAGGAAGATGAGATATGAGTTTGAAAACAATATGAAATATATTATGTCAAAAACATGCCAGTCCTTAACCTGTTAAGTGTTAACTTGTCGAACTTGTATGCACCAATGGTCTAAGTTGTTAGATGGGATTAAGAATTCATTAAATATATTTTTTAAATCAAAGTTTTCACTTCACAGACACTGCCTACAGAAGTTTAGTCCCCCCCCCCCCAAAAAAAAAAAAGAAAAAAAAGCAAGAATCATTTTGTTATGAACAAGGTGAACAACAATTGTTGAGGATAACTAAGCTATAATTTACAATATTAATTTTGATTAATTGTAGGAATGTCATTTCTACTAGTACATGTGTACACATACTTGTAAAAGATTTACCTAAGCTTTACAGACTACAAAGTCATGCATCAGAACAGATATACAAATCACTATAATAAAGACTTTCAGTGGTGTGTATCATAGGCCTAAAGGAACATATTTTTTTAAGCTGAAGCAGGAACACAGGGAACTGTTTTACCAAAAAACTTATGACTAAGACTAAAAACTTTAGTTGTTCATAAAATCTTACAAAACTTATGTTTCTGTTAAAAATTGTTGGCATAAAACTATCTTATTTTTTTTCCGAAAGATTTAAAACATTTTTAAAGTAATGCAAAAAAGAAATTTATTTGCATAATAACATTTTGATCTTAGTCATAAGTTCTTTTGTAAAACGGGCCCTGGTTGGATAGATGTCAAAACCCAACACTCATTCGGAGTCAGATAAATTACAATACCTGAAAAAAGTACATAAAATTTTATTGCATATATATGTGTGACACAATTTTTTTTTTTTAATTTAGATGGGTGGTTGTATCAAAAGCAATTTTAAATTGATGGGGGGGGGGGGGGGGGGGGGGGGTAGAAGGTAATTAAAAATGTATGGGTGGTGGGGTAAAAATAAAAGTGCCTTCCAACCCCCCCATACAATTTTTCCTGGAATAGCCCTTATACTACAATAGAATGATATTTTTTGTTACCTTTTGGAATGAGGCGCCACCTAGTGCGGACCTCCAGCTCTCCATAAACTCCCCAGGAAACTTGTCTTTACTGAACTCCCCCACAGATTTTCCCTACAAAATATATCAGTAATAATCACAGTATGAAATATTTCAAATGACCAACATAAAAATTATGCTGTAATAGTCTACAGTCAGAATCTCAACGGAATTTACCTTTTTGCTTGATTTGATTTCACTTATCAGCTTCTGAAAATTCCCTTTGTCCTTGTCTCCCTGTACGAAATTAGAAAATCAAACTGAACACATTGTTTCTGGCTACATTTTTTCAAATACAGTGTTTTGAATAAATTTATATCACTAAATCCAATCAATATGAATTGTTCAAAGGTAATGTAGTGTTTTCTTAAACTTACATTCATCAAATGAAACCTACATGTACAAGAAGTAATTAGCACTATCTTTATTAATCCTCAATATAAAACCTTCTAGATTTCAGTTTTCTCACCTTGTCTCTGGTCAACAGTTTGATCTGTGGCTGGTCATTTTCTTTGGATGCCTCCAGCTGTTTCAGGAAGTCAATCTTCTTTTTACTAGCAAGGATAGAGATGCTTTTTTCACAGAACACCATAATGGTGTCTGTCAATTCATACCCAAATAGCCATGTCTGAAATGTATAGAGAATTGAACCATTAAAACATACAGTATGTGTAAAAAAAAAAAATAATTTTATAAATTCTGGATCAAAACCTTCTTTCTTCCACTACTTCACAAGTATTGTCCACAAAACTGATTTTTTGGAAGGTTATCCATAAAATTCAACTTTGCTTTAATTTGTATAAATAGCTTTCCTCCTTGAAAACTTATTCATTAATTGAAGCTTTCTCTAACAAAACTGCACGACGCAATTAATCTGAAATCACTGGTTTTCATCACTGAATGTACAGAGTTCTGTCATTTACCTGTAGAGCTGTTGACTTCATCACTGAATGTACAGAGTTCTGTCCCTTACCTGTAGAGCCGTTGACTTAGAATGTACAGAATTCTGTCCCTTACCTGTAGAGCCGTTGACTTAGAATGTACAGAATTCTGTCCCTTACCTGTAGAGCCGTTGACTTGGAATATACCACTTCCTCGTCAACCCCAACAGCCGTAACCAGGGCATCAATCTGACTTAGGGCATCACTGGAGGATTTCTGTAACATGGTCAAATAATGAAAAGTGGTGCTTCTTACAATTCTTGTTTTCATTTTCAAACCACATGATTAAGTACAGATGATTAAGATTTAACATTCTTCAATTAACCATATCATTTCTAAATGCCTCTATGTTTATATGTATGCATCTGCTCAACTTCCATTGCTGTAAAGGAAATGGGGTTTGTGTTTGACTTACTGTAGTACACTGTCTCCTAAATCAGACACTGATTTATCAAGAAACATCTTAACGAAGACATGAAATTAATTCACAGAAAGACTCTCATTACCAAGGAATAATAACAGAAATTTGAACTTGAATCAGTCTGAAAAATCAGACATGGTGTGTGATGATCCTCCACTCTTTTTATACAAATAATGCTTTTTTTGAAAGTGTTATGGTAAATGCTGGATAAGAATAAAGGCTATTTCATTAATGATGTATTTGAAGTTGAGCTTTAAAAATAAAATTTTTAAATTAGATAGTGTCTTATGTATGAAATGTTTCTTAAAAAAAATCTTCTTATAGTTTAATGGCAATTTTTTTTTTAAATGACCAAAAATCCTACACAACTCAACTTCCGGAAATTATCTCACTTAAAACATGCTCACAACTAAAGTAAACTTTGTGTTCATTTAAAAACTACTTACCACTAAACTAATACTATAGAAAAAATAAAAGATTAAAACAATGCATTGATGCTTTATATTTTTTTTTAAATATGATGTCATGCGACCCTCATGATAAATTATTCTTTTCAAATATTTTTCAATTAGATTTCAGGATCAATATTAAGAAGGGGACTGTTCCAGAAATCAAGTAAAACACATCAACTAAAGTGAGTTGAGCTGCTCTTTTTATTTTGACTTAATGAGTGCCAGACCAGAATTTGTCCAAATCATTGCATTCCTGTCACTTCAATTGTTAGCTCATGAAGCTCAATGGTTGTTGTTTACATTGCTCTCAATTGCATCTTCTCATGCCTTTCTGGAAAGCTCAGAAAAACATCTCGAAAGCATTTACACCATCAAATGTTAAAATTCTATACAAAATGGAGTCGTTAAAGCAGGGTTCGACACTCGTCAAAATTTGGTCTCACCATTTGGGCAACCTTGGTACTGATCGCAGGTTGCCTGAATGAATTTCAGGTCACCCCAACAAAATATCAAATGAAACAAAAATGTGCAATTGTTTAAAATTTGTTAAGATAACAGAAGTTGTGCTTTTGTATTATAAAATGTAAACTAGACATTTTTGAAATGTCAAAAGGTGTCTTCCAGTATTTTATCCCCCCCCCAAAAAAACAAAAAAACAAAAACAAGCAACAAATATTATAAGCAGAATCAGAATGCTAATTAGGCTTTGAAAAAATTATGTTTGATTCCTGTTATATTCCCAATAAATCAAGGGTTGGTAGGTTGGGATTTTTTTTTTTTTTTTTTTTTTTTTTTTTTGCTAATGTATCAATATACAATCTCACATAATGACACATAATAAAGTTTCTAGTTTAAAACATTCATTTTCACTTACCATAAAGGCCTAAATAAACAGGGTCAAATATCCCTGGCCTGAATTAACCAGGTGTGATATTACAGTAGACACCCAACATGGCTGTCTATTGCAGAAAACGAACATCAGAAAGTTGTGGGGGGAAATGCTAGATGTTACAATGATGATCATTACTCTTTATATTTATGGTGATTGTTGACTAGGATGACATATTTTATATCTCAAATAAAACTTAATTTAACACTTTTGGGAATATTGAAAAATAGTTATATTGAAATCAGACAAAAACTGTAGGAGGAGTAGCGTTTTGAAAAATTGTTTACAGACAGACGGACAGACAGACAGACAGACGGACGGACATCTATACTATCGCATAAGCTCTTCTGGTCTCTGACCAGTAGAGCTACAATTGCATCAGCTGATTGATTGAACACAGATTTGGCAGAAAGTAAAATCCACGCAATTTGAATGGGTCGGTCAGGTTACAGGAACAAATGTTTTCAAGGCCTTATGAAGTTTATTTTAAAATATTGAACATCATTATTGAATATTCCCAACTCGTCCCAGGTCATCATTTGGGCGAGCCAGACTGAAAATCAGGTCGTCAAAAATTATTCCCGGATGGAAATGACGAGGTGACGAGTGTGAATGTCGAACCCTGTTAAAGTAATGGATAGGCAGAGTTGATTGTCCCTTCTGTAGTACAGTCAAACCACGTTATCTAGAACTCCATGGGACCAAGAAAAAACTTCCGAGATATCCAAGGGTTCGAGATAACAAGGGTTAAATATAGGGCTGTCACGAGTACCCAAAATAACCGAGAACTGCGTCCAAGTTGTTCGGTTCTGGTTTCATTTTTCCGGAATTCGGTTCGGTCTGGTTTATATATTAGAGTCTGTGCAATCAAAAAATGGTGTCGAAATCAAAGGAATGATAACGATAACAGTGATAAATAAACATCACAACTGAAATCTACTTCATTCCATGACAGAACACTTGTCACGGAGTATTAGATAATTATCAAAACGAGTAGGAATGGTCAGGTTGTGGCTAATAGTAGGCCAAGTCACTGATGTCTAGACGTTCACAGTTACATTCATGAAATTAAGGTTTAAAATAGATGTAAATAACTGAACCGAAAAACCCGAAACCGAACCGAAAATTTACAGAAACGACCCGACCCGAAAAATTTTGGAACCGTGACAGCCCTAGTTAAATACGTAAGAAATATGTGGTTAGGACTTCCTAATCACTTCGACATATCAATGGTATTCAAGATATCTGTGTTCAAGATACCAAAGTTTAACTGTATACTTAGGTAATATCAGCTCAATACTCTACAGATAAAGGTCTCCCTACATTTATTCCAATGTTTATGAGAAGGGGGTTGTCATGGATGCCTATGTTACACATTCGAAGTTGTTTTTTTTTTTTTTTGCTTCAGAAGGGCCCGAAAAGTTGCGATTAACATTGCTCTATTGATAAAACTGTTAACTCCTGTGCTACATTTAACTAACAAATCAGAGCATGGCCAACACTGACAGATCCATCCTCGCAAGCCAGGGGTCCTGAGTCAACACGTTGCCGTTGGACCCCTGGCATATTTCATTCAATATCTGTGGGCTTGCTTCTCTCACTGAGAAGCACCAATCAAATTAAAGCTTTCATAAATAGTTAGATAAGGATTCAGTTGACACCTCAAATGCACGTGTTACAAGTTGTTTATCATAGAATGGCTTAATGTGATTGGTTGAAAGATAAGAAAAACAATTAGGATTTGTAATTTTTCCGAAAGACGTCGCTACATCCAGCCCAGAAATATTGAATGAAATATGCCAGGGGTTCAACGGCAACGTGTTGACTCAGGACCCCTGGCTTGCAAGGATGTGACAGATCATGAAAGTTCATGTTTCTGAATCCGACTTGAGTAAACCAGTTTACACTGGATTTGTGGGATAAATTACTTTGAATATAGCACATATTCTTATGAGCACTGGTCTGTCAAAAATTAATCAATGCTAACGAAATCAAAACACTTTTTAGGACGGGTAGTCTGTGCAGAAAAAAGTATCCAAAGACACGTTTACATGTTTGCATACTTAATTCGTAAATCAGAAACCATAGTTCCTCGGATTTGACGTCTTGGCAACAAAATACTGACTAGCAAACATACAATACTGAATACATTGGTGAAGAACGCATTTGTGTTGATCACTTCATTGGCTAACTGAATATGAGAAGTGCGCGATCAAATTTCACACTTACATTCCAGGCTTGATAGAACCGTTTTACTCGTCTGAAAAAGGTGTCTTTGTCCACATGTAAACTTGACATGATTCAACAGCGCTGATTTTTCTTCATCTCAATCAAGGCAATGTGCTGAACGAAGCTCAATGGCGGGAGAACACAGGAGAACAAACAAAATAAATGTTAGAACAGTTTCGGGGAAAATATTTATTTCCGAATTACTGAAGTTCCGGCCTTCGACAGTTAATCAGGAAAGGGGGGAGGAGGGGGGGTACGAAGGTAGCATCCTACCTTGAGTTTTGTTAAGGAGAGATACATACGAATGTAAATGGAATTTGTAGAATTATATTATTCAGCATTACCAATTCATTCATAAAAATTTTGATTTTATCCCCATTATACCAGGGACCTGATTATACAAAATAATTGGTTTTGTTTTTTTTTACATGAACTTGTTGAAAAAAATATATAAGATGTCAATTTCTATCTGATTAGATTATAGAAAATCTGATCGTAAGAAAACCCAATTTTGAAAATAGTTATGACACTATAGCTGTGAACATGAATTTCTTTGAAAATTAAGAAACTTGGACTTGTCCTTAAAATACTAGTAACCATATAATTTTATTACAATATGACTATGATATAAGCCTGGTGTACTGATACAGCTACTCAATCACTTGTCCATAAGGCAAAGGAGTGGGAAATTGAGGGGTACAACAAAAAGAAGTAAGAATTTAAGGGTTTCAACACTTGGGAGCAAAAATATGAGGGTGCAATGAAGCAAAGACGAAGGAGTGAAAATGTGAGGACAAAAGGACAACAATGTTGGAGTGAAAATGTGAGGACAAGTGGACCAAATACTGAGTATATGTGATTATCAGGTAATGTATGGTATTTGTCGATGCTGAGATGTGTGTACACATAACATATATAACATTCATAATAACGATACTAATGCCATTGGTAGCGGTTTATGTTAAAAAAGTTACTCTCTCGAAAAAATAAGTCACTACTATCAATGCACGGTAAGGCCGTATAAAGGGGTGTAAATGAAATATTTCAGTATTTGAACATTTCAGGACCTTTCGCGCCATTTATATGCAATGTTAATATTATACTTACATAAAATGCGTTGAATATTATTAATTTATAAAATCATGGCATGATTTTAACACTTTGATAAACATAAAACAACCAAATTTATAATTAATGAACTACAGGCCACCCCCTCCTCGAAAAACCTAAAGTTCAAGCCAAACTCGAAAAACCTCTTTCGTGAGGGTGTAGACCTTTCTCTAATTTTGGTAGATTTTTTTTAAATGTTGGAATTTGCCAGTGCTCAATCTTACAACAATAAAAAAAAGTGAGGGGGCATCTAAATGAGAATTTATATATTAAACTACAGCAAAAGACTAACCCCCCCCCCCCCTTAATCCAAAAATTTGGTTACATGTGTATATATAAATGAAAAACTGTCATTATATTAAATTAGTATATTAAAATACTCTGAAAATAGAAATAGATATATATGTATAGCACACAACATTTGGCACTCTTGCAAAAACGGCATCACATATGTATTCTACTTTTTAACCAGCCAATATCAGCACAGAATTAATTTTCTTAATCATGTTCCATGCACAAAACATATCTGCTATGAGTTTTTGAAACCTGAAAATTCTATAGAAAATAACCTTTACTAAAGATGTCGATTTACTTGTAATAGAAATTCTTTTAACCTCGGAAAGTGAAGAAGAATGATTTTGTTTACACGTGAAAATGGTGAGCGTGGATATTGGCAAAAATTAAGGCTCACAAACCCTCTGGATCACTCATATAAAATGTTGGTTTAACTTATATGATTTTCCAAAAGAAATGTATGTTATAAGACAAGTGAAATACAAACCATTATACCTAAGCTTGTGGGGCCTAATGAAACAAACAAGACAGTTCAACTTGGCAAATCTATAAAGGAATAATAGACATTTATGTCATTAAGAGTTATATTATTTTCTTATTTCAATGCACTTTCTCTTCCATTTCTGATGACGGCAATTTGAAGAATTTTGGGGGAAGATTTAGCAGAAACATCAGTGGTGAAATGTTTTAAGAATTTTTGGCATGAAATACTCTGAGATAGGTCGTTTTAGGAAAACGAGTCTAAAATTTGCGCACGTACTGCTTGTCTGTCAGCCACACACGTGTATAGCTCTATGATCTGTCGTATTTTTCCCCAGCAAATTACAACCAGCTAATTGTAAACCGTCTTTCCAAGTCAATGGGTTCTGATTTCATATCATGAGGTTTCATATTTGCACAGGGAAGTCATTGTGACTCAGAAATCATGTATTTTATGGCTAATATTTGCTAAAATTATGACACACGATAAAAAATGGGGAGACATGATGAAAGAGGGGGGGGGGCTTCAGTACGAAAAATATATACATAAGTGGGTGGGTTCAAATCACGGTTCAATGGCGAGTTTGTTGAGTTTGACTATTTAAAAGGAAATTCTTACCTAATCAGCTGATAATTTGATTATTGATACTATTTAAAGTGTTTGTATTTGTATGGAATTTAATTATATGGTAAATTTACTTTAAAATCACTAAAATTCAACAGCTTCCGGGGGCTTCACGCCCTGAACTCACTTGGGGCCTTAAGGTGGTCCCCAGACCCCTGCCTCTGAAATAAATTTCACAACCACCCACCTAAATTCCTGGATCCACCCCCCCCCCCCAATAAAATGGTCTAAAAATCTTCTATCGGGGAAATATTGCTGCTCTTAAGATTTAGTGGCCAATGACTACCATTGTTCACTGATGCCAGCAAATACTATCAGAGGTTGTTTTCAATTTTCACCATTGTAAAACCCTGAACGCAATATTTTTAAAATTTCCCGCCACTATTGGAGAAGCACTTGGTCTTGGTTTTCCCCTTTAGTCTTTACGATTTAAAAATAAGAAGAAGTGAAAAAGTATTAAAATTTTCGTTATCCTATCACGTATCACGTTTACATGAAGTCATTAGACAACAAAAATGAAATAAAAACATGACAAAAAACAACATCCTAGTGAGCTGACACTCATGACGACAGCATTGCTGCGCATGCCTACTGGTCATCATCTTGCACTTAGCCGTTCAGCGATACCTACACATCGTGCTGATTGTACACAAAAATAATTTTTACCGAGAATGGATTTAGTAGATGGAGAATCGACTGTAAATCAGGTCAGTAATTTGATTATACATTTCTTAGTAATTTGATGTAGAAAAATAGTTATTCAAAGTCGTAGATATTTCTCTCGCGTCGGTAAAAGTTAGGGTAACAAAGGACGATGAAAACGACTAAGTCAAGATGGCCGCAAATTTTCTAAGTCCACATCGACTGTCTGTTTTTTAGCCGATTTTGAAACCAGCATACAAGTTACAAGACAAGCATTTAAATGTATTAATTGAATAGGTCGTTGGATGAGGTAAAAATCTTTGTTTTTCTTCTGTCTAGGAAGCCGTCGTGTCCCCGGGAATCCACGACAAAGGTAAGAAAATGACTCCATCTGCTAAGATTGCAGAAATGGCTGCGCGGAGACTAAGTCCAGTCGATATTCCGACTTAGAGCAAAACATGTAGTCGCCTAACATCAAACAAGAAAAACACATACAATGAATCAGTAACTTCTTATATGTGTTTTTGAACATTTCTAGAAAGAGATTAAGAATTTCCTAGATAAATATAGATACGGTGTAGATAAATGAATATTAATTATTTTGTGGCTTTTAATTCTTTCTAAGGGAAGTAACTCTAAAATGTTATAATGAACTGCATTGCAAAAAAACTTTGGTTTTTAAAGAAATTGTTAAAGTCTTTTATTTTTTTTCTGTTAAAAAACATATTAATACATTTAACATCTTTGATTAAAATATCACATAAAGTGAAATAACGATAAGAAATCCTTCGTTTCACTATTTGATTTTTTTTTTTTACCAAATTGTTTAGTTGAATTAAAAGCTAAGATGGCAAGCAGTGAAGTAAATCATGCCAATCATGCTGAGCAGAATGGACATGCGACTCTTCCGATGATCAAGGATGATGATAAGCACAAGAGCTCAAAGCATTCCTCAAGCTCTAAACATGGACATAGCTCATCATCCTCAAAGCACTCGAGCAGCAGTTCTAGCAAACATCATAGCAGCTCAAGCTCATCCAGCAAACATAAAGATAGCAGCAGTTCTAGTTCCAGCAAACACAAAGACAAGGAGAGGAGTAGCTCAAGCTCAAAGGATAAGAACTCGAGCAGTAAGCATTCCAGCTCATCTCACAAGTCCAGCTCAAGCAGCAACCACAAAGAAGGTAGTTCTAGCAGCCATAAGGAGGGGAGTTCAAAGGAGAAAAGTTCAAGCAGCAGCAAAGAGCGGAGCTCCAGCAGCCACAAAGAGGGGTCGAGCAAGCACAGCTCATCAAGCAGTCACAAGCACAGCTCGTCTTCAAGCAGCCACAAGCATAAGGATGGGAGCAGCTCTAAGCACAGTTCTTCATCATCAGAGCAAAAGCATAAGGAGAAGTCAAAAGAGGAGGTTGAAAAAGTAAAGGTCAAATCTGAGCCGTCTTCCCCTGTGAAGTCGCCAGTACGGGAGAAATCTCCTAGCAAGTCCCCCAGCAAGAAGGAGTCTTCACCCGTTAAACAAGTCAAAGAGGAAGATATGAGTGATGATGAAATACCTTTGGTAAGATTATTGTAACAACTTTCCAATATCATAAGCTACATTAGCTGCCTCAATTCCTTATGCAGAAACTGATTATAGCTTCAATATGTAGGCTACTAGAATAAAGAAAGAACAACCCCAGGAAAAGAGACCACATGAATCGGATGATGACGATGATGAACCCCTTTCTGCAAGGTAGGCATTCTCAAAATGCTTATCCTCTGGAATTATTGGCATACAGTGGCTTCCATTTTATCGGATAGCGGTTTAACGAATATTTCGGCTATTTCAATATAATATCAGAGCACAAAACCATTTCTTATATATTTATTAATAATTTCACCTGATATTCTGATGAGAAATATTGGACTTTCGTTTTATCCGATACAAAAATTTTGACTATCATAGTGTTTTTTGATAATCAGCACTTTGTTCACACCTCCAACTTCGTATGTGAAGCCTTTGTTTACACAGTTTGACACCAATTACCTTGACTGGCTTGAGTACGACAATGAAGGGGATTAGTTACGGCTGGACGCACACAGGCACCTTACCTGTGTCAATAGTGGGCATAGTAAATAGATATGTTTTGATTACAGTTGTGGTGATCAGCTTGGGTTCAATGATGCACTTGTTAATTATGACAATTATTTGTAATTTTTTCAGCGTGAAATTTTAATTATTGAACTGATTAGCTTGTGTATGACAATTTGCTTGGATAATGAAATAAGCCTATTCAATCGTTTAACTTGGTCAATTGGCTTAATATTTATTCATTTTTCAGTGCAAAATTTATGGTAAAAATCACAAATGGCCCATTCTATAAAAATACGTCTCAAAATTCATACCATCTTTCTCCACATGGCTCTCAAAATCTCTCTTCAGCAGACAAGAACGAGACTGGTAAACTCACACACAGTATAAAATACGTAACGGTATTAAAGAAACAAATAAAAACAACAATTATATATATTTAATATTTTTGTTTATTTTTAATTTACACTCTATCCAGGGAAAAATAGTTTACGGTTATTAGTCAAGCATTTAGTCTACTTCCGTTTCCAAAATGGCGACCATCGAAGAAGGAATGTAAACATGTGCTGAAGAAAGATGGCAATAACTATCAAAGAATATATTCTATACGTCAATTTATTTGAAAAAAAATTTCATATTAAATTCATAAGTAAGTGAAATAAATTATTTTTAGTAAAGTCATTAAGTAAACATGTCAAAAGAAAAACGAAAGTGCAAGCTTGAAATTTGCTACGATGTATTATCAATACATGTAGCTCTATACATCTATCTTTGGACTCGGTATGGAGCAATCGGCTATTCTAATTTTCGGCTATTCGGATAAAACTAGGCTGACAACTTGACTATTCGATAAAACGGGAACCACTGTATTAAGTATGCTTTCTTTTCCTATTGATTAATGATGACAATTTTTCCTGTGATCTAAAAATGCTCTCAAAGAAAGCAAAAAATTGGATTGTTTGTGAAAAATACCTGTTTTACTGGATTCCTTATGTCCAAAATGACATATAGTTTATAGGGTCTTTCAGATCATACTTAATTTTGAAATGGTCAGTAACTAAGAAAACAAAATTTTTCAGAATTGAAAAAGAGAAGAAGAAGATAAAGAAGGAAGCAAAAGTAGAAAAACCAAGCAGTGCTAAAAAGAGAAAAACTGAAGACTTTGATGATGATGTTCCTATTAAGGTACGCTCGGAAAATCAACCAGAGGTTTTTATTATCATGCTTACACAACAAACTGACTTGGAACTTCTCACATATTTTTTTTTTTTTAAATCTAATCTCAATTTCTTCAAAGAAGTTTGTTGAAAAAGCTTGTTACTGATTGAATATATGAATAATTGCTGATCTCATTTATAGAAGAAGAAAAAGAAAGTAAAGACTGAAAGTGGAAAACAAGAAAATAAATCTCCCTCCAAGAAAGTCAAAGAAGAAGAGACACATGAAGTTTGGAGATGGTAGAGTACAAAATGTTATAGACCTACTCTACATTACTGAGAGCTGTTGTTAAGATTTCCTATCAGTTACCAAACATCTTCGTAGGATGGTGAAAACAAACTGCATCACTGTCTACTGTCGGTAGAAGCTTACTTAGGATTAGCATGTAAAGAGATGTTTTAATGAATACACCCATGGTTAATTTTTGTAGGTGGGAAGAGGAACGTAGGGATGACGGTGTGAAGTGGCATTCACTGGAGCACAAAGGTCCCTTATTTGCCCCGGATTATGAACCATTGCCAGACGACGTCAGATTTTACTATGAGGGTATTGCATTTTATTTCCCTTGACTTTCTGTTTCTATAACTTTAAAGAAACAAATTTAGAGTAAATTCTTGATGATTTTTTTTTTATTTGACAGGGAAAGAGTTGAAATTGTCTGAGCCTGCTGAAGAAGTGGCCACTTTTTACGCCAAGATGTTGGAGCATGATTACACCACCAAGGACGTATTTAACAAGAACTTCATGAAAGATTGGAGAAAGGTGAATAATCAAAGGTGTTCACTAGTCAAAAAACTAGGGGTAGATGAATAATCATAGGTGTTCACTGGTCAAAAAACTAGGGATAGATGAATAATCATAGGTGTTCACTGGTCAAAAAACTAGAGAAGGTGAATAATCATAGGTGTTCACTGGTCAAAAAACTAGAGATAGGTGAATAATCATAGGTGTTCACTGGTCAAAAAACTAGAGAAAGGTGAATAATCATAGGTGTTCACTAGTCCAAAAACTAGAGATAGATGAATAATCATAGGTGTTCACTAGTCAAAAAACTAGAGATAGATGAATAATCATAGGTGTTCACCAGTCAACTAGTAAAAAAAAACTAGAGATAGGTGAATAATCATAGGTGTTCACTAGTCCAGAAACTAGAGATTGGTGAATAATCATAGGTGTTCACTAGTCATAAAACTAGAGATAGGTGAATAATCATAGGTGTTCACTGGTCAAAAAACTAGAGATAGGTGAATAATCATAGGTGTTCACTAGTCCAGAAACTAGAGATTGGTGAATAATCATAGGTGTTCACTAATCCAAAAACTGGAGATAGGTGAATAATCATAGGTGTTCACTAGTCAGAAAGCTAGAGATAGGTAAATAATCATAAGTGTCAATAGTCAAAAGACCAGTATGAAGAAATGATCATTATTGTCCTCTTTGATGTTTGCATGCTATTTTATAGACGAATAATTTTAACACTTGTGAAATGGTTGCAAATTTTGAAAATTATACATAAAGTATACATTAATATTAACTGATTGATTTGGAGATTATATGTAAAGTACATGTATACATTAATGTTAACTGATTGTTTTACAATTGAGATTTAGTTTTTCACTTAGAAGAAGATTTAAAATACATGTAGTTCTTGATGGCTAGCCTTTATTTTCAATATTAATTTGGTATAAAGTTATTAAACTTAATATCAAGTTTATTGCAAGAAAATGAAAATGATTCAATGAATATTCCTCGCTGTCTGTTGATTCACAAAGTCATTTTAAAGACCCTATATACTCCAATAAAAATATTTTTTGGACATTGGGATCAATCATAGTACATGTATATTGAGTTTACTTTTTTCATTTTCAACATAGGATAACAGTCATTAGTCTAGAAGAAAAATTCCATAGATGAGAAAGTATTAAGAAATAGAAATAATTATTCTTTATTTTTCCCAGACAATGACATCCCATGAGAGGGATTTGATTAAAGATTTGAAGAAATGCAACTTTAAGGAAATGGCAGAGTATTTCAAGCTCAAATCTGAGGAAAGAAAAAATCGATCTAAGGAAGAGAAAAAGGTATTGTATTATATTGTGATGTTTAACCAGCAGTGAAATTCATCTTTTACTTAGTCCTATTAACATAGAAGTTTTGTTATTACTTTACTGAATTGCTTACAATTTAATGTCTCTCAGGCTGAGAAATTGAAAAATGAAGAGATTCAGAAAGAATATGGATTTTGTGTGATGGATAACCACAAGGAGAAGATTGGAAACTTTAGGATAGAACCTCCAGGTCTCTTCCGAGGGCGAGGAGACCACCCCAAGCAGGGCATGCTGAAGACAAGGACCCTCCCGGAGGATGTCATCATCAATTGTAGCAAGTGAGTAACAGGGGGCATTATGTCAGTATGTAGTGATAGTGAAAACAACTTAAATATATGTCTGATTTATGGAAGGACTGCAGGAGAAATGTGAACTTGTATGTTTTATTTCAGGGGTTCAAAAATACCCAGCCCTCCGCCTGGTCATAAATGGAAAGAAGTGCGCCATGACAACAAGGTAAGAGAACATTGACTTGTGTTCATTTATCATAACCTCATCTGTGTAGAATCCTGTGTACAGTTAATAAAACAGAATCCTATGATTGTAGGTGTCTTGGCTTGCTTGCTGGAATGAGAATATCCAGGGCAGTACTAAATATGTCATGTTGAATGCAGCTTCCAGACTGAAGGTGAGGAAAAGTTAGTGTACATTGTATGTTAACCCTTTCAACACTGTAGACCGATACATAGATCTGATAAAATTTCGTCTTGGAACACGGTAGACTGATTCATCGGTCTCAGACACAAAACTGGAAGTAAACGTTTATTCTTAGAAATAGAAAGCATTCTCTGCGCAAGAACTTTCACTATGAATTATGGGTAGATGGATATAAACATCCGTTAACAAATATGGCGGACCACATGGCGAAAATCCCGGAAAAATAAGGAAAATTAGATGAATCTTAAAGAAAACAAAGAAGAAAGCAAAATGGCGGTTAACAACAAAATGTAGGATCTTTCTGGCGATGAAAACTTTAATAAAATTGGGGAAATAGATATTATAGATGTTTCTAGACAACAAAAATATGAGTTTTAACAATGTTGAGAAATCTTGTCAGAGAAAATTGACTCGGAATCGGACTTTAAAGGCTCCGAAACAGAGGATGTTTTTCGACGCCCCAGACTTCTCCCGATGTCCCGAAATGCCACTTTTTATTTATTTATTATTATTGACTTATTTTTCAATAAATTCTGACATATTGCATATCATTTTACTTGGAAATAATTTCTCTTTTGAACGTTGGAAAGAACATAAGCGATTTTGAAACTTCATAGTAGCAAATTTATTAAAATATTACATAAGATCAGTTATAAAACGTAATTATTATTTTTATTAGTGCTTTTGACTTGCTAAATAATTTTGAATGTATATAAATTTGATATCATTTAAAAGAGAAATCTCTCACCTTTCTAATAATGTGTCATTTATTAAAATATTCAAAGAAATAAAGAAGTTACTGTATTTTTTGTGATGGAAGGTGAAGTGTTAGTGATGGCCCAAGTTACTCAGTGTACCAGGGCTTGGTTGATAAAAGTTACTCAGTGTTGAAAGAGTTAATAAAGTGGAGACATGTAATAGTTCTTGTGTGAATTATTAATATTAATTTATGGACTAACAGGGAGAGAAAGATTGGCAAAAGTACGAGACAGCTAGAAGACTACATAAATGTGTTGACAAGATCCGAGCCCAGTACCGAGAGGACTGGAAGTCCAAGGAAATGAGGATTAGACAGAGAGCTGTAGCTCTCTACTTCATTGATAAAGTAAGAAAGTCACACTTTATAATCATGAAATTCACTTCCTTCTTTCCAGAAATATTTTCATCTAAACAATCCTCTGTAATAATTAAGTTTGAAAATTTTTTGATAAGGCCAAAAAAAAAATACTGTCGCATTGATCAATTTTATTGAAAAAGGAAATAACTATATTATTATTCTTTCAAGTTAAAAAGAAAAATAAGTTATGCCCCTTTTTATTCATGCTAATGGAAGGATGTTTTTATTAGATACACAATATATTTTTCATTAAAACATCATTTTATGGATAAACTTTTATAAAAATATTTTGAATAACGTTATTTAAACTTGACATCACATTATAATTAATATAAAAGTTAAAAAATGTAAGAATCAGTTGATATCATCTTTTTGTGGATCAGAAAAAAAGAGAATACCTGCTTCAAAAAAAAAAAAACAAAAAAAGAAAGAAAAGACCTCCTTTCTGCATTAAAATTTTTGACTTGAGAAACTTAAGATTAATTTTTTATAGCATAAATGCATTTTTGACTAGTGGTATTTTCTTTGGACTCCTATACTCTTAATCTTATTACTGTGTCTATGTATGTAGCTTGCCTTGAGAGCTGGTAATGAAAAAGAAGAAGGTGAGACCGCAGACACTGTCGGCTGCTGTTCCCTGAGGAAGGAACATTTAAACCTTCATGAGAAATACGACGACCAAGAGTACGTGGTAGAGTTTGATTTCCTGGGTAAGGACTCTATCCGATACTACAACAGAATTCCTGTCGAGAAAAGGGTCTTCAAAAATTTACAGCTCTTCATGGAAAACAAAGCAGGAGATGATGATGTCTTTGATCGTCTCAATGTAGGTTTGAAAACTAGATGTTTTATTGTCTGTAAAATCTCCCTTCAGGATGAGAAGAAAATCTCTAATCAGATAATTTATGTCTTTGATCGTCTGAATGTATGTTTGAAAACATAGATGTTTTATTGCTGTAAAATCTCCCTTCAGGATGAAAAAAAAATCTCTAATCAGATAATTTATGTCTTTGATTGCTCAATGTATGTTTGAAAACATAGATGTTTTATTGCTGTAAAATCTCCCTTCAGGATTAGAAAAAAAAATCTCTAATCAGATAATTTTGACTGGAAAAAGAAAGAGAGGAAAATGAATGTATTATTCTTGTTATAGGTAGAGTCAAAATTTGTCTCTTTGATTACTTAAAATGGCAGTTTACTTTTAGACCACAATACTGAACAAACATCTTCACGACCTGATGGAAGGCCTAACAGCCAAAGTTTTCCGAACATACAATGCTTCACGAACACTGCAAGAGCAGCTCAATATCCTGACTGAAGGTAGGTGGAGCTTTCACAGTCTATCAAATGTGACTTTGCTGACTTGAGCGATGTCTTACGAGGAAAGATTCTGAAATGTTGTCTGTTTCAGCTGATGATGGTGTGGCAGCTAAGTTATTGTCTTATAATCGAGCTAACCGTGCTGTAGCCATCTTGTGTAACCATCAGAGGGCAGCCCCTAAAAACTTTGGTAAACAGATGGAGAACTTGCAGAACAAGGTTTGTAATGGATACAGTGCACAATATGTAACTAATTATAGGAAAATAATTCAATGGGATAAAAAAAAATTGGATTAATATGTATCATAGCTTGCAATAACTTAATGTTTCCAAATCTTGCTGTTAGCTAAAAAAAATTGTTATTTTTTCATCCTTTGGTCAAAATTCCCTGAAAATTGAATGTAAAAATGGGATTTTTTTAAAAATTGATAATTCTAATTCCTACAAGTACCTTGCATTAGGTCTTCAACTGTCAACTTGCACTGCATCTGTAATTTTAGTAACATTTATCAATGTATTAGATAATTAAAACAAACAAACTACCTGCCTACTCACCTGGAAAAATATGGGTCAGAGTACATGTGCTTCAAATAAAATTCTTATGATGGCCCTACAGTATATGGTGATCCAAATTTTATTTCAAATTGATACCAACCTAATACATAGATCTACAATAGCCCAGTCAGTTGTCTGTTCAAAGATTGAAATTTTTTAACTGAAAAGAGCTTTTAGTATGTTTGGTTTACAAGGGTGTTTGTCTTAACAAGTATCATTAGTCATTACTGTTATTTGTGTGGGTTTTTTACCTGTATATGATTGACCATTTAAAATGTTTTTATTTTTTTCTCAGATTGAGGATAAGAAAGCTGCCATTAAGGAAGCCAAGAAGAACGTGAAGGACGCCAAGGCTGACTACAAGGCCACAAAGACGGAGAAGGCTAAACAGTAAGAGGTTTCCTGAAATAAGAGTTATTATCTGAAAAAGTCAAATACATTGCAGTGGTCAATTTCACCATGTTCACAATACTCTTTTAAACACTGTTTTCCTTTCAATTATTTAGGGCTCTGACAAAAAGAAAGGCCCAGTTGGAGAGATTGGAGGAACAATTGACTAAGCTGGAAGTTCAGGCCACAGACAAGGTAACAGTTATACTTCCATCATTAAAAGAAAGACTTGTATTATGTAATCCCTGGGTAATTGTATAGAGGTATAACACACTACTTCAAGAATAATTCTAGAATTCTGAAAGATTTAAAGGTTTTGGGCTTTTTTTTTTACATTTGCAAACATTTTTGAGAGGAGAGAAAAAACATTTTCGTTTGTCTGTCAGTTTGCATATATCTAGTTGTCTGTATGTTTACAATATTTGTAGAATAATTGAGACAAATTTAGTGGAATTGTTCGGAAAATTTAGTATCTCTTGCAATAAGGATACGTATAGCAAATAAAGGGAGAGAACTTTGTAGACTTAATTTTTAAAGTATGGATGTTTTAGATCCACATTATTTCACATCTTCTGAGTAGCATATTGGATAGCATTCAAATACATCTCAAAATGTTCTATAGTTTACATGCATCAACAGAATTCTGATTAAATTTTGTTTTAATAGGAAGAAAACAAGGAGATAGCCCTTGGAACCTCCAAACTTAACTATCTGGATCCCAGGATTTCTGTTGCTTGGTAGGTGGACATGCAATTTTACTTCTTAATTTCAACATTCTGTGGCTCAAAACTGCAGGTTATAGTGAAATTAAGTTTTGCTGATAAAATGTTTAATTCATTTTAGGTGCAAAAAATGGGAGGTTCCTGTAGAAAAAATCTACAACAAAACGCAGCGCGAGAAGTTTAGGTGGGCTATAGACATGGCAGAAGCTGACTTTGAATTTTAACAACAGTAATGCCTTAGCTGAAGGAAGAATTCTTTATTATGGATACAATGGGCATGACTGTGTTGGACATTTAACTGATGCAGAACCATTTCTTGGTGCAGATGATTAAAATTTGAGATATTGTGCCAGATAAACTTTATACATTATTAGAATGAAGAAAGGGTAGATGGTCAGAACATGTTAATGAAGAATGAATTGTATAAATTACATTTTTGTAATATAAGCATTAATGTAGATTTATAAAAATTTAATTTATGGTCTGCAAGACTTGTATATTTGTATCCTTCTAAGTAGTTTGTCAGAATGTTAAGTTTAGTGCATGTTTTAAATTATGAATATTTTAAATCAGTTTTGTCAATGAATAGAAGGCATTTTAATCATGAATTGAATACCAGTTGCTAATTTCATCATGTTTTTATAGAATATATTTTTAAAACAACAGAAAAAAGAAACCATTGTGACTGTCATAGATCTAGAAGGGCTTTTGAACGTATAAAATGATGCATGATTTCTTAATATCATTATTGCATAACTAGTTTTATTTTTCTTAATTGAGTTCCCTTTTAAAACTTAATTTTAGGGTTTTAGATTTATTTGTGTAGAAAACAGTATCTTTTTAAAGGAAAACAGTTAAAAGATTTATTGCAGATAGGAAATGACTGTACATTGCCAGCAATTTTAAGTATGAAGTGGATTTTCTACACTCCAGTAACATTTAACTATTCATATTAATACTTAAATGAAAATGGGAAATTTCATTACGAGTAGCCTCGCCAGTGTCAACATGTTACACATTCTTTGCCTGTTTATATCTGCTTGGTTTAACCATCGATGAAAGTCCTTACTTTGTATTTAAGCTAATATGGTATAGTTCTGGATATTTAAGAATTTTTTTATCAAATGTGCATGTCAATTTTTTTTTTAAATAAAAAAGTCTTGAGTTGCAATCATTGAATGAAAGTTAATTTTGCTCTCAATCTCTACTTCTGCAATTGGTTTTGTTAGAAAATATTTTTCATTCCTTTTTTTCAAAAATTCTTGTAATATATTTTTGTTCATAATTTCATTAAAGAAGTCTACATTAAATAAATAGCAACAAAGTGCCTGACAATGGAATGAGTGATATCAGTCAGGTCCTTTTTAGTCTACCTCATGTTTGGCACTTATTTAATGTTAAAACATGACATATCCATCATAATTAAATGTCAGAGTATTGCATGTCACATCAGTAGATGCTTTTAGTCTTTCATTTACAATTTTTTTTATTCCAAACACTGAAGACTTTTGCATGTCCATGTATCAGCATGTAAAAATAGATCTCGTAAGTTTAAATAAAAAATCATTATATCTCCAACATAAATTAGAAGTAGCTAGGTTGTGTCTAACATTTGATGAGAAATCCCTGTCAAATTCCAGTATATCTTTTAATTCCATTACATCTTGTGAATTGTTATCATTCTGTGATGTGTTGACAAGCTCTGTTATTATATTTGTGTGATACAATTGTTTATGAGCTGTTTTATCGTTACGGATGAAATGTACAAAACCAATAAAATATCAAAGCATCTCATTATTATTGTCCAAATAAACTTGGTATGAATACATCTTGTTCTGTTATAAATATAAGGGCTGTGTTTTAATTGATTAAAACTTGAGTAATATACTGCTAGATTTCAATTTATTTTATATCTTAAGGGCAGATCACTACACATGCATAAAAAATTCTATACACTTCCAAGGGTCCTTGGAAAAATAACTATGGAGTGCTGAGTGACTTGCATGAATGATTAAATGTTTCTGTCCACCAAGGGAGGACACTCTTTTGGCCACAAATGTTCATTTGTCACACATCTTTGACTTATTTGTATTGGTAAAAGGAAAGTCAGACATCAGAATCTTCTAGGTCTGAAAAAGGGAGACTTAAAGATTACAGAGTATATTTTGGTGGGTTCTATTAGACTTTCAAGCAGAAATTCAAATCTGAATATACCTTAAACCCATCCACCTCCAACGTGACATTTGTCTGTTAGGTGTGCAAATGTAAAGGAGATTAATTTTCAATACAAAATCATCTTTTCCTTGCACAGGAACCCATAGGAAGCAATTTCAGTTGGGGGGGGGCACAGTTGGGGGGCACTATCAACTACCACAAATTCCTTGAAAAGCAAAAATAAAAGGTCATCAGACATTTTTATTGAGGGGGCACAAGCATATAGTAGCTATATTTTCTTTAGTTATCTATATATCGGCAAAATTATTGGGGGGGGGGGGGGCACAGTACCATGGACACGTCAAAGAGATTTGGAAGTCCCAATCACTAATTCTTAAAGTGTTTTACCTTGAAATCTCGAATCCTTACATATCTCGAAGTTTTTTTCTTGGTCCCATTGAGTTCGAGATGACGACGTTTGACTGAACATCAAATTTTTCTGCTTTATGCCCAGAAGTTCTGCACATCAATTATAATCTGAGGTTTTGGTCTCACGTACCCTTCAAGTCCCTTAAGGGTAGGTTAAGTTGCATAAAATGCCAATATTTTGTTCTCTACTCAAAATACACTATACTTGAAAATTAATTATGAATTGTTTACCATGTTTCTGAAAAGAAGTGATAAAAAATGTTATAGTTATCAAATATTAAAATGCATAAATAAATGAAAAAAAAAATACCCACTGCCCGAAATACTGTTGATGTACTTTTTTCCTCATGAGGTCATATCTGCGGAATCACAATTTCTGTTTAATCATCGCACAGGAAATTATGCGGATTTCTTAGATTGCCACTATATGCTTTTAATATACTTTATAGTTAAGCTGGGACAAATTTCTGCGGAAAATTTGTGAATAGTTACTGTTGTTATCTTTACCTCAAATGTATAGCTGTCAGTACAATTTAAACAATGAACCAGTACAGATTTAAATAGTTTTGTAATGTTTAATGTCAAATTGGTATTTACATTCTGTTCATAACAAACATCATTATTGCACAATTATCCAAAAAAAAAAAAAAATGTCATTGGTCCTTCTTCAATCCTAGTCATGCATCATGGATATTACCACATTCTCAAATGTCCTGGAAAAGAAATGCAAATGCCTCTGTAATTCTTGTATCACTAAAGAAAATCATAGTTAAGAAGATGAAACACACCTGTTATTAAAGTACTTTAATGGAAGGTGTATGATTTTACAGTAAATTGAATAGATGAGTTTTAACCTTTGTAGTAAATCAAATAAAATGTCCATCATGTGGGTATAAATGATACAAGCAAAAGAGAAAGGCTATTTTGACTGAGAATTATACAAATTAACTTACTGTGATGTAATATTTTCTCCTGGCGTATAGAAAGGATTACATAACATATCCACATATGCATTATGCAATTTTCTGAACATCTGAAAAACACATTACTCTACCATTTATAGTAAATTTCAACAGTATCATTTCAGAATTGATGTTGCAGTATTAAATATATTTATGCATTATATTGTCTGTTCTCATGCAGTTTTGTAATACATGTACCATATCTGAAGCCCCCAGAGACAGGATTTTACAAGTACCAGTACAGCTGTAAATAACCGAATGATTTGAAATTTGATGTCATTCCTGGAGTAGTTTTCTCTACTTACACTTCTAATTTCATTGTCCCGTAAATTTGAATTAATGGATTCTACAACAATGACATATTTGACTTTGGTATTTGTGACATAGCCATATCTAATATTTCAGTTAAGAACACAAAGCAGGTAACAATAAAATGTGTATAATTTAATATTAAATACATGTAACTTTGATTGATCTGAAACCATTACACAATCCCTCCTATGTGAGCTTGTGGGAAGGGGGTTGTTGTTATTTACTAAATGTGATTGTGAAGGATACACTTTGTAGTCCTCCGTGGGGTACAGCAATCCAAGGTACAGTTCTCGGAGTTCATTTGTGTTTTTCCCCACAGAGGAAATTTTCTCTTCTACAACATCTAGTGAGGTATGTACAGTGTAGTAGAACTTCAATTCATTATCTGTTGGAATGGTCTTGATAAAAAGTGGGTAGTTCTGAAATAGAGATAAATATATTACAAAAGGCTAAGTTACCTTCTGTGAACTTTGAAGATTATCATACAAGAAGCTGTAAAATGTCATTGATAATATTGTTCTTCAGAACCATTCACCCAAATACCCATCTATCTTAGTTGGTTTTCAGATAAAGTACAGTCTTGGAGTAGGACACTCAAAATATTACACAAATCCCAATGGTCAGATTTACTTTCTTTGGAAAATAAATATATCTGTCTTTTAAAATATATAGTGATGTACATACATGTAGAAGTGTGAATGACTATTAAGGACATACGCAACGTACCTTACCTACTGATAATTTTTCAAGATATTCTTAATTTAAGATTATTGTGCCATTAGATGTTCGTAGACAAAAAATCAGCATGCATTACCAGGGGTTTTGAAGAGATATCAATTGATGAAAATTATTGTATAATTCAAAGAAAAATATACAAAAATTACTAAACATATATTCTAGATGTATTGTTTATCAAAACTTGTTTTAGAAGAAGTGTACAACAGAATATAAAGACATTAAAATGTAGCACACAGTTCCTTTAAGTATTGGAACTCTTCAACTTCAGGGGAAAAGACAATAAAGTTCAAACTACGTTGCGTATGTCCTTAAATACAAATACATACATACTGTGTATTGTATGTAACATTTGTGTACATGTTTATGCATTTCATTTTGTATGATTTGATGTGAGCTAGTATATATTTGTATGTGTGTATACAGGGTTTGACATTAACTTTTATGAGTTCTAGACCAGTCAGGCTACTTCCAATAATTTTTACTAGCCCTGACCATAAAATCACTAGCCCTGACCAAACTTGAAAATTGACTTTTTATAAACTGCTAATTATAATGTAAAAAAGTTTCGAAACCATACTTCAACAAGCATTCTGAGAGTATTGCATTAGCAATACTAGTCCCCTACCGGCAAGTGTAATCTGGTTCCGTTCCCGTTAAGAATTGAAAATGCCATAATTCCGTGAAAAATTAATGAAGCGGGGCGAAATGCAAACTTGGTCTGTAACTAATCAAGGTAAAGCCACATACCAAAAATCAGCTCAATATCTACAAGCGTTTAGAAGAAAATTGCGGAAAACCCGTAAAAATTGAAAAGGCCGTAATTCTGTCAAAAATCAATGAAGCGGAACGAAATGCAAACTTGATCTGTAACTCATCAAGATACACTCACATACCAAAAATCAGCTCAATATCTGCAAGCGTTTAGGAAAAAAGTGCGGAAAACCAAGTGGGACAGACTGACAGACAGACAGAGGGACAGACAGACAGACGGACAGACAGACAGACAGACGGACGGACAGACGGACAGACAGACTCAGAGGAGACCTATAGTCCCCTCCGGTTTCACCGGTAGGGGACTAATAAAGATACCGTCTCTCGCACCTGTTAAGGTGATGTTCCTCAAAAATATATAATTTTTCCCAAGAATTCGTCACTGAAGTATAGGTACCAACACAATTTTCCTAACAAAAAATTAAGGTACCTTACCAGGCATTTGGACAAAATACCAGAGGGTGATGTTTCTTATAAAATCCTTTTGGGTAATCTTCTGAATGGCCTAAATCACAATTTTTGGTGTACTTACATTTAAAAATATATTGAAAACAGTGTAGAAATCACAAGAGAATGACAATTATGAATAATTTTTGATATAATATTAAGAGATTCAAAACATATATTTGAGGAACGTGTCGTCTGACCTTAAGATATATTTTGACAGACTCTTCCATAGGTCGCTAGCCATTAAGTCGGGTTAAGCATGACATACATATATTATAAGCCTTAATTAAGGAACAATCAATAAACGTAGTATAAAAATACCTACCCTTAATGTAAATACATTGTGAATTAAAGAATATATTATTCAATAACTTCATACTAATTTTAAATACTGAACGAAGGTAGTTCCCATTGCAACTTGTCTATTACAGCTGGGCTAAAAATAGCGATTGTGTCATGCGGGGAAGTTTTCTTTTACAGAGCGATGGGTGATGTTTTCTATCAGACAAATAAGAATTAAAAAAAAAAATGAAAATAAAAAACTTTTTAGAATATTTATTTGAAAGACTGAAATGAGGGTTATCATTTATTTCATACACATAACCAGTCGGTCTAGTTCACGAACATTTTACACGACCAGACCACTCATTTACTAGACTGGGTCGGTCAGACGTGCCTTAGTGTCAAACCCTGGTATATGTATCTGTTCACATGTGAGTGTTCAAGTGTACAGTATATATGTAAGTCCGTAAGTATGTGTACTCGGAATTTATTTGATACACCTTTCTGTTTTATATTAATTTTAAGATAACTTGATTGTTAATTCAGCTTAATGTTATTTACTGCTAATTAAACTAGTTCTGTGCACTGAAGTGTATAGTACTTTGGTTTTCCTAACAGCTAATTGCATGTGATGCTTATATTTAATTGTGTGAATCATACTAGTAATTCTGCTAGTTCAGAATGTTTGCAATGCGAGGATCTGGGCAATGCTTCACTAAATTCAACCATTACTTGTTACAATCATGATTATGTTACTGTTACATGTCCCCTGAGGACCCTTGATTGGTGAAATAACACAGGAAATACAGATTTGTAGAACCCTCCTTCCTGCAAATGAATAAAAGGCTTAGAGCGTGGCTTCAAGGACACGTAATTAACTTTGTAAGTTAGTATTATTCTTAACAAATGAAAGGAAGCAGCTTCTTATGATTCAGAGGAAAAAAAAAACAATATTACCTCTTTTGCGATGACAGCTACACAAACTGCCATGATGAAAGTAAACCGAAAGTAAAATCTCTCGTACTTAGAATAATTCGAGTACGATAAGGATTACATAAAATGGTAAAATGTGTCAGTTTTATTTTAACGTATGCTAATAAAAATCCTTGTTTTTATTGCGAATTTTTAAAACAGTTAAAAAATTTGATTAGTACTTGAAATATAATTTATTTGACACTTCATTTACTTTCATTTTCGTTTTGTCTGCTATGGCAGTGAAGAGAGTGGCCGTGATCGGGGCGGGAGCAGCTGGTCTCTGCTCTGTACGTCATCTGAGTGCCAGTCCTGATCTCTTTAGTGTAGTTTGTTTTGAACTTAGTTCTACTATAGGGGGGACATGGAATTACACGGACAACACAGGAAAGGATAAGAATGGTCTACCAATCCAGTCCTCCATGTACAAAAATCTCAGGTCAGTTACATCACAACCTCGTGAAATCTCCCAGTCTAATTAAGTCTTCATTTTTATTATTAGTGGTATAATAAATACGTGAGTCCTCTGCCTAGCTCCTTTTTTCTCTCACTATTAATATGAATGTTCGAGGGAGGCACAGGTACTTGGGTCTTGGTTTATAAATATGTATACCTATTGATATGTAAAAAAAGTAAAGTTTACTTTTTTTACATATCAATAGGTATACATATTTATAAACCAAGACCCAAGTACCTGTGGAGGGAGGTGTTAATTCGAACTATATGAGGTAGAGGTAGGTATTTCATATATAAGACTCTGTAGTGCGTCGGCGGCTTACACAACTGATTTGCGGAGAATGTAACCTATTTAAAGCTGACTATTTAATAAAAAGTATAAAGGTCCTGTTCAAGGACAGTGGACAAAAACATCAGCAGGGTTTTCCCTGAGAACTGGTTACCGGCCAAATTCTTTGCTTCAATTAATAGAAATGCCGAAATAAAAAAAATTGAAAATAATTGTTGTAATTAAGGTCCACAGAGATTTTATTCATAAACATCGACTCTTAGCCTGTTACAATTGATCTCTAGCTCTTTACTATGAAATAAAGGGAAAACACTGCATCTGATGACCATGATATGAGCAGGATTCAAACCATTGACCTTGTAAGCATTCTGAGAGTATTGCATAAGCAGTAATAGTCCAGTACCAGCAAGTATAATCTGGTTCCCCTTAAAGATTAAAAAAGCCATAATTCCATAAAAAATCTTGCTGCAGAACAAAATGCAAACTTGATAGATCTGTAACTCAACAAGGTACACTCACCAGGGTGTGAAAAAAGCACTCAATCCTGGACGAGTGTAACTCGACCATGGACAAGTGGATGTCATAATCTGATTATCCCTGGTAATGAGTGAAATTTTTTGAGTGATTATTTTCTTCTCTTTTTATCTTATGATAAAGTAACAAATATGAAACAAAATGCTTCCAAATATGACAAGAGACATTGACTCTGAACAAATGAATGTCATATACATGAAAAAGATAAAGAAATCGTTAATCTTTTTTATTTTTATTTCTTGGCAGAAAGCAAGCTTTATAAGGGAAAAATAAAATTGTCATGGGGACAAGTGGGTATATTTCATGCTCATCCCCTGGGTCCAGTAGGTATAATTTCATGCTTATCTCTTGGGACAAGTGGGTATAATTTCATGCTCATCTCTTGGGACAAGTGGGTATAATTTCATGCTCATCTCCTGGGACAAGTGGGTATAATTTCATGCTCATCTCTTGGGACAAGTGGGTATAATTTCATGCTCATCTCTTGGGACAAGTGGGTATAATTTCATGCTCATCTCCTGGGACAAGTGGGTATAATTTCATGCTCATCTCTTGGGACAAGTGGGTATAAATTCATGCTCATCTCCTGGGACAAGTGGGTATAATTTCATGCTCATCTCTTGGGACAAGTGGGTATAATTTCATGCTCATCTCTTGGGACAAGTGTGTATAATTTCATGCTCATCTCTTGGGACAAGTGTGTATAATTTCATGCTCATCTCCTGGGACAAGTGGGTATAATTTCATGCTCATCTCCTGGGACAAGTGTTGCTGATTTTTTTTTTTCTCACACTGCTTTCATACCAAAAATCCACTCAAGATCTGCAAGCTTTTAGAAAGAAAATATACAAAAAATTAAGTGGGACAGACTGACAGACAGATGGAGGAACAGCTAGACAGCTGGATGGACAGACAGATAGATAGAAAGACAGACAGGGAGGAAACCTATAGTCTCCTCCGGTTTCACTGGTAGGCTGACTAATGGTAAACATAAAAATTGAGATACCGTTTTCAGCGTCTTCTAATCTTAAGGTATTCAATGTATAACGACCATATTTTGTACCTTATAAATGAATGGTCCGAAATGATTAATCATGGTAACATTTTGAAGGTGTTATGAAATAAATATGCTCCACCAAAGGGATTTACAAAATTTTAATTATTGTCCAATTTATTGCACTTTAAATTTTACATTGACGTCTATGGGCAACGCATATTTTATTAAAATATTGTAAAAAGTAATGTGAATTTCATGCAAATCTCTTGGTGAAAATATGCATAAACTCTCTTTTTATTAAAATGTGAAATAAAATGAATCATTTACCACAGATATTTTGGCAAAGTTAAAATTTTCTTCTTTTCTTCAAGGGCAGATAACTCTTCAAAAACTTTTCAGGTGCAAAATGATCAGCTTCTCATTTGTTATCAGTCATGTGAATTTGGTTCATTTCACTTTCATCGTTATGTAGCGATGTATTTTTAACTAGTATAAAACGATTCAAAATTGTTCAAAATCCCTTCGTTATACATTGAATACCTTAAGATAAGAACAGGGAATTATTTAATCTTAGACTAATTATAAATCCTGGATTTTCAGAAAATTCTGAAATCAGGCGTAGTGCCCGAAAACTAACTTTGTTTTGCTTGAAAATATCAGTTTTCACTGTAGTAGATACTGTCTAAATGGGTAAGTGTGTATATAAGAAGCTAATATAATTGAATTATTGTTTATTTTTATTCATTCATGTTTTTATTGTGTTCCAATTTCATATTTTTATTGTTTATTTTCAGTCATAATTATTATTTCTAGGGTAAATGTCTTTTATGCAGTGTATCTGGTGTTCTACTGTTGTAGCTGTAGAAAATAATGACGCATGCGCAAATGGGGGTTAGTCGTTTTTTGATGCCAGGCATCGACTAACCCCCATCTGCGCATGTGTCATTATTTTCTTCAGCTACAACAGTAGAACACCAGATACACTGCATAAAAGACATTTACCCTAGAAATAATAATTATGACTGAAAATAAACAATAAAAATATGAAATTGGAACACAATAAAAACATGAATGAATAAAAATAAACAATAATTCAATTATATTAGCTTCTTATATACACACTTACCCATTTAGACAGTATCTACTACAGTGAAAACTGATAATTTCAAGCAAAACAAAGTTAGTTTTCGGGCACTACGCCTGATTTCAGAATTTTCTGAAAATCCAGGATTTATAATTAGTCTAAGATTAAATAATTCCCTGTTAATTAGTCTAAGATTAAATAATTCCCTGTTTAAGATAGATAGAAGTGTTAGGCTATGTATGGTCTCCATACTTCACATACACAGCTTTTTTTATTTTAATTTTTCAATCATAAATTTTATAAGCAGCTGTAATTTTTTTTATCAAAAAGACAGAGTTGGTCAGAGACATATGTGTATGAAGTATTTTTATTCAGAAAGGGACTAAAATCCTTTCTATCTTCATTATTGAGCTTTGACTAAATCATATTTATTATGTATGATCATGCATGAATTTCCTCCTTTAAGTTCATATCATAGTTTGTGTGTGTACACATGGTTAATACAGAGTTTACCTGTTTGAATTTAAACTTAATGTGATAAATATTGAAACATCTTCCCTATTTAACACAAATTAATTTTCTTTAGGTATTTAAAAGTAATAGCAGAAAAGATCAGCTTTAGTTGGCTTAGTTGAAAAAGATAACCCAATAAACTTGTGTTTCAGGAAACCTAAAGGCAACAATGAACTTAAAAATTGTAATTCCACAATGAAAGAAGATCAAAGTCAATATCTAAGAATGAAAAGGTACTACTAGTACATGTACCGGTACTTTGGGTACCTTTTCATTCCTGGATATTGACCTTGTGCAGCAGCGTTTGACATGTTTCTTATTTGATTTTCTAGGACAAATTTACCAAAAGAGGTCATGGCTTTCCCCAACTTTCCTTTCCAAGCTTCTTTGCCTTCATATATAACACATGAGTCTGTGTTAGAATACCTGAAAAGTTACTCAGACTACTACAATCTTCATAAACACATCAAGGTATGTCAATATCCTACAAACTTAGAAATCTAGCCTACACATAATAGATGTATCCTATAGGTTAAAAATCCATCATTTATGTAATGGTTCTATCCTACAGATAAGTGTATCCTAAAAGCTTAGAAATCTACCATATACATCATATGTGTATCCAGCAGACTTGGAATCTATCATACACATGGTAACTAAGGTGTATCTAACAGGCTGCTTAGAAATCTACCATACAAATAATAAGAGTACCCTCAGACTTAAAAATCTACTATATACATGATTAGATGTATCATACAGACTTAAAAATCTACCAAACACTTATTAGGTGTATATCCTACAGACTTATAGAAATCTAATCTAACTGTGTCTACAGGCTTGCAATTCTACTCTGTACAGAATGAGTGTATCATACATTCTCAGGCAGGCTTAGCAATCTACTCTACACATAATATGCCTAAATATGGTGTATCCTACAGGCTGAAAAATCTACCCTACACATAAGAGTTGTGTCCTACAGGCTTTGAATTCTACCACACACTTGATTTGGTGTATCCAAAAGGCTTCTTTGTATAGCCTGCACATGATTAAGTGAATTCTACAGGTCTAGAAATCTGTCATACACTTGAAAGATGACATACAGACTTAGGAATCTACTGTACACATGATTAGGTGTATCCTACAGGCTTAGAGATGGTTAGCTGTATCCTGTAGGCTTAGAAATCTACCTTACACATAATAGATGTCATACAGGGTTAGGAATGTACTTTACACCTGATAAGCTGCATCCTACAGGTTTACAAATTTACCATACACATGATTATAGGTGTATCTTACAGGCTTAGGAATCTACCATACACATGATTAGTGTATCTTACAGGCTTAGAAATCTACAGAACACATGATTAGGGTATCTTACAGGCTTAGAAATCTACCATACACATGATTTAGGGTATCTTACAGGCTTAGAAATCTACCATACACATGATTAGGTGGATCTTACAGGCTTAGAAATCTACAGAACACATGATTTGTTGGTCCTGTCCTGGCTTAGAAATAAACCTTATATAAACCCTATGAACCCTATATTCACACATGGGTATAATGGCCTGAAAGTTCTGTTGAGCCTCATTATCTCAAACTTGAAGGGACTGAATAAAAACTTCAAGATATCCAAGGATTTGATATATCAAGGGTTAAATATTTAAAGAATAAGTGGTTGGGACTTCCAAATCACTTTGACATACCCATGGTATTTGAGATACAAGTGTTCGAGATACCAAAGTTCCAAAAGTATTAATGTTAATGATCTGAATTTGACAAATAAGTCCTGTGTCCTTGTGGTGCGCTAGATGAAAATTTTAAGTACAAAATTACTCAAACTGATTTATATTCACAATGACTTGTTTGTTGCAATATTGTTCAATTAATATGACAGCTAAACACAATGGTAACCACTGTGAAATCAAGACCATGTGAGGGAAGCAGAGAATTCTGGGATGTATCATACTGTGCTGTAGACGATCAGAGTAAGGTTCACAGTGAGGAATTTGATGCTGTTATGGTCTGTAATGGGTAAGCTTATATCACTCTCCTTAAATATTAAATATGTTAAGCTGAAGAAGATATAAACATTAACAATATACATTGTGTATGTTGATAAGAGGGTTGTTGACTTTCTTGGTAATAGACAGAAGAAGCACAAAAGGAAGGTTATCCTGCCAGATTTGCAACAAAATAACAATTTTGTACAATTTTTAAAAGTATTTCTCCTTTAAAACAAGAGATTTTTATACAAGTAATTAAATACATGGATTAATCACATATATGATGAAAGAGGTAGAAAAAATTTAAGGACCCTCTCTACACCATTGCAAAATGCTTTTTGGACATTAAGAAAATTATATTGAATAAAGGTGTAAATTTTGATCTTATCTTTTTAATTTTCAATATATGGTATGTGGCATTTTCCCCCAGGAGAAATGTTAAAACACAACACAGTATCAGAGAACAGAAATCACTGTTGTTCTCTTCCATGGACAAAATACATTTAAATAACATGTTCAGTTAATTTATCTTGGCCTTTTGAAATGTTAAGAATATTTGAAATGATTACAAATTGAGTAATATACTGTAAATTTCTATTTATTGGAATTTAGATCTAAGGGTAGATCACTCTAACTGCATAAAAATACAATAGAATCAGAACTCTTTAGTGTGCAGTGTAGAGAGGGTTCTTAAGCAGCTGATGCATAAAATTATTCACTTGAGAGTATCCATCATTTATTTAAAATTATAAATTACATTTGATTTATATGTATCTTAATGTTTCAGGCACTATTCCCTTCCATTGTATCCCACTATTCCTGGAATGGAAAGCTTTCAGGGTCAGGTGATCCACAGCCATGACTACAGGAGTCCTGAGCTGTTTCGGAACAAAAGAGTTGTGTGTCTCGGAGCTGCTGCATCAGGACAGGATATCGCTATCGATGTCTCACACGAAGCCAAAATAGTAAGGCACTTTTCATATTTTGTTAACTTAATGTCTTTCTTAAGGAGGAAAAGAGTATTTAAAGTTGTAAGAACTTTGGATGTTTTAGATCTTCTGAGCCAAAGGCTCAAAGAGCTTATGCAATGGCCATTTGACAATGTGCAGTGTGCATCAACTTTTTGGAATGTGGGCCATGTAAAGATTTCTTAAATTTGTCACAGGGTATCCTTGGGCCAAGGGCTTTCATTTTACAGTAAAACAGGGAAGTGGCCCTTAAACAATGGGAGATAATTAGGGAAATAAAAACAAAAGTATTAGTTGCTAAAAAAAATCCTCTCAAGAACCCCGGGCAGATTATCACCAAACTTAAATATGAGGATGAGGATACAATGTAGATCAAAAATTGCTCAAGGCATCACCCTGGGGCAAAGGACATGGACTCAAGGTAACTTCAAATTTGACTAAAATGATATTTTGTTAAAACTTTAATATTTTGCACATTTTGAGAACTAGGATCATACAATTTTCTCAATTGATGCATCTTAGGACCTCATGTTATGTTGAATCAAAAGTAGGTCATGGCAACCTACTTTTTGAATGTAATCATTTTCAAATTGATATTGATGCAGATTTTGGACACTTTGAAGTCTATGATCATCAAAACTCTTCAGTTGATGCATCATGGGGCCTTGGAGTGTGTCATCCAAAAAGTAGGCCTCCATAATCTGCTTTCTGAATTTTGTGGCTTATCATTTTTAAAACATTTTACTTCATTATTTTGGATATTGAGATGCTTAGAATCATCAAACCTTGTTAGTTGATGCATCTTGGATCCTTGGAAGATTTATGAAAAAGTAGGTCAATGGAACCTACTTTTTAATTTGCAAGTTTTCTTTTTCAAATTGTTTTAGATGTATACTTTGGAAACTGTGAAGCCTAGTATCATCAAACCTTTAACAGAGTGTGTCAACCAAAAATTAGTTCATCAAGATCTACTTTTTTCGGAATTTTATAGCTATATTTAAACAAGAAAATAAGAGGCTTAGCATCATCAAACTTTGTCAGTTGATTTATTCAGGTTCTCAGAGCCTGTTAACCAAAAAGAAGGTCATGGTGGCCCACTTTTGGAATTTCAAGGCTTTATCTAAATATTTAGGATACTAAGAATTTGAAGCCTATAATAGAAATGACAGGGTTGTACAATTAATCAGAAAAACAATTCTAGGCCCTTGGGCCTCTTGTTTTATGTTGACTTTTATTTTTTTGTAAGTCTAAGGAGCTGTTGTTTTATAGGTGTACTTGAGCCACAATAAACCCCCTTTACAGACCTACCTCCCAAACAATGTACAACAGAAACCAGGGATTAAGGAGTTAGGTTCTAAGTCTGTCATCTTTAACAATGGAGATGAGGCCAAGATAGACGTTCTCCTTCTGTGTACAGGATATCACTACCACTTCCCCTTCCTGTCCGATGACTGTCAGGTCCAGATCTCAGATGAGAGACTCACCCCACTGTACAAACATTTAATCCACATTGATCATCCCACAATGGCTTTCATTGGAATTCCTAAAACAATCTGTCCATTTCCCCAGTTTGATGTTCAAGTGCGATTCTTTTTGTCCTCTTTATCTGGGAAAATCAAACTTCCATCAGGAGAAGAGATGAAACAGGACATGGAGTGTGATTTTGAGAGGAGATTGGCTCTGGGATTTCCCCCACGGTACGCCCATGTCCTTGGGCCTAGACAATGGGAGTACAATGATGAGCTAGCAGAGTTAGCGGGAGTAGAGCTTATTCCCAGGGTTGTGCAGAATCTTTATGACTATGTTCATGAAACCAGAGTCAAAGACATAGTGCACTACAAGGACAATAACTATGAACTTGTTGATTCTGAAAGATTTAGAAATCTAGAAAAGGAGTCCTGAAATGACTAAAACTTGCTGATTCAATAGTTTAATAAATATATATAAAAAAATTTATAAATTATTACACAATTTGTTCTCAGTCTAGTACAAAGGACTGGGTAAGATTGTATTGTTTTGCTGCCTACCTCCAGGTCAATTTTCAAGTTATCATACTGGAATGATTTTAATGTATATAAAGATTTGAATTTTTATAACTCTGGATTATTTGAGAACACAGAGAGAGAGAGATAACTCCATTTTTTTTTATGTAAAAATTTAAAAGTCAATGGAAAATAAAATGTTCTTAGAACATCTTTCATCTTACGAAACAGAAAGTTCCTTTTTACAGTTAATACAGTGTTATTTAGCAAAATCATACCAAGCCTTTTTTGTTTCATGAGGGGAAAAGGGTGGGGGCATTTGTTTGCAAACCAAAGTATAGCAAAAAAGGTTAATATGTGGTCAATTTCAAATGAGATCACAGCTATGAAATTTTAATTTAAGAATCTGATATGGTAAATGATACATATAAAATTAATATATGTTGCTATTCATATGCTATGGCTGATCAATAATAAGGTATCTGATATAAAAAGAAATAAATTATTTATAAATACCTGTATCCCTTTGATTGCCATTTTTGAGGTCAACATACAGCAGAAGAAAAACAAATCCACTAGTGTGAAATCGATTGTAATTGTAATATAGTTATTTTTATATGCGTCGTATATTTAAAATGTTCTCATTCTCACGCGTGTAGAAATAGTCTTGTAAAATGATCTGCTCAAATCTGTAATTAGATTGGAAGATTTCAAAAGCTAACAAGATTGTGGTTTGTTTGGAAAATCAAATTAATTTCATATATTCTAAAACGTGTCCATAATTATCAATTTTCAGTTACTTCAGAAAAAGATTTTAAGCCTAAGATTGCTTAAAAATGCTAATTAAATTCATTGTTCTGTAGTAATTTTAAGTACCGGTAGCAGAAAAGGAGATATTTTTTGATACGCCAAAAATATAGTCCCTGCTAGATTTTAAACTCAGTTTGCCATTTCTGATAATAATAGTTGTATAATTATGAGAAGGAAAGAAAAATATATTTTAAAATCTTAAACATCTAAATATAAAAGACATTTAACCAAATATACTTTGAATGTTTCATTTTGTCAGAAACCAGACAAGAATCCCTCCTTAAAGGTATAAATAAATCTAAGAGTGACCAGCTATTTATTGGCATATAACTACACATGTATAAGTACTAAAGCTTATGCATTTGTCTGCAAAGAAAAAAAAATCCACGGATACTAAGACTGCGTATAGAATAGCATTTATACAAAGTGTGACAATCAAACAGAAATATGATTCAGAATTTCCTCAACCCTCAAAGCTATAATGAATAATGAAATTAAAATTATTAGAATCATTATGTTTTCTATAATTTAATTAATCTATTCCTAATTAGAAAGAGATTTCACAACAGTATACCGATAACGTACACTTAAAGCTCACTTTGTGTGGTAACCACAGACACTTGTTTCGTATAAGGGGCACCAAAATTAAGAAGGGATGCCCCGTATACGAAACCAGTGCCTGTGATAGTAACATATCGAACAGTTCAAAAGTGCAGTGTCACGAGTTCATAAACGTTATATACTACAAATACATGTATATACTTGTTATCGAAGCCCTGCATCTCAAAATTCATAAGACATAAGGTGCATCAATCGTTCAGAGCATTTTTGATTAGAAAGTCAAGGTCAAGAGGAGTTTAATGCTTTTTTTAAATGTTTTATGAGAAGCAGTGCACATGCTAAATAGCACAGACTCTCCTCTTAAATATCAAAAATACGCTATATATCGGCATTATGAATTATTCTGAGAAGTAGGTCAAAGTCAAGTTGAAAGGTAACCGGGTCAGTGATTATTACAAAAGCCATAGAGCGCCAAGCAATGCATGACCAAAATATCAAATGAAATGTATGGAGATAACGAACAGTATTCAAGCTCAAAAGTCCATTAAACAATACAAATTTTGGAGCAGAGCAAACACGGACCTCTGAAACACCAGAGGTTGGATCAAGTGCCATAGAGGAGTGAACATCTGCCGACCGTTCACACCCGCCGTGTGCTCCATACCTCTTATACAGTTCTGATGTGACAGACAGATGCCGGGTAAGTGATCCCTATATTGTCACTCTGCTCTACAGACATCTGCCCAAGTCGAAGGTTTCTGATCCACTCCGCTCCACATAAACCCTTGACCGAATAGACTAGGTTTGACGTGATTTACTATCGCGCCGTCTTGTGAGATTACACATTTTGAACTCTACTGACCTCTGCTATTGACCAATCAGAGTAAGCGAATTAAATAGGATGCTAGACAATATTTAAAGTCGGTAATAAATTCAACATAAATTTAACTAAAAAGCTGAGATAAGCCTTTAACTGAGTTATTCAATGGTAAATGTATTTATTACAGTTATAGTAACACGTGTGTCGATCGAACACGTGTTTGTTTATTGATATTTATACCGGAAACCAATTTTCATTGGTTAGCTATTTTAGAAATAGAACCTGTTAAACAGGTTTATCTATATGACACGCCTTCTCACCAGTTTAACAAGTAAACCCCATTCGAAGGCTTTCTCTTCGTGCAGTTTAGACGTGCCTAACCTAATGGCGGAAAATAGCGAAGAAGAATTACTTCAAGAGCCCAGTTTTACTCCAACAGAAACTGCAAAAAATACAAGTACTAGTAGTACATTTGCTTTGACAGACGCTGTGCAGTTAATTTCGTCTACTATCAGCACTCAGTTTCAACAGCTTGCAGAGAAACTTCAACAAGAAAATAACAATTCTGCGCAGTTATTAAAGAAAAAATTGAAAGAGAACATTGCTGGAAAGCTAAAGTTTGAAGGTAACAAAGTACAATACACATTTAATGAAGAGTGCTTGGAAGAACTTGAAAAACTTAAAGATTTATCCTCGGCTGACCAAGGAATTGTCAAACGTTTGAAAGAAAAAATCAGTACAAGACAGAAGTACATAAGAATCGCAGATGGGTCGCCAGCAGGATGGAAAACTGTCCAGGAATACCAACTCAACGACGTTGCCGAAAATTCCGATGACGAAAAACGGATCAGTAGTGCAGAAAACAGGGCCCTTAGGCAGAGCAAACAAGGAAAGAAATCAAGATTTCAACCTTTTTCTAAACCAGCTCCAGCGGCCGCGGCTGGTTCCTCTGCTCAGCTTGCTTCTTTTGGTTTTCAACAACAGAATAATCCAATGCAATCAACAAACCCTTTTCTCCAGCCCTTTCGTTCGGCTAGCAGACGCACTCCGCAGCCCAGTGACGTCTGCTATAGATGCTTTCAGACTGGACACTTGAAATCCAGATGCCCATCTCAGTTCAGTACAGCAGTGCCTTCCACCTCCAAGTGAAGTGAATGATAAGTATTTAGTCAGTTTTGATATGTTTGACCAATACAATGTTAATAAAATTTTATTGCAAGAGCACATTCATTTCTTTGATGATCTTAATTCTGGCGAGTCAGAAATTTATAAAGGAATAAAGAAAAGTTTGTCAAATCGTTTAGATTTCTGGAAAAGAATAGGCACTTATGATCACATTTTAAAAATAATTGAGCATGGTTATCACATTTCTTTTGAACAGAATCCACTTAGGATGTATCTGAAGAACAACAAGTCCGCTGAGGCTAATTGTTTGTTTCAGACACCATTGATGAATTGCTGAAATCAGGTTGTGTCTTACAGGTGCCGTTCAAGCCTTTTGTAGTCAGCCCCTTGAGTGTAGCGGAGAACCGAGAAAAGAAGCGTCTTATTCTAGATTTAAGTATTTTGAACAAGTATGTAAAGAAAGAAAAGATCAAATTTGAGGATTACAAAACAGCTCTACAATATTTTGAGAAAAATTGTTTTTGCATAAAGTTTGATTTAAAGTCGGGTTACCATCACATCGATATTAGTAAAGAATGCCAAACATATTTAGGTTTTCAGTGGAAGGATAAGTACTATTGTTTTACTGTCCTACCTTTTGGCCTTTCAAGCGCACCTTTTGTCTTTACAAAGTGCCTTAGATCTATGGTTCGATACTGGAGAGTGTGTAATATTAGAATTGTATTATACTTAGATGATGGTTTAGCTATGGTTGAAACTTATGAAAAATGTGAGAGTATTTCAGATTTCATACAGAAGTCCTTGGAAGATGCAGGCCTGCTTATTAATTTTAGCAAATCTGTTTTCAGACAAGTGCAAGAAATCGAATGGCTGGGTATACAGTGGAATTCTGTAAAATTCAGTATTTCTATTCCAGAAAGAAGAATACAAGATGTAGAAGAGACGTTATCAAGCTTTATTTCTTTGTTACCTCATGTTTCAGCAAGATTTCTGGCAAAAGCTGCGGGAAAAATTATGTCTTTGCATTCTGTTTTTGGAAATATTTGCAGATTGATGACTAGATTTTGTTATATGGAGATAGTGTTAAGAAAATCTTGGGATGCAAGAATCGATTTGTAATTTCAATTAAATACAGTGAGAGAATTGAATTTTTGGTTACAGAATATACGAGTCTATAATAGCAGAAAACTGACTAATACAAACCAAGAAAGTGTAATTGTTTATTCAGATGCTAGTAATGTCGCAGCAGCGGCATGTACAGTAGGTGTAGACGAACATAAGTTTCACCAGATGCGGAATGAACATGAGGTTCATAAGAGTTCTACGTGGAGAGAAATGAAAGCTATTGAACAAGCTTTATTTTCATTTAAAGACATTTTGAAATACAATTCTGTTAAATGGTTCACAGATAATCAGAACTGTGTTAAAATATTTGAGTCGGGTAGCATGAAAATAGACCTACAAGAATTGGCATTTAGCATTTTTGTTTTTTGTAAAAAACATAACATAAATGTCAATGTTCAATGGGTGCCTAGAAATGCTAATGAAAAAGCTGATTATCTTAGTAAATTAATAGATTATGACGACTGGGGTGTTTCGATGGAATTTTTTGAATTTATTGATTTCATGTGGGGTCCACATACAGTTGACAGATTTGCTAACGCAAAAAACAAGAAGATATGTAGATTTAACTCTGCTTTTTGGAATCCAGGTGCAGAAGCAGTAAATTGTTTTACTCAAAATTGGGAAGACGAAAATAATTGGCTCGTACCACCGATGAGTCTAGTTTTAAAAACAATTTAATATGTAATCAATTGTAAGGCAGTGGGAACTTTGGTTGTCCCAAAATGGGTATCAGCGCCATTTTGGCCCTATATTTTTAGGGAAGAAATGAAAACGTATGATTACGTGGCAGACATACTCGAATTTAAAAATTATTCAAATATTTTTGTTCAAGGAATGAATAAAAATTCCATATTTGGCTCAGAAAAATTTTACTCTTCAGTGTTAGCTATAAGATTGGATGCCCGTAAAAATTAAGTTTTTTTTTTTCAGGAGAGTGTATTGCAGTGATATGTCCTAGTTCACTTGATATGTATTGATAAGGTCCTGGTACAATGGTACTGCAGATGTGAAAGAATTATGTCTAGAAAAAGCATAGCATTTGTGATATGACACAGAAATTGTGATGGTCCTGGTACAAATGTATTCCAGATGATTTTCTTTTGACATTTAGATGCTTGATAATTAAAGCAAAGTATATTCGAGAAGGTTTTAAGAATTCTGAATATTATTGATATGGCCCTGGTACAATGGGTATGTACTGCAGATGAAATAAGATTTATATCCTAGATAGGATTAAATTATTCAAGTGTCTTAAAATTAATGTATGTGTTTTCGTGTTATACGATTTGCAGATATATTTTCGGTTGGGAGGTGGAAGACTCTTTTTTCCAGCGTTCATGATCCACAGCTACAACAACTGGCAGAGCTTCTACCTTCCTACTGTCTAAAAGCAAGGGCCGAAAGCACAACGAAAAATTAAATACAGGTACGCATTTGACAGATTCACAAAATGGTGCAAGAACTTTGACCCACATGTCCCTAATTTACCATCAACAGATGTAAGTGTGGCTCGATCATTATTTGATATACATTGCTCGAAATTATAAATCTGCTTCTAAAATAGAAGAAGCCACACATGCTATCACTTGGGCACATAACCTGGCAGGATTTTCAAATCCCTGTGATTCTACTTTGGTGAAAAACACAAAGGAGGGTTGCTTACGAGACACTGGTCATTCCGTGACAAAGAAGGATCCTAAAACACCCGAAATCCTCTCATCTGTTGTTTCAATATTTGGAAGTAGTCAAGCATCACTTTTTGATTTACGTACATGTTCCATTTTTTTTGTTGGGTTACGCAGGATTTTTACGATTTTCAGAGATTGTTAACATCCAGAGATCTCATGTAACATTTAAAGAATCACACCTGAAATTGTTTATTGAAAAAAGCAAAACAGATGTTTATAATGAAGGGAATTATGTGTACATTTCTCGTACGAATTCTCCTAACTGGCCAGTCAATTTACTGCAGAGATATTTGAGAATGTCGGGTATAGAGGAAAATTCGACTGATTATATTTTTAGGCAACTGTCATTCTGTAAGAAGTCTGGTATTTATAAAATAAGAAAACATAATGTACCATTGTCTTATACTAGAGTAAGAGAAATTGTTTTGTCAGCTTTAAAAACTTTGGGCTTAGATTATACAAAATTTGGCGTTCATAGTTTGCGTTCGGGTGGGGCCACTGCAGCTGCAGCTTCAGGAGTCAATGACAGGCTATTTAAAAAACACGGTCGGTGGAAAACTGATAAAGCTAAAGATGGCTACGTTCACGAAAAGAACCTGGGGGGATAAGCCGAGCCATATGCCTACATAACGATCGATAAAAAATCAGCAAATTCATTTTTAAAAATAATCACTTTTTGTTGAATTAGTGTAATGCTTATTACCATTTGGATACAAATTTGACAAAACCTGAATACTGTAACAGCGAAAATGATTCTGATTAACTCAAAAAAATGGCATCACGCTCAATTTTCACAAAAACTGACATAAATTGGATGATATAACTACATTTTTTAAATAGAGTGGGTCATCGTACCATTTTTTTGAAAACGTTTAATGAAAGGCATTGGAAAGATGTTGCTTTTTACACTTGCAAAAATTTGGTACGAAAACCCACTCAAGAAAAAAATTAAGTTAACTTACTTAAATTTTCACCGTGGTCTTAAAAAATTCTAAGTCCAAATACGCTTGCTAAATATAGAGAACCGTATGCTATTTAAATGGGTATGTATGTGCGACTCCGTGGTATAGTGGTTAGCGAGGAGCTCTTTAAAGGGATGTTTATTGAGGAAAGTGTTCGAGTCATGATTTTTTTTATTTTTTATTTTTTGGGGAGGGGGTTAATTTTGTTTTACTTTATAAAAAATGTCTATAGGAATAACATATTTTTCACTGGAAAATAAAATATATATATATGTAGTAATGAACTCATTTACAGTAAATTATTTAGAATGCCGGATAAAAATTATAATAGATATATGAATACTTTTATTCCCGTTTTTATTTATTTTTACTACAAGCGCTTCTAGATCACACCTATCATTATATACAATGTTAACATTTTTATAATATCTCCACAATAAGTGTTAACACTCAATATGCAGATTAATTAATAGAAGTCCCTACCCATGTTGGACACTTGTGACAGTAAATGAAAGTCAACTGTTTAGCTTGTTTAGAATATAAATATCATTTTGAGAACTACTGCAAACATTAAAATGCTTAAGTAAATTCGAACAATTGAGAGATTTTTTCCAATAAATGTTCTTGCATAGCCGAAAAATGGGCATGGGCACATGGCTCGTCTTATTCCCCCAGATTCTTTAGAAAGCAAACTCTCAGTTACTAAAAATCTGGGTATCTAGCTCTTTCTTTATTTTTCGATACTGCACTCTTGAGAGCGCTTCTGTACCTACACACTGTGTTTATTTATGGTATAAATTATTTATGTTCGGTTGAGTGTGAACGAATTAGAACATAAATGTATTTATTACAGTTATAGTAACACGTGTGTCGATCGAACACGTGTTTGTTTATTGATATTTATACCGGAAACCAATTTTCATTGGTTAGCTATTTTAGAAATAGAACCTGTTAAACAGATTTATCTATATGACACGCCTTCTCACCAGTTTAACAAGTAAACCCCATTCGAAGGCTCTCTCTTCGTGCAGTTTAGACGTGGCACCCACCCACAGTATTTTATATGACTGTATGCTCATTTTATCTTTTTCTCGTTATTACAGAGAATGGACTTTACAGAATTTTGATTTACAGAAGAATATATTTTTTTTGTATGATATTGAGAAATAAACTGCACTCTTGAGAGCACTTCTGTACCTACACACTGTGTTTATTTATGGTATAAATTATTTATGTTCGGTTGAGTGTGAACGAATTAGAACATAATGACGTTTTCGTTGGAACTAAAACTGGCGTGTTTTTAGCTCACCTGAGCTGAAAGCTCAAGTGAGCTTTTCTGATCACCCGTTGTCCGTCGTCCGTCCGTCCGTCCGTCTGTCTGTCCGTCCGTCCGTCTGTAAACTTTTTACATTTTCAACTTCTTCTCAAGAACCACTGGGCCAATTTTAATCAAATTTGGTACAAAGCATCCTTGAGTAAAGGGGAGTTTAAATTGTTAAAATAAAGGGCCAAACCCCCTTACAAGGGGAGATAATCAAGAAAAGACAATAATAGGGTGGGGTCATTAAAAAATCTTCTTCTCAAGAACCACTAGGCCAGAAAAGCTGAAACTTATGTGGAAGCATTCTGGGGTAGTGTAGATTCTAAATTGTAAAAATCATGACCCCCGGGGGAAGGGCGGGGCCACAATAGGGAATCCAAGTTTTACATTGAAATATATAGAAAAAAATCTTTAAAAATCTTCTTCTCAAGAACCATTGGGCAAGAAAAGCTGAAACTTATGTTGAAGCATCCTGGGGTAGTGTAGATTTTAAATTGTTAAAATCATGACTCCCGGGGAAAGGGCGGGGCCACAATAGGGAATCCAAGTTTTACATTGAAATGTATAGAAAAAATCTTTAAAAATCTTCTTCTCAAGAACCATTGGGCCAGAAAAGCTGAAACTTATGTGGAAGCATCCTTGGGTAGTGTAGATTCTAAATTGTTAAAATCATGACCCCTGGGGGCAGGGCACGGCCACAATAGGAAATCCAATTTTTATATTGAAATATATAGAAAAAATCTTCAAAAATTTTCTCCTCAAGAACCTCTTGGCCAGTAAAGCTGAATGTTATATGGAAACATCCTAGGGTAGTGTAGATTTTAAATTGTTAAAATCATGATCCCCGTGGGTAGGGCGGGGCCACAATAGGTATTACAAAAAGATCATCTGGTGAAGAACAGCAGGGCCAAAGCTATTCAGGTGAGCGTTGTGGCCCATGGGCCTCTTGTTCTATTTACTATCTAGTTTCAGGTTTTTTAAAAAAAACAATGTTTTTGATTGGTTCATGCAGACTTGTATGAGGCCAATCAGAGAGCGCATTTCTAACCCCGTTAAACATAGTCTATTTGGTCAAGGGTTTATATGGATCAACCCTTGACCTGGGAAGATGCTCTGCAGGCGACACAAAAAGCCAAAGGATGAGTGCAAAGAAACACATCCATCTGATTCATCTTTTGAACAAGATTCTGTGAATGTTCTTGATTCAAGTGTATCAATGAGAAAAATCAATGCATTGCATTAAAAAATTTTAAAAAGCAAAAATGCCAAACATTTTGAAATACATGTAAAGTGTATAGGCAGGAATCGTAAAGTTAGCGTGTAAGTTAGTTTGTAATATCCTAATAACTTTTTATTCAGGTGCTAACTAGATTTTATTAATTTCTGTTCGAATCTCGCCGTCCCACTGTGATTAGTGACTTCCTTTTGTTTGTAATGTTAATAGTCCGATTCATTTTATGTTATTACTTCACCCACAAGAAGCCGCCTTCTGTCTGACCCAAATACTGGTGATAATTTTATTCCCAGTATGTGGAAACGCCTGTAACAAACACCTTGCAATGTCATCTACTTGTATATTAATTGAGTTGTCTGTAGTCATTTCCAATTTCTAGTGCTGAGAGCAGTTTCTAATCATTTCAAAATAATTTACTTCTTCAGAATTCTTAATTATGACCACAGACCTTTCTAAAGGCCTGTGGTTATGACATATTAGTCTATGTAACCTAATGGAAAATATTCGAAGGTGTTTATAGGTGAACTCAGAAGTAACCTCTAATAGAACAAATTTGATTGAACATATTCATGAATGTAATATCTTCGTGGAAAGCAGTTAGGGTGGATTCTTCTCATATATATCGCATTTAAAAATTAAATTTTCATAGATTCGAAAAGACAGTATCACTAAGTGATATATTTATTAATTTAGATTTGACCGTCATATTTTAGCAGCAAAGTCAGATCAAGGTCATTATCTTTTTCCCCTTGACATTAAGGACAAAAAAACTGCCGTATTCAATCATGTGATGCCCACTTATTATATGATTATTGCAGTAATAATAAAAAAAATATTAATTCAAGAAAATACACATTTTTTCATGACATTCTACACAGCAATATATAACAAATATATATTTTTTGGTGTCAATAACAGAAATTCCACGTATTCCATGGGTGTAATTATCAAGCAATGGTGCTTCAAGGAGCATTTTGATCAGAAACAAATTGTAGTCTGTAAAATTAGAGATTAAATAATGAGTTTAGTGTAAGAAGGTTTTGGTAGAGCATTGCTGAGCAAGCAGGTATTTTGTGAAATATTTTTGTTTTGATTTTTTACATCTCAACAACAAATTCAGAAGTCGCCCGCGTGGCGCAGTGGTTAGGGCGTCTGTTCTAGAGTGTGGAGTCGGAGTAAGGAGTTGATCCTTACGTCGCGGGTTCGAATCCTACTGTGGGACGTGGAGACCGATCCTTCGGATGAGACCGTATATAAACCGAGGTCCTGTGTAGCAGTAGGTGCTGGCACGAAACAGATCCCTCACTGCTCAATGGCCCTAAGTGCCGAGCATAGGTAAACATTTGAAGCTCACCATCGGCAAGTGGTGGCGTTTCCATATGAGTGAAAAATTCTCGAGAGGGACGTTTAACAACAACAACAAAAAAAAAAAAAAACAATTCAGAAGTGTCATGACTCACTAAGATGGCAGTTTTACAGTCTAAGAATGAAATAATGATTTGTGTTTTATTGTTTTAAAAGGCTGTAATGTATTTTCATATATAAAAAACAAAGATGTGTTTGTGAAATACTGATGTCCCCGTATGGCTACTTATAGCGAAGGTTAAACTTTCTCAATTGCAAATCAAATATGTTGGTACCCAAATAAAGGTCTTGTCCCGAGGAATATACCTGTGAAATATGAAAGTCCTAACAGCAACCATTGAAAAGATGGAGAAGGTTAAAGTTTTTTTCGAAAGTAAGTCAAACATCAAGGTCAGGTCAAATGGTTGAAATTAATGGTGCCCAAGGAAAGGCCTTCTCACAAGAAATACATATGTGAAATATTAAAGCCCTAGCACCAACCGTTCAAAAGTTAAGTCCAAGATTAAAGTTTTTCAAAAGTACGTCAATTTCAAGGTCAAGGTTAAAGGGTCAAAGTTGTTGGTATCCAAAGGAAGGCCTTGTCACAAGTATTATATATGTGAAGTGTGAAATCCCTAGCACCAACTGTTCAAAAGTTATGGCCAAGGTTAAAGTTTACCAAAAGTAGGTCAAAGTCAAGGTCAAAGGGTCAAAGATGTTGGTATTCAAAGGAAGGCCTTGTCACAAGTATTACATATATGAAGTGTGAAATCCCTAGCACCAACTGTTCAAAAGTTATGGCCAAGGTTAGATTTTTTCAAAAGTAGGTCAAACTCCTAGGTCAAGGTCAAAGGGTCAAAGGTGTTGGTATCCAAAGGAAGGCCTTTGTCACAATTAACGTCCAAACATGGTTCCATATATTTTAAAGCTGAACACGACTCGTAAATAGGCATACGCCATTTTCGATATTATATCTACGATACATCAACAGGGTATACTCTTCGCATTCGTTACACCTGACTGCTTTATTGTCACGGGTATGGCGTGGAATGGCGACCCGTGTTCGTGCTGGTTATCTTGCATACCTTTGTTTACATTTTATTGTAGTTACGTGTATCTGTGTTTGTTTATACACTTCACTGAACTGTACAACTATAATTGTAAGTTTCTTTTGTATCTTACTTTCCTGCATTAGACGAGGTATTACAGTTATTTTTGTCGCTACCGAGTGCTGTATAGCATACGTCCGTCTACACCGGTGTCGACTGATCATACTGAACAGTCTCCAAGTCAGGCCCTTTATATAGGGGTCCTCAGATATAGCGAGAATCCGAACAAAAATGGCGGACACACTGCTTTTACGAATCATGTTCAGCTTTAACATACAATTTTTTGCTATGTAAATAACTAACTTAAATGTCATAGCTGTGTTCCATAACATTTTATTTGTTCAGTAGAATTTACTTGCCGGGTTTAAATCCCGTGCCGTTTTGTAGTCTGTTTGGATGTAGCAATTGATTAGAGCAGACGGACTAGACTTGCTTGAGTATACAGTAGTATTCTTCATAAAGATAAAGTATTGACCAGACTTTCACATCTCTTCTGAGGTAAGTTTGTTTTATTAATTTAAAGGTTTTTATCTTATACAGTTTCCTAAAATGGCCAAGGGCCTTAGTTCTTAATTTTGATGTAAATTATGTGATTGAGTAATGTGTGCAAGTATTATTCTATTAGTATACAAGTACATTAAAGTATGTAGTGGCTACAATGTATGGTGTAAAGTACGTGTGTATAGTACGCAAATATTTCGTATATTTTGTGGAGTAGTTGCAGTAAAATGCTTGAGTAGATGCGGTAAAATGCAGTATGCAGTAAAATGCTAGAGTATTTGCAGTAAAATGCTGTATGCAGTAAAATGCTTGAGTAGTTGCAGTAAAATGCAGTATGCAGTAAAATGTAAATTTTACAGTAAATGTTATGATATGCACGAACACGAATCCTGTTAATATATTTTAGATACAAATGTTATAATGTATGTAATTTACAATAATGTTGTAGATCCCATTTGGTCCAGGAAGTCATTCAACCCAAACAACGATCCATTCTGAAATCTTAAATATGTATATAGCCAATAAAATGTAATTTAGTCAAAGAACTTAGTCCTTGTATTACTTTTATGAGGCGACCACTCGGCCTGCCTGCGACAGCCTTTTCACAAAGAAAATACATGTGAAGTATGAAAGCCCTAGCACCAAATGTTAAAAAGTTATGGCCAAGATTAAAGTTTTTCAAAAGTAGGTCAAACTTTCTCTAAAAGTACCAAGGATGACTTGATTTTCTTCCTTGCATTCTTATCTGTTTATAATAATTGAACAATGTTTGACGGGCGTATCATGTGCCATTGCGGTGCACTTTATTACACTTTTTCTTGAAACAAATAAATGGAATTATACTCCCTGTTGAAAAAGCAAAGCTGATAAACTATGTTTGATTTACGGGATTTTTAAAAATAGAGGTTAAAATACATATGAAGTGTTTTTACAGAGAGACTGATTTTTTTTTTAATGAGGCAAGTCAAAGACAAATCAAACATGGCTGATTATACCTTATATGTTATATAAAGGTCACATTTAAAAAAAAAATCAATTTGTATTTTCTCAATTCAAATGGGTTTTTCATTAATTACAAAGAATTGCTTCCTAAAATACAAAGTACAAGGTAGACTATCTGCCAGATTTATATACATGTATATATTTTGTGTATTTACACATTGGAATTGACAATGAAAGACTGTCTTCCTTGTTCCGTTGTTCGTTGTCCTAGAGAGGAAGATTTTTAAAGAATTAAAAGATGTTTTTCTATTTATTTTTATGTAGAACTTAATTACTTTGATCCCCAACTGTGACTACATCCTACCAACATGATTTGAAGAAAAAAAAACCCAATTAATCTGCAATACCTGAGGATGCTTATATACTTCAAGTATCATGACCCTGCTATTCTTGAGATGATTTTTTCCTATATTTTCCCATGTAAATCATTGATCTTTTATTGTGGTCCCATTCTATCCCGGAGGGGAGGGGGGCATGATTTTAATCTATACACTATGTCAGGACGCTTTCACGTAAATATCATCTTTTCTGGCCCAGTGATTCTTAAGAAGAAAGTTTCAAAGGATTTTCCCTATATATTTCGATGTAAAACAGATCTCTTATTGTGGGCCAACCCCGGGGGATGATTTACTAGTAAACACTTTGTAAAATATGAAGATAAAGAAAAGTGACCAATCTCATAAATCCAGAGAACAAACGAATCGTGCAAAAGGGCAAAACTTAGGCCCCTTGAAACACCAGAGGTGGGATGAGGTGCCTATGAGGAGGAAAAAGCATCCCTTGTTGACCGGTCACACACCTACCGTGAACCCTATGTATTGATAAGGTATACGGAGTACTCCACAGTCAGATTAGTATAAAAGAAATGACCTAACAAGTGGTATCTAAGCCAACGCTAGGTTGTATTCACAAACAAGTTCAATACTGCCTTGGATCTGGAATTTGCGAAATTTTACTTTAAAGGAGGTAGTCGAAATTCTTGTAACATCAACTTATTTGTCAGTAGCTTGCCTTGGTTTAAAAATTGATCGTACTTATAGCGTGCTCTTGCGTATCGAATCAATTGGGAGACATTAACACCATATGCAGGTGATGTTGGAACATAATTACATAAAAAGGGAAGTTGACGATGGAAAACCTGAAGTCATCCCGTTTTTCATACAGCTTAGTTATTTTTTGGCCATTATTGTCTATAGTCAATAAAACATTCAAATATAAAACAGATGTGGCAGTCTCTATAGTGTTGTTAATTTCCAGTTCACTGTAATGTATAGAGTCGACATATGAATGAAAGTAACCATAGTTAATTGATAAAACGTCGTCGATATTTCTAAATGTCGAGTAAGAAGCCACAGCAAGAGTTCTCTTTTTCTCATGTAGAAGTTTTTAAATAAATTCTGCTTCATAGGAATAGAAAAACAGATCGGCTTCTAAAGAGGCACGGTTAGTTCCCATCGGAATGTCAGAAATCTTTCATGAAAGTTTCATCCTTTCTTGCTTAGTTATTCTTAAGAAGATGATTTTAAAAGAATTTTCCTATATATCCCCATGTAAAACTTTGATCTCTTATTGTGGATACTCCAAGGGACTATGCTCTGAACAATTTAATATCTACACTTTGTCAGAAACACTTTTCAAATATATTTCATCTTTTTCTGAACACAACAACCCTATTTTTGCCTTTTTTGAATATCTTCCCTTGGAAGGTCTTGCCTCTTCATTAAAACAATATTAAATGCCCTTGTAAGAGGGCATGGTGCTTCTCAAATCCCCTTTACCCAAATGCTTTGTTTGAGATTAGCCTAGTAGCTCTTGAGAAAAAGTCGAAAATGTGAAAAGTTTCAGACAGGAAAAGAGGGATAGACGAACGGATGGATGCTGAACAACAGGTGATCAGTAAAGTTTACTCCAGGTTAAAGCTTATGTCAGCTAAGAAAGAATGTAGTTATATAGACATCTATTGGTTTTGGTGCTTTTTGAACAAAGACGCTACCAGGTTCATTCATTCTTTCTTCTCTTTTATTGGAGATTCATTTTATACAAAATACAAAGTCAAATAAAGCAGGCCCGTAGGAAGCAATTTCAGTTGGGGGGGGGGGGGCAAAACCTCACATTTTCAGTTTGGGGGGCACTATCAACTACCAAAAATTCCTTGACAAGCAAAAAAAAAAAACAAAAACAAAAACAAAAAAAAAAAAACAAAATCAGACGTTATATAGTAGCTATGTTATCTATAGTATTCTACATATCGGCAAAATTATTGGGGGGCACGCCCCCCCCCCCCCGGTTCCTACGGCCATGTAAAGTAATTTTACATATAACTGCTAATTTGTACATTGTAAATAGTAATTCTCTGTAAACTCTGTCCTGGTCAAATAAGTTATATGCAATATACCCAATTATGGTTAATGAAATATGTCGATGAGATTTTCAGTTTTTACGTCCCATCTGTGACCTTCTCTTCCGTGATGTGTTTGGATCGTCTATCACAAGAGTTTCCACAGTTCTTCGCTGCCAAGTAAATACTCCTCCACAGAGCGACATTTAGCCTCTACCCATCCAAACACCACTTAAAGCGCCACTTTACAGAGGAGGACATTATAAATGGCGTGCGCAATAAACTGAACTTTTGTAATCAGTTATCTAGACAAAATAATGTGAATTTCATTCTATTGGATTTCTTTTATCCCGTAGGGAAGTTATTTATTAATTTAGTTTTTAAAAAGTTTACATAGCATATAAAGAATTATTGTTTTGTAATACAAAGGAAGTTATATGATGATTATTTTTTATTTCCCGCATCAAAAAAAAAATCATTATGTAAATGCATTGGCAACACTGTTCCTTTAAGTACTAAACAGGAAGTCGGTTTTAAAAACTGGAAACTTCCTCAAAACAAGAATTCGTCTAGATAAATACTTTCAGGGTGTTAATAACTTTGTCTTATCTATAACGATGGCATGGGTATACTATGTTGTGTTCAGTGTTGTTGTGGATTTGTTAGTGTCGGGAGAAAACTGCACGTCCTCTGGCTTGTGTTCCTGTTCTGTTACCAGGAATGGCATTAGAGCTGACTGTGGTAATTTGAATATATCCGACAAAGACTTACCCGTATTTACTGATCGTGTTACAGAGATAAACCTCAGTCACAATAACCTCACCAAATTTCCTACAACTTTACCGTCCAACTTGATTTATCTCGATTTGTGCGACAATAACTTGGAAGAGAATGTTATAAACACTTCAAGTCTAACTTTTGGAAATTCGTTATTGATACTCAAGCTAGACGATAACGAAAAATTGAAAAACATTTCATCTTTAAAGACTGTTTTTGATAGATTTGTTAATTTGAAAAATCTGTCGATGAAAAATACACCTAAAGATCAATTCAGTCTAAGAAGAAATTCATTTCCAGAACGCCTTCTTGAAAACTTGGTACATTTAATCCGACTTGATTTTAATGGATACAACTTTGGTGCTGTGTCGGATCTTTTCAATGGCTTTAATAATTCTGTTGAGGAGCTTGATCTCTCAGGAAATAATGGCTCATGTAGCATTGATATCATAGGGGGAAATATGTTTGAATATCTTACAAAGATTCGCTTTATTTCTATTTCATACTGCAGAGTGAAATCTGTGAATTCAGGTGTGTTTGAGCACTTATTCTATCTTAACCATCTCGACATTTCTAATAACGAAAAACTGACATTGGATGTTCTTAAAAACCTCACTTTCTCTCGTCCACCCTCAATCCGAAAACTATATGTAAATAATGTTCAATGCACTTTCGGTTTGACAACGGCGATACGAGTCGAACACGTGTCTGCATGGAATGAAACAAACCTTGAAGAGCTTCATGTTGCATCTAACAGAATCGCTTACCTGGATAGACTGGTCATGGGAATGTTACCCAAAACCCTGAGAATCATCAACATAGCAGATAATCAACTCACATACGGCTTATATCTTTTCGAAGTCCACAGTTTACAGAGTTTGACAATGTTGAACATTAGTTTTCAGGTTAACACGCATGCCCCAACAGTTACCAATTTTTTGGAAGAGTGCTTGGATAGAAAAAGAAAAAGGACTGCTCCAATGCGTACATTAAGACTTCCTAATTGGGGTGCCTGGTTTAATCCAAAAATCACTTTTTATATGCCACCACGCTTAAAGACCATCTTTGTTGATCGAACTAGATATTCACTCTCTGTTAGCTCTGGAATAATTTTGGCAAATAATTCAGTCACACATTTATATGCAAGTCGTAACTTGTTTTTTGAAATTCGTTCTCCAATGCTGGGCTTGCAAAAAGTGGAACATGTTGATCTTTCAAAAAATGTTGGCAATTTTCTGGTGGCCAACTCCTTTTATGATTGTAAGAATTTAAAATTTCTGAATCTTTCTTACAATTTTCTTGGAAGATGTCTAGAAAATGACACAGAAGGAAATATTTTTAACGGTCTATATAATTTAGAAACATTCGATTTGTCATACAATCGAATCTTAAGTCTGTCTAAGATGATGTTAAAAAGTTTTCACAATATAAAATATTTGAACATCAGCTTTAATAAATTAAGCGAATGGAATGTAGAAATGGGACACATGAAAAAGCTGGAATTGTTGGATTTGTCATACAATGAAATTTCTATTTTCAACGATAAAACAATTCAAGATCTTAATTCCATTCGCCATTCAAATACTACACAGATTAATCTATATAACAACCCATTACGCTGCTCTTGTGAAAGTCTGCAGTTTCTGAAATGGATGAATAGGTCCAAGTACATCCGGTTTATCCACGTGGAAAAGTACATTTGCCACTTTAGCAACGGAACAACTAGAAGGATTGGCGATATCCATTGGCTGATTTTACAAATGGAGAGGGAATGTTCCTCCTATTCAGCCATTATTACAATATGTGTCCTCGCCATCTTTGCTTTTGCCACTCATCTGGTTAGGGGCATTCTCTATCGTTATAGATGGAGAATTAGGTACATATACTACAATGCAAAAAGAAAGTACAAAAATAACGAAAAGAAAATATTTCCTACAAAATTTCGTTTTGATGCCTTTATTTCCTATGCAGAGGAAGATCGGGGATTATTCATTGACGATATTTTAAGACTTGAGAAGTCTGAGTCTGCCCGATATTGTCTCCATTGTCGAGACTTTATTCCAGGAACGAACATAGCTGACAACATCATTAATGCCATCCGTAACAGCAGAAAAACAGTATGCATGCTCTCCATCAACTACCTCAAGTCAAGGTGGTGCATGTTTGAATTCAATATGGCGCGTATGGAGAGTATTTACTCCACTTACAGACATGGCGAAAATGTCATATTCCTTGTAGTTTTGAATGACAGCGTGGCTGCTCATAAGGACCTGTCGCCATCCATGATCAGTCTTATGGAATCTCAATCTTATTTGAAGTATCCGAAAGACAGGAAGGAGACTCCCGCCTTCTGGGAAAAGTTTTCCATCAAATTACAAGACTTCTGTAACACTGAAGAACACTGTAAATGAACTTGAAATTATTTTAAGGTACTAGTTTGTCACTCGTCAGTTTTTGAGAAAAGTTTGGTCAGAATCCCTAACTTCAGAATTATTTACAGCGTATTACAATTAAATTTTATGACCTTTTTGAAATAAACAGTGCAAACTATGCAATATTTAATTTAAAAACTGCTCACAAAATTGTAAAGAAACAAGATTTTTGGGGGACTATTTTTGTGGTAGATAGATATATACATGTAGAAGAATTTCTTCAAATCTACACATTTGTTTGATTTAATATCTTGGAACTTTAGCCTTACATATTTTTACTCAGAGAATTTTTTGTCGCTTTATATGAAAATATTAAATATAGGTTTTTTAAAACAAATTTTACACATTCACTTAAGAGACTTTGCCAAAAAATGAAGAAACATTTAAGAAGTCAAGATGAAATGAACAGTGATTTTTCCCTGATAATCGCATATTTCGACCAATATCTCAAAATTTTTATCACCGATTCCATTTTTTCTTTTATTATTTTAAATTACACGATACATTCAACCGATCAGGACTAAAGTCATAAAAAGCTTGATACAAGAAAAAATTTTATTGCCTATCTACATTTTTAATACTCCAAAGATGATATTTTTAAGGCAAAAAAAGGTCACATAATATTTTCGCGCCTGAATTTGCACGATTTTTTTTTAATGATAAATATTATTTTACAAAAAATAAGTTTATTTTTATTGCCTTGATTACATTTGGTAGAATATGATAAAGGTAAATGTGAATAACCTTAAAGTTACAATTTAAAGTGCAAAAAGGTCAAGTTAATTGTATCGTTACTCAGTAAGATTCTCACTGACCTCAGGTTTTCTTCGCGATTTTGGGTCATATTATATGAATAGCTTTCTAAAATTTACTTCTAAAAAAATCCCTATTATAACTTACATTACGGATGACATACCTGAAGTTTTCATACTCAGAACAGTAAAATCTGACAATATTTACACCGGCACCTGCCGTTATTAATTTTTCTTTTAATAAAAAAAATATACATCCTACCTAAATTATTTAGATAGGGGGTATATTTTTTATAAAAAAAAAAATTAAAAAAAAAAAAAAACCAGTTGCCTGTGAATCTAAACTTTTGATGCAAGGTTTGCTTTTAAAAAAACACTGTTGGGAAAAAATGAATTAAACTACTCACTCGGTAACTGTGAATTGTTAACATGTACCAATTTACTAATGTATATGAGTTTAACACTACACAATGGGTTTAAGTTTGCCTAGTAACCAAATGTGGTTGTATATCGTTTTCATCACTAATCAATGTATATTTGTTTTAAACAAATCATGCTAAATAGATTTATCGTGATCTGTTTGCATTGTAAACTATAATCATTGTACACCAGTTTAACACTCATCTTTCCACACACACACACACACACCCACACACACACACACACACACAATAAATCTTCAGTTTAATAAATACATAATAATGACACACAATACATGTATATACTTCTCGACATGGCGAGTTCATTAATACTTCCTATTTCTTCAAAATGGCAAACAATTGATCTACTTTGTGCTTTTTCTTCAAGAGAAATAAAATGAATGTACATTGAGGAAAAACACTCTGTTTGAAGCATAGCCAGAAACATTTAAATTATTGTTCAGTAGAAAATGAAACATCAAGGAAAAAATATGAAGGAAATAAACTAAACAACATTATTATACATCGATTAATAATGAAGAGGAAGTGAGCTAAGCATACCCAATCAAGGGTGAAAGAGTAAATAAAATGGAAGTGAAAATACCCATATTACTGTAAAAAGTTATATAGATGACGTGAAAATAGCCACAGCATTGTATTAAGTAATATAGATGAAGTGAAAATACCCTCATTAGTGTAAAAAAGTTTTATAGATGAAGTTAAAATAACCACATTAGTGTAAAAAAGTTTTATAGATGAAGTTAAAATAACCACATTAGTGTAAAAAAGTTTTATAGATGAAGTTAAAATAACCACATTAGTGTAAAAAAGTTTTATAGATGAAGTTAAAATAACCACATTAGTGTAAAAAAGTTTTATAGATGAAGTTAAAATAACCACATTAGTGTAAAAAAGTTTTATAGATGAAGTTAAAATAACCACATTAGTGTAAAAAAGTTTTATAGATGAAGTTAAAATAACCACATTAGTGTAAAAAAGTTTTATAGATGAAGTTAAAATAACCACATTAGTGTAAAAATAATATAGATGAAGAGAATATACTCATATAATTATAAGAGTAAAAGGTTATATAGATGAAGTAAAAATACCCACATCAGTGTATTAAGTAATTCTAATATAGATGAAGAGAAAATACCCACATATTTCAGGTAAAAAGTTATATAGATGAAGTGAAAATACTCACATTAGTGTATGAAGTAATATAAATGAATTTAAAATACCCACATTAGATTAAAAGTTTTAAAGATGAAGTTAAAATAACCACATTAGTGTATTAAGTTACATAGATGAAGAGAAAATATTCACATAAGTTTAAAAAGTTGTATAGATGAAGTGAAATACCCACATTAGTGTAAATATTAATATAGATGAAGTGAAAATAACCACATTAGTGTAAATTAGGGATGTCAATTTTATCCGGACAGATTACTAGCAGTCGAATAGTCGGAGGCCTTAGTCGATCGATAGTCGAATATTCGTTGAAATTTAAATTAATTTTTCATATCATTTTTACTATCTGTCTTTTAGAGGCTACTTGTACAATATTAATCTACGCTATCACCATTATATAACAAATTTCTGAATCGTAAATATTTATGAAGTAATAAATATTTGTATCCAATGTTTTTCATTTCAAATATATATATTTACTGCACATTTTATCTAAATGCAGGATATCAAAATCTCGCATTTGTCCTTTCTTTTCATAACGTTAGTACATTTACCTGTTAATTGAAGCCATTTGTACGTGTCGTGTCAATGACCTGTGACTGATAAACAATTAAAGCTATTAAAGAGAGAGAGAGAGAGAGCTTGCGATGAATTTTAATTAGGAGATTTTGTGCAAATAGTCAATACAATCTTAAAATTACTGAATGATATATCAGAAAGAAACACCATTTAATTACGCTCATAACTGTCCCCCCCCCCCCCCCATTTACAATTATGTAACAGCTGTTAATTATGTTTTACGAATAGTTGCATTACATCAGATATTATGGAATTGCAGGTTGAAACTTTATTATTTGAATCTACAAAACCAAGCAATTCTTAAACGCTCTCTCCGTGTACAATAGTAAGAGGTAGACAATCCTTGATAATCATGTTTGTGAATTTACTAGGAAAGTTTCACTTGAAGATTTCGCTATGTTTGACGGATTCGGCATATAATATGATACATCAAATTTGATGTTCCACTGCAGAATACAAGTTCAGTTTCACATAACCGTGATAACGTACATATAACTGCTTTTCCATCCTGACATCTTTTAAAGTATTTTAAAACTGTTGATTTTGGAGGCATATTTGCCGAACATAAATTGACATACAAATAATTTCCTTTGAATTTTACGTACGAGAGCATTAACCTGTGAATTAAAGAATTGGGCAGATCCAAAATTATTAGTATGAATTTAAAATTACTATTAGGAAGCAAAGTTTTAACGAATAACCGAGTAAAAAAATTATAGTCGATAGTCCTTATGTTTGAACGATAGTCGAGTACTCGAATATTCGTTGACATCCCTACTGTAAATATTAATTTAGATGAAGTGAAAATACGTAAATAAAATAAGTAATATAGATGACCATAACAATCCTATTGTTGCCTTTTCTTGATTATCTTCTCTTGGAAGGTTTTGCCCCTTTATATCGTATCGACAAAAGAATGGAAATAACCATTGTTAATTGACAATACGTCGTCGATATATCTAAATGTCAACTTGAAGGCGACAGCAAGTGTTTTCTTCTTTTCACGTATAAGATTTTGGACAAATTAGATGCTTCATATATGAATACAAAAAAGGTCTGCTAATAACGGGGCGCAATTGGTACCCTTGGGAATTCCAATAGATTATTGGAAGACCTGGTCTCCAAAAACCACATATATATTGTCAATCAGAAACTCAAGCATCTTTTTAATGTCAACTTCAGAGTACTTGTGTGTACAATCAGAACGTTTTTTAACAAAATAATTTTGCAAATGACCAATGACAAGGTAAGTAAATTTACGAGTTCCATTTTTATTGAAAAAGCAGCTGTCAATGATATCAAAAAGCCTGGACTTTAATTTATCGTGGGGAATGGTTGTGTATAAAGCTGAAAAGTCGTACGTTTTTAAGCTGTTGATTTTGGTAAATACTTGTGATTTTAAATTTTCCAAAAGTTCCTTGGAATTTTTAAGTATCCACATCTGATTCACACCACTTCTCGAATATATTGTTGCGCAGTACTCTTGAAGTTTCTCCTTCACTACTGTTAATATCTTAGTGAGGAGTAAAAAAGAGGTTTGGTTGAAAATTAACTGGAACCCGCTATGTATCTTTGTAAGGATTTTTTATGAAGTTTCGGAATCCAATATAGATATGGTAATTCAAATTCATTTTGGTTGTTTGGAATATTAAAAATATTCAAAACTGACATATGATTTTGAAGAATTTCTTCCTTAGAAAGGGAACTATGAGTACAAGTTGGATTACCACTTGTAGAATTAATAATCCAAATTCCTGTAAAATACATTTAATATAATGCGCCTTACAAACAAAGACAATGTTGTTACCTGCTTTGTCAGCAGGGACCAGTACGTACTGATCATGTAATCTATCTAATTCTTTTTTCACTTCTGGATTATTGAATACAGAAGGATAGATGGTTCTCATATTGCCCCTCAATCTTTTAATGCGCGATTTTAACATATATCTGATACATTTAACCCATTCTGACAAAGTGTCAAGGTCTTCGATTCTTTTTCATGTCTGGCCCATCGCCTGGCGTAATCCTCTACAGAATCCATAATATTTATGAAATTCCGACGCCAGTTGAAGGGTCGGGGTTCCCTATATTTAGGACTTTTTAAAATTAGTAATCTTAGGTCCTCATTATTAACTATATTAATGTCACCACTTTAGTTATAGTTTGTATGTTGTTTAACGTCCCTCTCGAGAATTTTTCACTCATATGGAGACACCACCACTTGCCGGTGGAGAGCTGCAAATATTGTCCTATACTCGGCACTTACGGCCATTGAGCAGTGAGGGATCTTTTTCGTGCCAGCACCTACTGCGACACGGGACCTGGGTTTATACGGTCTCATCCGAAGGACCGGTCTCCACGTCCCACAGTGGGATTCGAACCCGCCACGTAAGGATCAACTCCTTACGCCGCGACTCTAGAGCAGACGCTCTAACCACTGAGCCACGCGGGCGACCACTATAGTTATAGGGTGAAGAAGAACATGAACACAGTGGAGGATTAAGACAATTTTGAATACCCTTGTAATAGGGCATGGTACTTTCTGTGAACAAACTCAAATCTCCTTTACTCAAACGCTTTGTTTGAGATTGGTCTAGTGGTTCTTGAGAAAAAGTCGAAAATGTGAAAAGTTTTAGACGGAAAGACAGTTAGACGGACGGACAGATGGATGTTGGACAATGGGTGATCAGTAAAGTTTACTTCAGGTTATAGCTTAGTTTATCTAAGAAAGAATGTAGTTATAAAAAGACATCTTTTGATTTTGATGTTTCTTGAGCGAAGGCGCGACCAAGTGAAAGTTTGGCTGTTAAGTATGGTTTCAAAATTAGATAGTTTGCTGCATATATAATCTTTACGGATCTTCTGTGTCGATTACATTTTGAATTTATTTATTTATTTATTTACAAAAGTCGAGGCTCACTTTCATACTAATTTTTCTTTGACCATCTGAACTGAAAAGTGAGTAAAATTGTCTATACATTTATATAGATAGTAATTCTCTGTAAACTCTACCCTTGTCAAACAATTTATATGCAATGTACCTGATTATCAATAATGAAAAAGTCGATGAGATTTTCAGTTTTGAGGTTTCCTATGTAACATTCTCTTCCGTGATGTGTTTGGATCGTCTATCACAAAAGTTTCCACAGTTCCTCGCTGCAAATTGAATTAAACACTCCTCTACAGAGCGACATCTAGCCTCTACACATCCAAACACCACTTAGAGCGCCACTTTACAGAGAAGGACATGTGCATTATAAATGGCGTACGCAATAAACTAAACTCTTGTAATCAGTTATCTAGACAAAATAATGAGAATTTCATTTTAATGGATTTCTTTTGCCCCATAGGGAAGTTATATAATAATTTAATTTTTTTAAAAAGTGTACATGGATTATAAAGATTTATTGTTTTGTAATAAAAAGGAAGTTATATGATGAGTATTTTTTTATTTTCCGCATCGAGATGCATTTGCAACACTGTTCCTTTAAGGACATACGCAACATATCTTACCTACTGATAATTTTTCCAGATATTCTTAATCTAAGATTATAGTGCCATCAGATGTTCGTCGACAAAAAATCAGCATACATTACATGGGTTTTGAAAAGATATCAATTGATGAAAATTCTTGTATAATTCAAAGAAAAATGCACAAAAATTACTAAACATATATTCTACATGTCTTGTTTATCAAAACTTGTTTTAGAAGAAGTGTAGAAAAGCATATATAAACATAAAAATGTAGCACACAATTCCTTTAAGTATTGGAACTCTTCAACTCCAGGTAAAAGGACAATAAAGTTCAAACTACGTTCCGTATGTCCTTAAGTACCAAACAGGAAGTCGTTTTTAAAAACCGGAAACTTCCTCAAAAACGAATGAATTTGTCTAGATAAATACTTTCAGGTTGTAAACAACTTTGTCATATCTATAACGATGGCGTGGGTATACTATGTTGTGTTCAGTGTTGTTGTGGATTTGTTAGTGTCGGGAGAAAACTGCACGTCCTCTGGCTTGTGTTCCTGTTCTGTTACCAGGAATGGCATTAGAGCTGACTGTGGTAATTTGAATATATCCGACAAAGACTTACCCGTATTTACTGATCGTGTTACAGAGATAAACCTCAGTCACAATAACCTCACCAAATTTCCTACAACTTTACCGTCCAACATGATCTATCTCGATTTGTGCAACAATGACTTGGAAGAGAATGTTATAAACACTTCAAGTCTAACTTTTGGAAATTCGTTATTGATACTCAAGCTAGACAATAACGTAAAATTGAGAAACATTTCGTCTTTAAAGACTGTTTTTGATAGATTTGTTAATTTGAAAAATCTGTCGATGAAAAATACACCTAAAGATCAATTCAGTCTAAGAAGAAATTCATTTCCAGAACGCCTTCTTGAAAACTTGGTACATTTAATCCGACTTGATTTTAATGGATACAATCATGGTGTTGTGTCGGATCTTTTCAATGGCTTTAATAATTCTGTTGAGGAGCTTGATCTCTCAGGAAATAATGGCTCATGTAGCATTGATATCATAGGGAGAGATATGTTTGAATATCTTACAAAGATTCGCTTTATTTCCATATCATACTGCAGAGTGATATCTGTGAATTCAGGTGCGTTTGAGCACTTATTCTATCTTAACCATCTCGACATTTCTAATAACGAAAAACTGACATTGGATGTTCTTAAAAACCTCACTTTCTCTCGTCCATCCTCAATCCGAAAACTATGTGTAAATAATGTTCAATGCACTTTCGGTTTGACAACGGAGATACGAGTCGAACACGTGTCTGCTTGGAATGAAACAAACCTTGAAGATCTTCATATTGCATCTAACAGAATCGCTTACCTGGATAGACTGGTCTTGGGAATGTTACCCAAAACCCTGAGAATCGTCAACATAGCAGATAATCAATTGATATACGGCTCATATCTTTACGAACTCCAAAGTTTAGAAAGTTTGACGATATTGAACATTAGTTTCCAGGTAAACACTCGTGCTCCGACAATTGCCAATCTTTTTGAAGAGTGTGAAAGTAGAAAATTAAGAAGGCACTCTCCACTGCGTAGATTAAGATTTCCTAATTGGGAGACCAGGATAAATCCAACATTTACTTTTTACATGCCACCACGCTTACAGACCATCTATGTTGATAGAACTAGATATTCACTCTCCGTTAGCTCTGGACTAATTTTGGCAAATAATTCAGTCACACATTTACATGCAAGTCGTAACTTGTTTTTTGAAATTCGTTCTCCAATGCTGGGCTTACAAAAAGTGGAACATGTTGATCTTTCAAAAAATGTTGGCGATTTTCTGGTGGCCAACTCCTTTTATGATTGTAAGAATTTAAAATTTCTGAATCTTTCTTACAATTTTCTTGGGAGATGTCTAGAAAATGACACAGAAGGAAATATTTTTAACGGTCTATATAATTTAGAAACATTCGATTTGTCATACAATCGAATCTTAAGTCTGTCCAAGATGATGTTAAAAAGTTTTCACAATATAAAATATTTGAACATCAGCTTTAATAAATTAAGCGAATGGAATGTAGAAATGGAACACATGAAAAGGCTGGAATTGTTGGATTTGTCATACAATGAAATTTCTATTTTCAGCGATAAAACAATTCGAGATCTTAATTCCATTCGCCATTCAAATACTACACAGATTAATCTATACAACAACCCATTACGCTGCTCTTGTGAAAGTCTGCAGTTTCTGAAATGGATGAATAGTTCCAAGTACATCCGGTTTATCCACGTGGAAAAGTACATTTGCCACTTTAGCAACGGAACAACTAGAAGGATTGGCGATATCCATTGGCTGATTTTACAAATGGAGAGGGAATGTTCCTCCTATTCAGCCATTATTACAATATGTGTCCTCGCCATCTTTGCTTTTGCCACTCATCTGGTTAGGGGCATTCTCTATCGTTATAGATGGAGAATTAGGTACATATACTACAATGCAAAAAGAAAGTACAAAAATAGCGAAAAGAAAATATTTCCTACAAAATTTCGTTTTGATGCCTTTATTTCCTATGCAGAGGAAGATCGGGGATTATTCATTGACGATATTTTAAGACTTGAGAAGTCTGAGTCTGCCCGATATTGTCTCCATTGTCGAGACTTCATTCCAGGAACGAATATAGCTGACAACATCATTAATGCCATCCGTAACAGCAGAAAAACAGTATGCATGCTCTCCATCAACTACCTCAAGTCACGGTGGTGCATGTTTGAATTCAATATGGCGCGTATGGAGAGTATTTACTCCACTTACAGACATGGTGAAAATGTCATATTCCTTGTAGTTTTGAATGACAGCGTGGCTGCTCATAAGGACCTGTCGCCATCCATGATCAATCTTATGGAATCTCAATCTTATTTGAAGTATCCGAAAGACAGGAAGGAGACTCCCGCCTTCTGGGAAAAGTTTTCCATCAAACTACAAGACTTCACCGGAACACTGTAAATGAATTTGAAAATTATTTTCAACACACGCACACCCTCACACACACCCTCTCACACACACACACACAATAAATCTTCAGTTTAACTGTTTAATAAGAACATAGTAATGATACACAATACATGTACAGTATATAATTCTCGACATGACAAATTCCTTAATACTTCCTATTTCTTCAAAATGGCAAACAATTGATCTACTTTGTGCTTTTTCTTAAAGAGAAATAAAATAAATGTACAATGAGGAAAAAACCCTGTTTGAAGCATTGCAAGTATTATTGAGTTGGAAATGAAACATCAGGGAAAATATATACTGTTCGTTATCTCCATATATTTCATAGATGAAGTGAATATACCCATATTACTGTAAAAAGTAATATAGATGAAGTGAAAATACCCGCATTACTGTAAAAAGTTATATAGATGAAGTGAAAATACCCACATTACTTTAAAAAGATATATAGATGAAGTGAAAATACCCGCATCAGTGTATTAATATAGATGAAGTGAAAATACCCACATTACTGTAAAAAGTAATATAGATGAAGTGAAAATACCCACATTACTGAAAAAAGTTATATAGATGAAGTGAAAATACCCACATTACTGTAAAAAGTTTTATAGATGAAGTGAAAATACCTGCATCAGTGAATTAATATAGATGAAGTGAAAATACTCACATTACTGTAAAAAGTAATATAGATGAAGTGAAAATACCCACATTACTGAAAAAAGTTATATAGATGAAGTGAAAATAGCCACATTACTGTAAAAGTTTTATAGATGAAGTGAAAATACCCGCATCAGTGTATTAATATAGATGAAGTGAAAATACCCACAGCAGTGTATTAAGTAATATAGATGAAGTTAAAATACCCACATTACTGAAAAAAGTTATATAGATGAAGTGAAAATAGCCACATTACTGTAAAAGTTTTATAGATGAAGTGAAAATACCCGCATCAGTGTATTAATATAGATGAAGTGAAAATACTCACATTACTGTAAAAAGTAATATAGATGAAGTGAAAATACCCACATTACTGAAAAAACTTATATAGATGAAGTGAAAAAAGCCACATTAGTGTATTAAGTAATATAGATGAAGTGAAAATAGCCACATTAGTGTATTAAGTAATATAGATGAAGTGAAAATACCCACAGCAGTGTATTAAGTAATATAGATGAAGTGAAAATACTCACATTAGTGTATTAAGTAATATAGATGAAGTGAAAATACCCACAGCAGTGTATTAAGTAATATAGATGAAGTGAAAATACCCACAGCAGTGTATTAAGTAATATAGATGAAGTGAAAATAGCCACAGCATTGTATTAAGTAATATAGCTGAAGTGAAAATAGCCACATTAGTGTAAAAACTAATATAGATTATGTGAAATACCATCATTAGTGTACAAAGCAATCAAGATGAAATAAAAATACCCACATTAGTCAATAGTGCAAATATTAATATAGATGAAGTGAAAATACCCATATTAGTGTATTACACAATATAGATGAAGTGAAAATACTCAAATTAGTGTAAAAAGTAACAAGCATTCTGAGAGTATTGCATTAGCGATACTAGTCCCCTATCGGCAAGTGTAATCTGGTTCCCGTTAAAACTGAAAATGCCATATTTCCGTCAAAAATCAATGAAGTGGAACGAAATGCAAACTTGATCTATAACTCATCAAGGTAAAGTCACATATCAAAAATCAGCTCAATATCTACAAGCGTTTAGAAAAAAATTGCGGAAAACCCTGAAAAATTGAAAAGGTCGTAATTCCGTGAAAAATCATTGAAGCGGAACAAAATGTAAACTTGACCTGAATCTCATCAAGATTCACTCACATACCAAAAATCAGCTCAATATCTACAAGCGTTTAGAAATAAAGTGCGGAAAACCAAGTGGGACAGACTGACAGACAGACAGAGGGACAGACAGACAGTTAGACAGACAGATGGACGGACAGACTCAGAGGAAACCTATAATCCCCTCCGGTTTCACCGGTAGGGACTAATAAAAATGATGTGAAATACCAACATTAATGAATAAAGTAATATAGATGAAGTGAAAATACCCACAACAGTGTATTAAGTAATAAAGATGAGGTAAAAATACCACAGGCACTTGTTTCGTATATGGAGTCACCCCCTTCTTTTTCTTCCCATTAGGTATACTTAAGGGCCCTCTATACACTAAAGGAAAATATTTTTTGGACATTGAGAAAATTATAGTGTGTAAAGGTGTAAGTATTGAGCTTATCTATCACATTCTCAACATAGGATGCCTTGCATTTACTCCCAGGAAAAATGTACAAAGACAATGAAGTACTGATGAACATAAATCACTGTTGTTAACTTAAGTGGGCAAAATATCTGCAAATGAAGTGTTCTATCTATTCATCTTGGCCTATTAAAGTGTTATGAATGCTTGATTTGATCACAAATTAAGTAATAAATTGTACATTTCAATTTATTTTATTCTTGATCAAAGGGCAGATCACTCTATTTGCATAAAAATACCACAAAATCAGAACTCTCTAGTGTGCAGTGTATAGAGGGCTCTTAACTCAATTTCAGGCACCCCCGCTTCAAGCTCGTATTTTGTTAATGTATCAAAAGAGTGAACAACCACATTAGTATACGGAGGAAGTGAATAAATAAAGAGGAGGGGAACAAATAAAGAGGAAGTAGAGAAATAACAAGAGGCCCAGGGGCCACATCGCTCACCTGAGCACTATGGCTAGGAAAAGGCAGAAATCACTTCAATCTTGAAAGGTTGAAAAGTTTAAATATAAAAGTGGTTGGGGGGGGGGGTGTCAGGAATTGAACAAATTTGAATCTACATTATCTGAGGATGCTTCCATTTAAATATGACCAATCATGGCTTTGCTGTTCTTGAGTAGAAGATTTTTAAAGATTTAACCTATGTATTCCTATGTAAAACTTTGATCACCCATTGTGGCCCCACCCGACCCCCAGGGGTCATGTTTGAACAAACTTGAATGTACACTATCTAAGAATGCTTCCATATAAATATGACTAATCATGGCTTTGCTATTCTTAACAAATAGTTTTTTTTTTTAAAGATTTTTACTATGTGTTCCAATGTAAAACTTTGATCGCCCATTGTGGCCCCACCCGACCCCCGGGGGTCATGATTCGAACAAATTTGTATGTACACTATATGAGGATGCTACCATATAAATATGACCAATCATGGCTTTGCTATTTTTAACAAATTGTTTTTTTTTTTTTTAGAATTTTTACTATGTGTTCCTATGTAAAACTTTGATCGCCCATTGTGGCCCCACCCGACCCCCAGGGGTCATGAGTTGAATAAATTTGAATCTACACTATCTGAGGATGCTTCCATGTAAATATGACCAATCATGGCTTTGCTGTTCTTGAGAAGAAGATTTTTAAAGATTTTTCCTATATATTCCTATGTAAAACTTTGATCGCCCATTGTGGTTCCACCCGACCCCCGGGGGTCATGATTTGAACAAGCTTGAATCTACACTACCTGAGGATGCTTCCAAGTAAATATGACCAATCATGGCTTTGCTGTTCTTGAGAAGAAGATTTTTGAAGATTTTTCCTATATATTCCTATGTAAAACTTTGATCGCCCATTGTGGCCCCACCCGACCCCCGGGGGTCATGATTTGAACAAACTTGAATGTACACTATCTGAGGATGCTACCATATAAATATGACCAAGTATGGGTTTGCTGTTCTTGAGAAGAAGATTTTTAAAGATTTTTCCTGTATATTTCCTATGTAAAACTTTTATCGCCCATTGCGGCCCCACCCTACCACCGGGGGTCATGATTTGAACAAATTTGAATCTACACTACCTGAGGATGCTTCCACATAAGTTTCATGTTTTCAAGCACCATGGTTCTTGAGAAGAAGATTTTTTAATGATGCCATTAATTTTTCAAGAATTCTTAATTATCTCCCCTTGGAAGAGGGCGTGGCCCTTCATTTGAACAAATTTGAATCCCCTTTACCCAAGAAAACTTTGTGGCAAGTTTGGTTGAAATTGGCCCAGTGGTTCTTGAGAAGAAGTCGAAAATGTGAAAAGTTTACAGACGGACAGACGGACAGACAGACAGACAGACGGACAGACGGACAGACGGACTACAGACAAAATGTGATCAGAAAAGCTCACTTGAGCCTTCGGCTCAGGTGAGCTAAAAAGGAAGTGAACAAATAAAAAGGAAGTAGAGAAATAAAAAGGAAGTGAACAAATGAAGAGGAAATGAACAAATAAAGAGGAAGTGAACAGATAAAGAGGGAGTGAACAAATAAAGAGGAAGTGGAGAAATAAAAAAAGAAGTGAACAAATAAAGAGGAAGTGAACAAATAAAGAGGAAGTAAACAAATAAAAAAAGAAGTGAACAGATAAAGAGGAAATAGAGAAATAAAAAGGAAGTGAACAAATAAAGAGGAAGTGGAGAAATAAAAAGGAGTGAACAAGTAAAGAGGAAGTGGAGAAATAAAGAGGAAGTGAACAAATAAAGAAGAAGTAGAAATAAAAAGGAAGCGAACAAATAAAGGAAGTGGAGAAATAAAGAGGAAGTGGACATAATCACATTAATGAAGAAGGTAGTAAAGAGGTAGAAAAACATATCCATGTTTAATACTATAAATAGTATTTAGAAGAAGTGAGGGAAAAAATCTGTTGTTCAAAGCAGCAACGAACTTGATCTTAACTGGAGTCTGTTCCCCAGATAATGATTTCTGAAAACAAAATAGGGTTAACCCCCCCCCCCCCAGTATGGCTTACTTACCTACATCTGTATACCTAATAATGAAGGGAAAATGATCATACGCTGACTACTTTATTTTACTTAAAGGGTAAAGCAAAACTGATTTATTTCGTTGGGGTTTTTGACTTAAATTCATTGAATAGCAATTATAATAATGTAGAAAGTAATAATGGAGGACTAGAACATACAATGAAAGCAATTAAGCCGTCAGTCATGGCATTATATTTATTAAAAGCATATAAACAATGCGTTATGGTATAATTTCAATGTTTTCTGAACATTAAAAAAAATACAAAACATCAAAAAAAGATGTCCGAGACCTTTCCTTCAAAGCCACCATAAGGATTGTGCTCCTTAGAGGCCCAAAGGCTAGCCCCAGTCATCTCGATAGCTAATATATTATACCAACATGTAAATTTGAAACAATTGATATTTCATCACAGAAATATACAATTTAATCGTCATAATTTGAATATTTCTTCACAAACTTCTTTATTCCTTCTGCTTTTTGACTTCCTCCCAAACAGTCTGTGTAACAATGTCCGTGCTCTGACGAATCTTCTTGGAATGTGTCTGTTTAATTTACTGTACTCATTTCCATTTATAGTCTTAGGGTCAAGTGTGAGTCGTATTTGTCGCACCAAAGCAACAAGAAGTTCATCAATTTTCACATGAAATGAAACAGATGTCTCCACATATTTACAGCTAAAAACTTGTGCTGCAGTTTTACCTTCTGAAATACAGAGAATATGAAAATGATTATTAAGTTTTATCAGTGAGATTAATGCAAGATTTTTTCCCCAAGTCTAATAACCTCTGTCTTTATAAGTCCTATGCCTTGAGAACAAATTACCGATTATAAGAGCATACATGTTGCGTTTAACTATATGTAGTGCGTAGGGATATTTGCATGACTATCTGATAAAACTATGACGTCATATTGTGCTTACACACCTTTAGTAGACACCACTCTGTTTCGGTTCAGGTCGGTTTTGTTAGCCACCATGATGATAGGACGATCAACGTCCAGGGCTTCCCTCAGTCGGGAAACTTCGCGGAGAACGTACAGGAACGAGGCTTCATCAGATATAGAGTACATCATTATGAAAGCGTCCACATAGACGGTATGTCTGTATGGCTGTAAAATAAACAGACATCCTCAGTGTTGCAAATATAAGTACCCCCCAAAAATGCAACAAATTTTGAATGACATGATCATCTTACCTCGTAAAACTCAACCTCCTCCAACTCAACAATGGATTCCTCTCCATCTAAGTGCACAGGTATTGTGGTAAAATTAGATTTTTCTGGAAGAAGAACAAATCAATTTTAGAATCTGATAAACAAGCAACATAAAGAATGCAAAATGCAATTTTTATCTCTCGTCTAACAAATAAAAAACGGTCGCTTACCCGTCATTTCTTGAAGTCCGACGAACTCCGATGTCGTCATCTGTTTGACCATCATGGTTTTCCCAACCAATTTGTCTCCGATGACTTTAATTCTGAAAGTCCCTCCTTTACTATTATAGGCTTTTCCGATACTGTTACATATGGGTCTTATGAAATCGTCGCTATTTTCATCAATTGTCACGCTGATCGGGTAAAACTGCTGTTCTTTCTTCAGGCTTCTTCTCCTTCTTGAATATTTTGTTTTTCCGGGCGACCCCACGATTTCAGAGCTGTTTCGGAAGCTGTCGCCTTTGTTTTCGATTCCAAGGTTAGACAGGGAGAAGTTACGTACCCTCTGTACGTCCGTAACCAGAGTACTTCTGACGGAAGGACGTCTACAAGAAAACGTAGAGGCCCGCACTCGAACAGGTGGAAGATTTAACTTCTTAAAATCGAAGGCTGCCAAAGTTTTGGCATGTTCACGAAAAGGATGATAGATTTCATCAACTGCAATTTGCGGATCGTTTGATTTCATTGTAAGAGAATTCTCTGAGAGTCAAAGTTACTAATGTGGTTCTGGTGGAGAGTAAACGTTTTATATACTACATGTTTGGACTGCAAGTGTTAATAATTCACAGGCAAGAAATGTCAACGAATACATCACGTGGTTGTCTATTTCTAGCATTCCTTATAAAAATGGATAATGGTATTCAATGTTTACAAACAACTGCACGTAAACTTTGTCTCATATTTCATAGACAACTTTAAAGATCTCTTTTTCATATTTAATGGACATAGAAATACACATTGTGGTGTCTTTTGCAAACATTTATGTGAATCCTTTCTTTTAAATGTATAATGTATTAAGTACCTTGAGTAGATAATGAAGTTTTCGGTACATGACATAAGGACTCTGTCTACATGATTTTCCTTGGACACCTCTAGGGTCCTACATGTAGCCAGGGCGTGGTGCTAGGAAGAGGTTAAGACAGTCTTACAAGGTGAATACAGAATTTCTAGATAAACTGAATTATTGAAGAGTGATATGAATGAATATAATAGAATTAACCTCCATACAAATATTGGTAAAGTACATTAGCTTCTATAATGATAATACATTGCAGGAGGTAAAATGTTTTAAAATACGTGTACTAGTAATAATCAAATGGACTTGACAAAAATGAAGGTCTTTGGATCTTTAATAAATAGAAATTAAATGGGATTTGATATATTATTTTTTACTTTCTACTTGAACCTGAAACCAAATGCTGAAAATACTGGAAAGTAATCCTTATCTCTTTGACAAAGTTTAAATATGGTAAACCATCTCCACTTTGTGTATGAGATCAAGTATGGTATTACTAGTAGTATCTGCTGGGCATATCTTCATCGGTCATCGATATTATAAAAATAAAAAATTGTTTTCATATAAACTGTGAAATTAATATACTATGGAGTTGAAAGACCTCCTGTTCAAAACAATAGACAGAGAATCGAATATTTTAAGGAGTAACAACTAATCTTATGATTTTGACGTAATAAAATAAGACAATGTACACGTGTGTGAATAAACTCCAGAACAATGTTTCTAACGTTCCACCGAGCATAACTCGCTCTCTCTAACCGGCGATGGTTGCTCTCTCTCTCTCTCTCTCTCTCATTATCTTCTTGATACTTTTATGTTAAAAACCACTGCTTGTCCCTGTAAAGGGGGTTTTGCTAATCAGGGTTACCAATCAAATGTGTAAAAATTTAACTGTTATACATGTACAGAAACCAAAGCCGATAATAGAAAAAGAGAAGGAAAAAAAATCTCAAGAAAGTAATGAAGGAAGGCAGTTTAACCCACATGTGTTTTTGGACAGGACCCTGCTTTTACAATGCACTCCCCTATGATTTTTTTAATATAATTTTCTTTATTTTTTTTAAATCTATTACTACTTCATATACATGTTCCTGATCAAAAATCACATTGAAATTCCGACGCAGATGCAAATTCTAATAATATTCGTTACCCATATGTATGACTTGTATGTATGTATACCCCTAGTATATGTATGTATAAAGAGAGAAGGTTATATATATATATATATATATATATATATATATATATATATATATATATATATATATATATATATATATATATATATATATATATATATATATATATATATATATATATATATATATATATATATGGGTAATGAATGTTACATGTATTAGAATCGATGTGATATTTGATCATGAACATCTAGATAAGAGAAAAAAAATAAAAGAAAATTATAAAAAAAAAAAAAATTATTTTTAAACTAAAAGGGGAGTGCATCATAATAGCAGAGTTTTGTCCACAAGCACCTGTGGTTTAACCCAGCAGGAAACTGAAATCCAGATAGTGGATATCCAAACTTCCGCCAGAGTTCGTGTGTACCAAACCAACTCTCTGTGTGCGGAGACGCAGAGGACTATGGGTAGTATGAGTGGACATCCGCCACCTTAAAGAAGTATGTAGAGCTGGTTCGTCTGTACGCTATGGTGGCATATTTCTGCCCCTTGTGTGCAAGTTATTTTTCTATCAAATATGTCGACATGCAAGATAAATATGTTGACATGCAAGATAGTTATGTCAACATGCAACATAACTATGTTGACATGCAAGAAAATTGTAATCAAATAAAAATTATAAAAAATCTTCAAAAATCTCAAATATTGCCCACATGTGACGTCCAACATGCTAGATGCTACTTATTTATGTCAACATGCATTTTATTTATGTTAACATGCGAGATAAATATGTTGATATGCAACTTATTTATGTCTACATGCAACTTATTTATGTCGACATGCATCTTGGTTATGTTGACATGCGAGATAAATATGTTGACATGCAACATATTTATGTCGACATGCAACTTATTTATGTTGCATGCATTTTTCAGATACAGTTCTGCTATGAACTTGATCTTAGACCTTAAAACATAGTTCAAGGTCACTGCACACCCTTTAAAAGAGACCTCAGACGAACAGATGGACGGACGGACACACTAATTACTATAGGTAGCCCGCAGAGAAGGGCCCTAAAAACGTTTTATAATCTACGGTCACGTTCTGAATCGCCAGGACATTTTATCTAAGGAAATCCAATTTATGCTTTGTTGTCCACCTCATATTATAGAAAATAATTTAAACTGCAATATTTGCTTAAATAAATTTTCGATCATTAAAATCAACTTCAATTTTACCGACAGAAAAATAAAACAGAACCGTGCCTCATTGCACGTGTCTTGGGTAGTAACGAATCTGCACGCTCGCAAAAATGTTCAAATTGTGTATCACATAACTTCTTTTGCATTCAAATTTAATCATTTAATTCAAAATCTTATCATTTTGAAAAATTGATCATATTCTAAAAAGTATATATCCAAAATGAAATCACAAATCGATCATATTCACTGTAAACTCTTTTGGGATTCATGAGTCTTAAGATTTTTGGATATTTACTTTTTTAAAATCATATATATATATATATATATATATATATATATATATATATATATATATATATATATATATATATATATATATATATATATATATATATATATATATCCGCTTCTCAACATAACTAAGTTGCATGTCAACATATCTATCTCGCATGTCAACATAACTAAGTTACATGTTGACATAAACAAATTGCATGTTGACATAACTAAGTTGCATGTTGACATAAATAAGTAGCATGTTAACATACGTAAGTTGCATGTTGACATAAATAACTTGCATGCCAACATTTTTATTTCGCATGTCAACATAAATAACTTGCATGTCGACATAAATAAGTAGCATCTAGCATATTGGAAGTCACATGTGGGCAATTTTTGAGATATCTTAAAGATTTTTTTATAATTCTTATTTTATTGCAATTTTCTTGCATGTCAACATAGTTATGTTGCATGTTGGCATAACTATCTTGCATGTCAACATATTTATCTTGCATGTCGACATATTTGACAGAAAAATAACTTGCACACAAGGGGCAGAAATATGCCACCATAGTACTCTTTACAAGTCAAGAAAATTGGCCAATCAAATTAAAATCGGGCTCGGTTTTTATTTACCAACAAAATCTCTCGACAATCCGGGTATATTCTCCAACAACAATTCCTCCAACGCGGACATTATTTCTTAAATAATATTACAGACACTTATTATATTACCGAATCAAGTGTCTGTGAATAATATATGTGGCGGTCAGAGGACTTCGATCGCCGGTGGCCAGATAGCTCAGTTTGTAGAGCACCTGACTGGAGATTGAGGGGGCCCGGGTTCGAATCCCGGTCTGGTCCGCTGCATTTTTCTCCTCTCCTGTTACATATATATAGAACTGACACATGTTGTTAGACTGTCGAAATATGGGTACACGAGGATATTTCAAACTGCAAAATATTGATTGTAAGAGTCTCCACATCTTCGCTAGGCAAGGGTTTCTGATACGTTACTCTCCTGATAAACCCAAGGGCTTATGAGGAGAGTAGCGTATCAGAAACCCTTGCCTAGCGAAGATGGAGTCTCCACAAATTTCTGGTTTAATATTTCCAAAATGGCTAGCGTTGCCTTGGAAACAAAAAATGTGATACTTTTTCAAAATATTGCAAATTTTTAAAATAGTTCCATAATCTGCTTTCAACTCCAATATTGCACCGACCGTTTGAGTCAGATAGTGATTGAATTTGCAAAGTTTCTTGTTTATTTTCCCGTTTGTTAGCTTTAAACCAAGGGACTTCTCAGTTTTATTTTAATCGGGATCGCCATACGTAATATACTAAACGAGGAATTACTTTATTTTTTTTATCGGACAATTAATGAATTAATAATTGAAATTTGTACACTAAAGAATTTAGGTAGTATCTTTTTCACTTTTAATATTAAACGTTGTTTTTAATTTAAACAAAACTTATGATTACGCTTATCAGGCACCGCTTATTTATGATTCAGCATGTCCATATGATTTGAGAAAATTCGGAATAACGTACAATTTACACATTGATTTCATTCTCATAAAAGTCATTCATAATGTTCATTCTGCAACTATCATTACTATGTGACAATCAATGATTTTCTTGATTGATAACCAAAAAAATTATAATGTATAAATTATTCAGGGTTAACGTTGGTTGGTCCAAAAACAAGTTACATGTACCAAAAACAACACGATACATTATACAACTCAGAGATGCTGTCTTTGGGAAAATTACCAATCGGCAATCCTCGGCCGAACTCCGCTTCTCTCAAATCAACCTTTGGTGGACTGGTTTATTTTTTAACACTATACAATAATTGACACCCTCTTAACTTCTGTTAAGATACTATATCACCTTGCTCATCATAACTATGTACTTACTTGGTTTAATATCTAGGATCAGAAATGTTTATTTGATCACTTTTAACTTGAGAACATTTCTTCTCAAAATTTCAGTTCAAAGATATGTTGCAGAACACTTCAAGGACTATAATAAGAAGGATGATGGTGTCTCCATCATCTCACTTGATGCAGAATAGTGTGCGTAATCGAGTGAATCTGCTTAGTAATTTCAGTGTATTTAACTCAACAAGGCACTACAGTGACAAATCTACAGACGATATAAAAAAGAACAGAGTTCTCTCCCTTAAGGATAAAAAATTGCAGCTTCATTTCCATATTGTCAATGACCCTAGTCTAACCCCTAGGGAAAAGCACCTAATGATATCAGCTCTCATTGCCAATGTCAAGTTCTGTGATGAAGAGTTTGGGAAACTGATCTATGCTGACCCGTATGGAAAAGAAGTTTTACAGTTTATGAAAACAAGAAAACAAATTCCTATGTTTGGTATTCCAGCCTCTTGTGTAATGGCGTACTTTCTGCCATACAGTATTTATGCCCAAGTAGCTTTAGCTGGGGTTTTGTCAGCCTTCTGTGTGTCAGATTTCTATAGAGTAATGTCAGGCATGAAGAAGAGGATTTTCTTTATTTACTATGAACCACAGCAGAAAATCTACACAGCGATGACACTGGCAGGCCTTCAGGACTTCATGCCAACTCATTTCAGTGAAGAGGAATTTCAACCTAATAGGGAAGAAGGACCCCACAAAGTTCTATTGCATGGCAAGACATTCTCTGCTTATGAAGGGAGGGATGCTTATTTAAATGACAGTTATTATGAAATATTGTGGAAAGAGAAAACTGTTGAAAAAAATGTTAAAAATGAAGATAACAGTGAAACACAACAGAAAATGTCAGCTATTAATTGAGGAATAAATTTTTTTTATTTTTTTTTATTTTTATGAATTGTTTGCTATTGTAATATCAATGCATTAACAGTATATCCAATTATTGAACAGTTACACATAATTATGTAAAGTTGACACAATGATCAATATAAATATTTTATATTTAATATAATTTTACAAACATTTAGTCAATATTTTAGCATAACTCATCATAGATCATGGGATGGGGCCAAGATAACAATAAAAAAGTATGCTATATTTCAAAATATCTCTATTAAGTATCAAGGACCCACACTGGGTGCATAGTTATAACAAGGCAAAGGTGCATCAACAAAAATGAAATTCATTACCCCATACCCAAGGGGTTCTGGCTCTGGGTCATAAAACTTTGACTACCTCATTATGTATTTTTTTTTATATCAGTCTTACTCTATATATTTTGGGAAAGTGGGCAGGGCTATATATAGTATATTTCTAAATGTATTTCATATTTAGAGATTCTTTACTTGCAAGTGTCTAGAAGATGAACTGAACACTTGTCAAGAAACAAGGGGATCTTGATATCAAATAAAAATTCATTACCCCTACCTGAGGGGTTCAGGTCCCAGGGTGGGGCTACATATATGTAAATTCTGAACATGTACAGTATATGTGTACATGTATTGTGATATTGCATTTTACATATAAATATATTTTCTACTGGGGACAAATTGAATGCATGATAGACATAACATGAAGGGGATCTCAACATAAATTGAGAAATTCCTTACCTCTGCCCAAGAGGCTCAGCCCTGGCAAGGACATGGATGTTACATAGTATGTAGTTAGAATGCACTTCTTCAAATATCTTTACTAAAAAGCATGGAAAAGTCAGGCCCCAGTGTGGGGCTAAATGTAAAGTCGGAATATTTTGTGAAAATTGCATACCATCGATAAAAATCTTCTAAACTTAGAAGTATTTTTATAGACATATGAAGTGCATAGCTATATATATATATATATATATATATATATATATATATATATATATATATATATATATATATAAAATTATATAATTTTACGAGAAGGATCATGATTTGAATTAAATTGAATTAACACTATGCAATAAAGCTTTCACTTTTTTATATTTTCTGGCCCAGTGGTTCTTAAGAAGAGGATTTTTGAAAGATGCTGTTAAAATTTCACTTATTCTTAATTATCTCCCCTTGAGAGAGGGCGTGGTCCTTCATTTGAACAAATTTTTATCCCCCATTACCATTAAGTTGTTTTGTGGCAAGTTTGGTAGAAATTGGTTCTGAAGATGAAATTGGGGGGGGGGGGAGGAGGGGGATTACCACGTCAACAACAATGAGAAATGGCCAAAAAAATCGACTTTTGATACTACCCCAATGATATTGTAGTAGTGCAGAAAGATCATACACTTACGCACATGAATTTGGAGGATTTTTTTAGTAATAAATATTACTCGAATATTATAAATAATAAAAATTTATTGCTGTGATCACATCCAGTAAAATATGACTAAGATTAAAGTGATTAACCTAAATATTAAAATTCAAGTGCAAGATCAAGCTAATTAAACCATTGCTTTGCGATTTTGAGTCATGCTATATGTGTAATCAAAATACATGTATACTTCTCAAAAAAAAAAAAACTTGATACGAATCATGTCACGAGTGACATACGTTAAAATTGAAAAAAAAGGTTTCTACACAGGTAGACAACATATTGATGCAGGATTCAGATTCTAGATCATTGTATGTTATTTATAAAAGTGCTACTCTTGGTATTAGTTGAAAATGCTGTTCCTGTCGCATTAAATGAAGGAAATGTTGTTGAGCTGGAGAACATTATGCGCACCTGTTTTCTTCAGACCAGGTGTTAACAAGTAGACCAGTCTAGAGTTGTGAAGATGAAATGCTTAGACTCTATTTACTTTTCTTTCCTACTTTTAGAAATGAAATGTCATTTAAAGAGCAGTAGGAAAATTAAACTTCGCCCTACAAAGCATCCTGAAACAGAATTTCCTATACTTTGATAATTTTGCACTCCCTTGAAAGTTTGTTTCCATCAAACATTCGAAGAAGGTTAAAACTATTTTTATGGTAGGAAATAAATGTATATCCCGAAACCTTTATTTACAATAAGTGACGCAACAAAGAATGGTTGTGTTTCATATAATGGGGATAACAGCTGACCAATCACTGTTGAGGAGGGATCGTTATCCACGCCAGTCCTGAGGGATTCGTCAGTGTGACGTATTGGTAAGGTGGCTTAAGGTTGTCGTACGGATTACACCCAGAATTACAAAAATTTCCAAGACAACAACCTCCACATGACCGACTCGTTTTACAGTCCTGAAAAAAAAATACTTATCTTTAGACACATTGCATGTATATCCAAGTCGCATGAATAATATGTCTGAAAAGCTGAAGTGACCAAGATGGCGAAGTGTAAATGAATAAATGTAAGCATAAATCAAAACTTTGGAATATAAAACTGTTTTAAGGAGAGATGATACAAACGTTTTATTCCGAAATCATGAAAATAACAATTAATTATAAGTAAAATGAATAAGATAGACGTTTCATTTCATTCGAAGTTTCTCAGTAATGTTCCATAAAGTGATGAAAGATTCTTGTATAGATTTAAATAAATGGTGGCAAAAAGGTTGAAATTTGAACAACATAGAAAGTTTACAATTTCTTAATATTTTAGAGATTTTATGTATAGATCATTTACAACCCAAATACACTTGTGAGTCCAAAAATACATACCAATCCGGTACATGCATCGATTTTTTTTTGTTTGTAGCATGTGTCCTAAATTACTGTATTTATGATAAGTTACCGGCAAGTTTCTACAACCGGAACGGTAGACAACACTGTGTTTGTGTGGCACTTCTTCAAAGTAACAAACCTGTTGAAATTTACATAAACTGATTACTACGTTATAACAATCACATCAACTCCTACCTTGCCTTAGATGTAGTGGTTCTCTTATTGTACAGTGTAGCATATTTTTATATATATAGTATCATCGTGAAAATTGTGAAGGTCTTCAGTGAAAACATTTGAAAATGTCCTGTTCTGCGAATAATTTAATTTCCACAAAACAAAAATCATAAATTATTTATTTTAATTAAATACCTCGTCCTTTTGGCACATGGCAACACGGGAACAATTGGATGATGACGTCATATTGGCGCAGTTAAAACAAACATGGAGCCCACCTTGTGGAAATCCTGTTGTTTCGTTTAATAAAAAGATTTATTTAGATCCTGTCCATAAAGAAAGATATATATATGTAAAATATAAATGTTATTTTCCCTTTTTTATTTCATCAAACCTGCTTTCCCACAGCCCTCAGAGTTACATAAGTTGCCATCACAACAAGTTGAGCACGTGACAGTGACGTCATCGGGTGAGTTTCTTCTTTTGTTACTGGCACAGTCCTAAAATAATGCATGTGTGCCTTTATCATTGAAATAAGTCAGCTATGCTTTGTCATATTGTAAATAACACAGATGAATGAGATGATGCATTATATGTACTAGTTTAAATCATTAGCTTGTATTGTCAGATTATTTAGGCCTACTCTTTTGTCTTTGCAGCCGGACCAGAAGACATCATTGTTTAAGAAGTCGACCCCTTTCTCGATCGCACATATCTGAAATTTTAAGACACTTGCTAAAATCAAACATTTTTTCTCAAAAAGCATGAACATAGATATGAGGTCAAGGTCAATGATCAAATTCTTGAGATATGATATCTGGAATTGTTTTTCCTTTAAATTTTTGATATAATTTCTTCACTGCATGTCATTTGATAATTTGAAATAATACATGAGCGTTAACACTCAAAATATTTGCAAAAATAATATTTTTAAAAAAACGAAATCTTAACTTTTCATTTCTTAATCTTAACTTAATCTTAAATTTCTGAATAACGTTGTAAGAAAACAATATTTGGAGAAAATGAAAATTTAAAATTTAGTTCAAATTTTCTCTGCATCACCATAAATACGTTTGTTCTTGCATATTTTCTTCAAAAAGTAAAACATTAAATTTGATACTGATATTGATTAATAACATAGCTATTTTGTTCATTTAGAACTATATTGCACTTTATAGCAATCCGTTTCTGGCGTAAAATGAGTAAGTTTAGCCATGTTAATTTGGACTTCTGAGAAAAGATTTCTTAAAAACTGCAAAAAGTGATTTTTAAAAAATGTATATATTTATGAGGAACATCAAAAGTAAGAATTTTAAAGTACATCAGTTAGGCAGAATAATTGAGATTGCAGAATTATTGCAACAATCACTTAAAACATTTCTTTAATATTTATGATAGCCAACGAAATACTGTCACATATTTCAAAAAAAATTTCCTATGGAGGGATAAGTATTTAGAAGTTAGTTAAATTTTACCACTGATTTTATAAAGAAATAATAATGGTGTGGAGTATTATGGAGTCTAATTGGATTTTAAGAAAAAACAAACAAACATTTTCTTACATGATGCTTTTTCAAATACTGTAGATCACTAAATTTTCTAAAAAACTAAAAAAAAAAAAAAACCACCTTATTTTCGCAAGATAGTCATTGACTCTTTATTAACGAGACAGAATATTCATGAATTGTTGTTATTGCTATGTATAATCTTTAGGAATACTAATATACACGAGAATGAAATTTTCGCGAGCACACTGTCTCGCATAAATAAAGTTCTCGCGAATAAAAAGTGATTTACAGTATCTTAAAAGGAAACTAGCAAACAAATATTAATTGCATTTAATAACTTTACGGTAATTATAAACCTGCTAAAATTCCCGGTTTGTTGTCCTCTTTGAATCGAAAGGGATGAACATTCCATTGATGTTTATTCTTTCCATGACGCAAGGAAAATTAGCACTACAGCTTTCATCAGCTTATTGTTGCTGTACACCTACACGACTGGTAATAAATATTTTCATCATTCAAAATTAAAGAAGTAAATGTCAAAATATACCTCATGTGGACCACATGTAACAACAGAAGAGCACGTCGTAGGAAGCACTTCGCGATCACATCTGAAGCAAGTGGGCCCAATAACCTAGGGGGTCAATGAAAAGAAAATATGATCCATACGTGACGAATGACATGTTAACGAACTGTCTGACGATCTCGTAGTGTGACAAGCAAACGACAATGTACAAGAATTGATAGAAAGCATGAAAAGTTAGACGATATACGTGACGAATATAGCATGGAAGCAGTTTTGTCAAAGGTCAAGTGTCTTATCTTGAGGTCAAGGCTAAGATTAGAGACCTCAGTCTGCCTCATAAAGACTCTTCTAAGCCGACTATTGATAAAAATAAAACTTTTTTTTTATGAGTTGTAAAAACAAAATGGTTTCTAATGTGTACTCACTTACTGAAATGGAATCAGTGTACGTCACCATAGCGAACCATGTAGCAAGCGCGAAACCTCTCGTGGGACCTAATAAAAATAGAGGATCAATCTTGCATTAGTTTCTCAAATATGCGAGTTTTCTCGGAAATCAATTAATTACCCTGACAAAGGTGATTACTCAAAGGTCAAGGTCACCAGACATTATGATAGTGAAATCATGACAAGAATTCAGAATTGAGTATGTTTGTCATGTTCTTGTTTCAATGTCATATCTTACAGATCAAGGCCCCTGAAAAGGATTCGTAGAAATCTTGATATAGATCTTCTAAAGTTAATAATAGTTGTAACCATTGATTAAGAAATTCAACCCAATTGCTTTTATTTTTCATTCATTTCCAAACAATTCTTCTCAGATCCATTGGATATACTAGTTTCAACTTGAAACAAACCAGTATCACACGATTTTTCCAAGTCCATAAGCTTCCAGGTGTTTGAGGGATTAGTCCTTATTTCTAGATGAAATATATGGAGATAACGAACAGTATTCAAGCTCAAAAGTCCATTATACAATAAAAAATAGGAGCAGAGCAAACACGGACCTCCAAACATCAGAGGTGGGATCAGGTGCCATGGAGGAGTGAGCATCCCCTGCCGACCGGTCACACCCGCCGTGTGCTCCTTGTCATGATCGGGAAATAACGGAAAAATCCGTCGACAATTCAGTGTGTAAATAATGGCCAAACAATTAGTATGAAAAACGTCAGTCAGCATTTGACTCAATGATAAGTTGTATTTGCTGACAAGGTCATTGTATCGACCATAGAACTTACGAAATGATGACTTTAAACGAGACTGCTGATATTCTTGTTTCATCAACTTATTTGTCAATAATTTACCTCGTTTTAGAAATTGTTCATACGTAGAGCATGCTCTTGCGTATCGAATCAACTGAGAGATATATACCCCGTATGCAGGTGATGAAGGTATATTGCTGCATAAGTAAGGGAAGTTGACGATTGAAAAGTTAAAGTCATCACGTTTATCATAAAGCTTGGTTGTTAGATTACCATTAACGTCTTTTTCAAGTAAAATATCCAAATATGAAACAGATGTGTCAGACTCTGTGGTATCTTTTATCTCAAGTTCACCAGGATATATCGTATCGGCACAAGAATGAAAATAGCCATTGTTAATTGACAATACGTCGTCGATATATCTAAATGTCGAGTTGAACGCCACAGCAAGTGTTTTCTTCTTTTCACGTACAAGATTTTGGACAAATTCTGCTTCATATGAATACAAAAAAAGATCTCAAACTTACCGAGGACAAGCGACGGAAAATCACAAAAATGATGGATCACTTTCCGAAGTGGCATCTATTTTCGTGATATCAAATTCCCCTAGAATTTTAATTTGTTGCTGGTCCATTTCAAGGGATCGCTTTTTAATGTAGAAATATAGAGGGGGCATACTTCCTTAAACGATTCTACATTGAAGACCACAGTATTTAATATGTTCTTTGAGATCTCATGAAAAATCTTTGAGAAAAAGTTGTGAAGGCTACAGCCTTTTTGCCTGCATGGAATATACTCCACTTAGATGATGTTGGAAGTATGGCACAGATTGTAATCTGTCAAGATTTGGATTTGATATTTGCAATACTTGAGGATATTTTTTTCTGACTAATCACAGCTCAGTTTTCATTCGTACCCTTTTATAGCTTATTTTGAATAGTTTATTTTGAATCTTGAACAAGTGATTCGGCTCAATCCAATCCCCTGTCGGATCATTGCCTAGACAAAGCTAGGTCTGTCGTACAAGGGGATGTTTCATACAAGTATTACATACTGCATGTTAATTACAGCATTCAATTTATATGTATACAGTATATACACACAAACGTGTTCGAAAACATAATAAAACTGCTATTTTTTTTAACAAACGTGATACTTTATGTTCAAAAAAGATATTTTAAATTCCAAAATAATACAGACTTTAAATTTCAAGTCGAAAATTAAATGTTTTTATCGGTATTGGTCATATAAATGTTATATGATTTACAAAATTTTATAATGTGTAAAGGTAAAATCATTTTCAAAATATTTTTGATTTCATGAAAGGTCAGTATTGCCAGTAGCTGATTTACTTTTACATTGAACCTTTCAAAAGAAGCTCGTGTATAATATCAGTATGACATTTCCTTGTCAATTCATTAACGACAGCCTCGGTATCTCTGGCGTTTTCTTCATTGAAAAGTCATTCATTTTCTTGTATTTTTTTAAACAAGCAAATTCAAAAGAATTGTGGTCCCCCCGGTTTCAGTTGGGATGCAATAATTTATGGCATATTGTAACTATCTTGTCTGTGTGTCCTGTCTTCCCATCATACAAAAAAGATATTTTTTTAATTAATAAAAGTTACGGTAAAGATTAAAGTTTCGTTAAACTGCATTAAACTTCAAGATCAAAGTAATGAGGTCAAATATCATGATACAGTCTGAAAGGTTTTGTCACAAGTTATGTCCATATGAAAAAAGTATGAAAACCCAGTCTCTTCTGAAGCAAAAGTTACTGCTAAAGTTAAAATTTTAGATAACAAGGTCATAAAGTCAAAAATGATACTAAGTAACTATCTGTTCTGATCACAAATTACTATTACTTCAATATGATCAATTATTCTTGAAATATACATTTTATATACCTCACGTCAAAATCAATCCATTTCGACGCCTTTTTGGCGTTACAACGTTGAGTAGGAATTCCTGACGTTGCATCTAATGCTTTCTGAAAGGTATTGTCACAGTAATGATATGCCCTATCTTCTTTCATTCAAAAGTTATTACCAGTGTTAAAATTTTCAAAAGAACTGTAGGTTAACTTTAAGGTTAAGGTTCGCAAAGCATAAAACATTCATAAAGGTCTTGTAACATGTAATACACATATCAAATATGAATACCCTATATATTCTCTCATTCCAAAGTTATAATTAATGTTAATTTTTTTTTTTTAATTAGCTCAAACTTCAAGGTCACGGGGTCAAAAATCATAATGCAAATGGAAATGTATTCTCATAGGTAATTTTGAACGCAATATCTTCTCTCATTCATAAGTTATCACCAATGTTAAAATTTTTGAAAAGTATATTTGAAAAGATCTCTTCTCAGGTAATGAACATTGAAATATGAAATCCCTATCTTTTCTCATTCAAAAGTTATGACCAATGGATCATACTCTAACCAGGCAATGAGAATTATGAAAAAGATATTTAGAATATTCCAAGAAAAGCTGTAGAAATTTAGCACTACCTATTGCTACTTCTTTACTCCTCACTAAAAGCTTTTTGATATCATTGACAGCTGCTCTTTCAATAAAAATGGAACTCGTAAATTTACTTACCTTGTCATTGGTCATTTGCAAAATTATTTTGTTAAATAAAGATTCTGATTGTACACACAAGTACTCTGAAGTTGATATTAAAAAAGATGCTTGAGTTTCTGATTGACAATATCTATGTGGTTTTTCGAGACCAGATCTTCCAACAATCTATTGGAATTCCCATGGGTATCAATTTCGCCCCGTTATTAGCAGACCTATTTTTGTATTCATATGAAGCAGAATTTGTTCAAAATCCTTTAAAAAGAAGAAAACACTTGCTGTGGCCTTCAACTCAACATTTAGATATATCGACGACGTATTATCAATTGAAAATGGTTATTTCTTATGTCGATACGATATATCCCGGTGAGCTTGAAATAAAAGATACCACAGTGTCTGACACATCTGTTTCATATTTGGATATTTTACTTGAAAAAGACGTTAATGGTAATCTAACAACCAAGCTTTATGATAAACGTGATGACTTTAACTTTTCAATCGTAAACTTCCTACTTGTGCAGCAATATACCTTCATCACCTGCATAAGGGGTTTATATCTCTCAGTTGATTCGATACGCAATACTTGCTTTAAGTATGAACAATTTCTAAAACGAGGTAAGTCATTGACAAACAAGTTTATAAAATAAGAATATCAGCAGTCTCGTTTAAAGTCATTTCGTAAGTTCTTTAGTCGATACAATAACCTTGTCAGCAAATGCAATTTATAATTAAGTCAATTGCTGATTGACGTTTTTCATATCAATTGTTAAGCCATTATTTACACACTGAATTGTCGACGGATGTTTCCGTTATTTCCCGATCATGATAAGGAGAACATGGCGGGTGTGACCGGTCGGCAGGGGATGCTCACTCCTCCATGGCACCTGATCCCACCTCTGATGTTTTAGAAGTCCGTGTTTACTCTATTCCAAAATTTGTATTGCATAATGGACTTTTGAGCTTGAATACTGTTCGTTATCTCCATATATTTAATTCAAAATGCTCCAAATAAAATGAGCCAGTCTGACAGTGAGAAGCAGAAAAAATCGAACAGAAGAAATAAGGACATCACTGCCAAAAATAAAAATAAAAATTAAGATGGTAAGTCAAACAGTACTCACATTTCATATCGAGCATTCCACTAAAACATCCCAGCATTTAATTAGATTACTTATCTGAATTCTGAGTCAAGTAATAGTGTTATCAGTCCTTAAGTACATTTAGGAATAAGTACAATGTATTTCGTGTCGTGTTCATAGCCTGAGCAATTGTTGATACCTATAAATACCATCAGATTACATATGTACATACTTGTACTAAATTTGGCGAGAAAGTAAAATATTATTGAAAAGCAGCAGTTATAAAAACACTACTTAGCAATTAGACATGTATGTGTCTAATAAATGAATTTTACCTTTGTAATAAATTCACTTACTACTGCTTCTCTGCATTTGTGAAATCCAAACGAAAGTGTCTTTGGTCTACCTGATGCAGGAATTTCAAAGTAGCATTGTGTTAACGCATGATTTTTTTTTTTACAACAAAAGAATGAAATAATAAGTATTCAGGAATTACATTTTTTGTTCGACTCTATGAACAGGAAAATAACAATTTCGAATTTGTCTGACATAGACAAAAGCAACTAGACAGTAAAATTTCTTATTACAATAATAGTAAATATTACTATAGAAATAAAATCCAAATAATCACTTTTGAGACTTACATGCAAAATTTGGATCATGATCTCAGATAAAGGGTTACTATATTTTCTATGTTGCATACTAAACATTTTAAAAAGACCTCTATTTTCTTCGTATATTGCAGGTGTCCGGGTACGGTGTGATCTGCAGTTTTTTGGACATGTTTGTACATGAACGACCATATTTCACACCATAATTCACACTTTTAACCTAAATTTTAAATAATGTCATTAATTGTAAACATATTTGTCTGCAAAACTGCACAAAATTTGAGACAAGATCAAATATACCTTATGTGTCCCACTACCCTTATATTTAAATGAATCACTCATGCTGTAAAGATTTCCTCTTATCAGTCATTTAATCTTTTATGTGCTTCAGTTGCACTTGAAAGTTATATTTGATTTTACAGTTCCCTGCTTTTTTGCATTTTGCAATCAAATTAATTTATTTTATGGAGATGCACCTTCCAAAGTCCAGGGTTTCTGATCCCCTCCGTTCCACATATAGACAATTTGACGGGGTTAGAAGTGAACTCTCTGATTGGCCTCATAAGAGTTTGCATGGGCCAATAAAAAACATTGTTTATTGCCCCCCGCTTTTGCGAAAGTGAGGGGGCATTCAATATCATTCTTCTTTCAGTCTGTCCATCTGTCAGTCTCTCCGTCTGTCAGTCTGTCTGTCACAAAAAACTTTAAACTTGGTCATAACTTTTGAATACGAGGAGATATGGCTTTCATTTTTCACATGTACATTACTTTTCCAAATATACTATGATTTTTGACCCTGTGACCTTGAAGTTTGGCCTACTTTTCAAAAAGTTTAACATTACTTTAAATTGGTCATAACTTTTGAATGAGAAAAGATGGTGCTTTCATAGCACACATGTATATTACCTGTGACAAGACCTTTCCAAATATACTATGGTTTTTACTCCCGTGACATTAAAGTTTGACCTACTTTTCAAAAATTTTATCTTTGCATTTTAATTTTTGATTGAGAATAGATAGGGCTTTCATATTTGACATATGCATTACCTATAACAAGGTGTTTCCGAGCATACTATGATTTTTGACCCCTTAACCTTGACCTTCACTTTTGACCTAATTTTCAAAAATTTAACTTCGGTGATTACGTGTACTTTTGAATGACAATTGAAAAGGCGTTCATATTTGATAAGTGCAATTCCTGTGTCAAAATGTTTCCGAATGTGTTGTGATATTTGACCCAGTGATTTTGATCTTCAAGTTTGACTTAATTTTCAAGCATTCCATCAGCGTTGCTAACTTTTGAAGGAGCGAAGATTGGGCATTCATATTTGACATGTGACAATCATTTCCAAATGTACTATGATTTTTAACCCCATGTCCTTGAAGTTTGACCTAATTTTCAAAAATTGTAACATTGTTGATAGCTTTTGATTGAGAGAAGATATGGCATTTACATGTGACATGTGCATTACTTGTTTCAAGACCTTTCCGATTGTATACTCTGGTTTTTTAATATTTTTTTCACATGTGTATTACCTCTGACAAGACCTTTCAGCTTGTATTATGATATTTGACCTCATGACCCATCCCATCTACTAAGACTACCAAAAGCGGGGGGACCACCATCTTTGAATTTGCTTGTTTAACCTGAAACTATATCGTAAACTAAAAAACACTCCAGTTTTAGTCCCATAGAAAACTTTTCCGTTTCATAACACAGTTAAAGGCTTGTCTCAGCTTTGTAGTTAAAGTTATGTTGAATTTATTACCGACTTCCAATATTGTCTTACATTCTCTGTGTACTTCGCTTATACTGATTAGTCAATAGCAGAGGTCAGTAGAGTTCAAAATGTGATGGCGCGATAGTTAATAACCCCCCCAGTTAAACTAAGTCTTTACGGTCATGGGTTTTTGTGGAGGGGAGAGCATCAGAATCTCTTGACTTGAGGAAACATGATGAAGATGTAATGCAAATGTTGCACACAATATTCATAACAAGACAATGTTAAGTGCATAAAGAAATTGTGTGCGCGACGGCCATGCTTATCTGTGGGATTCCTTACACGTAAAGTTCATATATATATATAGAGAGAGAAAGAGAGAGAACGCTTTCATTTGATAAACAATATAATTGAAACTTAATATTTTTCAAAATTATTTTTGTAACTTATTTAACACAATGACGTTACATTTGCTATTTACTGACATTTTAACAACTAGGTCTTGAGAAGTTTATATAGAAACATAAAAGGGAAAACATCAAATGTAAATATACTGTTTATTGCATAAATACTTTAAATGTATATAGCTAACGAAACTGGATTTCATTGATCAATACTGAATCTCACGTTGATTGTTATTATGGAAAATAATAAGAATAAATATAACATGTAATGGATTTCATCATAGGCTATCCTTGTCTTGATTTACTATGAAAAAAATCTCAAACGTTTAAAGTCGACTTTCCCCACAAATAAAACATAACGAAAATGTAAAAATATATCAAAGTAAAATATGTATGAACAAATATTTGTAAATGGATCATGCATTTTGCATTCAATACAATCGCACAGCTTATATATATATAAGCATTCAATACAATGAATAATGCCATTCATACTCAATAATATCAATCATGTATTTCACTTTCTTGGATATAAATGAGAAATGATAAAACTAATATTAATAATGAGATGACAATTTGGCAGGACTCTAGTTAAATATGACACAACGAAATTCAAAGACTCTTGCTGAAAACAGCAATAACTAACATGACAACCAGAGTAACGGTATTGCATATCACCATGGAGACACCCTGTGTTCTGCATTTCAACGAGTCGTACCTGAAACAAGTAAGGTAGTGTCAAGACAAATCTAAAAGCTCAAATCTTTAAAAGTAACAGTATTAGACAAGGAACATTTATAAATCATTAATCACACAAGATTACAGAATTTTAACAAACCTATTGTACCTTTAAATTAGTATACCTTAATATAAAAGTAAAGTATATGTAAATGTAGATATATTAATAGGTACGAGTTCTAAGTAAAGATGTATTGTCTCCACTTGAAAATGGTAAATTTAAATTGTCGATCCTTGATGGAAACCTAGATCAATTCTCAATTGATTACTTTCTTCTTGCACAGTTTTTCAATAGATTATATATGCAGTATTATTCTGTCAACATGAAGCATAAATATGTCAACATGCAAAATAACTATGTTAACATGCAAGAAGAACGTAATCAATTAAGAATTTGGGAAATTTTCCAAAATTATCAAAGATTGCCAACATGTGACTTCCCACATGCTAGATGCAACTTATTTATGTTGACATCCAACTTATTTATGTTGACTTGAAAGATAAATATGTTGGCTTGATCAAGTACAATATAAGCTATATAATGTTTTGCGGAAACGTAATAAAACGTTTTGCGGACAAAATAAAAATGATTTATTTCCAAATTTGGGGAAGTATCCTCCAAGCATTACGTTCTGCAATTTACCCGTCGCGATGAGCTGACCCCGGGTAATAAATTCATTGATGTGTTATGAATACTCAAAAAACAACACAAGTCCGAACTAAATATCTTACAGTAACAATTAGCAGAACGAAAGAGTAACAATTAAAGAAAAAAAGTTATCTTTTTTGTGACGAATATACAAAAATATGTAAAAAACGAAGTTTCCAGGATAGATTTTTTAAGGACCATCGGGTACATAATTGTTGTCAGAACAAGTAAGATGTGATGGCACTTTATATCCCTAATAGTAACTTTCATAAAAACAAACATGTTTTATGTAGTGGTATGTACTAGAGCTGGTGTATCTTGTATGTATTGTGTATCTCGCATTTTAACATAAATAAGTTGCTCGTTGACATAAATATGCTGAATGTCAACATAAATATGTTGCATGTCAACATATTTATCTCGCATGTCAACATAAATAAGTAGCATGTCAACATAAATAAGTTTCGTCTAGTATGTCTATGTCACATGTGGGTATTTGATAATTCTGGAAAATTTTCAAAATATCTTATTGATTACATTTATCTTGAATGTCAACTGCGTTATGTTGCAAGATGACATATTCATGCTGACATAATTATTTTGTATGTCAACAAAATCTATAGATAAAAGAACTTGCATACAGGAGACAGAAATATGCCACTATACCAAACTAAAGTCGAAAAACTTAAAGCAAAGCTTTATAAGGAAGCATGTCCCTATTACCTGTAAAATTCTGAAGTTTCTTAAGCTTACGTGTAGATTTTGTAAACGGCTTTATGAAACTATCAATTATAAACTAGTTAGCGAATATTTATAAATTAGCCATTCGGTTGTTTCCCGCCCCGTGATTTAGCAATGCCCCACAGATTATCTCTTACTACTCACAGATTAAAGAGGCCGGCCATTTTCTTTTCGTATTCAATGTCCACTAGAGAACCCTGGAAGAAGTTACGTCCATCCTTAAAGGGGTACTCGTAACCCTGACGACAGGCGCACTTATAGGCGCCTCGGGAGAACTTGTAGCCTGCTATAGGGGAACACTGAAAGAAAAAAAAGTCAAAACTTAATTTCAACTCGTTTTCATTAGAGATAGAGGTAGATTTTTACTAATTGCCCTGTAAATTTGAAAAAAAAAATATCGAGACTTTAACATTTTTATTAAACAACTCTAAACTATTATTTGGGCCCTCAGTGATAGCATATCTCATACAAGTAACGTATTTTTGGAATTTTCTTCAAAGTCTCTATCTGATTCATGACGTCATAAGTTGCACCATAGTTTCCATTCTGTAAAATTGTTATTCTTACAAAACGGCCAATATTTTATGCTGAACTTCAGTATTTTGAAAAGAACAAACCCTCGAACCAAGCTTAACAGGCAGATGTATAAAATGGTTGAACCATTATTTTACACTAATTGTTTAATTTAGAAAAATGATGCGTAAATATATTGACAGGGTAATTTTTTCGGTTGCATTGTGAAGCCAATTCTTTATCATTTTTGAAATGTGTTTTATCGACAGCTGGTATTTACATCTTTTCGTGTAAAATACCACTTTTTATTAATCACTGTGACCAGTGAGTTATTCAAAAAGGTAAAGAAAGATGCTGAAAGTAAGGAAATAAGTTGAAAATATCATTCAATGTACGACAACTTAATGATTCTGCAGTATAAACCCATGCTGTAAATATACATGATTAAAACTTCAACAGGTTTTCTCTCGAGAGAGAGAGACAGAGAGAGAGAGTGTGTGTGTGTGAGAGAGAGAGAGAGAGAGAGTTTGAAATATCGCTAAACCACAAAATGTGCGTAAGGTGACCTTTATAAAATGACCTAGCTCCACGCCCTGTGAAGAGCTCTCCAGGTTTGTTTGATGCCCTCTGTAGTCAACTAATATTGCCACTTTTAATGGTCCAATAAATGATGACCAGATTAAACCATGTCTACCTAGACAGCAGTGTCTGAGATTTCCCTGGCAATTAATCTTATGGACTTTCTAGATTCGGGTTCATACCGGTACATTCATTGCAACCAAGCATGACAAGGGGCATTAAGAATTCTAAAGTTCTAATTTGAGATATCTGATTTTTTTAGTTGAGGGTCCATTTTTTTTTTTTTTTAAAAAAAAGACATAATTCCGGTTGTGCTGATTTTCAGCAAAAACGTATGTAAATATATAATTGTATATTTTCGGGGTTTTTTAAGGGCCACCACTTGAACTTCTCCTCATACAACTAATAGTAACTCACTGTTTGGGACGGGTAATGACATCTAGCGGTGTTTTTGAAGGCGTTCTGGATGTTAAATCCTTGATAACATTGGTTGATTTCTAGTTCTTGTAATGGAACATCCACGGTTACCACTCCTCTGCAGAAAAATATCAAACACGTCAAAAATGCATACCTTTTGATTTAATTTTAGTTGATTTTTTCGCCACTTCATGTAGACACAAATCACACAATCATTGACTTACTTAAATTTCAGTTTTGTCCTAAGACGATCCAAACCGATGATTGGAACAGCATACGTCATTATCCAGGCATCCACGCGACCGTCACACCGGAAGTATGGCTGAGTCCAGATTCCATGTGTGACACTGGGGGCTTTGTATCCCATCGGGTAATACTCGAAGTTCACGGAACTTGTACCATTGATGTCAGATCGCACCTGCAAATTCAAGGGATCATTACTATGAAAAGATAGCAAAACCCTTTGAGATGTACAATTTTGATGACATCATTTTTTTAACACTTAACTTTCTAAAATAAATAATCGTGTATATTGATGTTATCCTCCATTCGATATACCTTTGCCTTCATCCTATACTTCAAAACACCACCAGTATTAGTTTGCCAGCGTTGTCGGATTCTAACATACCAATCTTCATCAGTATATCTGGACTTAAATCCTGCTGTATCGATGGCGTACACACTTTTGTCTCGTCTCCAAGCAAAAGGACCGAAGAACTCCCTTGTCTTTCCATCCCAATCCTCAAATACGTGCGGCTCAAAGTAGATTCCGCTGGAGAGGACCTTGTGGTCTCCCATCACGTTCGCTAACACCTCACCAAATAACAGTTCGTTGTGAATTCGGTTTCCACCTTTCAAGTAACCAAAGTTTTCGCCTGGGATGACGTTTTGGTACCAGTTACTAAGTAGGTGAGAAATTCTAAGAGCGAATCGGGCCTGGGTGTCAAACTGGGTTGATGCCCCATAACCTACGTCCCCAGGCAGAAGCATGGCGCGATTGGAGAAAGTTTTGCAGTTTTCTCTGTTTATTTTTTTTATTGTTGTGAAAATACCCTGCATTCTGTCAAAATTCATTTGGTCAAATTGGGCTTCTCGCCTCCTCCTCTTCTTCTTTTTCTTCTTCAGAGGCTCTTCTCTCATGCTGAATTTTTGGTCAATATAATCTTTCCTAGCAGCTTCTCGATTGACAGTGTGTATTTGGTTTGTTCTTTTCACAGCTTCTCTCCGGACTGGTCCATAGAGACGGCTGGCGTTGACGGACTTCAGTTGACGTCCAGAGAAACGATCCGTCAGAAATATATCGGATCCAGAATCTCCTTCAACGTTCACGTTAATGGCACTTGTGTCCACTACGGGAAGCACACGGAGATCTTTAAAATAAGAATAAGATGTCCTAATGTTACTATTCTGAAAGTACAATCTAAAGACACAATTAGCTTAAAAAGTTATATAAGAAACTATTCTCAATCGTTCTATCGATCGATACAGAATAAATAAAGGATTATACACTGGCAAAATACTACTTTGAAATGACTTACATCCAGTTGGTCGACATTTGTAGCCCACTGTCTTCTCGAACTCGGTGGCCTTTTCAAGATCCCCGCCTTTCCATGGCGGTCCAACTCTCGGAGGATAACTGTGACCTGAGTTACAGATACAGGTGTATGCTCCTCGTTTAAAGCCTTTTCCAGACACATGCTTACACTGCAATATATGAATATCATTGAGATTACCAGGTTAATTTTACTTCTTCATTAATTGATGACCATTTAAGTGCTTTTGGAACTTCAAACTTCAACCATTACTTTCAACAAAGTGATATTCACCGTGATCTGCTAAATTAAATAAGTATGAATTACAAGGGTTGAAGTACGAGATATGGGCAGACAGTTCGAAATAGTGTATCCAACTGAGACTTTCTTTTTTCATGTTATTGTTTTCTTGAAGCAAAATATACCCCTTTCATCTGCTTCGATTTGTTTTCTTTTACCTGACTTGAATAGTAACCTGTGTGGTTTTGAATAGTTACCTGTGTGGTTTTGGTTTTACACTTGCTGACTCCGGACAAGAAACTCGGACCCGGGTTTCCAATACTGACTGGGCAAGCATTAAAGTCTATCTTCAAAAAGTCAATGTCCATCACAGCCACGCCCACAAACCTGTTATGATGAAATTTTAATATTTTAAGGTTTATGAACCTTCTAATAAGAGAGATAACTCTCACTGGGATAACTGACTACCAATCCTTTATTCCTGTTAAAAACCACTCTGATTCTACTAAAAATCTAGGGTTAATATTTTTAAAAGGATGCTGGAGTTCCTCATTGCCAACATCTATGTAATCTTTGAAGATCATTCTTCCAACAATCTGTTGGAATTTCGATGGGACTTACTGTACTCCTTTAATAGGCGATCTGTTTTTATATTCCTGCAAATGGTGTTTATGTTTCCCAACTTATTCGATATGCAAGAACATGCTCTGATTACGAACATTTTCTAAATCCATGCAGGCTACTGACAAACAGGTGAATGTTACAGGGATTTCAGCAGCCTCGTTTTAGGTCAGTTAATGGTCGTTATAATGTCATTGTTTGCAAATACAACCTATCATTGTGTCGTGACTGATAGTTCATACCGATGATTATTGATTGATTGATTGATTGTATGTTGTTTTACGTCCCTTTTAAGAATTTTTCACTCATATAGAGACGTCACCATATACAGGTGAAGGGCTTCAAATTTTGACCTTCACTCGGCACTCAGGGCCATTGAGCAGTGAGGGATCTTTATCGTGCCAACACCTGCCGTTACACGGGACCTCGGTTTTTAAGGTCTCATCCGAAGGACCCACAACTTTCACTTCAAAGTGCCGAGCGCATGGCGAAGGAACAGTTGCTACCCATTTTTTTTATCGACTTAGGTCAGTCACGGCCGAGATTCGAACTCACGACCTCCCGATCATAGAGCGAGCGTTCTACCGAATGAGCTACCATGAACGGTTACCAATGATTAGACCATAAGTTTATGTGAAATTTGACTACGGATTATTCTGTATACCTCTTCAATACATAAGGCTCATTGCGGGTGTGACCGGTCGACAGGGGATGCTTACTCCTTTTAAGCACCCGATCCCACCTCTGGAATTTCCAGGGGTTCATGTTTTATGCCCTGCTCACAAATTTGTATTGTACATGTATATTTTGGTGTTAATCACTGTTCATTATCTTCATCTTTTTCATTATTAAATTGTCAAGTAAAAGGTGGTTTCTATAACATTTTAGACCGCAAGGTATGCTGAATTTGTACGTATTAAACTCTAAATTAAGTTACTATGAAAAATCAGTACATATAATTTATAAAAGTATAAGTTTATATGAGTGATCAGAGGGAGGTGCTTGGACAAAGATTTGAAGTTAATATTTTCTCAAATTTTCGGTATAATATCATGACTTATATGTTTTTATTGCATTTCACATGAAAATTAAATTAAAAACTTATTTTATCTGGAAATTATTGAAACTACAAATTTCGGGACGCGTTTGATTGACACATATATGCACTTTCACAAAGTAAACTTTATCCTTAATACTTAAGAAAAGTAGAAATTTTGTTGTGCATTAATGAAATATTTTAGACTATAATCCAGAAAATAAAGAGTAGAAATGTGAGAAAGCAAAACCAACTCACCAGTATTGTCAGTCCCTGTTCAGTGATGTGTGCAGAGTTTAACAAAATGAACACACCCGTGAAACGTAGCTGCAGAACTGTAGCTCTCTGCTTGAGAAAATTCGGACAGACAAAGCAGAGAGCTACAGATCCAAGCGTTGTAAAAACCTTCGATTTACGCCGCCGCTTTTTTGTCGCTCGCTTCGGCTATTATTTCTTGTATTTTACTCCTATTCCTGACACTTTATTTACCTTTCAACGGTCTCAAACAGCCCTTTATGGTTTTGAAATGTCGGTTTAAAAAATTCCCATTCCGATGTCCATGTTATAGGGGGTTGTGCGAAAAGAAGTAATTCAAAGAACATACACTTGTCAAGAAAATGTAAATAAAAATTTCAGGAGGTTTAAATATCATGTATATATTGTCTATAAAGATTAGAAAACAACATGTATACATGTAAAAAGGAAATGAGATAAATAAAACTCAGGCGTGTTGTTTCAGGATGACACCAACGTCGACGTCGAAATGCGTTTTTTAAACTGATATTACGGCCGTCTGGAACTGTTGAAAGGTAAATAAAGTGTCAGGAATAGGAGTAAAATATATGGATAATTATTGGATACCATTTTTAAAGCAGGGGAAAGCATTAAATACAAGAAATAATAGCCGAAGCGAGCGACAAAAAAGCGGCGGCGTAAATCGAAGGTTTTTACAACGCTTGGATCTGTAGCTCTCTGCTTTGTCTGTCCGAATTTTCTCAAGCAGAGAGCTACAGTTCTGCAGCTACCGTGAAACGTAAACTGTTATTGTAAACAGGGCACGATCTCTGTTATTGTTAATGTTTACGTTTCACCGGGTGTTTTCAATTTAGGATAGAGTTTGCTTTATGAAAGTGCTAGGATGTATCAATCAAACGTGTCCCAAAATTTGTAGTTTCAATAATTTCCAGATAAAATAAGTTTTTTTTTATTATTTCTGTTTGAAAAGCTATAGCAACATATAAGTCCTGATATTCTTCCGAAAACTTGAGAAAATATAAACTTCAAATCTGTGTCCAAGCACCTTTAAAAAATATATCTGTGTTTATAAGACAGAAACAAATCCAACAACTACTGATTTCATTATTAAGGAAATATGATGAACAAAAACGCTCTCCGTAATACCTTGGTCTCCTTAAGTGGGTCCAGTTTGAATATCTCGGCATGAAGTCTACAATGGGGGACACAGCGCTCACGATCCACTTGTTGGACATCTTACAATCGTAGTAGGTATCAGTAAAACGGACAGGCATGTACTTATCGTCTGTATCTCCAATACCAGGAGAGTTCGGGCCAAAAAATGGCGTAGCCTGGAACTCGTCATGAAGCCAGCGACCAGTACCGTTGGCATATTTCACATTAACCGAGTACGTGAATTTTTGAACAGAATCCATTGAGGGGTCATTATCTGGCAGCCAAAAGTTAAACCAGGGCGCCATTTTGTAGCCCTTATGTGAATAATTTCCAATAGCACCAATGTCTTGCACTAATGTAGTTCTTCCTGTCGGCTCACGGAGAATGACACCCATGTCAAACGTGTCGTCAAATCTGAAGGAGCGAACACCAAACAACGGAAGCGTTTTATTGAAATCAAAGTTTGTCATCCAGTTGGGATAATAGGTATGATTGTCAAACATTAAAGCTGAAGCATTGAATATCCCCTTGTTGGCATTAGTATCGGCTGTTACGGAAACGTAATTGTAAAACCAACCTGGCTGATACTCAAAATCTGTCTGAGATTTATTCAGTTTTTGAAATATATAACTATAGAAGAAAGCCCTGTTAAGCGCCATGTTGTGCATATGAACAAGAGCAGTCCTGTTTTTGTACCATATTTTGTTCAATAGCTGGTTAGCCCGGGGTATCTGTGATACCGAGGCTTTAGGAAGGGTCATGGCCTGCTGTGTTTTGGCTTTACAATCTGAGGCTTTCTGTATGGTGGTCATTAGTCCGTTTATTTTACCGTAATTATCACGTGGAACCCAATCGAACACACTCTTGTCACAGAGCGTGACGGTTGCCATGACAACCACGACAACGTACAATATTCGCCCCAGCCTCTGCTCCATGGTTGAAGTAATCTGCTTCCCCTGGAGAGAAAAACAAAACTTTTTAAGAGTAATAATCAATATTTATCCACTATCGACATTTACAAATATTGACAATGAAAACGTTCATTCAGAGGTTCATATTTGGTATATATATGCATTATAAATCTGAGAATTCATAGAGCTATAGCCCAATATAGACACTAGTCACGATAGAAGTTGTAGGGAAAATAAATATCCAACTACGTATGCTGAATCTACTTCAAAATTAAGGCATTTATATAATAAATGTGATTTTTTTAACAGAATCCATTGAAAAGATATTTTAATATTTAACAGTCTATTACGTGAAAATTGTTCATATTTCAGTTATATGCATTGAAACTCTGGTAGTCGTAAGTATATTCCTGAAGTAAATATTTCACTGCTTCTTAAAATAGTGATGATAGACCATTTTTCAGGCAAATCAACAGATCTACTTCACAGAGCAGTGGGACACATTTTACTGTAACATCTGGAAGTTTTAAAAAGATATAAAAATTATTGATATGAATTGATGAAAATTACATCTCGAAAGAAAAAAAAAGAATCAATTCCACGAAACTCCGACTTGATCGACAGCTTAGTCATGCACAGTATTATACTAAATCTCAAAACTTCGTGAAAAAAAAAAGAATTTCTGTTGATTTTCAGGCAATAAGGAGTAAAATTCCTGCCAATATAAGGTTAAATTACAATAACATAAAACAGATGCTGGATCCACAACTTTGATATGTTGTACAAATTGTCATTTTTTGTAATTTTAGAGTCACAACTTAGAGGAACTGGAATTAATTCCAATAAAACTTGAATTTGGTCCTCATTTTTATATGCTGTTTACTGCAGTACCAAATCCCAGTACCATAACCCAAAACTTTGATTCAAAAGTCAGTAAGTTCCTTAACTTTGATCTACAACTCTTTCACGTCCAATATTTTGCGAACCAAATCTAAATCCAATATCTTATGAAAATAAACAATAATTTTCTACGAAACGGAAGTGACGAACAAGTGGACAGAGATATAACAACTTTATTCCTTTTCTATTTCAACAGTAGTGGACTAATAAGACATATGTAATATGGGGGGATATTTCAATGATTCTTTGTCCTTGTGGATAGTGTACCTATTTCAGTACACCTTTGCAAGCCAATAATTTTCTATCCAGACTGGTCACAATAAACCGTAAGGGTTTTTATGGAGCGGAGTGGACCGAAAACCCTTGGCTTGCGAAGAAGACTCGTATAGACCAAATGATATTTGCAGGAAACCAAATTGAAAGGAAAGTTGACTTGCAAATATTTTCTTTGTTAAATCTTATCTGCGCAATTAAATGGTCCAATTGATAGCATATCCTCAATGTAAGTCATAAAACCTGCCTCTGGGTAAGTTTCGGGATCTATTATAATTGTACAGTTTACTTCTTGTTGTTAGGATTTATTTTGTCTCGTGCTTTCAATTGGACCATACTCCACAGGAAACTTTTGTATGGCAATATGCTAATTTCTTAATTCTCTCTTTTGATTTCATTTCAAATTCTCTGGTGTCTAAAATTTATAAATTATGCAACGAGTGAAATCGGACACGTCAAGCAGTTTAGCAGCGAACTTTTCATCAACACTCGTTATTTTTGCATTTCGGGCTAAACGACTTGAGTAAAGCGTCATAAAGTACATATGGAATTCATTTCAGGTTCCTTTTTTTTTCCCTCTTAGGGAAGTACTTATCAATGTGACATTCACGGTTCGGTTCATACATTTAGTATGTTATCCCTTTAAAATTGTGATCTGAAGGTGACTCAGATAAAAACTTTGTAATAATACATGTATTTTTGCGGCTTCAGATGAGTTTCTCCAAATGATGATTTGTAACATCTGGGTTAACAGACATTGCAAAAAAAATTAAAAAATGTCATGATGTCAAAAAAAGTTTATAATCGTACCATCATCACGATTTATAAAGTAAATGTGGATTTTAAGCTTAAGTTTTCGGTTCTAATGATACAGACCAAAATTATTGTGTCAAATATTCAAAAAGATTTTAAAATCTAGAGCTGAAATCGCCATCATACAGACTTGTACATGCAGCTTAAATATTTTCATGATATTAATGATGAAAAATGCAGAAAAAAATATAAACCAAAATTATTGTGTCAAATATTCAAAAAGATTTTAAAATCTAGAGCTGAAATCGCCATCATACAGACTTGTACATGCAGCTTAAATATTTTCATGATATTAATGATGAAAAATGCAGAAAAAAATATAAAATTAAAAAACCTCTCACCGCTAATAAGTAAATAAAGTAATGCCAGAAAATCGTTATAAATTTCTTTGTAAGGTGAAAAACTATAACAGTGTTTCGTCACCTCTGTTTTGTTGTATAACCTATTCAAGATCACGTCCACCACGTTGGGAGCTTAAACACCCCCCCCCTTTTTTTTCATTTCCATTCCATGATATTACTCAACAGTGTATCTGCAATTCCTAATACATGTACTAGCAATATGTTTGGCACTGAATATATGTATTTGTAATACATATATCTAGATAAATATTTGACACAGCAACATACACCAAGAAGAAGTTAATCTGTCTCTAATTTTAAAACAATACTTCATAACACATTGACTTCTATACAAAACAAAAATTTTATGAACAGATTATAGCAACAGACATCAATTCTTTTTTTTTTTTTTTTTTTTTTTTTGTAATGGAAGTTTAAAGATGGCGTGAATAATTCAGCTTCATTAAACTTCTATCTTTATTTGCTTTCTGCTTAACATATACAATAACATTAAAAAAAATAAAAAGGGCTCTTTTAGTATGACAGAGTTGAATTTTAGATTTTTATTGTTAATATATATAAATTTCACAATATAAGATGATCTAAAAAGTTTATGCATTAATTCGTAAAAGTATATTATATGTACATTTACTACAATGATATTTTTATATTTTGTTTTAATTATTAAACAAATCAATAGATAAAATCATGTTGGGGAGGGAGTGGGGAACAAATGTACATGAACGTCAATATGATGAACACCTCCCTCAGTAGCCATTAACCTTAACCCTCGTCCAGAGTGCATTGGTGTAGGGGGAAAAGGTCGTTCGTTTAAAATTCATCCTCGCAAACCACAACCAACATGTCCTCTCCCATTCTGGAGAGTTTTTCTTTTTTTCAAATTCAAGGAGAGGGCTATATGCGAATTCAGGACCATGGCTTGAGACGAGGTTAATAAATAATTCCTTTTTTAACTTTACTTGCATTCATTTTTTTTTATTTTATTTATTTTTTTTTTATCTTTTTACTTTTGCATTAATTTATTATTATCTTTTTTGTAACGATCATTAAAGATATTAATATTTAGATATAATTATTTAAAGTTCACTCAAGTTTACAAATACTCCTGATACTAAAACTAATTTAATTTTTCGATTAAAAAAATCATATTTTTTTTTAATCTGTGAGCAATTTAAATGATTTCTTTTTAGAACTGAATTTGTTAGCTTAAATGATTTTGAGGGGGGGGATTTTTTTTTTTTTTTTTTTTGCTAAATTAGATTGACCTCAACTTGATTGAAAATCACAAGAAACATAATCTAATATATGTGTGTGTTTTAAATTTGTAGATATAGCTTCGCTCGAGGGAAAAAGGACCAGATGCGCGGTTTGTTCGAACGTTCTGCGCGTTTCCGGAGGCGGCCTTTCATTGAGTCAGTGTGACATGAAGTTAGTGTGATGGTATCAGGATTTTTTTATTTTACTACATACATTCCATACATCTATCTCTATGATAAAGTATAAAAACACAAAATTAGGTCTTTCTATCATTTTCTAAAACTATGTTAGGAATTTGAGGTATATACATGTATATATTCCCGTTCTGCATGCATGTACTAAGTTGAATTGACAAGACCTTATGTGCTTTATTTAGATTAATAGTATTTCTGCACATATTTTCTCAATTACGGAATAATTTTTGGTACACAAACATAAGGTATAAATTTCTCCTTATGTAGTTTAATATATGCGTCGAAAATTGCAAATAAAGAGTTTTTATTGTAAAATCAAATAAGCCTATGTCAGGAGGTACACTCTTTTTAATATCTAACATGTATATAGTCAGTTTGTTTTATTGCTTTTATTCAAATGTATTTGGTATTTGAGCAAAATTAAATTTTTCAAAAGTAAAATTCAGCATTTTTCGTGTTACCTCAGTTTGGCTTTTAATTTTTCTATAAATCATGTCAATGAGGATGTTATAGAAACTAACGAGTAGTTCATTAAAACATATATGGTTTATTTAAGTGAATTATAATAGTTTTAGACACTGATGTTTGTTTGTTTACATTGTTTTGTTGACCCATGCTGACTACTGGCCCTCCACCATTGTATCAGATCACGCTACCCCAAGCTATTGAATATTTAACAGAAATGTCACTATTGATCTTAGCCAAGTAAACTTTGTAAAGCTTTAATTGACACTCTTTCAGTCTTTATTGTTCCAAATTGACCAGGAACTGACCCTCGTTACGCCTGACCTCACCTCAGTGGCCATTTTAACTTAATTTTGTGTACATACATAATAGTTGTACATGTAGCTGGGTTTGAACGACAAAGATTTTGCAATGCTCTTTCATTTAGATTGTTTGTTCATTTTTGCGTTAAAAGCTATAATTTTATTTTTTGCTGAATGTGAAAAAAATAAATAAATAAAATAAAATAAAATACTTTTAGTTCATGATGATGATTCTGATAATATCTGAATAAATCTTATAATCATAAAAGGTCCATTCTTTTTTTATGATGATGATTCTGTCTCGATCATTCCCAAAAAAAATTTTTAAAAATATTTAAAAAAGAAATGTGTCAAGCAAACATTCTCAATGTGGAAAAAATTGAATACAATATAATTTTTGAGGAAATGGGGTGTTAAATATACAGGTACATTACTGCATGCATTCATGCTTACGTGACTTTGGTGCATGATCAGCTGATTGGGAGACGTATTCAGAATCTATTGCGCACTAATTAATGCACTGACCCGCAACGATTGGTTTCATTAACTAATCACTAAATTGTAATTCACTTATACCATGTTAAAATTATTTTTCACTTTTATAATTTGATTATCTAAAAGTATAAATATATATGTAAATGTACCAGATATGTATAAAAAAAACAGAAGACGCATTTACTTTTTTTTAAATCTAAGAATAACACAAATTTAAAACCGTGTATTTTTTCATCTGACATTGCTCATGGTTTCTTTAACATATCTAACCCCAGAAGTGATTTCTGAAGTCTTTGAAGTCATTTGTTTCGATAGTGAAATGATTCTAGAACTCGCCTACTCGCCTATTTACATACAAATGTAGCAGATCTTGAAATTTTTCTTTTCTTTATCTATCTATCTATTAAATTAATATATCAATTTATCTATATTCTCCAATGACCATACAGTCCAGTTACTTAAATATTCTAGTCACAATTAACTTCATGTCTGTACAGAATATAAGTTTTTTTTCAGTTCATGGAAGTAATTCAATGATTCAATATTAATCAAGTGCTTACCTACGTCTTCAATGAATCACGGTCATATCCCTAAAACAATATAATATCAAAATTAAACCCAGGGATTGAAATCACAATTTGATTAAAATTTCCGGCATTTTGAATTGTCCAGATCCGAATTTAAATTCCCTCTGTGATGAAGAATGGTGGGTATGTGCTGTCTGTACCGCTGGCGTTGCAAATCTACCCGTCACGCTCTGTTAGAGTTTTACAAAAGCCCAAGGTCTATTGTAACAATATACTTAAAATTCTACCAGACAATCGCTATTTAAAAATTAAAACTCCACACTTAGGATAGATTTCACGATTAATAGAGGGTCAAGTAATCAGCTGATATCAAAATTTCAAATTTATACCGCGTTACTTTTAACTTGACATATGAGAATTCAGAATTTTATACATCTGGCACTTGCTTGAGAAAACAGTGTTGATTAATGAGTCAAATCAATTAAATAAAATTACTGTAATTACCCGTATCCATCGAGTGATTTCGGCCTTGACGGATATTTGATCACCAATCATAAATATGACGTACATGCACATTTTTGAAAGCTGTTAAAGTTAATGTTTCAAAAAGATTTCAATCTGTCTTTTTTACGCACTACATATCTTACATTTATCCATTTGTGAAAGTTGAACTTTGTACATCCCTCGGGATCTCAACCTCTTAATTCGGTCATATAAATTCAAATATCTCTAAATCATTCAAATTAACTTTGTCTCTTTTTTATTACAGGAAACTTTGAAAATAAACAGATCACACAAAACTTGTTATGGAATGAATATGGAATTGATTTTAAAAAATTTAAAAGATCACAGTAATGAATAAAAACACTTCCATTGTGCTTTTTGACACTATGATGTAAAAAAAAAACTGTCAAGCTTTCTTTGATGTTATACAGAATCGGTAAGCTTACAGGGATCGAACAAGAAAAATGAATAACACAAAGTGGAAAGCGTTATAAAAGGCGTCATAACACAAAAGGGAAGTCGTTATAACACAAAGGGAAAACGCAAATGTGAAGGAGTGTTACAAAGCATAGGAAAAAGGCGTCAAAATGCGAGGTGAAAGGGCGTTTTGAACACGAAAAAGGGCACAATTTCTAGAACATTTCTCATCTGTCCTTACTGCAGTCAATCAGAGCCTTCAACATAAATAGCCTTTCTATCTAAGTTTGTTGACCCTCACCTCTTGAATAAGGACCATGTCCAAAATACTAATCGTTACAAAAAAGTACATAAAAATTAATTTCATACCAAGTTTCTTGCTACATGTATCTTAAACTAAAAGAGAGTGCATGCTGGTAGTTGGTTAGAAAATCTGTAGCCAGTTGGTTGGAAAAAATTAAAATATGTGTAAATTTGAAAGCAATTTCTAGAAAATTCAATTTGGAAAAAATATAAATAAAAATTCTGAAAGTTAGAATTTCACTAATATATTTCAGAGATAATTTAGGCTCTCTAGGGCTGCATTGCATTACCCAAAATTTTGAAAACTGGTAGGATATCATATCAAAAACTATTTTCTTTCATTTCCAAATATTTTTAGATATCATTACCGAAAATTCAAAATGAGACACCGTTTAGGCCTACAAGCGCGGCAGAAAAAGTTTGCAACTGCATCTAGAAATACATGACTAGGTATCGTGGGCATTTTATTTCACTTTGGACTTAAGTACGTTGAGTCAACTGATATTCAAATTTTTATGTTGAAGATTACAAGCTTTTTAAGATCGAATGTAAACTTAAAGTGCTGATTATTAATTAAAATTATCTTGCTCAAAATCATCAATAATCTTTCCGTGGTTTAAACAATATTTATTCAGAATACTGAATAGATCGGCCAACAGGCATACAATACCTATAAATACCCTCTCTATACAAGAAGTCAAGGTTACAAAAACAATGAACTGAGTGAATATATCAATTACAATACGGGTAAACACACACACACACACACCCTCACCCTCTTTCCGTGGTGAGAACATCTGGCAAACAAAAGAGGTATTAAAGTTAATATTTTCGGAAATGCTTTACATTATTTCAAAAGAATTATTAAGTTTCGGTAATAATAAGTTTTCGGTATTGAAAAGAACAATTTTCGGTAATGCAATGTCGATTTTCAGTAATGTTTAGTGTTGACCAAAGGAGCCTTGTGGCTCATAGGTACACAAAATGTATACAATACAGGCAAATGGCAGAGGATTCAAAATGAACTACAATATATAAATGTATGGATATAAAGAGTTTGTAACAAAGATAGAATCTAACTAACTGAAATTTGAAACATCATTAATGATATTTAACAAAGTGTTTCCCTTTGTTTTGTAGCTTTCAATAAACGTTGACAAAGTTTCTGAATAGTTTTAAAATTATATGCACTAAAAAGTTAAATGAGTTTGAAAAAGAAAGGCTTTTTATGATAATACGGCTAATATATTTTTTACGTAAATCAGAAAATGCCTGGCATATCAAAACAAAATGAAATTCATCTTCTACTTCTTTCATCTTACAAAATAAACATTTGCGTTCATTTCGGGGTAGGTTTTTATACCTTCCATTTTCAAGATTCAAAGAAGGTGCAGAAATTCAATATTCATACATTAACACAAACTTTTCTTTGTATGTCAATCGCTTCACAAGATATCTTTTTAAATCAAATGTGTCATTTATTTATTTATACAAAACACATTTTGACGAGCTTTCAAAAGCACTATAACAACTTTGTATAAATGCGTCAGTAAGACGCTGTTCTACAAGAAAAGAAAATTGTTTGACATTACCAAATTCTTGTCGTTCTCAAAAACTTCCAAGACCTAAACAATATAGTTCTTTTCTAACTGCCCTTAACCAGTTTGTACAATTTTCCTGTTGTTCTTCATAATCACATAACAGTTGTTTATAACATGTCTGCAGAATGCAATTATTTGTATTGAGCAAATTACACCAGTATTTCAGAATTCGAAGTTTTCTTTGAACATACATTGGGCATCTACCAAATTCGAAATAAACCATTTAGTTATTTGTAAGTTTTTGGAACAACATGATTTTCTTCAAAAAGTTAATATGTACTTGCTCAACATGTGGGGCTTTATGAAATCCCCATGTCTCACATCCATAATGAAGAACATAACCTACATATGTGTCAAATAAAGAGAGTGTAGTCTCCACATTTAGATTATTCTCTTTCACCCTTTCCCACAAAGAAATGTTTTAGCTTTGGTAGCAATTGATTTCTGTGTACAATCAAATTGACCATCGTATTTAAATCAACTCCTAGGTATGTGAATACATCAACAATTTCAAGTTCAGTATTATCATAGAAACACTTTTCAAAGCTTTTTACTTTACCACCATTTCGAAAGACTACCATTTTTGTTTTGCTAACATTAACCTCTAATTTCCATTGATCCGTATAAGACTTCAATATATCAAGCATTATCTACAGACCCTGAACACTTTCTGAAAAAAAAATATATCATCCGCATATAAAAGTAACAAAAAGATTCAAATTTTGAAGTTGAACACTTTCACAACCATTTGTGAGCATTTCTATCTCTAAATCATTAATAAATAATGAAAATAACATTGGCAAGAGAGCTTCACCTTGCATAAGACCTCTTTGTAAAGAAAAATATTCAGAAAATTGACCATAAACTTTCACACAGCTTTTCAAGCCACTATACATAGACTTAATAATATTAAATAATTTTCCGTTTATACCGTATTTCACTAGTTTATATCACATTTTATTATGCTGAATGCTGTCAAACGCTTTTCTATAATCTACGAAGCAACAATGCAAACGCTTCTTTTCACTCAAAGTCTTAGCAATTAATTAATACAATACAAAAATAGCATCCCTTGTCCCGGAACCGGGCTTAAAACTAAATTGTGCATCACTCACAACACTATTTTCGTCACTCCAAGACAACAAACGTTTATTCACGACAGATGTGAATGGTTTTGATAGACGACTTAATAAAGTTATCCCCCGTCAATTATCTGGGTTATTTCGTAACCTTTTTTGTAAATTGGCACAATTATACCTTGTGACCAAACAGATCGATAACAACCTGTATTTAATATAAAATTAAACAACTTTCTCAAAAGAGGCGAAAAAAACTGTAGAAAAGCTTTTGAAAAATTCATTAATAATACTATCAAAACCTGGCGACTTATCTGCCTTTGAATCAGAAATAGCACTAACAGTTTCATCAATTGTAATCCAGGCCCGTAGGAAGCAATTTCACTTTGAGGGGGCACAAACATACATTTTCAGTTGGGGGGGGGGGGCACTATCAACTATCAAAATTCCTTGACAAGCAAAAAAAAAAAAGAAAAGAAAGAAAATCATACGTTATTATTGAGGGGGCACAAGCATAAAGTAGCTATGTTTTCTATAGTATTCTATATATCGGCAAAATTATTGGGGGACACGGCCCCCCGTGCCCCCCCCCCCCCGGTTCCTACGCCCATGTAATCGGAATGTCAAGTTCCTGGAAAGTCGGCGATTCGGGTATTTCAAATAAGGCTGCTTCTTGGTTTGCTTTATCACTCGCGAGTTTTTTGAAATGTTCATAAGATTCACTTTTCCTTAGAGTTATACCAACTTTATTTTTCGGACATTTGAAAACGCGGTAAAATCTTTTTTGGGGTTGGATAAGCGGAGCAACTCTGGTTGATTTCCCTCCTGTCCTTGATATTGTCGTATAAATCGATTTTCCACTGTTTTATATTTCTTTTTAGCAGTAACAAGTTTTTCATGATTCTCTTGTGTTCTAGATTCGTTGAAATACGCCAATTTTTTCCTGTATTCTTTATATAAAGCTCGACACTGATCATCAAACCTTGGTTTGTCCTCTGTCCTTGGTGTTTCTGTTATGTATTGTTTCTTATTAGGGTTATATGCGATTTCTTTTTCACAGAATTTTTTAAACTTATCCAATATTGCAACTGAAAAGTGTTTAACTGTATTGCTGATGCCCTCTGGAGATTCATCGATATTTTCCAAGGAAGATATTACATTTGGCATACAGTTGTCTACATGTATTTTAATTTCATTTGTTGCATCAGGATCCCATGATATTTCTGTCGACTTCATAGAAGGGACGGGCTGAATATTGTGATTTTTTGTTTGTTTGTTTACTTTTGTATTTAATGTAAGATAAATAGGCGAGTGATCCGAATGCATATTAAAATCGCCAACACAGAAATTACACAATTTGTCTTGCAAGAAAATATCTTCAACTAGGACATAGTCTATACGCAAAACTACGAATTCTTGATACGATTAGCCAATTAATTTGTCGGAACGTCTTGCGTTAACCGATTGGCACTTCTGCATTCGATATATCTTAATATCTTTAACATTTTTTATTCAAAACATTCTATGTCGAATTCCACGAAAAATGTATTTATCGTAATTTCTAAAATTATTATTTGGAATAGAATTTCAAATGTTTACAGACCCACCCACCCCCCTCCTAAATTCAGGAAGCAACTCTTTTCAAGCAAACCAATACACGTTGAAAATGTTTTAGACATTAAACAGCAATTTTTAAAAAGATTTTTCATTGAAATATATACCTTTTGTACAGAAAGCTACGCAAAATGTAACAACAGATAATTTAATAATTGAAGCATGTTTATTGTCACAAAGTATGTTCTGTGATTTGTGAATTTTCTGGAAAAATAATTTACTCAATCAATGAATTATATCTTAATATCTGACCAAAAATGGACATTACATTTTGCTTTGTTACTTTTGCGTTGATCCCAGTAAAATTTACATCAAAATGAAAATAGGCCACTAATCCCAGTTCATTTCATTTTGCATTGTTATTAAATTTTGTGTTGTAGCATTGGGCCTAAATTTCTCATCTTTATTAATTATTAATTACAGCTATCGACTGAAATGTAGTACTATAACACAGGTCAACAATACATTTATTACTTATTTTGAACATAAGTTCCTTTACTTCAGATAGATTCATCAGTAACATCGTTTTCTGATCCACTTTCAAGCTACCAAATATATCTTATTGTCCTCAGACTATAAATAACTCACTTTTACAACATTGCTCTACTGAATAAGCAGATGGGATCCCATTTTATGGCCATACACTTAGTCAAGATCATATATGTTGATACTTTTATACTACACATGTACATTATATACATGTATTACTTTCCCTGATAAATTTCATATTTGTTTTTAAGGGAGTGCTCACTTTAAAAAGTTAAACTTTTTTGTCAAATTAAGTTTTCTAAAATCATTTATATTCATAAATTTAAAAAAATGAATTCAAATTACGCTCTTCCCCTGGGGTTGTGCCTATGATTTTACCGACTTTTTAAAAACAAACTTGCCTTTTTCACTATTTTTTTTTTATTACCCGTAACTCCCCCTTCAACAGGATTCTGTGGTTCTATTTATTTTATCCCCAAAGATAATTAATCCCTGTTTTAACACTGGTTAAACATAATATCCAATACAATCATAATGTTGTAATTCTGGATCAATTACCTCGTCATGGGGAGTCATGTAACAGTGACTGACCAAATCACTGCCCGTCTGTAGATGGCTTCCAACTTTGCGCTCAGTGTTCCTCCACCATAACCAGCAGGGTGACTTTTCAGCTGAATTTGTCAGTCTTTGTGTTCCTGTCAAAACTCTCTGTATGGACTGTGTTAGAAATCCTCTGCAGTCAATGTCCAAGGGAAATACCCATCCGCTAAATCTTTCTCATCGTTAACTTAAAATTTATAATTAATTGAGGATACTAATAATCAACGCGTAAACTTTGCCTTTTGTTTCGGAAATGTTGAACAGATCTATTACATTAGAGTTACCATTTTTATTCATTATTTTCCTTAGGTTATATAAAGAATGTCTCTTAATTTTGAGAAAGGTGGTAGCGTGCCAAGAAATAGACAAATGTGAAGCAACAGCCATTTTTTTTTCTTTTCTAGTAAATAAACTTTCTTTATATTGTTTGCTCTCTTCAGCAATGGGAGATTTTTCTGTTTTCACACAGAATCTTACACGATCTTATCCAGCTATATTACACCGCTCGTAAAGCAATAGTCGGCTTTTGTTAAGGTGTTCAACCGGATATGCTGACTCTTCACACCTAAATTAAATTTTCGCTAAGAAATATAGTGCGTACTCTAAACCACTGTTGAGACTACTCAAACACTAAATCAAACAACGTAATCTGGGGATTTTTTAAACAAACATTTATGGTATTGGTAATGTATTTTTCTCATGTTCTTCTATTAAGATATTAATTGCTTAAAATATGCTAAAGGTTTTCATCAGTTCCCCCTAGCCTGTCTGTGTCACATTATATAAATATTTTGTTAACAGACTAACATTGATGCAGGGAGCACCTGACCTGATGTACACCTTGCTGCAATCTCCCACCCACCCATCCCCGAAAGAGACCTCACCTGACTGCAAACATTTGACATTGCTGCATCACTGTTTACTTCAAGAATTGGTATAAAACCCCAGAATGATACATCGGATATATTGTTTACTCTTTTAATTTCTAAGTATATTCTATTTCATTTAACATTTTTTAATGTTATATGCCATGTAAACATCCTTTTTGTGTAACTCCTTCTTCCAGTTTCTGAACTTCTTGTTATTTATCTGTTATTAAAATATATGTTTTATGTAAAACAGTTTGTTCACTACTCTGTAAATGAGCCCGGCACTCAGTATTAATTTCCGAGTACTTTGATTATTTATCTATTATTTTACAAGTCTACTTGACCATTAAAACCTATGAAAGTACTTTTTGTATTAAACTTTAAAGATTCTTGTACAATTTTTTTATTCAATTGACCTATCTTATACATTATTTACAGTGATTACTAATGAATTATCATTGGTAAATGACAAAAGGGAAAAACTTCTATCAGTTGAGTACAAAGGACAAGGTTCATTTGATATAATATTTGGCCCTGAGAATTTCTAAAAATTAAAGTTTATGCTGAATCAAAACTTTACATTGAAAATAAAGGTTGGATATATGCTTGTTAAAAAAATAAACCCAAACTTTGAGTATGTGTCCCCTGTATACTGTTTACTCGTTGTCAAATCATGCACGGAATGCGTATTTCCGGAAAAATCGTTAAAAATCAGGGACTTAAAAGCATTTTTCGATAGGTCCGCATTATATCACCACTTTGAAATTTTTACAAATGAAACATCGATATGATAGCAATTTATATGCAAAAAATTACGATGGTGATATTGTGCGAACCATGTTTATTTTCAAAATATGTATTCATTTTACAGCATGCAATACACATACATCAGACGGTGTTTTGCTAGATATAAATAATATTGAGAATACACCTCGCCACCATTGCTAAAAAATCTTTAATATAAAGCATAAAGATCTTTACATGTTGTTCGAATTCAGATACTTTGGGCCTATATTAGTATATCTATATAGCATATCTTACTTTCGCGCGCCCCTCAGTAAGCGACAGTAGTCCGAGTTAGACTATAATCTGGACATTAGTTGGTGGAAAAAGTAGTCGTTAAGAAAAAATGCAGTATTTACACTTGTATAAATGTTATTTTACATTCAGTCTATAACCCAGTGCCTGTGTCCACAAAACAATTTATACGTCATTTTTGAAAATTGACGTCACAATGGTTTCGCCGATCTATTTGGCCTTTTGGGAAAATGGACTATTTTAGGAATGACTCTAATTCTTGATTTGGCCAAGAATTAGAGTCATTCCTTATAATTTAATTTTAAAATCATCAAATAACTATGGGTGTAAAATTTCGTTGCTTTTTATTAGTTCAAATTTGCCGCTCAATAATACAACCGTAGTAACGGAAGTACCGGAAGTGATGGGAAGCGAGGGGAGGTAAAAACTGATACATAGGCCTAGCAGCCTTGTTGTTTGTTTACACGTGGTAAGATCGAATTATTGTTTGGTACATTCATTAAATCTGGAATTTTCCATGAATCCCGAGGACTGGAAATGAGAGGATTGTATGGATACAGATGATTCAGCTGGTTGTGAGGGGGGTGTGTCCCCATACCAAACCAGGTTATACAGAAATAATTTGTGTTCCTTTTTGGATATTAACCAGTCAGAGGTTAGAATACAAACAAAATTAAATTATTTACATGTACATGGACATCAATATTTTGAGCTATTATAGTGAAAATTAGAGGCTAACTTTCTAAGATAGAAGACAACTTGGCAAAATATCACAATAGATTTAACATTTAACAATGCGCCTCTCAGTGTAAAATATGTGAAATGCAGATCAGTTCCGAACATAATCTAGATTGTCATATATGTTTTATCAATGACTTCAATTAGATCTACCTTTTTTGGAGAGTTCCATATAAAAATTACCCGTAAAGCCATGTACATCACATAAATGTATTTTGGTCACATAATTTCTCGAGATGGTCAAAAAGGGGTAATATATAGCATTTTATGTACTTAATAAAATTAAATAAAGGTTGGATGTAATGTAAAATAATAATAATGTAAAAAAAAGAAGTAAACAAATAGCTTGAGGGGGGGGGGGGGGAGTATAAAATACTACATGAGTGATGATATCGGATGGGAGGGGGTCAGGTCCAATTGCTCCTCTTATATTCTTAATATTACTGTATATACACTGTAGATTGACAGACCTATGGAAATTGTATATAGCATGAAAACATAATGTAGATGTAACGAATGGAAGAGGATAAAAAATGTTTTCTTTTGATTGTCAAGAATCAAGTAGTTTGCTTGTACTCCTTCTGTATTAATATCCAAAAAAGTATTGCCTATTTGCGCGCACACGCAAAACTGAAATTCTGACTTGTTTACTAAAACAAAATTAATATTAATCTTTGCTAAGAAATGATAAGTATATATCCACAGATCTCTGTTGATAAGTGAAATATTCTCGAACTGTAATGCAGTGATCGTAGAAAATATAGCTGATTTTATTCTTGTTAATTGTTTCAACTGGATGTTAAAATTGAAATAAAATATAAATAGGGTGTCATAGAACATAGAAAATGATTAATAAATGCACATACGATGTATAAGCATCGGATTTATTGTGAAATGGATTCCTCGGTGCTGGATTTTGTAGAAAATGTCTTTTTCACAGGTTATTGAAATATTGACTTCCTGGATATCAATGTCAACAATCTAGTACCTATTCAAAGGCGGGTCCAGTACCGGCGCCCCCCCCCCCTCCCCCGTTTGTTATTTTTTTTTATGCTTGTGTGCATTTTCTTTGTTTAACCTGTTTATACTCTCAATTTATCCATAAGTAACGTTCAGGCACATAGTTTCAGAGCTGACTCCAATTCGAAAAATGTTTCATGTCGAAAAGAAAAATTGTGAACCTGCCCCCTACATGTACATGGGTAAATGGTAAAGATTTACTTGAAATTTCATTACCACGATGAACATAATGATACTTTTTCCACGTCAACCCCCACCCTTTTTTGTCATCTTGAAAATATACAATTAAGAAATAAATAACAAGTTTAAAAACTTCAATGGGAATTGAAGTGGGTGGGTCACGTGATCAAATCCTGTGAAGGCCGAAGGCCTTCTCAGAAGATTTGATCACGTACCGACCCACTTCAATTCCCATTGAAGTTTTTAAACTTGTTAATTATTACTTATATATACATTTGAGACGGACAATCGAATGTAATCGAATATAAATATTGCACTAACTGTACGTCGTAGATTTTGAAAAATTACGCTAGGTGTAAATCGGCTTGAAAAGCGGTTACGCTTCAAATTCATCTGACACAGGATTCTGTTTCGAAGGGAATATTCTGTGAAAGGCTACTTGTGATCAATTATAGTGAGCATAATGATGTCTGGGATTTCTGTATTCATGAGAACCCATATTCGATGTTCAAAAACACAAGAAACACGTCCGATGTTTGATAATAAAAAGTTGGAGGAATTTCGGTCGGAAAGGGATGGATGGAGACACTTGTCCGGACCAGATAACTTGAAATCACGTACAAACTTTGATCAAAAACATAAAATCTACGATTTCAGTAAGGCATATTTATTAATTTATGATGTTGACATATGGAGACACTGGCGACAGCTTACATTGTTAAGACAACGTCACAACCGTGACAACGATCTCGATGATGGAGGTGTGCCTACCGAACTTCCAAAGTGCAGTGTTTGTCAGCTGTTTGTGGCGTGATTGCATTACATTGATATTTTTCAACAGATTTTCAAATTTGTTGTGAGTAAAGTTTAATGAAAAAAAAATTATAGCATTCAGAGGTCTGCGAGAAAAATAAGGGTAAAAGTTGAGACTATGCAGCTCAGACATGAAACTTATAACACGTAGTTTTCTATTCTCTATGTAAAATCGATCAAGAACTGTATTAAATACTCGTTTACATTGTAAATAAAATTATTATTATTTTACTTGCGTATTTTGTACATTTTTATGCATGAAAACATGCTATTTTGCTTAGTGGAGTAAGTCTTTTTATGTAGATATTACGGCGCTGTGTGATTAGGTCACGTAATGACCTATGACCTTCGAAAAACTTCATACAGGTATGAAGATATTTGCTCTCTACATGTTTATATAATAGAGAGATACCACAAATGTATATATTTGATTATCAATAATTATTTACTAAGTAATTACTAATTACTTATGCTTTAATTTCTACGCCTACTATACAAGATACAAGATATTTTATTTACCAATCAAGGGCCCCCGAGAGGCATTTCCACATATATAAATGCACAATTTAAACATTATTCACAATGTATGTGATAAAGTAACTATAAATATTTCATGTAACCAAAGTTCTCATTGAATAGATCTCCCCTCTCCCCATAGAACATGTAAAAAGTATCAACTGTACTGCCTGCTTCCTTTCCCCCGAATTACAAAATAAAATTAATATTGCTCTCTGTTTGTTATGAACAAAGGGCCATCTACTTTCAAGAGTTCAGGTTCACAATATTAAATTGAAGTATTCTTAACCAGTGTGCGAAATTAACGGTAGACCGATAGACAAAATCTATAGAAAATGCGCCCGGTCTATAGCAAGGTGAATATCTCAAGACCGATTTGTCTATAGAGTAAAATTGGCCGTTTTAAACAATACAACTTTTCAGCCAAGGAAAAACTTATGCTTCAATGCTCTATTGTTCATAAATTTCCTTCATCTAATCCATTTTGCAGTACTACATGTTTTATTTATTCCTAAAACGATTGTAATTTTTTTTGTAGTCCGAATTTCCTCAATTCCTCTGTTTATTGTAGATACGTCTAAATATCCCATAAAATTATTTCCTGACTCAGTAAACCAAAGAATGGGTATTGGTTTGATTTATATCACATAAAAAATATAATTAAAATACATTTTAATTTTTCACATGAAAAAAAAAAACCAATGTTCACTCTACAGGGCTCGACATAAACGCTTGTCTGCTTGTCCGGCACCAGTGAAAAAAAAATACGGACAAGTGAATATTGCTGGGCACTTGTCCGATAGGACAAGTGCATTTTTATGTAAAGAAGACTCTAAATATTTAAAAGAACGACTGTTAAAAGTTTACCGGTACTTTAAGACGGAAACAGTACATAAAAACCGAACTTTGATCCCGACATAGATCGCTATGTAATTGAGCGGTGCGTCAATTTACCCAAAAGGATCCAGAAGTAAATTATAAGCAACCCAAAAGGACATGAAGTATTGAAGGGGATATCTGGATATTCAATGAACACTTTCATACTTTATTGAAAATAAAACAGTAGTTTTTTTTTTGGGGGGGGGGGGGGTGTTTAGGGTGGGGGGGTCCCCCTTCCCCCACCCCCACCCCCGATACCATATGCCTAGAACAAGTCATAAAATAAAACTTATTGCTTCATTATATATGTTATAGTTACACTATAGATATTAATTGGTTCGCGGTAAATACACTCACAGTTTTTCATTCACGAGGGGCGGAGCCCCGAGTGAATAAAAACTGTGAGTGTATTTACCGCGAACCAATTAATATCTATTGTGTAAGTTACTTGTACCAGAGGACCAATGAGAGAAAAGCAAGTTGATAATTAGCACCGCCTATGACGAGGTGTCAAGTCAAGGTCCGGAGTCTGTATAAATAGTCTGTCTCCATCTGCAAGGATCATTTTTAGCTGCAGCATTGCTACTGCAAATCGTTGATAAAAAATTCGGAATTGGTACGTGTGAAGATATTGTACGTTTGGAATGTTGAAGATGCAGAAAACATGATTTTTGTCAGGTACAGGGGTAGCGATTGTAGGCTTTTATATTCAGGCCGTCAACTCTGAAAGAAAATTAATCTTTCTATATCGTTTTTTTCTCTTTTTTTGAAAAAAAGGGGGGGGGTATGGGAAATTTCGCCATTGAAAATTTTCTTTATGGCAATCGGCGTACAGAAAAAAATGAAATGATTTCTGACATTTTAATGAAAGTTTGAAATGGTATTGGAAGTAAAAAAAAAAACGCGGGGACTTCTGATGTGAAATTGCTATATGTATTTGGAGACGGGAAAGAGAATAACGAGAATTCGAGATAGGACGTATCATTTACTGATTAAGGATACGCGGAGAAAACATATAGAAATATTTATGAAGCGAACATCGACAAGCTAATTAATGTTAGTATAGTTGACTTAATTCATTCATCAGCCATTGCCAACATCTGGAAATTAACATCATTCATTCATCAGTCAAGGTCTTGTCACAGTATGGCTTGATGCCAAAAAGGTGGGCGTAACTTAAAAAAACTGTGATTCTTCTGGCAAATACACCACAGCAACATCAAAGCAAAATCTAAATTTACCGCCAGTCCTATGGTACAACATATAGTAAGATATGGTACAATAGAAGGGGAAATATAATAATATTTTGTTATTTTCAGCTCAAATAAAACAAAGCATATCTAACCAGATTTAGTGTTTGATGTGTTATATAAGGCATTATGTTATTTCTCAAAGAAAAGTTGCAACAGTATCAATTTATGTTTTTGCCAACTTTTATTTAAATTTATAATGTAATATTCATTATTTCATTCAAATTATTAATTTTCAGTATATCACAATATATTGATTTTGAGTCCTTTTGGGTTCCTTTTGAGTCCTTTTGGGTTCCTTTTGGGTTCTTTTAGGTCCTTTTGGGTAAATCGACGCGCCCTAATTGAGTACACTCGATCGGGATTGAAGTTCACTAATTGCATACTACTGGAAAGGCATGAAACTGAGTTCGGATTCTGTTTTATGTTGACAGCATTTATGTTGTCAGGACAGAAAGTCTAGATAAAATATTGTTTTATGTGTTCGTTGTATTTGAAAATAACATCATGCACATGTAATGTACTTTATTTTTAGTTTTTCAGTTAACAGTATTAGATCTTTATTGAAAATTTTTCGGACAAGTGAAGTTGAAGTTCGGACAAGTAAATGTCTTGGTCGCTTGTCTGAATGGACAAGTAGGAAAACAAGTTAATGTCGAGCCCTGCTCTATAATCTATAGGTATATATGCACCTTTGCAAAAGGGGATAGAAAGATAATTAAATTCAGTGATATTTATGCATGACTATTGATAAACTAGTACATAAAAATGATAAAAAAAAAAATCATCTTCATTTTCAGCAATATGCTTAATTAATTTTTTTTTAAAACCAATATGGCAAATGAAAAAAAATCCTAAGAGCCTAGAATTTTTTTCTTCAACATGTTACAGTAAACACATTTTTTTGCCTATTCACACAAGTTTTCATTAACAAAAATTGAAATCTTCTTAGAGATTTTAATGTTCCCTGCATCGGTAAAATTCAACATAATAAATTTACTGTTCAAAGTGTAACCCCCCCCCCCCCCAATCATTTCTTAATAATCATGGTTATAAACTTCTATGTATCTTATGCCAATTCATAAAATAATGCAGTGTAGGGAAAAAGGAATAAGCAATTGAAAAATATACAATTAAATAAAAACACAGATATATAATTTTTTGGGTCTATAGGAAATTTCTCAGGTCTATAGAATTTCAAATTATTGTAGACCAATTGTCTGTAGCTTAAAAAAGTTAGTTTCGCACACTGCTTAACATTATATTACAGACTGTAGTATACCAGTCTGGTCGAACCCCCAAACGGGGGTAACCGGAAATAGGAAAACTATACCCCCAAACGGGGGTACGAGCATGCGCAGATGCTTCAAAATGTGCGTATTTCAGGCAAAAAGTATGGGTTTACAAAAAACGCCGGTGCAAAGTAACGAATCATTGTGCAAATGTGAAACCACTCGGAAATGATAGATTAAAGGTGTTTTAAGAGTTTGTATTTTACAAAAATACAACTTTATTGTACAAATCGGGATTTATTCACTGGCAAAGTTGGCGATTTTTTGTTCCGTGACATCCAGGTAATTAAGGTAAATTATTCGATAAACAGACATAAGCCACTAATATTAAATTGAAATTGTAAAAGAAATATATTATTTTACCTTATATCTTTTATTTTTGTAATAAAATACAAGAAAATGTGGTGTTTATATTGATTTATTTATGATCGTGAGTTTCAGTCCGCGTTTCCTCTGACTAGCAATCGAGGGTCTTTACTATCGATAATTATGCCCAGGAAGTGTAACAAAAATACAGATAAAAAATAAAATTTAAGTGCAATTTATCGTATTTATTGTCTTTTATATCTTATAAGAATTTAATAAAATGTTATTTTAAATAACAACGATTGTTTGGGGGAAAACACGATTATATTTTATTTTTTTTAAATCTAGATTCTAAATTCATATTTTTCTCATTCTTAGAATATTTTTCCTTGTGTTTTGAATTCCATAATTTAAAAAAATCGTTATTGAGACGTCACACGAAATATTAAAATATTTCATGAAATGACGGAAAATTTTCGTTCTTTTCTACAGTATAAATTCAAAATATGGAAAACTTAACCTGTTGATTTTTTTCTGGTAACATTTTACCAAGTTCATAGCAGAAATAACAATATTATCGATCTTTTTTCCTAAGATAGAAGATTTAGGCAAGTTTGTTTATATTGGATACGGCAAGAGTTACCGTTCTTGTGCATTGCATGACGGGACGGAAAACCCTCGTTTGAGGGTATACCCCCGTTTGAGAGTTCGACCAGACTGTATACAGTTAAAGTATATCATTGAGGGATTTAACAAGATTCCAGTTCCCCAAGGCCAGGACTGGTTGAGATGATATACTTTTAGTCCTGGTCGAGATGATATACTTTTAACTGTTTTATTATACCGATACAAACGTAAAATGAGGATTCAGATAGCCTTATTTCAAAGCAGGGATTAGCTCACTGAACTAACACACGGACATTAGTCCATTCACATATCATACCAATGTAAAAGTAAAATCTAGAGGATTAGGATAACCGGGAATTAGCTTTCAAAGCAGGGATTAGCTCACTTGACTAACACACGGGGATTAGTCCACTCTTAACGATTTCTAGGGAATTAGTCAGATCGTTATATAGGGAAAAAAATCAGTAGAGGTATAATAAACCAAGATAAAGTAATTGAATACAGTATTTACATATTGATTACCAATTTAAGTAAACAACAGTGATTTCTGTTCACTAACACTCGATTGTCTTTGAACAATTCTCCTGGGGAAATAAGGCAGGCACTTTATCCTGGAAATGAACTAGATTAGCTCATAATGTACACCTTTATATGATAAAATGTTCTCAAAGTCTGAAAGTGTTTTTCCTTCGTGTTTAGAGCTTCCTTATAACACACACTTGCACAGGTCGTCGTCACAAAGATACATGTATATCGATTACTTAGAGGAAGCAGTAAGGGATCCGCGGGGGGGGGGGGGATGTTGGGTATCCGGACCCCACCCCAATTAATACCCACCACTTGTATAAAATTCATATAGTAAAATACCAAAAATATGAAGGGGGAAGGGTCAAGTAAACTTTGTAAAGTTGGTAAGACATGTAGGAAGGTAATGTGACATCCCCCCTTTCAAAATAGGTTTTTTCAGGTTTGGGTTATTTTTCTTCTTTTTAAATAAGGTTTTGTCCTTTGGGTCGATCTAGTTGTTTTTTTTTTCATTATTTTTTTATGTGGTGGTGGTATGGAACAACTTTTTCTGGGAAAAATTACAGGAAATTCCTCAATTGCGCTGTTAAATTTTTCCGCGAGTCCACATTGCTTTTCCGCGAAAAATCCTTCTTTACCGTGAAGTACTAGTGTTTTTTTTTCTTTTCCGCGAAAATCCTCTATTAACCAGGTAGTATATATTTTGCTCCTTGTCTACCACGGGGATGAATTATTGTAAAAGTCTCTTAAACATCGTTAATAGACCAAGTAGATTTTAGGTCATATACGCAATAACCTATACATCTTCACAATGTCAAAGTTTTGTGAAATCGTTCCTATTTAAAAAGGTAGTGAAGAGAAACAATATCACAAAACCTTGACCTTGTGAAGATGTATAAGTTTATACTTATAAAACGTCATTGAAACATGTCGTCTGTTCAATAACCCGTAGATCCTAATATATTCATGTGTCGGAACAAGATGCAATTTTGAAGGGAAAAAAAGATAAATTAATAGCTGATAACTTCGATGTTGGAATATTTCCGAACTGCTGAAAGAAAAGAATAAACGAAGGTACACATGCTTTCCTTTTTTAAAGGATGGGCTCTACCTATAATAGGTAGACACAGGTAAACTTATGTAATCAAGCCACAGAAAAGCAATGTCAAGTACGGAGCGAAAACTTTTTTTTTTGAAAATATAATGCAGATAGGCAGGAAGACCAAAATCTTGCGAGCCTTACTGACATAGAATTACTAGTACATAAAAAATCATTTTCTTGAATACCTGCAATAAAAATCCAAGAAAAAAGTTTAACGGTCCTTTAAGTCTTTTTTAACAAAGCTTGGCAATTACGGATCGTCAAGTTAAAAAATAAAGCCAATACTTTGCTTGTGCCAATGCGGAGCTCGGAAAGTCAGAAATCCGCTTAGAATGTACTGTATATGTACACCCCTTTTTTCCTTTATGATTCAAAAATTTTCAAAGCCAACCATACCAATTGATTTGAAGATTTGTCTTTAATTATGAAAAATAATTTAGTAAGCATGGTACTAGTATGCTATCATATGTAGACCAATACATGGACATTTACGTTTATATGAAAATGAAATTTAATATACGTACATAGTAGTACATTTAAGGAATGTTTTTAAGTTTTGTGTGAGTTATTGGTGTGTAAATCACACAGACTTGTCACGTAGGCATATTTCATAGCGCTTCATGAAAAATATGCCTACGTGCAAGTCTGTGTGATTTACACACCAATAATTCACACTAAACTTAAAATCATTCCTTATATATATTTACATTTTTCAAGTTTAAAAGCACTAATGATATACTCAGTATTTGAATTTCCTGCTGTCCTATATCGTTACATTTTTATTTACGTCTCTGTAGCCTCATTGTGACGTCATTTTAGCGCCAGTTTCACCGTGTATATTTCTACGCATGAGTATGCACAAAAATGACTTTCAAATCAATTTCACAGCTGGCTTAGTAGAAAAATACAGCAAATATAAATATAGTAAAATATACATGTGTCACAGCCTTATATATGTGGTAAAATACAACACAAGAGGCCCAGGGGCCACATCGCTCACCTGAGCACTATGGCTAGGAAAAAGCAGAAATCATTTCAATCTTGAAAGGTTGAAAAGTTTAAATATAAAAGTGGTTGGGGGGGGGGGGGTGTCAGGAATTGAACAAATTTGAATCTACATTATCTGAGGATGCTTCCATTTAAATATGACCAATCATGGCTTTGCTGTTCTCGAGTAGAAGATTTTTAAAGATTTAACCTATGTATTCCTATGTAAAACTTTGATCACCCATTGTGGCCCCACCCGATCCCCAGGGGTCATGTTTGAACAAACTTGAATGTACACTATCTAAGAATGCTTCCATATAAATATGACCAATCATGGCTTTGCTATTCTTAACAAATTGTTTTTTTTAAAGATTTGTACTATGTGTTCCAATGTAAAACTTTGATCGCCCATTGTGGCCCCACCCTACCCCCGGGGGTCATGATTCGAACAAATTTGTATGTACACTATCTGAGGATGCTACCATATAAATATGACCAATCATGGCTTTGCTATTCTTAACAAATTTTTTTTTTTTTTTTTTTTTTTTTTAGAATTTTTACTATGTGTTCCTATGTAAAACTTTGATCGCCCATTGTGGCCCCACCCGACCCCCGGGGGTCATGATTTGAACAAATTTGAATGTACACTATCTGAGGATGCTACCATATAAATATGACCAATCATGGCTTTGCTGTTCTTGAGAAGAAGATTTTTACTATGTGTTCCTATGTAAAACTTTGATCTCCCATTGTGGCCCCACCCGATCCCCGGGGGTCATGATTTGAACAAATTTGAATGTACACTATCTGAGGATGCTACCATATAAATATGACCAATCATGGCTTTGCTGTTCTTGAGAAGAAGATTTTTAAAGATTTTTCCTATATATTCCTATGTAAAACTTTGATCGCCCATTGTGGTCCCACCCGACCCCCGGGGGTCATGATTTGAAGAAATTTGAATCTACACTACCTGAGGATGCTTCCATGTAAATATGACCAATTATGGCTTTGTTGTTCTTGAGAAGAAGATTTTTAAAGATTTTTCCTATATATTCCTATGTAAAACTTTGATCGCCCATGTGGCCCCACCCTACCCCCGGGGGTCATGATTTGAACAAACTTGAATCTACACTACCTGAGGATGCTTCCAAGTAAATATGACCAATCATGGCTTTGCTGTTCTTGAGAAGAAGATTTTTGAAGATTTTTCCTATATATTCCTATGTAAAACTTTGATCTCCCATTGTGGCCCCACCCGACCCCCGGGGGTCATGATTTGAACAAACTTGAATGTACACTATCTGAGGATGCTACCATATAAATATGACCAATTATGGCTTTGCTGTTCTTGAGAAGAAGATTTTTAAAGATTTTTCCTGTATATTTCCTATGTAAAACTTCGATCGCCCATTGCGGCCCCACCCTAGCCCCGGGGGTCATGATTTGAACAAACTTGAATCTACACTACCTGAGGATGCTTCCACATAAGTTTCATGTTTTCAAGCACAGTGGTTCTTGAGAAGAAGATTTTTTAATGATGCCATTAATTTTTCACGAATTCTTAATTATCTCCCCTTGGAAGAGGGCGTGGCCCTTCATTTGAACAAACTTGAATCCCCTTTACCCAAAGATACTTTGTGGCAAGTTTGGTTGAAATTGGCCCAGTGGTTCTTGAGAAGAAGTCGAAAATGTGAAAAGTTTACAGACGGACAGACAGACGGACAGACGGACTACAGACAAAATGTGATCAGAAAAGCTCACTTGAGCCTTCGGCTCAGGTGAGCTAACAACACGGCTGCTGGGTTCGATGTTTATATATAACATATAATCTACGATTAAGGAATTTATAACATAGAAGGAAGGGTGACCTGAAATATAACAACAGGTATTAAATATCTCTCGCCTCACTCACACTTTTACGCGGATCATAATTTAAATTTTATAAATTTGGATAATTTAGAAAATACTCGATTTGAATAAAATGATCAAAGAGATATTGAATAATAATTAAATCCTTAGAAATAATTTACCAATTATTTCTTACCGTAATTCCTAGACTGAAGTTCACAATTATCATGAGATAAAGTTGTGTTGGGGAGAGAGAGCGTCTTCTCTCCCCAAAGTCTTAGGTTGGAGTGCTTGAGAATTAGTATTGGCGCGAATGCGCAGGGGACAGAATAAAACCAGTTTGACCACTCACACACCCGTACTCTCACTGACCACTCACCCGTATAAATGAATGAATGAATGAATGAATGAATAAGGCAATGAATGAACATAGTAAATTCCGTAGTGAGAACGGAATTCATTACTTACTATAATAATATAATGCCTTAGACAAATGTATGAATATATGAATGATAATTAGTAATATTAATTAATTAATTATAATTCACCCTGTGACACATGTAAGCTGGATTTATTTTAAAACATGACGTCCCATTCTTGTTACTGACGTCGCACAAAGCAACGTCAAAATATCACAACGTTGTAGTAAACTATGCTACTTTTACGTTTATCTAAAACATAAGTAAAGCTTTGTACATGCATATATTGATAATTTCATGAAAATATATACTCTCTCAAAGAGTTTTAAGGAATATTATTTAATTTTGACACGGGGCCAAATTTTGTGCCAAACGCACCTTGTCCTTTCACTAAGGTCAATTGAGCCCTAGGCCTGTCCTGCACCAGAACACTTGATCCAGTGGTCTTGAATTTCACAAACCTGGTAAAAATCCCTTTCTCATTATATCTTTGTACATTGTTTGCATCCTAGAAGCCCAGAGCACAGAATAGAGTTTTCAAAACATTGATGCAATTTTATTATATAATTCAATAGAGTTTCACCCTACCACCATGACCCCTGACCCAGGATATGAATTGCACAATTTGGACAAGGCACCCTTGCTCATCATAACTATGCACTTAGTTTATCTGCTAAATACCAAGGAGTAGAGAAGAATATTTTCAAAGAATTAACGCATTTTCACTACATAAACAGAGCGCTGCCCTAACATCAGAGGCCCTGACCCATGGGCTATGAAATTCATTTCACATTTAAAAAAGAGGCAACTTTGTTCATCATAACTATGCACTTAATTTATTTACCAAATAGGGCCTACCCAGGAGTAGAGATTTTCAAAACATAAAGTTCTGCATTTTCAATATATAATAATCATTAAAGCCTAAGAATTCCAGAGGACATGAATTCATAATTTTGGAAGAAGCACCCTTACTCATTACAACCATACACTTAGTTTGTTTGCTTAATACTTAGGAGCAGAGAAAAAATATTTTCAAAAAATAATGCATTTCACTATATATTCAACAGGAACTCCATCATAACTCCAGAACTTCTGACCCAGGGGTCATGAATTTCACAATTTTGGTAAAGGCCCCATTGCTTTTTGTAATCATCAAAAGTTTGTCTGCTTGATGACCAGGAGTAAAGAATTAATTTGGGGGTACAATGAAATTGATCTTCTTTGTTACCCTTCACTCATAAATACTCTACAACAAAACTGGTTAATCTTGCTTCAGACGTTTATGAGAAGAACCTCAAAATGTTTTAAAGTTTACAAGGAACAGATGAGGAAATAAGTCAGACAAAAATAAATGACAATAGGTCAGCCAAGTGACTTGTAGCTGCAGAACTGTAGCTCTCTTGAAAAAAAAAAACTATAGTCCCCTCCGCTTTCACCGGTAGGGGACTAAAAATATATATTGACAGATCTGAGACCTACAGTGCCACCCACTGAAAAAAAAGTATATTTATATGCACAATGCACTGTTTATCAATTTGTTTCTCCATGTCTCTCAAACTGCCATCTCAAAATATTACAAACTTTGTGTTCCTAACATATTTTTTCTCAATTTCCACAAAAAATTATTCCTTAAAACCATTGTTAATAGCCCTTCTGGGTCTGAAATTGAGACCATCAAATATTTTGCCTATTCATACTGCCATTTTGGGTGGCAACATAATTCAGTCCAATGCACTGCGTACATATTCAATACGAGAGTAGTTGATAGAGGTCCCAAAAATTTTTTGAAATCAGGCCCCAAGACCATAAACTGAGACTTAAGTCAAAATTTCAATCCAATTGTAACTTATGAAATAATTTTAATAATGAAACAAAATTTTCTTCATATATTTGAATTTAAATGTTATATAAAATTGCAAATTTTTAAGCAAATACATTAAATAAAACTCAAGATATTAAAAATCAAAATTTTGACTTAACTATTCTCAGTTTATGGTCTTAGGGTCTGGCTTTTGTGCAGTTGAGGTAAGAATTTGGAGAAATTAATCCAGAAATGAACACAACTTTTTGTGTGCAATAAATATAAAGTTTTTTCTTTGGGTGGCACTGTAGCTCTGGTCGTCCATCCCAATTTTTTCAGACCAGCGAGCCACAGATCTGCAGCTAATTGACTCAGGTGACCTAAAAAAGGTGAAAATGTTAAAATTTTACAAACTTCACACAACACACAGCAGGCACATGGACCATGGATCTAAAGCTCACCTGGGCCTCTAACTCAGGTGAGCTAAATGTGTATACAATGTACAAGCAAAACAAAAGGACTTCTTATTAATAAGTGAAATAAACTGTTAAAATAATTGTTAAAATCTAGACCTTTTAATAATGTGAAAAGTTTTTGCTCAGTCCAACAAATATTTAACAACATATTTTTTTTTTTATTAGCAATCAATAAGTTTATATTTCACTAATTTGTTAACTGAATCTTTCATGTTGTTTCTAGCTGTACAAAATGGTATGTAACTTCACTCCCATCCTCCTGAAACTTCATAAGGCTGATAGGTTGTAGACTGTCACCACTTGTTGGTATCAACACTTCTCTCTGTGCGTGTGGTACTCCCACAATTTTAGATCCCTCCACCTGAATCTGGAGAGATTGTAAAGTGGACAGGACATCTGTGTCTACCACTTCTGTCACTGGTACCTCCGTTACATCTGACAGGTCACCAGTCAGGATTTTAGAGGCCTGGGGATGCAATTTTGAATGCTCAGAAGTTTTGGCCATTTCTTTTGATTTCTTTTTTGAATCGTCCCCTTGTCCATGTTGTTTTTTCAAGTGTTCTTTTAGCTTATCAAAGCGAGTTGTGGTGAAGGTACACTGGTCACATTTATAGGGTCTTTCATTTGTGTGTAACAGCATGTGTCGCTTCATGTTTTTGATGAGGGAGAATGACTGCCCACACACCTCACACTGGTGGGGTTTTTCTCGAGTGTGGGTCACCATATGGTACTTCAAGTTCTGCTTCCTTGTTGCTTGAAAATTGCACTCAGGACATTTATAAGTGTCCCCTGTGTGAACAAGTTTGTGAGCTTTTAATTGACTTTTATGAGCTGTAGCAAACCCACATACATCACACAAATGTTCTTTTGTGGTACTGTGGGTTACCATATGATTTTTTAGTGCATGTTTCCATTTGAATCCAGCATCACATATTTTGCATACAAATGGTTTCAGTTTTGAATGCTTAGGATAGTGGAAGTTTAATTGAGTTTTGGTCCTGAATCTATGATCACAGTACTTGCAGAAGAAGGGCAAGGGATCATCATGTCTTTTCATGTGGTTTTCAAAGTTTTCTTTTGTATCCCCATTGTATTCACACAGATCACAGTTGTAGTTTTCATGAAGGTGCTCCTTCTTATGGACATGCATACTCTTTGCCTTTTCTGATGTATATCCACAAGTTTCACACATGTATTTCCTTTTGGCCCGATCATGGGCCTGGTTGTGTTGCTGATGATTATGAATAGAATTTGTGGAGAAGGGACAGAATGCACATTTATATCTGTCTCTCTTTCTGACAAACCCTAAACCAGAAAGAGAATCATCATTAGAGTTAGTGAGGTATTGCATCTTAATGGTAAGTTTTCTTTTTCTGCCACTTCTTGATGAGAACTCAGTTACATTCCCTCCATCTTCAGCACTGGTATCCTTGAAACTTTCACGTGTTTCATCATCAGAATGTCCAACTTCACCATTGATTTTCTTTTTCTCTGGAAGAGATTTTTCATCTGTGTGACTGTCTTCTATTTGAGTTATCTTTCTTGGTCTGCCTCTTCCTCTTTTAGGACCATAAATTTCATTTTCATCTTCTGTTTGAGTTATCTTTCTTGGTCTGCCTCTTTTTCTTTTAGAATGGTGAAAAGCTTCTGAATTTTCACTTTCATCCTTCTCGGAATTTGCAGTAAGAGGGGAGCTTGTAGATGGGGACTCAATATCAACGAGAAAAGATTCAGCTAATCTTCCACTTTGTGGCGTCACCTCAACATTTTCACCATCAACCATTGTATCTTCATAAAAAACATCCATTTGCTTTTCAGCTTTACTTTCTTCTTTGACAAACCATTCACAAAAGGAACTTAATTTATATAAACACATTATCTTGGATATTTGTGCTACTTGGTTGATGATGGCTGAAGAGATGGCAACTTCACCTGTGTACATGTAATCAATAACAAGCTTGATAGCTTCACTACAGTTATCTTCATTACCCTCTCCATTTATGTGAATTTCTATCATCTGTGGTGTGTTTTGAGAAAAAGCTCGCGGGTCATCTTCCCCCTGTCCCAGGAACGTATGAAAATATGGACTAGCAGCCGCTAAAACATTGGAATGCACAGGTACACTGGTATCACAGACCTTAAGAATGACGTCACAAAACTTACTACTCTGTCTTTGTTCGTTTAACTTCTGCATTATGTTGGAAACATGTGTATTGTCGATAAATCTCGATTTCTTCACCTTCGACGCCGCCATTTTGGTATGCTCCCCGTACACAACTTTTTATTTTCACCTCATTCTAAAAATAATCGAATAAACATAAATATAATACATCTTAAAAAATCAGTTTTTCAATTGTTAACAAATGTATTCATACAAAAACACTTAATGCTTAGCGATTTAAAATTCTTTTTGGTTTAACGTACATATATCATATATGTTCTAGAAGAATGCTTGCTCCCGACACAAGTTAAATATAGTTGCACAGTCGCATTTAATATAACTGATGTCTGTGCTGAGCGCCAACGACGCAGTCTACGACGTTTCGTCTGCGCAACTTCATCATTCATTCATTTTATTTTTATTTTTTAATTTCATTATATGCGGATAAGAAATGAGTACCCCTGATATAATAGATAGAGTGGCAGTGTCCATGTTTTGCTTCGGGAAACCTGAATTATGTGTCCAATCAATCGGACAGGGGGAAGATGACCCCCGGCCGAGCTTTTTCTCAAACTACGCCACAGATGATAGAAATTCGCATCGATGGAGAGGGTAATGAAGATTATTAAGGGAATGTATAGTGATGGGGATGTCCATCCGTCCTTTACGCTTTGGGGTACCCATGCATCTCTTATCCGCAACTCCTCCGACACCGAATAAAATTAAATGATACTCGTACTTTCTCAGAATCTTTACTACACGGTGCCTTTGTGCACCTCCTCTTTTGCTTTTCGATTGGACGCATATTTTAGATTTCCCATAGCAAAACACTGTCATTCTTTCTATTATACCAGGGATAATCATTATTTTCTTATACGCAACTCCTCCTATATCACTGAATAAATTTTAATGATACTTTCACAGAATCTTAAAGTCATATATGGCATATTTTTATAAGTTCAGACTAACTAAAATTAAAAAGATCTTTCTATTTGTTTTATTACTTTGTATCAAGATAGGACTTTCCTGTAAATTACACAATTTAAATCAATCGCGTTTCATAGATATTAGAAATTTAAACCAATATAACCGATTTATTTACCGACTCCGTATTTAAATATCAGACACAGTTTAAATTCAATTTAACATTAGAAACGTAGGGGTTATTCAAGTTCAAAATCGATGAAAAATAAGGAGGAATGGGACCTTGAGCTGAAAAAATCTAGTCAATGAATTTTTTTCATATTTTGTATATCTTTAATTTAGTATGTCCTACATATCTTAAAGCAATTCTGTCATCACTTTTCTTGACTTGTTTAAGAGATATCGCCATACAAATATCGCTCCGTACAGTGTATGTTTTAAGTTTTGGTTCTTCGTGTTAACGGGTCCATTATTGAGTCTATAATGGGAATTTTTTAAACACAAACAAAAAATATGTATAAGAATACACAATTCTTCAAATATTCAGAATATAAAAAGTGTTTAGAATTTTTACGGCATTTTTTTCATATTTTCTCAATGTATATGGACTGGATAAATTACGCACTTTTCAAGACGGCTTCAACGACAAAAAAATAAACGCGCTTGTGAAAAAATTCTGTCAATAAATATTTTAAAAATTTAGGATTGAACTGAGGACCTTTTTCGTAGTAATTAATATAGTAGCAATATCGTAAGGTGAAGCTTACCTCATTATCACACAGGACATAGTTGAACAAGACATAAGCTAAGCATGGTAAAAACGCTTCATGTTTACATTTTCAGAATACGGGAAAACAACTGTGACGTCACACGAAAACTTACACAAGCGAAATGGAATATTGATTCAGATAATCTCTGCTACCAAACACGTAAAAATTATTATTGCAATTCCTGCTTCAAAAAATTTATCACGATGCATTGACTGTAAAGTGTTTTAATGTTTTGAAACTGACAAAGTAATCACTAATCAACGTGTACTTGATCTCACTGCACTGAGAGATCATATATGACGTCACGGACATGTTAGATACAGAGGATGGATCAATCGATTTCACAATTTTTTAATATTTACATGATCGTTTAATTAAGAAATAAGGTATCATTTTTAAACATCTATCGGGATATAAATACGGGTTGGTCACGAGATCAAATTCCATAAAGCCCGAAGGGCTTTATGGTAAATTTGATCTCGTACCAACCCGTATTTATATCCCGATAGATGTTTTAAAATGATACCTTATTACTTATATTTACATTTGTGACTTATTCATATTATTTATTAGCCTGATTATAACCTTTAACGCATGAAATGTTTTATTTTTTCAAACTCAACGGCACGAGTTTGATCTATTGATCGACCCTTTATGACGTCACTGAGAAATTACGTCGAACGTTTATGACGCGAGGAACCCGTGTTTATACGGATATAGATACGCGTTGCTTTTAATAGTGTTATATAAAGGAAAACATTTACAAATGTAAATATAATTTTTTAATTTTTTTTTTTTACATAAAATTTTTAAGCTCAACAAGTTGAACAAAAATTATACAGATACAGGTGATTTTGAGAAGGCTGGGGGGTTGTGGCCATTTTCAGTCTATATTGATCTCCTTTAGAAGAAGAGCTCCATATAAAGATATACAAAAATAATCAAATTTTAAAACTAAAATTTATGAAATTTTTCTTTGCCAAATGAAAGTTGACAGCTTAAGATATCATACCTAAAAAATTAAGTTATATCTGATGGTTAATTTGTTGACCCCCAAGCCTTCTTAAGGTCAAGATCTAGTAAATGAAAGGAGCCCTACAGATTTTTCAAATTTGAGAACTGAATTCCTTTTATGATGCTTTATAACTATAGCTTGGTCAAATAAGGTGTATCGGGGTATAATTTGTAGGTAAACAAGACGAAAACTCATATTTTAAACTGTCATTTTCAATGAAAAATTAAGAAAGTCAGTCATGAATATGGGAGTTTTTGTCATATCAGACAAATGAAATGTATCCAGATTGCCTACAGTCTCTCAGAAAACAGTAATTTGTATGTTCTTAGCCTCTTCTTTGAAATAATGTAAAATTGAATATAGGAACCGGGATTACTTTTTATACGATTTCAAATTGAATTTCAGGAAAATACTTTATTTTCTACATAATTCTATTACAGCCGTAAAGTACGGGAAAAAAGAAAGTTTAATTTGAAAAGGTCAAGCTCTAGTAAATGATTTTAGAATGCATTTTTGTGCTAGATCCATTATGACGTCAAAATCAAATTAAACTTTCTTTTTTCAATTTGAAATTATGTGAAAAGTAATCCCGAAAACTATATTCAATTTAATATTATTTTAAAGAAGAGGCTAAGAACATACAAAATTGCCGTTTTCTGAGAGACTGTGGGCAATCTGGATACATTTAATTTGTCTGATATGGAAAAAACTCCCATATTCATGACTGATTTTCTTAATTTTTCAATGAAAATGACAGTTTATAATATGATTTTTCGTCTTGTTTACCTACAAACCATGCCCCGAAACACCTTATTCGACCAAGCTATACTTATAAAGCTTCATTAAAGGAATTTATTTCTCAAATTTGAGAAATCTGTAGGCTCCTTTTATTTACTAGATCTTGACCTTAACAACATTTAACACCAACATTAACGGTGACTATGAGGTAGTCAATTGAGTCATGTGACATGTGTCCTGTCTCCCCTTAATTTGAGCGTAAATAACAAAGATCATGCATGTTCATTTACACTAAATCTCGTATTTTTATTTTTTAGCTCAGATACGCCATATATAGCTTTAATTACATAGTTATGTATCCCATACGAAGTTTGGGAACATATTTTTTTTTCAAAAATTTCTTCTCCGGTACTTTTTTGTCCGCTAGATTCTCGGAAACTACTCATCGGATTGAGACGAAACCTTTTAAGGGTAAACAGGCATGTTCTGTAGATGCGCGGACTTGAATGCACGTGCGCGTGCGTGCGAGGAGTATTTTTAATAACTGATACAATCGAAACAGCTTTAACCTTCCCATTTTTGATGATATGCTTTGAACTTTATTATATAACATATATTAGTGGTGTGGATAAGATGAGATGGTTGAGTAAGCAAGAAAACACGCGCATGCACGTGTGCTTCGCTCTGATTGGCTGACACAAAAAAATCTCAATAATTTCACGGCGATTGTGACCGGTGTCGCATAATATTTGGTCCGCCTCATTTAAAGGTCCGGGGGGACCTAATACGATAACATATAAGGTCCGCCTTTTATAAGAAAAGGTCCGGCCCGTATAAGAAAAGGTCCGCCGAAGTTTAAAGGTCCGGGTGGTGCAAAAATGTTTTAATCTTGACTTAAACACATAAAATTAAAGAGAGTTTGTTTACATCATACGGAGAAAGATTAAGGATTTACCCTTGCTGTTGTGTTTACTTTTTTGTACAATATATCTCGTAGGGCAGGAATTGCTACTCCATGTTTAGTGTGCTTTTAGCAATACCGTTTAGGGCAATGATTTAAAAAATGTCGCATTTATTGGATTTGTGTTTGTTTTCCCCCAGCATTTGCTTTGTGTAAATTAGGACGATTAAAGGTGTGAAATCTGCCGGTGTGTATAGGCAATAAAACAATGGGGGTGTGAAGTATACCTGACAGGTACTCGCAGGTAGAGCCTGCGGCAGATAGCAATGACAATGTAATGGTCATGTGTTTGCTTTAAATCAATAGATATGAATTCTCTATTTTAATAAATTATGCTGAAGAACAAATTATAATATTGCTATGATATTCATGCGTACACATCAAAATTGTGATATGTATAATTATATATAGTCTATTTTTATTACAATATTTAAAGAAATTTCTTATTCCAAGTGTAGAGTTTAATACTAAGACCAATAGAAAATAAAATTATGTATATGCTTCCCTTTAGTTTTAACAATAAACTTGTTTTCAGTTTATAATATTTTGCCCTTTATTTGTGGATAGGGTAATATATAGCCTAATGTTGTATTCGATCTATATTTACTGCAGAAACAAAATACATGTAATGTTAAAGCTTAAAACAGGTAACTCAATGTTGAAGACATATACATCAGATTTAAAGTATAATCATGGTTTGGATTTAATTCTTTCTTATAAAAACATCACTCTTCCTCGTCATAATGAACTACATATGAAATAATATTTCATTTTTGTATTTTTTTTTTTCTTTTTTGCCAAAAGAAAAAGAAATTACACATTTTACTGTGACTATAATAGACAGACTGTGGGATAATCTAGCAGGCTGTATTGCATGACCGATTAAAATTTGAAATCATTATTGTAAAATATTTTCTTTTATTACTGACATGAAGCATTTTGGGCAAAGTTGAATGTCCAGTTCTATATACAAGTCATTTATGTATCTCACGTCTGTATGAACGGGGGAAGGGGGAGGGAACATCAGCTAATCCTCTTCCTTTTTTTGCGTATCAAAGAATTTCTCTTTCCTACATTAATTTGTGCAATAACCCCCCCCCCCCCCCAATGCACCCAGAAATATACTGACTGACTGTTTCTGGGGACGTTGTCAAGCGTGCGTCACATTTCCCATTTCAAGCTACATGATATGTACATTTTCGTGATGTCGACTAGAAGCGTTTCAGTCTAATTTTAAATCAAAGATATATTTCTTTTATAAAACGCTGATTATTTATGATTTTTTATTTTATTCATTTAAGGAAAGTGGCAACTCACGGTTATCCGTAGAAAAAAGGTAATTCATGGGGTTTTCCATCATGAGAGTCCAAGCTGCAGACAGCTCAGTATTACGTTACGCTACAACTCCATACCAAGTAGACCTGGAGAATTGACACTGTATGGAGTATGACTGAGAGTCAAACTCCATACTCTCCGGGAACTACTTTCCCTACGAATAATGATATGGAGTAATACTGAGCTGTCTGTAGCTTGATTGAGAGTGATTTTCTACGCGGTGAAAACCAATAAAGTGTTTTGTTTAGTACCACTACACCTGCTCAAGAGTTTTTGAAAAATCAGTTCTTTACGAAAGCTAGGAACCTTGCCAATGTCCTTAAATTATCTTTTTCGAAGTCCTCAGTCATTCTCCGTGGTAACCATGGAGGAAATAATGCAATCGGTTTCATGCTGTCATGACAGAATTTTTGAAGTTCGATTTTCATAAATGCTATACATTGCACATATGTTGTTTCGGATATTACCTAACAATTTTGAATAATGATTATACAGGCGCGGATCAAGAATTTTTCCAGGGGGAGGGGGGGGGGGGGTCCATGCCAGTCAAAAAAATTTCTAACCCAAAAATTTCTTGACAAGGAAGAAAAAAAAAGCGTAAAATCCAATTCCATTTCCAAAACGTGAAAAACACCTATAAAGTGGTGGTGATGGTAGGGTCCACGTTTTCTAAGGGGGTCCAAAGTCATTTTTTATTTACTTCAGTATATACTTTTAATAACTCTGCAAATTCCAGATGGGGGGTTCTCCCGACCCCCCCCCCCCAGATCCGCGCATGTTATATGAATAATTTCGGGTATTGGCTGGAGAAATTTCCGGTGATACATTGCATCTCAGGTGAGGAAGAGGGGGAGGGGTTGCAATAATTTTCATCTGCTCCTTGCGTATCAAGTACGTAGAAAATAAACACCTGTCACCATCTGGTGTATTACAGATTTCTTTTTACTTGTCACACAGGGCATTTACTACATACATTATGTACGTAGTGTTGATGAACCCCTTTCTTATTTTTAAGGTGATTATTTTCCCAATTCATTGTATGAATACAGCAACAAGTACTCCCTCTTTTTCATGCTATATGAATCGAAGTCTGTAGATACGGATACAGTACAACTAATGATCATTCTAACATAACATTTTTGTGATATACATGGATAATAAATCTGAACATATCTTTTGATCGTATGTGGTGAATATATTTTAGATAAATATACATTGTACTATACCATTATACATTCAGATTCGTCACTGCCTTTTATAAAAGAATCGTCGTACGATTTTCCAAGACCTTGACATAAAATAAGAGGCCCATGGGCCACAACGCTCACCTGAGTCAATAAGGCCCTGCTGTTTTTCATCAGCAAATTTATTCTAACATATCTTCCAATGTAGAACATTAATCCCTATTGTGACTCCACCCTACCCGAGGTGTCATGATTTTTATAGATATAGCGCTAGCCCCACCCTACCCCTCGGGGTCATGATTTAAACAAACTTGAATTTACACTACCTCAAGATACTTCTATATCAATGTGACTAAACATGGCTTTGTTGTTCCTGAAAAAAAGGTTTTAGATTTTTTTCCCCATACATTCACATGCTAAACCCTGATAGTGCATTGTGGCCCATCCTACCCCTAGGGGGTCATGGTTTGATTGATTGATTGATTAGGGTTTAACGCCGAGTCGGCTATATTTCAGCCATATTCCGGCGGAAAATTAATTTTATATGACCGGTTATCATGGTTTAAACAAATTTGAATCTACAATACCTGAGGATGTTTCCATATCAATCTGACTAAAGATGGCTTTGCTGTTCTTGTGGAGAAGATTTTTCGATATATATATCCTATGTAAAACTTTGATCCCCCATTGTGACCCACCCTACCCCGGGGGTCATGATTTGAACAAACGGACATCTACACTTACTGATGATGCTTCCATATCAATATGACTAATCATGACATTGTTGTTCTTAAGAAGAAGATTTTTGAAGACTTTTTCCTAGATATTCCTATGTAAAACCTTAATCCCCCGTTCTGATCTATCTATTACAAAGAGAAAATTATAGACAGGGTTCTTTTCTGTAGCATGAAAAATAGAGAAAGGGCAGGGCGGACCTTAAAACGCAGTATAATAAAAGCTCCGCCCTCTGTTTTTCAGATATTTTACCATTAGAAGGCAAACATTTTGGACAGGGTTTATTTCCGTAAAATAAAAACTAGTCAAAATGGCAGGGCGGACCTTAAAACGCAGTATAATAAAAGGTCCGCCCTCTGTTTTTCAGATGTTTTACCATTAGAAAGCAAACATTTTGGACAGGGTTTATTTCCGTAAAATAAAAACTAGTCAAAATGACAGGGCGGACCTTAAAACGCAGTATAATAAAAGGTCCGCCCTCTACTTTTTAGATATCTTACTATTACAAGGCGAAAATTTTGAACAGGGTTTATTTTCGTAGCATAAAAATTAGAGAAAGAAGCAGAGAGGACCTTAAAACGCAGTATAATAAAAGCTCCGCCCTCTATATCTCAGATATCTTACTATTACAAGGCGAAAATTTTGAAGAGGGTTTATTTTCGTAGCATAAAAACTAGAGAAAGAGGCAGGGCGGACCTTAAAACGCAGTATATTTAAAGGTCCGCCCTCTATAATTCTGATGTCTTACTGTTAGAAAGCAAACATTTTGGACAGGGTTTATTTCCGTAAAATAAAAACTAATCAAAATGGCAGGGCGGACCTTAAAACGCAGTATAATAAAAGGTCCGCCCTCTATATTTTAGGTATGTTACTATAACAAGGCGAAAATTTTGAACAGGGTTTATTTTCGTAGCATAAAAATTAGAGAAAGAGGCAGGGCGGACCTTAAAACGCAGTATATTAAAAGGTCCGCCCTCTGTTTTTCAGATATTGTACTGTTACAAGGCGAAAATTTTGAAAAGGGTTTATTTTCGTAGCATAAAAATTAGAGAAAGAGACAGGACGGACGTTAAAACGCAGTATATTTAAAGGTCCGCCCTCTATAATTCAGATGTCTTACTGTTAGAAAGCAAACATTTTGGACAGGGTTTATTTCCGTAAAATAAAAACTAGTCAAAATGGCAGGGCGGACCTTAAAACGCAGTATAATAAAAGGTCCGCCCTCTGTTTTTCAGATATTGTACTGTTACAAGGCGAAAATTTTGAACAGGGTTTATTTTCGTAGCATAAAAACTAGAGAAAGAGGCAGGGCGGACCTTAAAACGCAGTAAAATAAAAGATCCGCCCTCTGTTTTTCAGATATTTTACCATTAGAAAGCAAACATTTTGGACTGGGTTTATTTCCGTAAAATAAAAACTAGTCAAAATGACAGGGCGGACCTTAAAACGCAGTATAAAAAACGTCCGCCCTCTGTTTTTCAGATATCGTACTATTACAAGGCGAAAATTTTGATCAGGGTAATTTTCTTAGCATACAAACTAGAGAAAGAGACAGGGCGGACCTTAAAACGCAGTATAATAAAAGGTCCGCCCTCTATATCTCAGATATCTTACTATTACAAGGCGAAAATTTTGAACAGGGTTTATTTTCGTAGCATAAAAACTAGAGGAAAGAGGCAGGGCGAACCTTAAAGCGCAGTATAATAAAAGGTCCGCCCTCTGTTTTTCAGATATTGTACTGTTACAAGGCGAAAATTTTGAACAGGGTTTATTTTCGCAGCATACAAACTAGAGAAAGAGACAGGACGGACGTTAAAACGCAGTATATTTAAAGGTCCGCCCTCTATAATTCAGATGTCTTACTGTTAGAAAGCAAACATTTTGGACAGGGTTTATTTCCGTAGCATAAAAATTAGAGAAAGAAGCAGGGCGGACCTTAAAACGCAGTATAATAAAAGGTCCGCCCTCTGTTTTTCAGATATTGTACTGTTACAAGGCGAAAATTTTGAACAGGGTTTATTTTCGTAGCATAAAAACTAGATTAAGAGACAGGGCGGACCTTAAAACGCAGTGTAATAAAAGGTCCGTCCTTTGTATTTCAGATATCTTACTATTACAAGGCGAATATTTTGAACAGAGTTTATTAAAAGTTATCGTAGCGGGAAAAAAAACTCGTTAAAATGGCTGGGCGGACCTTAAAACGCAGTATGATAAAAGGTCCGCCCTCTTTTTTTTCTTTTTTCCCACATACATGTATCTCACTTACAAAGCAAAAATTATGGAAATGCTGCAAGTTCCTATTGTTTGTTTTTTTCTTTGTTGGTTCGTGTGTTTTTCCAGGGTAATAAAGATAATTAGGTTTTTAATTTTAGGATGGACGCTAAATTAACTTAGAAAACTCTTGGAATGGCCTAATTGTGCATAAGAATTGCATATATACTACATGTAGTAGTGTACTTTTTTCATTTAATATGCAGACAAAAAGAGAAAACTTTAATGACAATTAATTATCCACTCTATGTACGTTTGCAGGAGATGTGTCTACTGTATTGTATATCTATATGCAACCATAAACATCTGTCTGAAGGGACCAAGGATATATATTATTATTTAATTAGTAATGTTGATGACGTGCAACAAGAGAACCATAACCCCCATCACACACACATAAATAAAAAAGAAATAGCCGCTAAAAGTAAATCTAATTTAAACCAAAATCAAAATAAATATAAAAAATATTAACAAAAGAACACGACTTGGTGGTGTTTTATGAATTTTTATATCAGTCGCGATCTCAACAGACACTTTCCTTTTTATTTTAGGGGGAAAAACATGTCAAGTTGCTCTGTAAAACCCCTCTGTAAATAGTATGGGTGGATAAGATTCTCCCTAGTAAGAAGTTGGAAAAGGAGAAAATTCTATACTGAAGCGTACTGAGTATTTCCTATGGTGGATAATAAAGCCGGGGTTGTTTCTTCCAAGCTCGCTGCATGTCATTTCCGAAATTTTGCATTGCATTTCCGACATTTTTTGTTTTCATTTTAGAATACAATCAACACTAAGTCTAGTAAAAATACAAAGTTTAGTAATAAAATGCAATAATTTCAATAATAAAACAATCAATTTTTGATCACCAAATTTTAATGCCCACTGAATTATATGTGTTTGAAAGCACCGAAAAACAGAATCCCCTCAACTTTGATTACCTTATTCCCTCAAACATACTTTCTGTATGTCATAAATTCTGTCTTAACCTTTCTGATCTCAAATTCAGTCTGCTTATCTTGATTTGAAAAGATGAACAAAAATTCACAACTTACACTTACATGTGTCCGAGGATAAAATCATCATAAGATTCTTTTAAATATAAGCAGAACTTATTATTTGGAAATCAATGAATTATTCTTGATTTATTCTTTAATATTTTTTATAAGGGAAATTTCAATTTTGTTTTCATTGCCGGAAAAGTACCTTATGATGATAAATGTCAGAGATGAAAATTTTAAAACGTCAGAAATAAAAACTACAAAAATGTAGGGAATGAAATAAACAATAATTATTTTTAAAAAAAATTCCGGAAATAAAATCCTATGCTAGGCTCATTTTCCAAAAGGGGGAGGGGTCTTTAAACCCAAGCTCGTTTTTCTGGGAAAAAATATTAATGCGGGAGGAAAGTCTACAACATCAGTACTTTTTAAACTATTTGACATGTATTAACAGGGATAGACATTAACTTTTAGATTCACTTGTCCTTCGGGCAAGTGATCTCAGACCTGGACTTGTCCGAATGCAAAACTTGGTTGCCCAAAATAAGGGAAGAAAAATATTTTTATTACTGTAAATTGAGAGGAAAAAAATGTGACCAAATACACTACTGTCAACTTGGCAAGTTGAGCTACATAAAAAAAGTAATTTCGATGCTTCGTTTGTACATGTGTATCACTGTCCTTGTCAATTTAATATGTTAACACACTGCCATGCAGCATTATCCCTCCGTTGTCTTTTAATAAACTTTATGTTTATAAAAAATAATTTCCGTAGAATCCTTTTGTGAATCGTGATTTTCAGAGATAAAAAGCAACAGTAAAGGAAGACAATTGCTATGAAACATACATATCTGGATTGGGATACATCGTGTTACTTATATTCTGTGAATGAATTTCCTAATTAGACGTTAACAAATTTGTTATAAGTAGAGTGTATTTATCACGAAAGAAAACAGAATAATGAACCCGATTTTTAAATGGTCCGTATATTCTAGAAACGCTACCAAGGATTTCCTAATGTAAATCAATGTCAGGTATCTGGCGGAAATGAAGTATTCTATTTATTGTTTTATTTATAAATTAATGTAAGCTGACTAAATATGTACATTTCTATGAGAAATTCACTTGCCCGATCGGACAAGTACGTTGACAGTTTCACTTGCCCGAAATGAGGATTTACTTGTCCCGGGCAATCGGACAACCGTTAATGTCGATCCCTGATTAAGATAATTTTGCTATACCCCACCCACCAAATGTACAACAACACCATTTAAAATCTTTTCCATTTGGGGGGGGGGGTGTTTTATTGCTTAAAATGTTCAACTCGATTGTTGCCAATTAATGCACATCTTCCTTAACCAGTGTTAACCCCGGGGTAATATCAAGTAGAATGAAATAATCGTTAGTCTTTAATTGGATAAGAAACGATGGTTATAAAAACACGGGGGATATGCGACTTCAAGTTTCGTCAGGTGAGACAATAGGCCTACCCCCAAAGCACAGACATGTTGTTTTAACAACAACGGGATAGGCTAGTACACCGTAACACAAGTCCCTGTCACAGTGACCCTCCAATTATTTTATAGTTAGGTACAATATGAATCGTAAGAATTACGCATAATTATTAATAATAATATAATGAAATATCTTTCGAAAGATATGAAAATTCTTTTTGGGAAGTGGAAGTAGAACGTTGTTAGGAAAGAGACTGTAATGAAATGATCATTGTTGGACTTACGAACACCATATACTGAACAATGTGCCAGTGAAGGTATGCGTATTATATATATGTATTTTTTTTTTATTCTGCAATGATAATATTGATATCACTTAAACTATAAAAAACACATGTCGTACATGATTTTCCCATAAGTTAACTCGATCAACAGATCTTTGCATCTTTATATTTTTTGTTTTGTGCACTACCTGTGAGGTATGTACTACGATAAGGAGCTAACAGTTAATCAGTGCTAACATCAAATTTTGAATAATTTTTTGATAGATAATTTGAGGTTTTGTACTGAGATATATCATAGTATTAGAAATATAATTAATTAAAATTGGCTAACGAAATCCAGCAACTAGCGAGATATCGCAAGACTTGATCCTTTTAGTATATACAATGTACATACATGTACGTCCCTGGAACTCCATTTTGCTGGGAGGGACACTTTTATAACAACTATACCTTAAATAATTTAAAAAGATTAATAAATCAAATTAATTTCGAATCAATAAAGGAGAAAAATCTGCATATTAAACCGAGGGGGGACCTTTTATTATAGAGGCAGGCCGGACCTTATATGTTATCGTATTAGGTCCCCTCGGACCTTTAAACGAGGCGGACCAAATATTATGCGACACCGGTCAACAGGGGGTGCTTACTCCTCTTAGGCACCTAATCCCACCACTTATATTTCCAGGGGTCTGTATTTTATGCCCTTTTCCCATATTTGTATTGTTTATGGATTTTTTGAAATCGATCACTGTTCGTTATATTTATCTTATTACCATGCTAGACAGTGGAATAAAACAGGATCGAATTGACAAGAAACGAACACTCCTAATATTGGAAAATGAAAGTGAAAAATCGTCAGTGACTGACAATGTTGTTGTGAAGATCAAGATGAAAAAGAATGAGCTTTATACGAGGCAGTCGTATCAGTCAGGGTCTGAAACAGGTTCTGGATACCGAGGAGGATGTACAAGACCATTTTCTGGCTGCCGAAGAAGAGGAATTTGACAGCTTTCACGACAACCTGACACTTAAAATAGAGAACCAGGAAGTCTCAAAACCAAGTATGAAGTTATAGCAAATTTAAATCAATGAAACATTTCCAAGAATTTCAATAGCGAGTTCAGATGCTGGAGGATCTATGGGTTGTACCTCCATAGTTTGGGACCAAGAGAAAATAAATCATACAAAGATTTAATTTTTCTCAATTCAGCTTGCTAAGCTACTTTCGACATTTAATACGTCTCTTTCTTCAGATAGAAATCATTTCTGATCGAGATTGTAAGCAAAAACTTCCTATGATATTGATAAAGATTTTTTTTTTTCAAATTTCTCTTAAAAGTAAAATGAAAAAAGGCTCATTATTCACTTTGTCCAGTTGCATGTTTATTAATAACAATAATAAGCATGCATATTTCGAATTCATCCTTCTGTATGATTTTTAGCTCATCTGAGCTGAAGGCTCTAGTGAGCTTTTCTGATTGACATTTTTCTGTCTGTAATTGTAAACTTTTCATATTTTCATCTTCTTCTCCAGAACCACTAGACCAATTTCAACCAAACTTGGCACAAAGTATCCTTGGATGAAGGGGATTCAAGTTTTTCAAATGAAGGGCCATTCCCTCTTCCTAGGGGATATAATAAAGAAATAGTGAAAATTTGGTGGTATCCTTTAAAAATCTTTTTTTTTTTTATTTTGAAAAAATACTGGGATCAAAACACCTTTACATTGTGTAGATTCAAGTTTATACAAATCATGACCCCCTGGATAAGTAAGGGCCACAATGGGGGATCAAAGTTTTATATAGGAATACACAGGAAAAATCTTTGAAAATCTTCTTCTCAAGAACAGCAAAGCCATGTTTAGTCATATTTATAAGGAAGCATCCTCAGGTAGAGCGGATTCAATTTTGTTTAAATCATGACCCCCAGGGGTATTGTAGGGCCACAATAGGGGATCAAATTTTTACATAGAAATACTTATAGAAAAATATCTTGAAAATTCTTCTCAAGAATAGCAAAGTCTTATTGAGTCATATTAATATGGAAGCATCCTTAGGTATTGTATATTTAGGTTTGTTCAAATCATGAACCCCGGGTTAATGTAGGGCCACAATGGGAGATCAAATTTTTACAAAGAAATATATAAGAAAAAAATCTTGAAAATTCTTCTTCTCAAGAATAGCAAAGTCTTGTTGAGTCATATTAATATGGAAGAATTATCAGGTAGTGTAGATTAGGTTTGTTCAAATCATGACCCCCTGGGATAGGTGGAGTCACAATGGGGGATCAACGTTTTACATGGGAATATCTAGGGGGAAAAAATTCTCAAAAGCATCAAACCCAGTCTTCTCAATTCAGAAGCATCCTCAAGTAGAGTAGTTTCACATGTGTTCCAATCGTGTCCCTGGAGGTAGGGCAAGGCCTCAACAGAAGATCAAATGTCAGAACCACAGTTATATTTAAACTTTTCAATACTGAACTGATTTCTGCTTTTTCCTAGTCAAAGTGCTCAGGTAAGCAATTTGGCCCATGGGCCTCTTGTTAAACAAGAATATTTGATTCACATTCATTTAGCTATGATCAGGTGTTTTTTAAAAATATATATTAAACCATTAAAAATCAAGCATCAATTTCCTGCATTATTTTGTTGTATATTAAGTCATGTAAAATATCAAAGTTCAATTTCTGATGTCATTCCTCTTAAGCACAAGGTTTAAGAACATTTGAGCAGGAAAGATAGATTTTAGAATTTATTGTCAATTAAAACACTAATAGCCAATTTAAATGATGATATCAATTCTTATTTCTTATTCATAAGGAAATTATTCTAGTACTCGATCAATAAGCTGAAGCAATTTCTAGATAAATTGGCAGACTGATGAAATTTTGTTGTAATTTGTTATTTTGTAGAAAATCACTGTCATTTTTAACTGTTCACTATATTTTACAATTTAAATCAGATGAGACCATGACTTTTTCATGTCAGCAAGGAAAATCTATCAGAAGATCTTATGCAATTCCTTTATTTTTATTTTTTTATTTATTTATTATTTTTTTTTTTTTTTTGGACAGAAATTTAAATTTATATAGATTTTACTGGACAACAAATTTAATTGCAGAGGATGACAGAAAATCAGCCGTTATTTCCATCAGTGGAGACAACCCTGGAACAAGAGGCGTGATATTTGAGGTTATAAAAGCGGAGAAAGCCAGCGAGGGCAGATCTTCCTTTGTGGTTAAGTAGCAAAGTCATTGTTTACTTATAAAACACTGGGATAAATGTAACATATTTCAGTAGCAAAGTCATTGTTTACTGATAAAACACTGGGATAAATGTAACATACTTAAGTACCAAAATCATTGCTTACTGATAAAAAATACTGGGATAAATGTAACATACTTCAGTAGCAAAGTCATTGTTTACTGATAAAACACTGGGATAAATGTAACATACTTAAAGGTGCTTAGACACAGATTTGAAGTTAATATTTTCTCAAATTTTCTGTATAATATCACGACTTATATATTGCAATAGCATTTCACACGAAAATTTAATTAAAAACTTATTTTATCTGGAAATTATTGGAACTACGAATTCCTAGACGCGTTTGATTTACACATCCTTGCACTTTCACAAATTTTATCTTTATCCCTAACATTTAAGAAAAGAAGCGATTTTGTTGTATATTAATGAAAAACATTACATCTATAATGCAGAAAATTCAGAGTAGAAATGTGCGAAAGCAAACCCCCTCACTAATATCGTCAGCCCGTGCTCAGTGTTGTGTACAGTTTTTAACAAATTGAATACACCCCGTGAAACGTAAACTGTTTTTGTAAACAGGGCACGAGCTCTGTTATTGTTAATGTTTACGATTCACCGGGTGTGTTCAATTGTTAAAGTCTGCACACACCACTGAGCACAGACTGACAGTACTGTGAGTGGGTTTTGCTTTCGAACATTTCTACTCTGAGTTTTCTGGATTATAGTTTTAATATTTTTCATTAATACACAACAAAATTGCCACTTTTCTTAAGTAATAAGAATAAAATCAAAATTTGTGAAAGTGCAAGGATGTGTTAATCAAACGCGTTCAGAAATTTTAAGTTTCAATAACTACGAGATGAAATGAGATTTTTATTATATTTTATCATGAAATGCTATAGCAACATATAAGTCATGAAATTTTACAGAAAATTTGAGAAAATATTAACTTCAAATCTGTGTCCAAGCACCTTTAAGTAGCAGTGTCATTGAGCACTGATAAAACACAGGGATAAATGTAACATACATAAGTAGCAGTGTCATTGTTTACTGATAAAACATACTTAAGTAGCAAAGTCATTGTGCACTGATAAAACACTGGGATAAATGTAACATATTTAAGTAACAAATACCTTAAATTCGTTATAACAAATTCAAAAAACTGTAATAACGAATTAAATTCGTTCAAATTCTAAAAATTGTTATAACAAATTAAATTTGTTATAACAATTTTTGAATTTGTAATAACAAATTTAATTTGTTATAACAAATTTGTTGAATTTGTCATAACAGATTCACAAATACTATTCTATAGGCCCTAATTATCGAATTTGATTAAACGACTTTAATTCGTTATAACAAATTTTAGAATTTGTTTAAATGAATTTAATTCGAGATTTCAAATTTTAGAATTTGTTTAAAGGAATTTAATCTGTTAAAACAAATTTTTGAATTCATTATAACGAATTCAACAAATTTGTTATAACAAATTAAATTAGATATAATGAATTCAAAAAATTGTTTTAACGAATTAAATTCGTTATAACAAATTCCAAAAATTGTTCTAATGAATTCAGAAATATATTTTGATTGGTCCTAAATAGGCTTCCATAAATGCAGCAATATTCTTGATTTCACTAATTACCAGTAGGTCATGACTTATCGGTAATTAAATAAGTTAAAATTTGAGTGTGCTTCAAGAAAGTAAACATTAATTCAGCTCCAGGTATTCACTGTTATTCCTCATAGTAATGAAACATGTAGATATACATTTATATGCAAAAAATGGGGGTTGGGGTTGGGTTACCCTTTTGAGGAACTTTAGGAAGAAATTTTCCCTTCTTTTGTTTCCTCTCCAAAATGCAGGTGCAAAATTAAGCTGTAATCCCTAATTTTTCAGATAAATCTTTAACACAGCAGTATTTTCTGTTGTCTTTTAGAAGTACACTCTGTCAGTCAGCACAGAGGGGGACCCAGACAAGACTCCCGGTCTTATAGAGAAGAGATATTCAGATTTTAGTGACCTCAATACAAAACTAAAGAAACAGTTCCCAAAATATATGGAACACATATCATTTCCTGGAAAATTAGTGATAGGAAATTTCACAGATGAAACCATAGCCCAGAGGAGCAGAGCCTTTGAGCAGTTTCTGACACACATATTCACAATAGATTCACTGCGATTTTCCGATGAATTTAAAAATTTTCTTTACCAAGAAGAAATGCAGAAAGGAGTGGAAAGTATACATGGAGGTGATTTTTCTCACTGTGTAACCGTCATGGAGAAATACCTCCCTGTGCAAGAGAGATTGCAAGGAGATCAGCACACTGATGTAGTGTGCACACTCTGTGTACTGTCTGTGTGTCACCAAAAGCTAGGAGATCGAGAGACAGCACTTGAATATGCTGAGTCAGCACTTTCCTGTATTAACAATGACCAGACTTGTCCCTTTCTTGTTCCTTTGCTGAATCACACTATCTACCTTTGTTGGGTACTCTGTCGTGAAAAGAGCCATCTGGAGGCAAGACTGGCGGGACTCAGAGACAAGGGAGGTAAATCTGAGGAACTCCTGTCCGTGATATTAAATTACACCAAGTTTGATTCTGTGTGGTATGATGATAAATAATCAAACTGTAAATAGCTCCAGTATTGAGATGTACAGCTGACAAAGAAGTTGATACTGTAGACCAACTTATTATTCATGACTTGTTGTATTCTTAATTTGTCAGTATGAAATCCAGCCACTAGTCTACTATTAATTTTGGTGACTTAGGAAATTGCATAAATACACCAATTAATGGTTCATGTCAAGAAATATTCACAAGTAAATGAGGGTAAAAAAACTCGCAAATATTTCTCACAAGGGAATAAAAGTTTGTTTACAGTATATTGCAGCATAAATATGGGCTAGTTCACAGTATATAGCAGCATAATATGGGCTAGTTGCCCTCATCAAACAGATCTGTCATGTCAATATGTCACCCTAAAATAAAGTTAGGGGACAAGTTGTTATTATTGTGCCAAGGCATTTATATTGCATGCTGGTAGCCTTTTTTGGCAGGATTGTTTTTAATTACTGTATACCTTGTTTAATTTTGACATATTGCATAATATTTATACTTACTGGTATATTCAGGAGCTATTTTATTTGTGGAAAAAAAAAATTTTAAAAAGCAAAAATAAATTCTTAAAAAGGTTTATCTTTCTTTTTTTTCCTCACAAACAAAACATGATATATTTCTCCACCTTCTCCATATTCCAGGTCATTCTTATATGGACAAGATAATGATGATGATGTCTCTGAATCTACATTGCCCCCAGAAATTTTGGTATTGTTACAATTAATTGTACAAATTAATGTTGCAACTATTGCAGGAAAAAATACCTATTCCTCAATGGGACCTGATCCCACCTGTGATGTTTTCAGGGGTAGTGTTTATTTTACTCACAGTTTGTATTGTTTAATTGGACTTTCAAGCATGGTTACTATTCGAACAGCAATGGATATTATTATCAGGCACATAGTATTGTAGCCCCCCCCCCCACTTTTTTTTCTAACATAACCTTTAACTGTTGAAAATGTAGATTGAGAAGCTTGGTTGCCCCACTTCTTTTTTGGTTGCAGTTAGTCAAATCAGGGTAATGTAGTAATGTATGAATAAAATTTGTTTGTGAAGAGAGTTTTTATATTTCATACATTTGAATAATTGTCAAAAAGCATTGGATATAATTATAAGACACAGGGTTGGGGGGGGGGGGGGAGGGACTGTCCCCCTTTTTTTTCTAACAATACCCTTTACTATTGAAATATTCATTGAAAGGCTGGTTGGCCCCCACTTTTTGTTGTAGTTAGTCAAATCAGGGTAATGTGATAATATTTGGATAAAATTTGGTTGTGAAGGTTGTGAAAGGAGTTGGAGACAAAAATTCCTTGACAAGCCAAAACAAAGTCATCAGACATTATTACTGAGGGGGCACAAGTTTAAAGTAGCTATGTTTTATATTAGCAAAATAATTGGGGGGATGGAGCTCCCCCCTTCCCAGTTCCTACGATCATATGTCCAACATATAATTCAATTACTAGAAAAAATTACTTTAGAAAGGAACACTCTTTGGGCTTCTTTAGCTCTTCTGAGCCAAAGGCTCAAAGAGCCATTGCTGTGGCCATTTGTGCAGTGTGTGTCAACTTTTAAGAATATGGCCCATATCTCAAGAATCCCTTGGCCAATTTTTGTCAAATTTGTCACAAAGTATCATTGGCCCAAGGGCTCTTGTTTATACTAAAACTAGGGATGTGACTATTAAACAAGGGGAGACAATTAGGAAAGTAAAAACAAAGTACTGGTTGCTAAAAAAATCCTCTTCTCAAGAACCAATGGGCTGATTATCAGGAAACTTACATACAAGGATGGGGATATGTTGTAGATTAAAAATTGTTCAAGGAATCACCCTTGGGCAAAGGGCATGGTCTCAAGGCCAATTCAAAGTTGACCAAAGGTCACTGTGACCTACTTTTGGAGTTTTATGGCTACATTTAAATATTCAGATACTAATTGGCAAAGAATCATCAGACTTTGTCATTTGATGCATCTTGGGTCCTTGAAGTGTGTCAACTGAAAAGTAGGTTTTAAGTTACCTACTTTTGGAATTTTAGGCTATATTTGAATATTTAAGATATTAATTAACTTAGAATCACCAAACTTTGTCAGTTGATTCATTTTGGGTCCTTGGAGTATGTCAACTATGACCTACTTTTGGAATTTTATGGCTATATTTGAATATTCAGATACTAATTTGCTTAGAATTATCAAACTTTATCAATTGATGCATATTGAGTCCTTGAAGTGTGTCATCTTAAAAGTAGGTAACAGTGACCTACTTTTGGAAATTTATGGCTATATTTAAATATTTCAAAGACGTATTAGCTTAGAATCATCAAATTTTGTCATTTGTTCTTTCTTGGGTCCTCGGAGTTGTCGACTGAAATGTAGGTCACTGTGACCTACTTTATGATTTTTTGGCTATATTTAAATATTTCAGATACTAATTGGCTTTGAATCATCAAACTTTGTCAGTTAATGCATCTCGGGTTCTCAGATGTCATGATGACCTACTTTTGGAATTTGAAGGCATAGGATTCTTACAGGCTTCATATAGAAGTGATAGGTTGTACAATTTACCAGAAGAGCGAATCAAGGCCATCGGGCCTCTTGTTAATAAAGAAGAATTTATTTTTGTTTTTAAACATGAGACGTGTGAACATTCCGATCTCGCGGTTTATAGTACCTTGGTTATCTTGCACTGAATTTCCAAAACTATCCCTCTTAAAAAATTTTTTTTATTCCGAGGGTATGATTTTTTGTCGGAAACATTCAATTCAAAATGGAAAAAGGTGATCGAAATTGAACCTTAATCCTGAAAAAAAAATATTCGATTCATAAATTCATATTCGAATATCAATTTGTTGAATGAATATTGACATCCCAAATCAAAATGAAGTACATGTATATCAATTCAACTATAACTTAGTTTACTAAGAATTAATCATGAAAAGAATCCATTATGATTATTGTACCTGCTAATAAGTATAATAGACATTGAAAATATTGATTCTAGTATCATACGTATAAATATTCAACTGTAGATATTTATTAGACATGGGAAGTTTTGATTTTAGTGCTGTAAGTTTGTAATATAATTATAATATACTTAAAAAAAATTATGTTACACCCGAACCTTTAATGTGTAGGGTTAAATGCCCGTATAAATACACAAACTCTGCAATATTTATCTTGCAAACGTCAGACAAAAAAAGCTTAGGTATGTCGGTGACATAGATATCAGTTCTTATCAAATGTACTCAGATGTACTTAAAAATTTTCCAGTCAGAGAAGAGACTTTAACCTGTTTAACTCCCCAAAGAGTCACATGATGTGCAATTTTTTGTAAATGCAAATAAAGAATAAAGATTTCTTTTTATTTTTAGTTAGACATGAAGGGACATGTCCTTTGAAAATTATAAGTATTTTTTATGAAGTCAAAACCTTCACATATTAAATATTATTTGCAGCCCAACGATGTCCCTTTTGTTTAATTTAAAGTTTTAAGAATGAATATACAATGTAATTAACTCACTTTGACAGATCTCAGCCAGATTTTCAGGTATGATCAAAATTATAAATGCGCATATTTTTCATATATTGTAAAACTATTGGTGATGAATTTCATTATGATATGGAATGCAAGTTCTTTTCGAATGACAGAAAAAATATTTCTCCAAAATAGATATTGTAAAAATCCTAACACTTTCAAATTTGATGAACTAATGAACACAAATAATGTAGAAATACACAAAAATCATTGTCAAAATTTATTAAGAAAATCTTCAAAACTGTCTGTTCTTCTTGAATCGTCCATATATATAACTGATTATATGTTTACTTTCTTTTCTTTTTTCTTTATATACTTGTCTATATTTTGACCCTTGACTGTAATTTTTGTTTGTATATATGTGTATATGTTCCTCTTGTACCAGTGATCTGGTTTTGAGTGAATAAAGAATTGAAATTGAATTGAAATCGATAATAGGACACCAAGTGTAATAGAAATGCTTATTGTGATCTAATTTGGATGTACCCTCGTAAGTGTGCTTATGTAATCATGTCTCCAGATAATGAAGACGGATTAGAGATGTACCCTCGTATGTATGCTTATGTAATCATGTCTCCAGATAATGAGGACGGATTAGAGATGTATCCTCGTATGTATGCTTATGTAATCATGTCTCCAGATAATGAGGACGGATTAGAGATGTATCCTCGTATGTATGCTTATGTAATCATGTCTCCAGATAATGAGGACGGATTAGAGATGTATCCTCGTATGTATGCTTATGTAATCATGTCTCCAGATAATGAGGACGGATTAGAGATAGAATAAAGGAGGGGAAAAGTCTTGAAACAATTAATCAGACATGATTTATCAATTACCACATTTGTTCATAATAATTGTTCAAGCCATAAAAACGAAAAGAAAAACAAGAAGCAAATATCGAAAATAGGGTTATAAAGGTTTTATAAATGAAAAAATTATATTAAGATTTCTTACCTTGATGATAAGAATAATTATTATGCTCTTTTTATACGATTAAAAAATTATGTTGCAATTCATTAACATGCATTGTATGTTACTATTCACTTACTGTTCATGCATTAATTCTAGATTTACTTTTTCTCGCTTCTTTCTCTTGGACAATACTATTCCGTGTTTTTATGTCAGGGTATTCCATTTTTTAAGGAAACGATCAAAAGCGTAAAATTCAGAATTTGCCAACAAAGGAATAGATGCTGTGAACGTTTGTAACATTCTTAATCATATTTATTTAGTTCAGTCTTTCATTCCACCATATTTCAAGTGTTCTTGCTCTTCTTTCAACTATAGTCCCACTGGACAAATCATTACTGGTGATGTAAATATAGCTGAAAATGACGACCTAAATGCAATCATTATAAAGGTCCTAAATATAGGGAGCCCTGATCTTTCAATTGGCGAGAGAACTTCGTTTGTTTTATGAATTCTGTCGAGGATTATGCCAGACGATGGATGAATTGTGAAGGGGAAGACCGAACACTTTGTCAGAATCGATTAAGTGTTTTCGAAAAAAAAAAACGAAGAATCGCGTCAGAAAGATAAAAGGTAATAAGTGACTCATATATTCTTTCGTTTTTACGAAATCGGAAGTCATAAAAGAATATGATAAACTACATGGTTCCAGCAGACAATGCTTGTATCAATGTTCGTCTTTTTAAGGAGGGATTCTTCTCATAATTCTAGTATTTAAAAATTAATGAAATTTTCATAGATTCAAGTAGACATTATAATTAAGTGATGGGATCAATTAGATTAAATTTGACCGTTTTATTTTAAAAGCAAGGTCAGGTCAAGGTCATTATCTTTCTCCTTGACCGTAAGAATAAAAAAATAACTGTTGCCAATCATGCGATGCCTACTTCTATTTCAAAAGATTAAATATTTTTCTTTTTGCATAAAAAGATATTACCATATAGGGTCTATCAGATGATACTACCAAATTGACGTAAATAATTTAACTAAAATAGATATTGGCTAATCCGAATTTCCTCTTTTTTTTCTAAGATTTTAGGATATATTAGTTATTTCTGTATGCTTCGTATATTTAAATTTTTCTTATTTTTACATATGGTAAAGTAGTCATATACAGATACAGATTGATACAAAAACAAAAAGTTTTGACCGTCTACTAAGAGAGAAAAAAACACCTTTTACGCAGTTTTTGCTCAAATCTGTATTTAGATTGGAAGCTTTTAAAAGTTAACAAAATTGTAGTTTGTTTGGGAAATCATATTTATTTGATATATTTTAAAACTTCAGTCCATTATTATTAATTTTATTTACATTTGAAATTTTCTTTAATCCTTTGATTGTTAACTAAATTCATTGTTCTATAGTAATTTTGAGAAGCAGAAAAGGAGATATTTTCATACGCCGCCGTTCCGCCAAAAATATAGTCCCTGCTAGATTTCAAACTCAATTTACAATTTTTATTTTAAGTTGTACAATTATGTCGAGGAAAGAAAAATATGATCTTTTAAATCCCTTACATCTAAATATTTAAGACATATAAGCAAATATACTTTGAATATTTCATCTAGTCAGAAACCAGACAAGAATCCATCCTCAAGGCTCATTATTACAACTGAATTTTAGAGGAACTTGGTTTTAATTCTAAATCTGGAAATCAGACTTATAGTTCACTTTTTAAGGATGAAATTCTTCAAAATCACATTTAAGTCTTTAAAACTTTTAACATTAAAGTCAACAAAAATGAAGTCGATCTACCCTACTATACTGGATTTCTCAACGTCATAAAAATCCATACAAACAAAGATAATTTCCGGGTCCAGCAACTGTTCTACAAATCCCCAAAAAATATTTTAATTGCTGTAAATTAAGGCTTTTTGATATCATAGACAACTGTTTCTTTAATGAAAATGGGACTGGAAATTTTCATATTTTGTGAGTGGTCATCTACAAAATTACTTGGTATAAAATCACTCTGATTCTACAAGTACTCAGAGGTTGATTTTAAAAGGATGCCGGAGTTCCTTATTAACAATATCTACATGTGTGTAGTCTTTGAAGACCGGGTCTTCCAACAATCAGTTGAAATTATGATGGGAACTCGCTGTGCTCCTTTATTAGCCGACATGTTTTTATATTTCTATGAAGCAGAATTTATTCAAAAACTTATACTTGAGAAGGAAAAACACTTGCTATGGCTTCAAGTCAACATTCAGAATATATCGACGATGTTTTATTAATTAACAGTAGATACTCGTACTTCCACTCATATGTCGACTCGATATATCCCAATTAACTCAAAATAAAAAGACACCAAATAGCCTGCCACATCTTTTTTCATATTTGGATGCATTCCTGATAATAGATGATAAGGGCCAACTAACAACTAAACTGTATAACAAATGAGATGACTTCAGCTTTTCCATAGCCAACTTTCCTTAAGTATGTACATGCAGATATATTCCAATATCATCTGAATATGGTGTTTATGTCTTCTATCTTACTCGATACTCAAGAGCATTCTCTGAGTATGATCAAGTTTTAAACCGATGCAGGCTACTGACCAATAAATTGATGTTACGAGGATTTCAACAACCTCGTTCAAAGTCAGCATTTTGTAAATTCTTTGGTCGTTACTGGTATAATGACCTCGTTAGCAAATACAACCTATCATAGTGTTATAATTTTACTGCCATATTTCATATCAATTGCTAGGCTTTTGTTTTTATATTAATTTTGACTATGGAATATTCCGTTACCTGTTCATTTTCCGGGGCTCTGGTTTTTTTTTGTTTTTTTTTTTTTAGATCGATCACTTTTCTTTACCTATTCATATGTGCACCTCTTACCTTAGAAAAAGACGTTAATGGTAATCTTACAACAAAGCTTTATGATAAACGTGATGACGTTAACTTTTCAATCGTCAAGTTCCCTTACTTATCCAGCAATAAACCCTTATCACCTGCATATCTCAGTTCATTTGATAAGCAAGAGCAAGAACAATTTCTAAAAAGAGGTAAGTTATTGACAAAAAAGTTGATGAAACAAGACAGTCGCATTTAAAGTCATCATTTCGTAAGTTCTATGGTCGATACAATGGCCTTGTCAGCAAATACAATTTATCATTAAGTCAAATGCTGACTGATGTTTTTCATATTAATTTTTAGGCCATTTTTACACACTGAATTGTCGACGGATTTTTCCGTTATTTTCCGATCATGACAAGGAGCACACGGCGGGTGTGACCGGTCGGCAGGGGATGCTCACTCCTCCATGGCACCTGATCCCATCTCTGATGTCTTAGAGGTCCGTGTTTGCTCTGCTCCTATTTTGTAATGTTTAATGGACTTTTGAGCTCGAATACTGTTCGTTATCTTCACATATTTCATTCATTAGATATACGCGATGACATTTGCTTGAATAAAAGAAATCAAGACGTATCATTATAGAGACTTACAATATATATAGAATATGAACCAAGGAAATGATAGTCAAGATCCCCAAGAAAGGAGCTCTAAATAATTGTAACAACTGGAGAGGGATCACCTTGCTGTCTGTGCTGAGTAAGATCCTGAATAAAATAAAGAGTATGATAGTGGACAAGTCACTTAGGAATATAACAAGCTGGCTTCAGGAAGGGGCGAGATCTGCATATTCTGATGATCTTTGCACTCCGTAGCATCATCAAGCAGTGCACAGAGTGGCAGCGACAACTGTATGAAAATTTTCGTACACAGAGACAGCCTCTGGAACATCTTACGACACTATGGCAGTCTATTGGTACAAGAGTTTTTACAACTTCAGATGCATCATAGTGAGTAGCCACACCGCCTTTGGTGTCAAGACCGGCGTCAGACAAGGATGTTCTCTTTATCTTTGTCATTGATTGGGTTAAGAAAAAAACAACAGAAGACACTCCAAGAGGAATCCACTAGACCCTCTTCTCAACGTTGGAAGACCTGGACTTTGCAGATGATTTGAGATTGCTATCACACACCCAGGTGCAGGAAAAGACAGATAGTTTAAATACCTTTGGACGACAGGTGGGATGGAGAATCAAGAAGACAGAAATAATGGTCTAAACGTGGATGCACCTGCTCCTGTGAAAGTGAATGGAACAGATCTTCAACAGTTTTACCGATCTCAGCTGCAGTATCAAGCCTGAGGCACAAAGGAAGACATTTGCAGCAGAATAGGAAAGGCCAAGAGTGTTTTCAGGGGCATGAACAATGTCTGGCGATCAGCACCGACACCGACACCAGCACCAAGTTAAGTTATATCAGAACTGCGTTGTATATCTACACTCCTATATATGCTACAAAACGACAGAAAGCGACAGGATATTTTGATAATTTTTCAAAATGGCAGACGCTTGAGAATAGCTTATCAAGAATTCTGCCAAAGATCTCGACCTTTAAGATGTGACCTTTGGTCCACATGCATTCTGACGCACGTTTAGGTCATGGGCAAGAATACTCTATAGCGATAAACTTTACTCCAGTAAACGATTTCAAAATTAAATCCTGAACTCGTTTACAACTTCCATTGTCTGATTACATTGGTCTTTGGTGGATATGACACTAATATAATCTGGAGTGAAGACTAACACCAACATTTATAATGAGCATGAAGTAGGGTCCATGACTGCTTGATGAAAAATATGCCCTATATTTTCATAAAGATGAAAAGGGTGTAGATAATAAACAGTTATCATACTCAGATCCTATAGAAATGGGAAACATTTCAAAAATATGGACCCCTGGGATCCCAGTGATGGGATCGGGTGCTGAAAATGAAAGAACATCCGTTGTCGACCAGTCACACCCCCCACGGCCCTAGTCAAACACTGGTCTAACAATTGGTGTGAAACATTTCAGTCGACCAAACTATAGGTTGTCCTTGCAAATAAGGTCATTTCAAGGACCACAGGGTTTTCAAAAAACAAAATGCTGCTTTAAAGGTTGAAAAGCATGTTTGTATATATATATATATATATATATATATATATATATATATATATATATATATATATATATATATATATATATATATATATATATATATATATATAAATATAAAATACTTTTATGGAAATTAGTTGAATCTGATTCGTCGAGAAACATTTGTTAAAAAACACTATTACCCGCTGAATAATGGAGCTAGCCACGCCCTCCAGCGTAGCAACAGTTAACATTGCTTGACGACGTGTGGTATTCCAAAAAATATTGACTGTGCAGAATTTATGCGGGCAAGGTTCACTGTAATATGTATTTGTATAAAACATTCAGTATAATATGATATATATCGCATTTAGTTGAGTGTAACATTGAAAATTTTCACCCCTCAAAAACCATTGTCAACCTCGGCTGCGCCTCGGTTGACAGTGGTTTTCTTGGGGTGAAAATTTTCAATGTTACACTCAACTACATGCAATATTTATATAGTATATCACAAACAAAATGCAATTGTTTATGCTAGAAATTTTGAGATATTTATGCATATTGAATTTCAATGTTTATTGCATGTTGCTATGGGATAATTTATTGTGAGGTAGAATGATGAGTAAAATCAAATCTTTACGATCATTTATCAACCTCAACTATAACAATGATAGTTAGGAGGGGTGGGCTTGTTCACTATCTTGATCTCGCTTACTAGAGCACATGTTCGTTATCACCAGGAAAACACGTCAATAAACGCATGCAAATATAGTCATGTAATAGACGGGTGGTCATTTAATTATCCTAATCAATAAGGACCATTTAAGGGAATGGACAAGCACTTTCCAAGTAAGTATAGTAATCATTGTCTTTTTCCTGGCTTGGTTTCTGATTTTGAAAAAACACCAGACCGTTCAGTAACAACAGGTTCATATGAGTATACAAGGGTGATCCAGAAATTTTCAAATTTTCTTACAAGTGAGAAAAATAGGAGCTAAAAAAGAAAGAAAAACGACCAAAATTGAAAAACTTATTCGTGTATATAGTTTTCGTTTTAAAGGAAAGGTCCACTTTTTCGGCGGTGGGGTAGGTGGGAGAGATGTTGAAAGCCATTTTCTACGGAGTTTATTGTGTCATTTAAAATAATATTAAACAGTTGAGGGGGGATGTGATTCCTCTGTTGGATCCATTCAAGGCACATGTAGTTTTGGATTTTACTGAATATGAATTAAAATATGAAGCAGTGCTGCTCTGAGGGGGGAAATATTTGAGGAGCAGAGTTATTCTCTTATATTATAAAATAAAACTTTAGAGTAAACACATGAAAAGGAAAATCTTTTTTGTTCCTATCATCAAAAGAATGTGACCGCATGCAGAACCCAGATAGGGTAAATACACACATTGTGTGGCCTTATCTAACCCTTCAAGGTCACGTGGCCATTTGCATGAGTGAAGATACTCAGTATCATTATAGTATTCTACTCTTCTGAAAAATAAGGCATTCTAAACATTGATTTTTTTTTAATCTTGTCAAAAATCTTTTATTTAAATTTTTTGATCTAGTATATATCAGAAATACAAACGGAGAGGAAAAAGAAAGAAAAACAAGACGAAACAAAGATAATATTTTTTTCAAAAAATCATAGAAGAAATTGATCTAGGTGATGTTTTAATTTCATTGTGTGTCATCCCTTAGGATTTCATTGAATGCAAAAGATTTCATTTAATTAAAAAGATTTTATCTAATGAAAAAGATTTTATTTAATGAAGAAGATTTCGTTTAATGAAAAAGATTTTATTTAATGAAAAAGATTTTATTAATGAAAAAGATTTTATTTAATGAAAAAAGATTTCATTTAATTAAAAAGATTTTATTTAATGAAAAAGATTTCATTTAATGAAAAAGATTTTATTTAATGAAAAAGATTTTATTTAATGAAAAAGATTTCATTTAATTAAAAAGATTTTATTTAATGAAAAAAGATTTTATTTAATGAAAGAGATTTCATTGAATGAAAAAGATTTCTTTTAATGATAAAGATTTCATTTAATGAAAAAGATTTTATTTAATGAAAAAAGTTGAATATAACGATAACTGTAAACAATACGAATCGTGAGGGCAAAAACGCGGACCCCTGAAAACGCCGGAGGTGGGATCAAGTGCATAGGAGGAGTAAGCATCCCCTGTCAACCGGTCACATCCGCCGTGAGCCTTCTATATTGATAAGGTAAACAGACTTATCCGTACTAAGTCAAAATTCCAATAAAACAATGGTTAACAATGAGTATGAAACATGTCAGTCAAAATTCGACCCAAAGAATGCTTGTATTTGCAATGTGAGCATAACTATTACGTATTTGCAAAATGCTCTTTAAACGAGACCATTGAAAGTACTGTAAAATCAACTTATTTTTCAGTAGCATGTCTCGGTTTAGAAATTGATTGAACTCGGAACATGCTTTACCGAATCAGCTGGGAGACAAACACCGTAGCCAGGTGAAAGCGGAATATAACTACAAAAATAGTGGGAGTTGATGATCGAAAAGCTGATGACATCCCGTTTGTCATATTTAGTTGTAAGATGGCCATTAACGTCTTAAGTGAGTAAAACATCCAAATATGGAACAGCTAAGGCAAACTCTGTGATGTCTATTCTTTAGAGTTATTTATATTTCCCACTGTTTCCTCTGTGATAACTCTTTGAAAGTTAAGTGTGTTGATTTCTCGATATTTAATATTTACAACTGACTATAAATTTCGCCAAGTTAAAGGTCAAGTGCTTAATATGTTATTGTGTCTGAGTCATTGGGCGGGGTCTATGGAAATTGACAGGAATGCCTCGTGTATTTCATATCTATTAGACACCTTTTTAAATTTATATTTACATTTTTATTTCACATATAAATTTAGATATAAGGAATCCTTATACAGTGATTCCTTATATCTAAATTTATATGTGAAATAAAAATGTTTTCATTTTTCAAAGAGTTATCACAGAGAAAACAGTGGGAAATATAAATAACTCTAAAGAATAGACATCACAGAGTTTGCAATATCCAACAAACTAGAAAGTGATTCCTTAAATATCAAGTCATCAAAAGAATGAAAATATCTATTGTTCATTGATCAAACAAAATATATTTTGTTGTCAAATAAAAGGCCACAGCAAGAGTTTTCGACATATTGAAAAATTTGAAAAAAAATTGCTTTATAAGAATATAAAACAGATCGGCTAATAAAGGCCCATAAAATTTGCAACAGATTGTTGGAGGTCCTGATCTCGAAAGACTACATATTATATATTTCAATGGGGAAGTCAAGCATATTTCAATATCACCTTCAGAATACTTTTTATTTAGATTTAGAATGATTTGTAACAAAGTAATTCTGTAGATGACAAGTCACTTGATATGAAAATTTCCCGAGTTCTATTTTTATTGAATTGAAGTCTATGGAGTTGAAACTAAAAGTGAAATTATACTTTGAAAAATCTGCATTGGCTTCTATGCAGAGTTTGCCTTTTAAAAGAAGTGAGCATATTTGAGAATAATCAACAAAAATGAAAGAAGTTAATTACTGTTACTAGAAATCTGGAATGTAAATCACTGATTGGTTATGATTGTTGTGGCAGATTATCCCGATTTTTGAATGATATCGGAACAGGCATTTACATGCAGGATACATCTTTTTGTTTTGTGTTAAATACATGTAATCTTCTACCAATATTTTTTTGTATGAATACGTTTTAATTTGTATGATTCAAAATTGTTACAGACATTAGATAAGTATGCATTTCAGAAGTTTTTTCAGCTAACAGGTATTTCTTTTTGTTTTGTGTTAAATACATGTAATCTTCTACCAATATTTTTTGTATGAATACGTTTTAGTTTGTATGATTTAAAATTGTTACAGACAGTAGATAAGTATGCATTTCAGAAGTTTTTTCAGCTAACAGGTATTTCTTTTTAATGAAAACTTCGATGAATTAATCAATGTAGCTAAGATTCAAAAGTATTTTAGATTTTGCAGTAGTTGCGGGAGTTTTTTCTCTCCTAAATATGATGCTGATATATGTTGATTACAATCCATTCATTTAAATGTTGATTTATTTTTAATTGTAATATTTAATGCTCCAATCAGTCCGTCTACAACTGTAATACTGTGATTGAATTCAAAATTGTGTGGCAGGTTAAACGGGTTCAAACACTTTTTGATCAGCTTAATCTTGAAATGTATTTAGATTACATTTCAAAATTTAAAGTCACGAAATAAATCCATACGTATATAAATAAATACTTGACTTATTTGTACGTTCAAGAATTGATAAAAACAGATGAGAATATTGAAAAAGTAAGATAAGAAACATGAACGTGTTATCTATGAAAAAAAAAATTCGGTCACCAGATAAACTTAGCTGTTGTCCGCGTTGTGTGTGGATCATTTTCTTTGGCCTATTAACCGTAGAAATCATGTCACAAATCATCCAGGGCTAAGAGAAATTTAATAAAAAGTTTAAACAGAAATGAGAGCGTCTTTCAGAAACAGAAAATTGAGTAGCATATACATGTATATCATTCAAAAGTTTAATTTAGAATCAATATTACAGTGGGGGGAGAATTTATTTAGCAAATGTCGAGTAGCTTTTATTGACATTTGTATTTATCACTGTCCGAAGGGAGTAGGGGTTATATTAAGTATGTCCGAAAGTTTTAGTACTTTAATGTCATATATGGCGTATTTTTGATAAGTTCAGATATCCAAAATGAGAAATATCTTTCTATTTGATTTATTACTTTATATAAAGATAGGACTTTTCTGTAAATTACACAATCTAAATCAACCGAGTTTCAAAGATATAAAAAAAAATTAAAACAATAACCGATTTATTTGCCGACTCCACATTTAAATAAAAGACACATTTAAAGTCAATTTAATTATAGAAATGTGAGGTTATTCAAGTTCAAAATTGGTGAAAAAATTCAATTTGAACGTAAATAACATTATATCATGTATATCTACACTCAATCTCGTATCATCATTTTTTTTTAGCTCAGATACGCCATATATAGCTTTAAAGATAAATGTATTACATTAACTATTTCAAAAACAGACAATCAAGCCTTTCTGTGAATTGAAGATTCAAATGTGATCAAACAATAAATTCCAGATGCAGTGTTTACAAACATGTTTAATTAATATGTAAACATAAAAAAAATGCTTCCTTGGTTTGTAAGTGTGTTATATATTTTTTAGCAATATTTTATACATTAAAGGGGGATATTATAAATATAGGATATCCCATGATTTGTGGTTGGATATGTTTTTTATTTAACGTGTTGTGTGTGCTTTAAAAACTCACAAAAATCACACAACTCGTTGGATAAAAATTATATCCAACAACAAATCATGCGAGATTCTTTTTATCACATGTTTTATACATCAGTATCAATGATTTACATTGTTTTCATATATGAATCCACACAATTTCACTTCATTACTTTCACACAAAACCCATTGTGACGTCACAGCATTGGGATATGAAAAAAATATCCAATGAGTAATATCCATGGGATAAAGAAGCAAACATGTGATAAATAAAGATAATTTATTGTTTATATTCATGTATGAATTATTCACGTATGTTAAATATTGTATGACTTTTCAACACTATATACAACTATTCCTCACGATAAATTAAAGAGCATATTTTTTGAAATCGTAGACAATAAAAATGGAACTCGCAAATCATATCAAGTGATTAATCATCTAAAACATTGTTAAAATCCACACACAAGTACTCTGGGGTTGATATTAAAAAGATGCACGAGTTTCTCAATGACAATATCTATGTAATCTTTGGACAACAGGTCTTTCAACAATCTGTTAAAATTCCCATGGGTAATAATTGAGCCTCTTTATTACCTGACCTGTTTTGTATTCTTATAAAGTAGAATTTATTTGAAATGACGTGACCTTCAATCATTTAAATGTATCAATGACTTTTTGTTCAATGAGCAATATTCATTTTCATTCATTTTTTAACTTGATATGTCTGATCTTGATAAAAAATTATGATGGTGTAAATGTCTACCAGCTGATTCGATACACAAGAACATGCTTTGCATACGAACTATTTCAGTTACTAACAAATAAGTTGATGAGACATGTATAACAACAATTTCGTTTAAAATCAACATTTCGTATATTCTATGGTCGATTTAATACATTGTTTCTTAATACAACCGTTAAGACTAGTTGAAAATTGACTATTTTGATACAAATTGGTAGGCATTGATTTTCAAACTTAATTCTCTGTGTATATTCAATCAAGACAAAGGCTCAAGACGGAGAATGCTTACTCCTTCATGGTACCTGATCCCACCCCTCATGTTTTCTACTAGGGACTATTCTTTGGGGATATGAGACAAACAAATGTGGATCAACAATACAAGTTATGATACCTGTTTTTGTGATGTCAAGTTTCGTTCTTCATCTATGTGGTTTTTCATATTTGTACACATTTCCCCTGAAATGGGGAAAAGCATGGTGTTCATAAAATGTATCTTTCATCCAACTATGCATTACAATTATGGTTGAAAAGGCTCAATGATTCTGGTAAAGAACTATGAATTGTTTTATAATGCTCATTACTTCTGTGACCTAAAATGGAAAAAATAGATGTAACAATATATCAATAAAAATATCTATATTTTTGTTTCTAGAGAAATCCGCTCGTTTTCGATCGATATCTGAGACCAATCCAGTTTTCACAGTGGAAGCAGAGATAGACAAAGTCAAAGATTCTGGTGATTTATCCCCACCGACTGAAATCGACACAAACTATTTACACCCTAATGCCAACTCAGGTACGTTAAGGGGGAACTATGTCGTTCTACGTCAAAACAGCTGTGTTTGACGTCACAGAACTCTTTTCTTATGTACCGTTGAGAGGGTTTGCAGTTGACCTTTGCATAGCTGCAGAACTGTAGCGTTATTATACCCCACGCAACAAGTTGGTATAATGTTTTTGACCCGTCCGTCAGTCAGTCAGTCAGTGTGTCAATCAGTCAGTCCGTCAGTCCTGTTTTTTTTGTCAGCGCAACTCCTCTTAAACCGCTGCACAGAATTTCGTCAAACTTTGCAGATATTTAGGACACAATGTGTAGATGTGCATATTACCAGATAATTCCGATTCCTTTATTTTTTCTGGGAATTTCGGCACTTTTCAACTTAGATTTTTGGCCATATCTTGAAAATAGAGATGAACAGTTTGTCAGCGCAACTTCGCTTAAACCGCTGCACAGATTTTCGTCAAACTTTGCAGATATTTAGTACACAATGTGTAGATGTGCATATTACCAGGAAATTCCGATTCCATTTATTTTTCTGGGAAGTTCGGCACTTTTCAACTTAGATTTTTGGCCATATTTTGAATATAGAGATGAACAGTTTGTTAGAGCAACTCCTCTTAAACCGCTGCACAGAATTTGGTTAAACTTTGCAGATATTTAGTGCACAGTGTGTAGATGTGCATATTACCAGGAAATTCTGATTCCTTTATTTTTTCTGGGAATTTCGGCACTTTACAACTTAGATTTTTGGCCATATCTTGAATATAGAGATGAACAGTTTGTCAGCGCAACTTCGCTTAAACTGCTGCACAGATTTTCGTCAAACTTTGCAGATATTTAGTACACAATGTGTAGATGTGCATATTACCAGGAAATTCCGATTCCATTTATTTTTCTGGGAAGTTCGGCACTTTTCAACTTAGATTTTTGGCCATATTTTGAAAATAGAGATGAACAGTTTGTCAGAGCAACTCCTCTTAAACCGCTCCACAGAATTTGGTTAAACTTTGCAGATATTTAGTGCACAGTGTGTAGATGTGCATATTACCAGGAAATTCTGATTCCTTTATTTTTTCTGGGAATTTCGGCACTTTACAACTTAGATTTTTGGCCATATCTTGAATATAGAGATGAACAGTTTGTCAGCGCAACTCCTCTTAAACTGCTGCACAGAATTTGGTCAAACTTTGCAGATATTTAGTAAATAGTGTGTAGATGTGCATATTACCAGGAAATTCTGATTCCTTTATTTTTCTGGGAATTTCGGGACTTTTCAACTTAGATTTTTGGCCATATCTTGAATATAGAGATGAACAGTTTGTCAGCGCAACTCCTCTTAAACCGCTGCACAGAATTTGGTCAAACTTTGCAGTTATTTAGTACACAGTGTGCAGATGCAATACTAGGAAATTCCGATTCCATTATTTTTGCCTTAAGAGTTTTGCCTATTATTGAAGAAATTTTCCAGCTAGTTAATAATGAAATCCAATGGAATCAGCTTTTGTAATGAAATTTTTTGTGAAATATTTTATGACCTTAAAAGACCCCTGTTGATTTTGAGATCAAAATATTAATGATTTAACACACACACACAAAATCTTGGATAGTTCTCACACACACCCCTCTCAAATTGGTGCTTTGCCTTAAATAATTTCATAAGTACAGCATATAAACAAATTCATATGACTACATCATAATTTTGTTTCCATCAATTATTTAAATGTGTAAATTGTCATGTGTTGGACATGGACTTACACTCATTAACAAATCGAAATCACTGAGGAATTTAAATAACAGTTTGTCAGCATAACTCCTGCACTGAATTTCCTGAAACTTTGTAGGTATTTCAGACATAATGTATAGATTTGTATATTACCAAGAAATTTTGATTCCATCATTTATCTAGAAACTTCAGCCCAATTAAATTTGTAACATACAAAGATTTGAATGTCCTTATATGCAAGAAGTTTTGATGTAATAATTTTTTTGCAAGTAATGCCCCTTTTTGAATTATACTGTGTATTTAAAATGCACTGTGCCATTCATTACTTGTTGCATTGTCGAGTTTCGGGGGAGCATGGGGTATGTGAGCTTGCTCAATTTTTCTTTCAGGGTTATATATATAGTCTTTGACCATGACGCTACGGATCCCGTAAAGCAAATACGGTGCAATTTACGGAGCAAGATTTTCTGCGCACAGTTGGGTAGAATTTCTCCACTTTCCAGCATTGTTCAATCAACTACCTTTCACTCTCTAATTCCAGACGTATATTTTATTCAATCTGTATATTTTATTCACCTCCTAACCCTTTATAATCGTCTCTACAGACCAATAAACTCGTTTGTTTTGATTTTTTGTCGGATGGCAGAAAATTCAAAACAACCGGGTTTATTGGTCCGTAGAGACGATTATAAAGGGTTAGCAGGTTGGTAATGGGATATGTCTAGAATTAGGCAATGAAAGGTAGTTGATTGATCAATGCTGAAAAGTGGAGAAATTCTCGCCATCTTGCGCCTTAAATTGCACCGTATTTGCATTACGGGATGCCATTATTTATGGCATATTGTAACTGTCTTGGTCAAACTTCAAGGTCAAGTGGTCAAAAATCATAGCATATTTAAAAAGGTCTTGCCACAGGTTAAATTTTTGAAAAGTAGTTTAAACTAAAGGTCAAAGTCACGGGGTCAAAAACCATACTACAATTAGAAAGGTCTTGTAACAGGTAATGTACTTGTGTAATATGAAAGCCCTACATTTTCTCATTGAAATTTTATAACCAATTTAAAGTAATGTAAAAATTTTTGAAAAGTAGGTCAAACTTCAAGGTCAAGGTGTCAAAAATCATAGCACATTTGGAAAGGTCTTTCTACAGGTAATGTACATGTCAAATATGAAAGCCCTATCTCTTCTTAATCAAAAGTTATAAGCAACGATTAAATTTTTGAAAAGTAGGTCAAACTTCAAGGTCACGGGGTCAAAAACCATAGTGCATTTAGAAAGGTTAAGGTCACGGGGTCAAAAATCATAGTATATTTAGAAAAGTCTTGTCACTTGTAATGCATATGTGAAATATGAACGCCATATCTCTTCTCATTCAAAAGTTATGACCAGGGTTAAAGTATTTGTGACAGACGGACAGACTGACAGACGAATGAGATTTAATGTCTCCTCGCTTTTGCGGAAGCGGGGGACAATAACAGTTATGGCAAAGATTATAGCTTCTCAAAAACATCAAGATCATGAGGTCAAATATCATGATACAGACCGAAAGGTCTTGTCACAATGCACATGTGGAAAAATATATATATAAAAAAAAAAACAGAGTATACGATGGGAAAGGTCTTGAAACAGGTAATGCACATATCAAATGTAAATGCCATATCTTCTCTACATCAAAAGTTATCAGCAATGTCAATTAGGTCAAACTTCAAGGTCATGGGGTTTAAAATCATAGTACATTTGGAAATGCTTGTCACAGGTAATGCACGTGTGAAATTTGAATGCCCTATGTTCGCTCCTTCAAAAGTTAGCAACACTGATAAAATGTTTGAAAATTAGATCAAACTTGAAGGTCAAGGTAAGGGAGTCAAATGTCATAACACATTCGGAAACATTCTGTCACAGGTAATGCACATGTCAAATAAAAAAGCCCTATCTTTTCTCAATCAAAAGTTTTAAGTAAAGAAAAACTTTTTGAAAAGTAGGTCAAACCTGAAGGTCAAGATCACGAGGTCAAAATCATAGTATATTTAGAAAGGTCTTATCACTGGTAATGTACATGTCAAATATGAAGCCCTATCTTTTCTCATTCAAACAAAGATAAAATTTTTGAAAAGTAGGTCAAACTTAAGGTCAAAGGGTAAAAAATCATAGTATATTTGGAAAGGTCTAGTCACAGGTAATATACATGTGAAATATGAAAGCCGTATCTCTTCTCTTTCAAAAGTTATGGCCAATTTAATGTTATGTTAAATTTTTAGAAAATTAGGTCAACACTCAAGATCAAGGTCATGGGGTCAAAAACCATAGTATATTTGGAAAGGTCTTGTCACCGGTATTGTACATGTGTAATATTAAAGCCCTATCTTTTCTCATCCAAACAGAAGTTATGGCCAATTTAAAGTAATGTCAACATTTTTTTGATAATTAGGTCAAACTTCAAGGTCACGGGGTCAAAAACCATAGTATATTTGGAAGGTCTTGTCACAGGTAATATACATGTGAAATATGAAAGTCCTAACTCTTCTCTTTCAAAAGCTATGGCCAAGGTTAAAGTTTTTGTGACAGACTGATATACGGACAGACTGACAGACGAATGAGATTTAATGTCCCCTAGCTTTTGCAAAAGCGGGGACAATGATCATTATATAATTTATCATTAACCCTTCCAATTTTATTTACCTTTGTGGTTTTTATTATGGATACAGATCAATCTGAGACTGACAGCGGATACGAGAGTTGTTTGTCCTCGAGAAATGCTTCCGCTACCTGTAGTCTTCCGCAGTCCAGTGTTTCCAGGGCCGACTCACTCAAATCCAGCCCCAAACCAACCGGTACGACATGTATTATTGATATTCTTATATACATGTATATATATCGAATTCCAAATTGTTTTTGAGAGGTCTTAAAAGGCTTCGGTATTTTTTTTTTTTTTTTTTTGAAATAATAAAATAGCGAACTTACTTGGAGAATAAGATTTAAGAAAATAACCTTTCTACAATGTATATAAATTGTGTATTTTTGGGATTTAACTTTAAGTATACTTATGATTTGACCTAGATTAGTATCTATAGCCAAAGAATTCATCTTGTCTGTAAGTTTCGTACGCTATCCTGGTATATGTTCTGGACTCTCTGAGACAAAGTCTCAAGCAACATTGTCTTAAAAAGTTAAATATGACGTCTTTTCCTACATGTAGTACATGTATATTATTAGTCACGTGGTTTTATTATACAGATACATATAAAACAAAAGAAAAAAAAATCTTTCTTTTTTGTGGATTTTTCATTTGAACACATTGTAAATTTGTAGTAGAAGAAAAATTTATAAAACAAAAAGTAATAAAAATTCCGGGGGTAGGGGGTCCTGTCTACAATCACTTTGTTCGGGTAACCAGAATTTTACGGGCCCAAGCAAGACGGTTCCCTTATTTGTAACGAAAATGTTGAACGACTTTACAATATAGAAGTGCCACAAAAAATGTATCTCCCCCCCCTCCCCCAGTTTGCAATTATTAAATATTTAGGATGAAAATAAGAAAGGCATGTGTTAGTAAGTACACATGTATAAACTAAAATTCTAAATTAAAAAAAACAAATTCTTAACATATTTCTGAAGTAACCATATTTTGAGAAAGGTTGTTAGGGTGGGATAATTTCCGGCATGCTATAATGCATACCACACAACAATTTCCTGTCTTTGGTACAATCGTCGTATACTTCCTTTCATAATGTAATTAAAAAATAAGAATGTCAGCAATCTTTTGTAGACTTTCTTAAAGTTTGCATCCGTTTTGCAGAAAATATACGCAAATACAACAAAGTTTGCAAAAATGTTGTTCATGATAGGTGGGCGAAGAATATCAAAAAATTCTGAGGACCTGTCTGAACTTTTGCCCGGAAGTCCTGACTTTCTCAGAGCCGGAAGTCCAGAAAATCTCAGAAAAGGGGTTATCAGAAGATGTCCTACAGATGTTTGCTACTCACCCGCCCTTTGTGAGAAATTTAAACGAGGTAAAATAAATTTTAAAAAAAAATATCAAAGTCAATGTCTCTTTTTCTATATTACAATAAAATTACCTTTTTGTGGAAAAATGAATAGAATATAATTATGTCGAATAGAAATTTCTTAAGGTGTAATTTCACTTTTAGATCTAGAGCTTAAATATGTACTACATAAATATTTTTATTTAAATAAATGGTATAAGCTAGTGTTTCTTCTTTGTTCGTTTTAAATATCAATATCTGATAAAATATAAAATTTAAGTACACTTGTTTTGATTTATCAGGACCCTCTCTGGGCTTCAGACATAGTTTTCAGAGAGAACGGAGTTATTCTTCATGCTCCAGTGCAAGCGGTACCGACGGGGTCAATATTAGTCTCCATAACATCATTGGCAAAAAAGGAACCGGAAAAGGACAGTTCCGGAATGCTACCTCTCTTTCGCATGTCAGTTCCGGATCTATCATAGTAACAGATATCATAAACTGTAGGGTAACACTATTTCACATGAGTGGACGTGTTGTTAATGAAATCAGCACTGGGCCTGGTTCCGAACCTTGGTCAACCGCTGTGTTACCAAATGGTAACTTTGTTGTATCCTTGCAAAAACCAGGTTCTCTAGCGATATTTGATGCGAAGGGAGAATATATTAAAGACATCGCCGGCCACCTGCTGGTGAAACCATCTGGGGTAGCAACCGATAGAAAGGGTAGAATAGTTGTCAGCGACGTCAACACTGACTCTGTTTACATACTTGATGAAGACGGCGAAGTTTTGAAAGGCTTGGGACAGGAACCGGATGTGCCCCTGTCTTTTGAAGAACCTCGATATGTTGAGGTCACGTGTAATGATAAGATTCTAGTCTGTGATTCTGGCAAGCACTGCGTAAATGTGTTTGACTCCGATGGAAACTTTCTTCACAAATTCGGATCTTATGGACAAGATTCGGGGCAATTTCGCTTCCCCTATGGAATCACGTCAGATTTTGAGGAGAATATATACGTAGCAGATCACTACAACAATCGAGTATCGATGTTCTCAATTTCCGGGGAATTCCTCTGCCATATTTTAACGCCTTGTATGAAACTTAAGCGGCCTCAGGGCCTTGATATGTGGGATGGAATGGCAGAGTCGGTCCTGTTTGTGACCCACGGAGAAATGAAGGCACAGGAAGTCGTGGCCTTCAAAATCATAATGGGTTCAAAAAATAGATTCAAGAAATCAATGGAGGTTTATATCTGACATGTTCTAGTTGACTTTGTAAGAAGGAGGTTAGAAGCAAAATTTTAAATTCCTACATAAAATATTTAGAGAAATCAGAATTATACCAGCGTGATGTTATAGAAATCCCAACAATATGTGAACGTTTTAATTGCTCGAACGAGAATACCACTATTACTGTAATATAAATCAAGTTACAGGAACGCCAAAGTGTAAAAAGACTCTCTTGTAAATGTGTTTGTACATAGAAAAGTTTTTTTATCTTAATGTTTATGATAATATATATTATACGTAAATATTGTAAGTATTGTTCTAAAGACATTATTGATTAAATTACCTGTCTTTTTTATAATGTATTCATAGCATTGAAATGTTGAAAATTATTTTAAAGTTCAATAACAGCGCAGCCTTAGCAACTGATTATATTCCAAGTATTAATCTAAAAGCCTGTATGAAAGTTTGTTACCGCGGCTGTAACACCTTTACAGTGATTTTTATTTAAATCAAACAAGGAGAGTAAATTTTGCATGATGATGTTTAATTCGATAAAAACAAACATGTAAATAGCACCAACCACATTGTATAAATGTTATATGAATGCAATTTGTTCTATCCCCTACCCCCTGCCCGGATTGTGTTTAAGGACAATGCGAATGCCGCTAAGCCACGCCAAGATTCTCTACAAGTAGGCTCTATCTGGTTCACCGGAAGTACAAACCCATGTGACCCAGTATCACGAAGTTCAATTGTGTATGCGTATTTCACTCCAGCTCCACCCTTGACCCAGTCGTCAGAACCACCAGCCGCTGAATCTGAATTTAAATAAAGTTTAAAAGTTTAAATACCTTTAGTATGTAGCAGCTACATTACAACTATTTTTTACACTTAGTAAAATCGTTCAAATCTCTACGCGCAAAAGAGACTTATTTTTTGACTGCGGAGACTTACATAACACGTTTGTTGATGAGCCTACCAAGTAGGTGGTCCCATACACTTCTCCAAGAGCAGCGGTCCCAGTCTTAGCAGCAGCATCCTATATCAACAATTGAAATATTTGTTTAAAATTAATTTTGCTTCAATAATGAAAAAATGTGAAGATAACGAACAGTGATCAGTCTCAAAGTTCATTTAAACACTACAAATTATGAGCAGAGCCAGTATGGACTTCTGAAAACAGAGGTTGGATCAGGTGCCATGGAGGAGTAAGCATCCCCTACCGACCGATCACATCCGCCGTGTTCTCCCTTCCATGATCGGGTAAAATAACAAATGCAGATGAAATAGTAGAGGAAAGATATATTTAGGAGTCTTGGATACATCATATAACAAGATGTATTTGTGAAACACTGATGCCCCCGTATGGCAACTTATATCAAAGGTTAAACTTTCTCAAAGGCAAATCAATTATGTTGGTACCCAAAGTAAGGTCTTGTCCCGAGAAATATACCTGTGAAATATGAAAACCCTAGCAGTAACCATTGAATAAAAGGTTAAAGTTTTTTCAAAGTATGTCAAACATCAAGATCAAATGGTCAAAATTTATGGTGCCCAAGGAAAGACCTTCTCCCAATGAACAGGTGAAATACGAAAGCCGAAGCACCATTCGTTCAAAAGTTCTGTCCAAGGTTGAAGTTTTTCAAAAATAGGTCAAACTCCAAGGTCAAAGTCAATGGATTACAATTGTTAGTATCCAAAGCTTGTCACAAGGAATTGACATGTTAAAAATGAAAGCCAGAGCACCAACTGTCCAAGGTCAAAGTTTTCCAAAAGTAGGTCAAACTCCAAGATCAAGGTCAAAGGTTCAAAGTTGTTGGTATCCAAAAAAGGACTTGTCACAAGGATGACACATGTGAAGTATGAAAGCCCTAGCACCAACCGTTCAGAAGTTATGGCCAAGGTTAAAGTTTTCCAAAAGTAGGTCAAACTTCAAGGTCAAAGGTTCAAAGTTGTTACTATTCAAAGGAAGGTTTAAAGGAGGACTTTTATTTGGACAGCCCCTTTTAACAAGAGCTTGTAAAAACATCCTCTACTCTACTGTTTTAAAGAGTCACAGTCAAAAAATTTAAATAAACATATGAAATTTTTTTTATAACAATGCGGAAATATATGCTCAAAGCGTCCTTATTTTCGCGAGTTAGTTCTATTTGGCGTTTATAAGCGAGAAAAAATATTCACAAAGAAGACGGGCGTCTTTGGCGATCATGTGTACGAAACATTTATAGTTTAAATGTCCATAATTTTGTATACCTTCTAATTTCAAAGTCATGTATTCTATAAATAAATGCACTTAGTTTATGACCAAAAAAAATCGAATTACATGTGTTTCAAAGCAATGAAGGTGTCCCTAGTAGTTCATTGTAATGATGTTTGCCTGTACCATGTGTATTCTGGACCGTAAAACTTTAGATATACGAGGGGTGATCAAAAAGTTCGCCAACTAATTGAATTACTTTCTTAAAAGAAATGAAATGGAGTTTTAGTGTTCATTATTTTTTAAAGTAGTCCTCTCCGATTTTAATGCACATCTGCCATTGTTCTGCCCATGCGCAAATCATGTGATCCAGGCGGTCACGTGACATGCTTCGTAGCAGTCTGTTCACGGAAGCTAAGAGATTTTTCCGAGTCTTATATTTCTTACCATGCAAGTAATTTTTTTATAACAAGAACAGACCATCTGTCAAGGATGGCCAAATCTTGCAATAGGATGGGTGGATAAGGATATCTCCTCCCAGAATTAGCATAGCGACCATCACAACCCGAGTCCTCTGTCTCAGGAGCGTCGTTTATTCAATGTGGAAAAAGTATGGCCGCCTTCACTTTTTTTCATATCTCATATGTTTAAAGCTAAAGTAAACGATATTTTAGGGATTTAATAATTATATTATTGCTCAGATATTCAACTATTTTTCTTATTGTAATTTGGCGATCTTTCAAAACAAATTGCTCAACTAAGGACACATCTTTTTACCGGCTTGCTTTCGCTGGGCAACAGAACAAACATCATTTTCAACCATCTCCCCGACTAAAACATTCAATCCAATTACTGATTGAACTTCTGGTAAGTCTTTTGTCTTCGTAAACCTTAAACAAATTATCATATTCTACTGCCAAGGAATTTCCGAGATATACGTTAAACTTTACAGCCGTTCGTTGCTCGAGTACGACTGAGTCAACCATTTTTTGTCACAAGTGACCTACATACTGACGTCATTTTCACATTGTGACGTCACAAACACGGAGCAAAACATTATTTAACATCTGCTATTTATAGAACATGTGTATGGCTATATGTGTGCTTAATTTCATTCTGATCTGAATCGTGGTTTTTGAATTATAGAGATAGTTCGCGAACTTTTTGATCACCTCTCGTATATATAATTTACGTTAGATGTTGCCAAAACATTGATACCTTTTTTCGTTATGGCGGAAAGAATCAGATTTTAAATCATCATCAAAATTACAAATAACTAGTAATAGCACTTCAATACACAAAAACAAGAAAAAGATGCCACTCTGAGTCCCTCTGGTGACAATATTCCTACTCCAGCAATTAGGAGTCAAAGAAATTACACCTTTCCTCTTTTGTCCCGAGTCAATATTGGGATAGTACTTTATAATACGACCATGATTGATAGCATTTAAAACTGCATTGATCACATTTATAATAAAATTTTCAAGTAAGACCTACCAAGTCTTGCCAGTCGGAAGGGAGAGCTGATGTAAATCCCCATGGATACAGCCACATCTGACCATACGCGTGGTACGTCAGATAAGCTAGCATGTTTTGTTTATTGTCTGTGATGAACGTGGAAACCGCCTGACTCTCTTTCTCAGAGAACGCCTGAGAACCAGAATACACATCCGAACACACGTTACTACTTCCGCCGATCGCTGAAATGTAAAGATCATTGCCTTATTAGGAAAGTTATACCTAGTGTAATATATCGCTATTGAACCTAATTCTCGTAAATTATTATCGCTTTAGATGAAAACTTTATTTATTTGTTAATGATTTGGTTCCACACCTAATCAAAGAATGGCCTGGACCCTGAACTTTATATTTTTCTTCCCCTATTTTCTATTTGTTACAAAGAAAAATAATCAAAACTGATTCTTTAGTTTAATAGAAAAAGCTGAATATCAAAAACATGTTCAGAAATTGGTCACTTAGGTGACCTAAAAGAGAACTAAAAATAGAAATTGTTTTTCAATGAAGAAATCTTACATGGATTCCACTGATATCCAAAGTTCCTGTTCAGGTCTGTCCCGAAGCATTTCCTCCGATGCTCTACTCGGTTTTTCCTCCAGAGTCTGTACTATAAATACAGTCAAATTCACTAACGCACGATGTGTATCTATTAGGAGATTTTCTTCCCAGCAACAAAGTGATTAATGTAGTTGTATGTTACGATACTTGTATCTAGTTTTAAATGTTAATATTTTAACTCAGTAATAGATTTATGCCGAATACTGTTCTGTATGAAAAAAAATATATCTGACGTTTAAGGCCCGTTAGGGCTGAAAACTGTCTGATATTAATTTTTTCTTACAGAATTGTATGCGACACATATCGCACTTAAAACATTGCCCTTTAAATTTCGCTTTTGATTTTCCTGAGACAGTCCGATATTTAAAAAAAAAGAAGACAAAATTGCTAATGACCACTGAAGCGATTCTTTCAAGAAGGAGGCTTGAATGAAAAATACTCAGTATTTTTTAATCGACTACACAACTGTAGGTATTTGAAGTACTTGTTTGGAATGGAGAGTGGGGTTGAAATAATATGCACAAAGCTTAATGCAGTGTATTGAATTAGAATGATTTTGGGGGAATGGAAAGGGAAATGCAGATTGGGACTTTGATTTGAACTGAACATGCAGATGCTGAAGGTATATTAATTTTTAATTAGACACTGAGAATAACTTATATGAAGGGTCGTACTTGTAATGGATAATATTGTGATTTACCAGCCAGCTCTAATTTATAAATATTCAATGGTTTCAAAGCAATTAAAGAATCTTCTGATGAATTTTTAAAACATCATTTAAAGTTTAACAAGTTTAATACAAGTTCAAGAGGTCGTGTTTGAATCTTTTTATTTTCTCTCTTCCTATTACAGGATATTCTATTAATTAGAAATTATTTTCTTATTTCCCAATTCTGTTTGATAAATGAATATTTTGTTTTAAAATAATCATTATACACTTGATCAAACAATGCTGTTTGCTAAATAATCACATTTTTATTCCTTTTGTTCAGTAACAATCCAAATGAGCCGATATTACGATTAATATCAGACTGCTTTCTAATATCGGACTGCCACAAGTAAATTTTAGACTGTAAGAACAAAGGAATGATATCACAGCTATGTTTAATAGATGTGTGCAACTATCTGTTTTATTTGTGTGTGGATGCTTTAACTTCTCGTTGAATTTTATATATCTATTAAAAAAAAATTAAATTGAAAACCTTTACTTATTGTTGTGAAAATGTGGAAATAAATACAGTTGTGTATGAAAAATTATACCTACAGTTGTGTGTGAAAATTCATAGCCGTCAGGATTCAGCAGAGGTGCAAAAAACCAGTCAAATTTATTCAGCAACTGTGTAGCATAACCAAACTCGTCTCCATACACCAACTGGATGAAAAAAATATTATTTCATTATTTAACATTTCCTGAAGCTGTATTCATTGAAAACAAAAACTAAATTTGGGCTTTTATATGAAATTGATCAATGAAAGATACAGTGTAGTCATATTTCAATTTAATCACCGTAAAACTGCAGATTTAAAATTTTTAAAATGTTCAATTCGAAGAGAAAAAAATCCAGCCAATAAATTATCATTTGAATAATTACATTTTAATTATTAAATCATGATTGAATATTATAAAAACCAAATATACACAAAAAACTATTGATAAGATTCTCAATAATTATTTAATATTTTATTAAAAGTTGTCCTGGCACGTCAAATATCAAAATCGTGAAAAACGCCTGGAAAGGGTAAGATATTATTGACTATATTTAAAGAATTTCTACGTCATGCATGCGCTTTGATTTTTTTAAAAAAAGGAATGTGTTATTTAAAGTTAAAATAATAGAATTCTTACTTGATTAATGAAATATAACACTGTAGCCGGGGCTATCCACTCACGGGCGTGGATCCCGCCGTCAATAAAAATAGAGGGGCGTGATATACTGTCTCCACGAGTAACCTAGCAAGAGAGGAAAAAAGAATTTTAAATACAAGTAAATTACATAACCAGCTCATCATTTTAGCCGATATTGATAAAAATTTCTTTAGTGTTCACAATAATTTACATAATAATTTTTTTTTTTGGGGGGGGGGGGATTTTTCTGTTGTTGGTTACTTGCAAAATTAAGTTTCAATGTGATCTCTTTTTTATTTTCATGGTTGTTCATTTTAATAACTTCTACTCAGTGTCAAGTATTGTAATCAAATGTCCAATGGGTTAATATTACAATGTACAAACATCTGAGTTATAAAGATAAAACAGAACTGACTTTGAGAACGTTAATTTCCCGTCCCTCTGCGGTGTATCCTATAGTGGAGACGCTAGCATTAACTGTGGACATGGACAATGTCGCCGTTGCTACATCTCTTAAATACTGATTAATCTGAAAAATATGCAAGTGGATGCCCATTCATTCTCAGCAATGTATTTCTAAAATAATTATATAAAACTCAATTTTTTCTTCACAGTGTTCAAAAGATATAATTTTTAATACAAAATGCACATTATTTCAAAAATAGTTCAATTTGTTCTCCTATTGATTGTACTGCTTAATACAATGGTTTATCTCTTGTAGCATTTACATGGTTACATAACAGGTCCGTAGGAAGGTTCGGGGACACCCCCCCCCCCCCTCCTATTTGGAGATTACTTTTCTGCTGTAGTTTTAAGATGAACATTTTCATTAGTAGGCTGCCCCCCCCCCTTTTTTTGAAGAAAAGAAGAGAATTTTTTTTTGCTTTTAATCGTTAAAATGTTTTGTTTAAGAAAACAACGATACGTAAATCTCTGTGGTGGGGAAATTATTAAAATTATAACGAGAAATAAAGATATGTGAATCTTACTGTTGAATATCTGTGATAGGCGAAATGATTAAACCCCTGCTTTCGTCCCTGAGAACTGTATGGTAAGTGAAAACTTCTTTTTATGGAAGACTGTTCTTCATCAACGAGTCTAAAAATCAATAAATATACATAAGAAATAAAAGAAAGCAATAAAAAAAAGTTGATACTAATTTTATATCAAGAATAGAACTTAAAAGAATACACAAATATTAACACAAGAGAACCATGTACCACAAGTCTAACCTGTTACAAACTTTCCCCTGTTGAATTGTTATTAAAAAACCTTTATATAACAACACTCTTATGTTAAACAAAGATCCCAGTTGTGGCCCCATCCTAGCCCTAGGTACCGAAATAGAGCAAATTTGAATTTAATTTACATGGAGATGTTTGCATATTTTGTCTCTTCCAAATGCCCCCCCCCCCCCCTTTAGACACAGGAACATGTATCTATCTCAATGTAAGAAATTGAGGTCTCATCACAGTTCCTAGGGTCACAATTTCAACAAATTGATCAAGAAATGTTTTGAGTAAGGTCCGATAGAAATTCAATCTGGGACATTTAAGGTGAAATTTACTGTGAAATAAGAAGATCCTGATGAAACCATACCAACGGCTAGAAAAAAAGGCAAGTGGAAGACACTTCAGCGAGAATGGAGCTTTCTGTGAAAAGCAAACCTGGCATAAAGGCTGTTTTCGTGCAAAACATTTCTTGATCAATAACTCATAAATTATAATAAAATGGCAAAATTCATCATATCTCTTGTTTGTGCCTTTGTTTAGTAGCATTACATTTATTTCCAAAATGTGTATTTAATTAGTTCTCAAAAGCATGTAAGGTTAAAAGGTTGTTTTTTTTCTTTCTTTCTTTTTTTTTTTTTTTTTTTTTTTTTTGAAAGTTGCCAACAATTTTTCACGAATTCTTCATTTTTCCCCGTAAAAGAGGGTTTGGCTCTTTATTCAAACAAACTGGAATCCTTGACCCAAGGATGTTTTGTACCAAGTTTGGTTTAAACAGTGGTTCTGTAGAAGAAGTTGAAATATGAAAATATGAACATTTACAGACGACAGAAAGACAGAGAGACGAACGACTGACACTTTTTGGATCAGAAAAACTCACTTTGAGCCTTTGGTTCAGGTGAACTAAAAAGGTGTTGTGAAAAAGGTGGCGATTTTCTTTACAGGGAATTCTTACATAAGTAATTTAGTGTTATTATTAAATCGTCTTACTCGACGACATCAAATAATGTGCGTATTTGATTGTATATAATGACAAATTAGACACTTGTGATTCTTTCAATGGAGATTTTATGGCAGGAGGTCAAATTAGGGTTTTAATTTTAGGGTCATTATTGGACGTCAAATTATAGGGTTTTATTTACGTCAGACAGATTTCAATCAGATTTTTGCACGTAAAAATGACCAGGATGATTCTGAAAACTATACATGACATAATTTCAACAAAGATAGATCAAAATACATGTTTGATTTTCAAGTGTGTATATTAAATAGCTTAGTACTATAGTGGGTCAAGGCTGTTTGACTGTACTTTTCTTTTGTGAGAAGCTGATCGTTATTAATCCCCCTCAACTTCGAAGTTGAGGGGGAGTAAAAACGAGCCGTCAACTTCTCACTAGAGAGTATGACTGGTACAACATCACATGACAGCGGGTCGCTAAGGTTGAATTGACTGTACAGATAAATTTATATATATAGGACAGTATTATGGTGGGTAGCCAAGGCAGTTTAAATGTGTAATTTGTATATATTTGTATATAATAGCACAGAATGGGGGAGGGGGCGCAAACTGCACGTGTAGATAAATAGCATTGTACAGTAGTTGGCTAAGACAGGTTTGACTATACAAGTGTATATAATAGGGCACAGGAGACTGGGTCACTAAGACAGGTTTGACTGTACTAGTGTATATAATAGGGCACGGGAGAGTGGGTCACTAAGACAGGTTTGACTGTACAAGTGTGTATAATAGGGCACGGGAGAGTGGGTCACTAAGACAGGTTTGACTGTACAAGTGTATATAATAGGGCACTGGAGAGTGGGTCACTAAGACAGGTTTGACTGTACTAGTGTATATAATAGGGCACGGGAGAGTGGGTCACTAAGACAGGTTTGACTATACAAGTGTATATAATAGGGCACTGGAGAGTGGGTCACTAAGACAGGTTTGACTGTACTAGTGTATATAATAGGGCACGGGAGAGTGGGTCACTAAGACAGGTTTGACTGTACTAGTGTATATAATAGGGCACGGGAGAGTGGGTCACTAAGACAGGTTTGACTATACAAGTGTATATAATAGGGCACTGGAGAGTGGGTCACTAAGACAGGTTTGACTGTACTAGTGTATATAATAGGGCACGGGAGAGTGGGTCACTAAGACAGGTTTGACTGTACAAGTGTGTATAATAGGGCACGGGAGAGTGGGTCACTAAGACAGGTTTGACTGTACAAGTGTGTATAATAGGGCAAGGTAGAGTGGGTCACTAAGACAGGTTTGACTGTACAAGTGTATATAATAGGGCACGGGAGAGTGGGTCACTAAGACAGGTTTGACTGTACAAGTGTATATAATAGGGCACGGGAGAGTGGGTCACTAAGACAGGTTTGACTGTACAAGTGTGTATAATAGGGCACGGGAGAGTGGGATGCTAAGACAGGTTTGACTGTACAAATGTGTATAATAGGGCACGGGAGAGTGGGTCACTAAGACAGGTTTGACTGTACAAGTGTGTATAATAGGACACGGGAGAGTGGGACACTAAGACAGGTTTGACTGTACAAGTGTGTATAATAGGGCAAGGTAGAGTGGGTCACTAAGACAGGTTTGACTGTACAAGTGTATATAATAGGGCACAGGAGAGTGGGTCGCTAAGACAGGTTTGACTGTACAAGTGTGTATAATAGTGCACAGGAGAGTGGGTCGCTAAGACAGGTTTGACTGTACTAGTGTATATAATAGGGCATGGGAGAGTGGGTCACTAAGACAGGTTTGACTGTACTAGTTTATATAATAGGGCACGTGAGAGTGGGTCACTAAGACAGGTTTGACTGTACAAGTGTTTATAATAGGGCACGGGAGAGTGGGTCGCTTAGACAGGTTTGACTATACAAGTGTATATTCTCAAAAAAGAATTGGTACCGTTACTTTCTCTACATGTAACGAATTTCACGTTTAAATGTGATAATCATACAGTTTTGACTTACTTTTGTAAATCGTTGATCCAGATTTTGACATGAGCTCCTATGTCTTTAAGGACACTTAATACAGATTCCAGTTTCTCTGGTTCTACGTAAACATCCATGGAGTGGTTTCCCCTTCGTGGATGTCGCCACATGTCAAGCTAGAGTATAACATACTAGACTATGTAAACATTTTAAACAAATCAAGAATTTTTTTTTAAAAATCATTTGTTCCTTAAATATTAATGCATTATTTGGAGGTTGATTAAAACTGGATTTTAATCATTTTTTAACAAGTTAATTCGGTGAATTTGTGTCCCCAGCTTAAGGAAAAAAAGAAAAGGGTGGAAGAACTGAAATCAATGCAGATGAAGAAAGAAAAAAGTTGACCTTGACTTTTAGTTTTTGGCCTCAAAGTCAATTGGGATCTTTATAAAGTTAAAGGAATTCTTGACCTTACGTTTAATTGAAAAAGTAAACAAAGAACTAAAGTTATCATCTGAAAACTATCTATGGAATATATTAATTTCTGACCTTGGTCTTTGACCATTTGACCTCAAAATCAAAAGTTGTTTTAGGTCACCTAAGTTACTATCCGTTATTGTCTGTTGCCGTGTGTCGTGCTTGGACATTTGAACATTTTCAGCTTCTTCTCTGAAACCACTTAACCAATTTCAACCAATTTTGGCATATTGCATCTATGGGTGAAGGGGGGAATTGAAATTGTTATGGTCCCTGCCCCCCCCCCCCTCGAGCATGGGTGTCTCATCCAAAATTGTGTATTTCATCATGACATGGTCCCTGGGTCAAGGGTTCTGGTGTTAGGGCGGGGCTATATATATCGATTACTTTTTGAGTTGTTACTGAGTACTAGACTAATTATTTCGTTGGTCCTGATCATCCTATTTCTCTTGCTTTTTGGCAACAAAGCTTCATCTATCAGTTTATTTTATACTTCTATGGATCTTCTAAATTATTGTATTATACCCAGGTGAACGTTAATGGCTCTTGGGCCTCTTTTGCAGTTGTATTGACTAACCTTATAAAATTTAATTGCAAAACCTCTAAGAAAACTAAAGTTATCACTAGGAAACCATTTTATGCATTATATGATTTTTGATTGACCTGTACCTTTGACCTCAAAATCAATAGAAGTCTTTAAGTTTTTGGAAGCTATGATATAAAATTTTATTGCAAAAGCTCGAAGAAAACTTAAGTTATCATCGGAATTTTTTTTTTTTTTTTTTTGCAATGTATTAGTTTTTTTGCTTTGACTTTTAACCTTTTGACCTCGAATTCAATACGGTGTCTTTGGGCCACATGAAGTTGTGATATAAAATTTCGTTGCAAAAGTTTCAAGGCTTTTTGAGATAACGTCCGGAATTAAAAGTGTTACATACAGACAGAATGTATAAATTTCTGGATCTGAAAATCAATAGGGTTTTTAGGCCATGGAAAATTGTGAAATAAAATTTAATAAATTTGACAATTTATAATTCAACAATTTAAAATTTGTGATATAAAATTTTAGTACAGAGGCTCGAAGGTTTGTTTTTTTGAAGGGGGGGGGGGTTATCGTCCGGAAACGAAAGAGTTACACACATACAAACTGACGGACAGACAGACCCAAATTAATATCCCCCACTTTCAGTGAAAGAAAGGAACAAACGTTGTTTTCAGGACCTAAAAGTGGATTTCACTGATATACTTCCATAAAATATATTACTAGTGTGTTAGCAGTCATATTTATATTTCAATCACTATTTCGGCACAGGAACTTAATGAATACAATTATGTAGGCAAAACTGTATCGATTTATCCACAAAATTACTGTACTTGGCTCGTATACATAATATTATTATGAAAAGTTCTATATTACACTTAAATCAAAGCACTGTCCACATTCTCAAGATAATGTAATCATTAATTTAAAAAACAAAATGACATAAAAAATCCATTTGAGGTTAAAAAAATGATATCCATTTTTTTATCATTATTTCACCAGGGGGACCTTAAGATTTAATACTCACATCATAAAGGTCATGTAGAGCGAGCACCTGTTCTAGTTCGCTTTCAGAATGAGGCACAATCTGAAGCACCTTGTGGCTGAAAATCAAAACTTGTAAATTAACTACCTTATAGCTAAACGGATTGACTAGTGATTAAGGCTACTAAATTAAGTACGGTAATTAAAATCCGGACTGTCATTTCTGGGATTTATCTGATAGTTGAGTTTACTTCTGTGCTCAATATTATAAAGTATTGAATTGTGTTCACGATATTATATAAACTCATAGATACACATCTACCCTTAAATTTTAATCATTATTTTAAATCTCGGGAAGGTTTTACACATCTCTATATTATATCTTTTATATCATCTATCATCTCGATCTGTCTCGGGGAGATAAATTAATATTATGTTAAATTAATAAAACAAATATTTTGTAAAATATGACATACATGTGCAAGACAAATATTAAATGCCAGGCATGGGGGGGGGGGGGGTGTTAAAAATTGTTAAAGGGAAGGAAGTAGGTTCCAGCTTTTCCAATGAGAAACTTTTTTGATATTATATTAACTTAAAAAGATTTGACAACACTGCAACAAAAAGTGTAGGGGGTCATCGCCCTTTCAATGATAATTCCATACATTTTATGAGCGAAAGTATACTCGGAAAAAGGAGGGGGTAGCCCCCCATCCAATAATCCCTGATACTACTTAACTGCATGTTAAAATATATCATGTGGTTTCTTTGAATGAAATATATTACCATCAACTTAATTATCCATAAATACAAAATGTTGTTTGTTTTTTTTTTTTTTTTTTAGTGAGTCAGGTTGTTTTTCATAAGACTAACTTTATAATAATACGAATGCTTCCACACAAGATATAATTTTACATAAAAAGTTGATTGTAAATAGTATGATGATGATGAAAATATGTGAAGTATAGAGCAAAATATAAAGTATTTTATTTGTAAGTTGATTAATTAGATTCTTTCGTACTTAACATATTTACAAGAATTCTAAGCCTTTTTTTTAAAAAATCTTTTTTTATAAACTGTATAAAGTGGACCTTTTAAAAATGTTTATTTCTTTACATGACAGCTCAGATTTCTTCTCATAACATTAACGACACAAATTGAAGAGAGAACTACTGTTTTATGAAGTGGAAAAATACATATCACATTTATGTAAGACTTTTTATTCAATATCTTTGGGGGAAAAAATGAATTTTAAGTAATTTAAATGGTAATTTTTTTTACTCTGAATATCTGTATAATTTGAAGCTACTTTCCAAAAAATCTTACCCGTCAAATCGAATTGGTTCAGATGTCACATAACCACATAAGAGTAAACCCAGACAAACCAACGAGCTCGTCATATCCACCCAGGCCGTATTCTGAAAAAAAAAATACAGAATCTCTCAGATATTGGAAATTCTTATAAACACTCGTAACATAGAGCCATCATTCATTTCAAATCTGGTACGTCACAGAATCCCGAGAGACTTCATTAAAGTTGTCACATCTGCTTCAAAAGTTCCGAAGATATAAAACTCTTATCCTTTCCGACAGTAATTACACATCTCAATTTCGTTCCGAAGCCGAGGTTTCAGTATGCGATCTGTTTTTCAGATTTCCTTGGGGGAACCGGTATAAAAAAAAAGATGACAATTACATTTTATAATTTTTGTTTTATTATGGAATATTTAAGGGCTAATGAGTTGGTTTTTTTTTTTTAATTAGGAGTTAGATAATTTTTTTTTTTTGATTTACCTTGCATAAAAATTCTATAATTTGATTCTGGTGCTAGCCGCTTTTTGATCAAAGAATAAGTTTCGTAACCCATGCTGCCTACGTCACAGTGCCTTGCGATGAAAACGTTTCAATCCCCTTTACGTTACGTTTAAATTTCGCATGACATTCTATTGTCATTTTTGAGAACATATCGTTTTACTTTCTCATGGGAAAACATAAAATTAAAAAGAAATGATATAATAGTTACTTGTTTTACTCCTATTACTTTTTAAATTATTTTTTTAAATAAATTCAAGTTATTTGTCTTCGTAACTCGGACAATAAAAGAAATAAAATTGGTATAAGTCTTGTGGCAATGAACACTTAGTTGGATACTTCACTGAAACACTGAAATTTAATTTTCCTAGAAAAATAATATTATGTTTGAAATTTACACGTCTTACCATTGTGGTCAACGACTTTAAAACTGATAAAAAGCTTAATTAAAGGTCAAGGTCTTTCTCCGGACAAAGATAAGACCATATCATATTCCGACATGTCCAATTCATATAAAATTAATATTTGCATTACAGCTGTTGCGAGTTGTAGCAGTGTCTTCCTATATATCTTAATTTCACCTGATATGAAAGTCCTGTTGGACTTAAGAACTCCTGGTACTGAGTATTTCAATTCCACCTTATTTGTCATTGTTTCTGATTTTAGATGCATCATAGCTCAAGGCCCAAAAATGGGGTTGAGTTAATAATGAAAACACATGACATCTTTGGAAATCTTCTGCATTACTCGTGGATATCTTCGCCTAGTAGGATACTATAGGTCTAATAAGCATAAAGCTATTGAGTATAGGATAAATATCTGTTTTCAGTGACTTCCTCTTGATAATATTCGAAAGATTTTAAAATTCAAAATAAAAACCTACTCACTTGAGAAATGTCATTACAGGAGCATGATCCGGTTTGCATGATCGGGGTGAAATGGACGTTTGAGTCTATAAGCATCCATTCACGGAGTATATTGGAGGAGTAATGAGCCGCTAATGATGTCCCAGTGTCGTTACATCCTATTTTGTTTACGTGAAAATTTAATGACGTGACGTCATAACGTCAAAAACATTACCCGTGTATGTACTTTTCTCAGGAATGTTATATTCAAAATACAACCAAAGTCGTCAAATTCACACAACGTCACGTGGACAATGTTTTTTAAACATGAAGGTTGCAAAAATGTCTGTAATCGATCTTCTCTTCTAGGTCGTATGGAGGTTACTTTTTTTTCTCTCTCTCTCTATTTTTGAGCAAATTTTGAATTGTACAATTGAATTGTCCCAACACCTGTGTTTCACAGAAAGGCTGATGTTTCAAAATAAAAAAGCAAAATCTTTCATTACAAATTTCATTATCAAAATAGCAGACAAAAATAAGGTCCAAAAATATGAAATATATGGAATTATTAACCTTTTTTGCATGTAAATTATAACTTTTCCAGGCTATATGTTTTACTAAATTTCTCATATTTCAATTCAAATTTAATAAAGAAGGGATAATCGGTTTTGTTTTTTTTTTTTTAGAAAGCGATAAATTTTCTAATTCTCCAGCTTGAATGTAGATGGGGAACTTAAATGGCTGACAGAGTAGATATAACTATAAAACAGGCATTGATATGTGCCATAACAAAAGATCTATTTCTCTGAATTTTTTTTTTCATTGCTGATAATTTTTTATTTTAAAAAATCAGTAGTGCAGGTACTTTAGGCTTGTGACATTTCATAACACCATCCATGTAGTCATCCTTTTAGAGCCAGAACACAATTTCCTTAGTCAATGATACATCTAATTATAAAAAGGGTCATTCAAAAAATACGTAGACCTTTGTCATAACTTTTTTTTAACTTCGTATTATAACCAACAAACATATTAAAACGGCAATTTGAATAATTTGAATTAGAAAAAAAATAAAATTCATCTTGAATATCGAAATACCATGTAACTTAATTTTTTTTTTAACTAACAGTACACTATTTGGTATCTATTGTCAAAAAAAAAAAGCTTAGACAAAAATAAAAATGTATTGTTGAAATTGGAGAAATTGTATCAATTTACATTCCAAATTGCTACATAATATATTTCTTTGTTGAGCAGAATCAATTGCAGAAGACAGTTCTAAATGAAAAAAAAATAGAACTATGTCCATAGGACACAAATCCCCCTCCCCGCTCATTATTAATGCCATATCACGTGATAAGAAATGTACCTTCCTTCTTTAATTAAGATTAAATGAGGAATTAGTGAGGTGAAAGTCATAGGGAAGGTCAAGGTCAAATAATTTTGACACAGTTGAATAGTATTAGTGTACAAAGTTTGATGAAAATATCTTGAATAGTTTCTTTGTTTAAGATCGAGTTTTAAATACAACAAATACTAAAGTCAAAGGTCATAGGGAAGGTCAATGTAAAAAAAAAAATGGACATAGTTCTCATCAATATCTATAAGTTTATGTGTTTAAAATAGTTTCTTTAAAATTGAAGAATAGTAAGGCCAAGGTACTAGAGAAGTTCAAGGTTAAAAAATGTTGATGCAGTTGAATAGCTCTCACAAAAATGTATCTGCATATGACGTTAATTAAAGATATCTTGAATAGTTTCTTTCAAACCGAGCCAAATGCAAATTTAAGAAAAGTGAGATACATGTAAAGATCAAACGTAAAAGGTGAAAATAACAAACAGTGATAAATCTCATAAACCTAGTAAACAAAACAAATCATAAACAGGGCAAACAAGGACCCTTAAAAACACCAGAGGTGGGATCAGGTGCCTAGGAGGAGTGAGCATTCCCTGTTGATTGGTCACACCCACGGTGAACCCTAGATATTGATCGGCTAGACGGAGTACTCAGTAGTCAAATTTAGCATAAAAGTAATTACCTAACAAATGGTATACACATGTCAGACAAAAAACGACTCAACATATTAGATTGGTTTTACAAATAAGTCATTATAATGACCTTAAGAGGGGTTGTTGAAATCCCTGTAACATCAGCTTATTTGTCAGTAGCTTGTCTCGGTTTAAAAATTGATCGTACTCAGAGCATGACCTTGCGTAAAGAATTAGTTGGGAAATATTTAACACCATATGATGAAATATTACTACATAAATGAGGGAAGCTGAAAATGGAAAATACGAAGTCATACCGTTTTAATTTGTCATATAGTTTAGTTTTTAGTGGGTCATTATCGTCTATAATCAGTAAATCATCTAAATATCTGGCAGACTCAAAGGGAAGGTCAAGGTCAATTATTTGATGCAGTTGAATAGCCCTCACTAATATGTATCAGCAGATGAAATTTGATGAAAATATTCTTTTTTTAATATATATATATATTTTTGAAAATGAGCCAATCACAAATTAAAGAAAAGTGAGATCGTGGTTAGAGGAAAGATCAATATCAAATAATGCTGATGCAGTTAAATAACGATATGTATCAGCACACAAGGTTTGATAAAAAAAAATCTTAAATAGTTTATTTGAAATGAAGCTAAACGCAAAGTGTGACGGGCAGAGACGGAAAGTGAAAGGACAGAAGACGAACATGACCGACACAGTATGTCCGAGCCATATTCATGGAGGGGCATAAAAATGGCGTTGCAGGACGTCACGGGGCAGCGAGTAGCTATATAAGTTTGCATTGCACTCTGGAAACTTCAAAATAAAATCTAAAAAAAAAAAAAAAGCTGGAGAAAACAGGAATAATTTGAAATAAGATACATGTATTTTATGTTATATTTGTAGATGATGATGTTTAAAAACACCCACTCATAAAGAAGTAATCGAAATCAGGCGCCATTGCATAACGAGCACTTACACCCGATTGCGGCTTGTCTGGTTTTGATGTCGCTAATATCAATTAATTGTTTTATAATAACCAGCTCTATACCGGTTAATGTTACTCAATTGTCAATTAACAAGGAGAAAAAAAAACTGAAATTACGAATTATCACTTTAGGAGGTGGGGGCGTGTCGTTATACCTTGAATCGTTACTTAATAGAACATTATGGTCATATAGAACCCATATATATATTTACAAAATACATATATATTTCGAAGTGATAAAAGTATCATTTCCCTATTTTCGATTACGGTAACTTATTTAGAAGATTTTTAGATAAATGATAACAATTGTATTTCTTATAAAGTCATCTTTATTTTCATTACACCAACATTAAAATCAAATATTATCACCACACACTCTTTCGTTTAATAGATGAATCTTTGAAGGACAAGCCTTTTGAGTCTTAGAAAACAGTTGTTCTGATTGTGCCTTAGCATCGTTCTGATTCTGTTAATCGACAGAGTTGTCGATACCACCAAAGCGCGTTAAAGTTAACTTAATTCCTCTATTTTTATAACATATCTAACGAATAAGGCAAAAAATTTCCAAATGTATAACACTTGTATACTAGTAAGTAGATTATATCAAGTCATATTTCTTTAACATTAAAATATAGTGTGATTATTATTTTATAATTTTGGGGGGTATAATATTTTTATAATCAAAGAAATTACAAAAGTTTCTTTTTTTTTTAATCTTAGTCATAAGTAAAAAGAAACAACAACTTAAATACACTGTTTTTATTTTGCAATTATGCAGAATTATTCTTTTACTGTTTGGCGATCAAGAATAAATATAATATGCCAAGCAATTTTCTCTATATATAGAAGAATTCCAAAAGTACGTCTCCATAGAACTTTGATGATTTATTCAGAATGTTGAAAAAATACAAACGGTTTGTTAATATTACAACTGTATACCCCAGTAAATATTTTTTCTTAGTAATTTGGCAAGTTTTAACAAATATAAAAGTCAAAAGCTTAACTATACAAAATAGCGTTTACGCAATTCCTATTTGGAATAAAAAGAATCGGTAATACGAATTATTATGTGGGTCCGGGTTGGTTTTCATCTCATACACTTCATAAAAAATAAATAATTTTATTTTAATTTAATTACTCCTAAAAAAAAATCTCATTTTGAGCAGAAACAATGAAATGTTAAACTTCACTATTGACCTTGTGTATACATTTATAGTAACATAATAGTCTTCATTTTGTGCTGTTTCAAATTTTATGTTTTTCCTACTTTTTTAAACATTGATTATAATAATATTAATAATACTTTATTTAAAGAAGGTAGCCTGATCAATGAGCCGCTTTTTATTAATAACGACAAATACTTCAAAGTATAGCAAAGAGTAACAAATTACAGTTGAGGCATAACATATGTACAAGGTCACATAATACCAAACAACTAAATTAAATTGACATATAAAATGGTATAGTATTGCATTTGTGAGATTTGACAATACAGTATATACATGTATATATCTTTACTGAATTGAGTAACATAAACACGTGTAATTAGCAACACATGCCGAGAGACAGCAGGGGTGGGACCCCTTGTGTCCATCTGTTCCAAGTCAAAGCCTGAGGTCAAATATGGCATTTGGATTGCTATAATTTATGCTTTCCAATTAGTTTGGATCATGTTGGTAAATTAGAAAAGAGACGGTAGTTGTTTGTTTTATTTGAACCAGAGACATTACATCTCATAGGTATACAAAATATGTACATAAATATTTATACATAAGCTTTGCACAGGATAAGTGTAGTATATGCTATACAATATACATTACATGTGGCAATTACATAAACAATAGCATTTAATGTATTATCACTTCTTATTGTACACTATTTAAAACATCATTTCTTAATTGATAAGAAAAATACAGAAATTTACCTAGGTTACATAGTTCTTTAGTATTTGTGGAACTCAGTAACTGTACTAATTTAAAAACTGATGGTTTTTTAAAATAATAACTCTTGATATATTTAATTCTTAGTTCTTCATATCGAGGACATTTTAATACAAAGTGAAATTCGTCCTCTATCTCATCTGATATACATATTTCACATTTTCTATCTTTTCTTTCTATGTTACAATATCTTCCCCTCTCTATCTTTAAATCATGCGCTGATAGTCTTAAACGACTAATAGGTATTCTATACTTTGAATGTAATGGTTTTCTTAAATACGTCTGTAGTACAACATTATCCACTACATGTTGATATAAAAAATATTTAGGAGAATTACAAATTCTTGCCATAATATCTTGTTTATAACCGTCATACATTCTTTGAAATACGATGTTCAAAGAATTATTATCAATACAATTGCTATTATTCATGTCAGTTAAACCAAGCCTTTGAAATTCCTTCTTAATGTTTACAATCCATTCATCATTATTTTCCACCATATCTTGATAACATGATTGTAAAATACAATTATCACTGTTTTTTAATTTCACCCAATATTTCAAAATTTTCTTTTTCCTTTCTAGTATAAGTGGAAATCTACCTAATTCACAATAAACTGCATCATTACTGGTGCTTTGTCTGACTTTTAAAACTCTTTTACAATAAGTTAAATGAACATTTTCTATATCTTGACCCTTGTGAAATCCCCATACTTCAGCTCCATAACTCATTACACTGTTAATATAGGTATCGAATACTGCTAATTGTGTTTCTACGTTAAAATGCAAATCCCTGGTTTTACTATTTACACCATACATAGCTTTTTTACCCTGACATGAAAAATGTTTCTGTGTTTCAGCAAATTTGCCATTATAATTGAAAAACATTCCTAGATAATTAAATTGATTTACAACTTCAACAATGCAACCGTTGTATATCCAACGTTCATTTTCAAGGATTTTACGACTATTGCGAAAAATTAATATTTTTGTTTTTTCAACATTTACAGTTAAATTCCACTCCGTGGTGTATGTATACAATGCATCCAACATTCTTTGTAAACCATCAGCAGAGTCAGATATTAAAACAGTATCATCTGCATACATCAGTAAAAATATATTTATCATCTGCAGTTCAATTGATGGACAATTATTTGTAATAAAGTGACGTTCAAAGTCATTCAAATACATAGAAAATAACAATGGTGATAAAATTTCTCCTTGTAACTCCTTAGTTATAAGGTCTACTTTGTTGCCCTTCTTATATACAGGGGTGACTTTTGTTGTTTCAACTTCGTTGAGAAAATACCATTACTGATGCCAGCAATGATTAAATGAATGACCGAATTACCAATGACATACGTTCTCCGCGTGGCGCAGTGGTAAAGTGTTTGCTCTAAGTAGCGGAGTAAGGAGTTGATCCTTACGTCGCGGGTTCGAATCCCACTGTGGGGCGTAGAGACCGGTCCTTCGAATAAGACCGCATAAACCGTGATCCGGCCGGTGTCGCAGTTGGTGTTGGTACGAAAAAGATCTCTTACTGCTCAAAGGCCGTAAGTGCCGAGTACAGGTCTAAATTTACAGCCCTCCACCGGCAAGTGGTGGCGTTTCCATATGAGTGAAAAATTCTCGAAGGGACGTTATATAAAAACAAACAAAACCAATGACACAGTTCATAGGTCCAATGAAGTCGACAGCTGCTGATTTATTTACCTCATGTCAGTTCAACATATGAAATATTTCAGATTCACCTGTAGATGCAAGGCTAAAATAGTGCATCACCAAATTTAGATTTTGGAAATTGCTTCTGGATCAAAGCTGCAGTTGGTAGATTACACAAAATGTTAATTGTAATTCCTGTAAAATGCTCATTTTAGTAAATTCTTGTGAATTGTTATTTTTCGGTCATGTACATGTATCATATGGGTAGGAGTAAAATTTTAAGAATTAAATGCCAATTAATTTAGATATCCCCACATTTCTCTGGGATTTGATGTGCCCTCGATGGCTGATCGGAATCGCAAAATTTTTGCATTGTATAGTAACAATACACCTTTATTTCTCCATGTTCGGAAATTTTCCAAATCTCCATGATGGTCATGTCTTGGGACCGATAAAAACGTCCAACTGTTGCAAGTTTTCTTTATTAAATATTACAATGATAAATTGGTGTCATTTATTCTTACTGCTCCGGTAATTCTAGAACACTAGTGAATGCTGTGAATGGAGAAATGCTGAAGTAGGGAACTATCGACTTTCTCATTTACCGTTCACACCTTTCTGAGACTGGACCGAGTCACCGATTTCCCTCTCTGTCACTGGAATATGGGTTATTTATCACAGTCAGATTATTATTCAGGGATTGTCGGACCTCAGTTCCCCGAAATCTCTGACTTAACGAAGGTATCATTTATCTGACTTAAATTGTAGGAAGCTTTTTTGAAGATTTGAGTTCATATATATAGTTTTTTTTTCAGTTTCAAAATATTTTCTCTAAATAATTACTAGTAATTATTTCACCTAAATGTGGTACAGTTTTCAGAATATTATCTTTAAATTATCTCACCCTCAACGTAGGTAAATGTTTGAAGGGACATTGACGGAAACTATTTTCAGATCACAATCTTCCCGAGAAAAAAATTGCAGTACTTTGGAGAATTTCTGCCGACATGATAATGTCTCCCTCAACGCGAAGAGACACATTGGCCACATTGGTGTCGTGAAATTAATTCAAGATTATATATCTAAAGGTAGGCAGTGAGATCCGAGCCATACAAGATTATATATCTTAAGGTAGGCAGTGAGATCCGAGCCATACAAGATAATATATCTAAAGGTAGGAAGTGAGATCCGAGCCATAGCTTTAAAATTCTTTATTTGGAATGAAGTCAAACTTTTGCATTTTATTGCCAATGACCTGTATGGATGTCATGATTTTTATTCAAAGTCAAATCTTAAAGGTCAATGTCACTGGGTTATGTGATAATGAAGTGGTATCTGGGTTACAAATTTGATGACCCAAAAGTGTGTCCTGACCCTGGTTTCCGACCATATCTTCTGGGCCAAGTTTATACAGTATCATCAGGGAAGCGAGAAACATCATTTTTGTTTTTTAAAAAATCAGTTTGAAATTGTAATTTCAACTGAATGGACTGATTTTACATAAGAATGGAGGGTGACTAATATTAAAACAAAACGGCACCATATTAAAGAAAACTTATTTTCTTCATTTAATTTTGAAAAATAGATGAACTCATTGGATGATAAATAAAAAACAATATTATTTTAATTCCTCAAAGTAATTTCTATTTTTTTTTTTTCAGTTAATAGGAACGGATGAATTTTTAGTCCATAAATTGTTTCATTTATATCTGAGAAATGACGCATTTTCTCTATGCATTTTAAAGATGTGTAGAAGAAAAATGTCCTGCAGAATTTATAAACTGTTTAATCAGCAGGAGGTCAGTCTCGGTATCTATCGTAGACGACATGTCAACAGCATGCTTCACTCCAGGGCTCTGACGCAGCAGGTCCTGACATACTTTTTTACTTCGTTTTATTAATGCAAAAATAAAGCAGGCATCAGATAAATGGCTGACTTTTTATTAATTATAGTTTTACTGACATTGTTTTAGAACAATACATGTATTTTTTTCATGGTTTATGATATTCTGAGAGAAAGATAAATTCTGTTAAGACAATCAGAGAGAGAAAGCGTTGTGAATTAGTTCGTTTTGGTATGAGAAATAAAAGTCTATTAAATTTATCATATCCCATATATTGTAGATGAAGTGTAATAGATATGAAATTAACCTCACATAACTATTTAGGATAGATGGAAACGACCATCAAGTAATCAAAATATGAGTCTAAAGAACACGATATATTCTACCAAACCAAACAAAAACAGAAAAACAAAAAATAAAACAAACGGACAAACCAAACGAAAATAATTCTTGAGATACCCCCAATCAATCTCACATAACTAGAATAATCGAGATACTGTTTTTATTATTTTGAATGTGTTCTTAAACTTTGATTACCTTACTCCTTTTGAATACCTTACTCTTTTTTATATCCCAGCATGTCTTTTGAATACCTTACTCTTTTTTATATCCCTGTCTTTTGAATACCTTACTCTTTTTATATCCCTGTCTTTTGAATACCTTACTCTTTTTATATCCCTGTCTTTTGAATACCTTACTCTTTTTACATCCCTGTCTTTTGAATACCTTACTCTTTTTATATCCCTGTCTTTTGAATACTTTACTCTTTTTATATCCCTGTCTTTTGAATACCTTACTCTTTTTACATCCCTGTCTTTTGAATACTTTACTCTTTTTATATCCCTGTCTTTTGAATACCTTACTCTTTTTACATCCCTGTCTTTTGAATACTTTACTCTTTTTATATCCCTGTCTTTTGAATACCTTACTCTTTTCAATACCTTTATATTATACCATCCATAAGGTTGATCACTTTATAGCCCTAAAATGTTAGAATATTTGACATAAGGTTACAGACGACTGATGCTTCCCACTATACTTTTTACATTAGGTGGTGTCTTGAATGTTAACCAGGTGAGAACAAGATCCACCAAGGGAAGGTGTGTTGTGGAGAGATGGGATGTATACAGAGGTTTGCTGGCGGAACACCAAAGGCGTATATATATATATATATATATATATATATATATATATATATATATATATATATATATATATATATATATATATATATATATATCCCTATGTTAACTTTTACCCCACTAACCCCTTTAGTGCTCCATCCCCAAGGGGCATAATGAACCAAACGTGAATAAACAACACATATTAGGTGAATTTTTAATCAGTATGACTGTGTCCCTGCAGTATCAGATTTTTAAAGATTTTCCAAATATATTACTTGTCTAAAAATTTGACCCCCTATTGTTAGTTTAAAATATATTTATTCATTACAAATGAAATGGATTGAACAGCAGGCATAATGCCTATAATCGTTCTCTCCATAGGTCAAGGTACATACAACAATTATTGGTACATTTAAATTATTGGTACATTTACCAATTGTTGCCCCATCCCTACCCAGGGGCCCTGATTCGAACAAAATTGAATCTACTATACATTGGCATTTTGCATATAAATATAAACAACTGTGCTCCTTCTGTTCTTGTGAAAATATTTTAAGGATTTTTTTTATTTATCTGTACAAGTAAAGCTGTGTCTTCTTATATGAGGAGTATCAGAAAACTTGAAAGTCCACGGCATGGGGATGTTGACATACGAATACTTGCTGTTCTTACCCCACACTTTGACCCACTGATCATGGTTTCAATAAACCTGAATCATCACGACATCCAGATGCTGGCAAATTGATTTGACAAATTGTAGTCCTTTTGTTCTTGAAGATTTTCTCTATATCGTACATTCTTATGTCAAACTCTGACGCCTTATGACCCCACCCTAAGCTCAAAGGCCATGATTTGAATAATTCTTATGTTAAACGCTGACGCCTTATGACCCCACCCTAAGCTCGAGGGCCATGATTTGAATAATTCAAATTTTCACTTCATGGAATATATCAGTATGACTAATTGTAGCATTTTCATGTTTAGCAGAAGTCTTTTCAAGATTTCCCAAATGTATTCATGTCAAACTTCTGCCCCCCCCCCCTCCATTATGAAACTATCTTAGACCCGGAAAAGGGATGGCATAATATGAACATTTTGAATTTTTATTATATATTGATGTTTTTATATTGATTAGATTAATAGTAACATTTTTGTTCTTGGAAAGGTGTTTTCCTTCATATCTCAATTTAAAATCCCGACCCTTCCCTTGTCGTCATCGTATTATCTATTGGCCATGATTTGAACAAGCTTTAAGAAAGTGCTCAGTTTTAAAACGATTGACCACATCCTTATTATCACTTTTTAGTCATGTTTCCTTGAAAAGAAGCACGGTCCTTGATCTGATGAATCTCTAATCCTTATCAATCAAAGGTGTTTTTGGTATAACCAAGATTGGTTGGAATTAGTCCAATAAATATAAATCTGAAAAAATTAAAGGCTGACGGCCAGCAAACTAACATTTGAACCTTTGCCTCAGGTGAGCTAAAAAGCAGTTAGTGACTAATGCAACTGAGAAAAGAGGAAGATAGATCAACAAGGCCATGGGAAGAATAAATATATAATTCGATAAATTCAAATTTCCAAGTGTCAAATCAGTCTACATGTTGCTATATGTGTTTGCCTGGTCCACATCTCTGAAAACCACAGATGCATGACCGTCTTGATGATTTCAGTAATAACTGACTCTGAAAAATCAGCGAGTGTGACCTTGTATTTCAAGGTCAACGTTTTTCGTTGTTCAGATACTTTTGTAGGACCCACAATCTATGAAACCAGAAAAGAGAACGATTGATTTTTGCTTAAACATTTTTAAAGCCCTACAAACTTTTAATTTTTCAATTCTATTTTTTTTTTTTTTTTTTGCAATCTATGATGTCATAAAGCTGTAAAATTAAAAACATTTTTTTTTTAATCTCGAAAGATCATATCGAACACTACTTCACGGTCAGAAAGAAATGTTTCTTAACCTGAAACTTTTTTGCTCTAAAGAAATAAGTGAACATTTTTTAGAAAGAGAAAATCAGTCAATTCTTTACCATGACGAATAGAGTGAACCGGATACTAGTAAGAATTTGTATGGAATTCGGCGCGGTAGAAATAATTAAAATGATTATATATATAATGTAACAATACCATTCATGTTGTTAAAAACTTAAACAACGCCATAACGGTCTGGACTTCCGTCAGCTCATTTGAATGAACTTTCTGACACCCATGTTTTCCCATTTTAGAACTGAATAGTATTCACTCGATAAACAATTCGTGTGCGCAATATATATTGTAATGTGTATGATATATGGGTAATTAAAGAATGTAATATACACAACATTATGTAAAACACTATTGTTCATCGATATGTGACCTGGAGCTATAATTAGATGAAGTAGACGTTATGTAAAAGTGATTTATCCCTGACCCATATCCTTGACTGCGCAACTTCAATGGCTCCACTGAGCAGGAAGCGGTTCCTTATGTTCAAATATATATATATATTATATACTTTTTGACTTCAAAAATTTTATTTTTTTCTAATTTTTATTTTTTTTTATTTTAAAAATTTATGATATGCTAGATATTATTACTTGTGTTTAACTCTGTTAATATTTTTATGCGTAAAAAATCTTAAGATCCAAATATTTGATTAAATTAGATCCAAACAAAAGCCAAGCAAGTGCCAAAACTTACAAGCTCGCACTCACCCTTAGTTTTGTTCTGAAATATTTTTTACATTTATTTTCGATGTATCTGATTAAATTAATTCAATATTAAGAAATGGAGACCGATTTTAAGGGGTCAGCATTATTTTGATTAAAATGATCTGTAGCATTTTCATCCAGCGTGAATGTTAGGGAGGTTTTTAAAAAGTCCATCAACCAGTAGGTAATGCGGAAATATAAAAAATCACATTTTAACTTAGAAAGTCGTCTGATCCTTACCTCTATTTAAAAAAAATGTTTTACTTTTTGCATAAACAGCTAGATAATATGAGATGTCTTTCAGATAGAACCACCAAACTGAGATATATAATTTTACTGCAATTAGATACTGTTTAAACCGAATTTCTTCTATTTTTTTCTTTTAATTTCTATTCATTTATTTATCTACATTTACATTTCTGTAAGGTTAACTACATTAAAGGTTATTGGGGGGGGGGGGTTCATTCGTGCTTCATATATTTTAATTTTTCTTAGATTTACATAATTATATATAATTACAAATATATAAATTTTATTTAGTTCCGAAAGTCCTTCAGACTTTGTTTAATTTAAATTATCATAAAATCAATAATCTTTATTTAATTTAGAAAGCACGTCTGTTGTTTTATCAGCGAAAATTATTTCATGTTTAAAAAAAAAAGTGCAGGTAATTGGTCAGTTTATCCAACTGCAGTGTGTGCAGGCTATTTTTGTTGATAGTTAGTTGCAATACTAACGAGATTAAAATTTTACAAGAAAAATTTAATGTGACCGATATATTATAGCTATCTTTTTAGTTTTTTTTTTTAATTATTTATAAAACCATTGACTTTTTTCTCGACTTAACCTCTATGACCGCTACACACACCCTCATAAAAAAAAAAGTCGGAAAATTTGATTGATTGCGTTTTGCTCTATTTTAACTATTTACAAGACCGTTTCAAAGACCAAAAACAACCTTAGATCATGTTAAGATGCATGAGATTACGAAGCATGACATGAAATTTATTGCAAGAGAATTTAATTCCAAGTTTCATTTGAGACTTATTCAAATAAATGATAAGTTCAAGAGTTATAGTCCCCTTCTGAGGGACGGACATCCTTAAGATGTGAAGAAATATCAAATTATCCCAAATAATACTAAAGTTACTGACCAAGGGACGGACATCCTTAAGATGTGAAGAAATATCAAATTATCCCAAATAATACTAAAGTTACTGACCAAGGATACAAAAGAGTTGACATACCTTTTAACTGAATATTGACTTGTCCAGTCTGATTTCCAACTGGCAACATTCTATCTTATCAATGAATTTTCTTACATACTGCGTCCTTCCAGATCTTACTTGAACTTCTGAATCTAGTCTACACCTACAAACTACAGATGTATAAGTAAACAAAGTAGTTTGTAACGGAAAAGTCAGTAAATATCTGGTTCCCAGATCTCTTCATTATATACAAGAAAACAACAATTACCACTTTATTTCACAAGTTCTATCTATGCCCATTAACCACATGTAACCCACAAACGATAATTTACATATCAATATGTGTGACGACATAGGGGACCTTGAACCCAATGATTTTCACACTTAAAGGGTACCAGAAGCAGTATTTTTTTTTTACCTATGGATATAAAATTATTGTGCAATACATATTAAATGATCACCGAAAAAGGTCCTCACATTGCGCCATTAAGTGGGTGAAAGCTAATGTGGACCAGAAAGGTTAAATCTTCGTTAGAATGGCATAAACGCATGGCAGTTTTTGTGTTTTACTGAGAAACAGATAACAGAATTATTCCCCAGATCCTTGTTACTGCATATCATTTTTACGTCATCAAAGTGTCTAGAGTTGGTTTTGATCTTTTATCGGTTATTATGGTCTTATAACCAGTGTTTATGGGATTATATTCAGCTGTAAACATTTGAGAACATAACAGTTTTCCTTCCTGTTATTTGTTTTATGACCATACTATCAAGAATTGCTGGACACAAATTTAATTAAGTAGCCCGGGTCCGCTGTACCGTTTAATAGGCTTTAAAAGGAGAAACTAAGTACATACTAAGGTCCTTGATCATAAATTAAGCCTCAAACTGATAGCTTCAGATGTTAAAGTTTGAAATACGTAAACTTGTATATCGTCTTAGTAACATGATGCTATTGGTTGTTACTTAAACCGTGTGAGCAAATTTCAATTAGAATATGATAACTAATAATAGATTCTGAGATGGTGTTTACAGTGAGCTTACATTCCTCCTGGAACACACTATCGGTTGATCCAGGCCCCTAGCATCGGTTTCCAAAATGGGGGGAGCAACTTCCCAAAAAAAAGCAGTTTAACGAAATCAAATCCTTTGGGCCAAAATTAAAAATATGTTTGTTTCCCCTAACGCGACCGACCCAATTAAATCGCGCCGACTGAAAAGTTTTTTAAATAAGTTTATTCAAATATTTTTTTTATTGTTCATCAACTTTCATAAAATACAATTTCACCAAAATCCGGTTTTTATGAGAATGACCGATTTTGATCTACTGTGATTTTCAAGCGTTTGTTAGAAACAAAATGGTGCCCGTAACATTGTGTCTCAGTGGGTTCTTGTGACGTATTCACCTTTTGCCTTTAGCTTATTAGAATCCTACTCACTTGTAACATTTCGTTAATAAAATTCACTATGACTTATTGTGATTTGGTGATATTTTCAAACCTATCTTTTAAAATTAAGGTACGGAGTAGTCACCTTAAAAGCAGACGAGGGGCCAACCTTGTGAACACACCAATCAATTTTTAAATTTTATTTAATCTGAGACAGTTCATTTATGTCCTTATGTTTACTATATGTGACTACAGGAGTTGTAAATATGTGTGCATATATTTCATTCCTATGAATAAAATTCAGACGTTCTTTATTCATGCCTTTAATTCATGGGTTAAGCTTCATGACTATGACATCGTGTATGACATTTTATCATTTTAGATCATGGTTTGGTTTAATTGAATATTGTTTACAAACTCTTTCCAAATATAATTCTGAAATCGTGATACACTTCCTGAGACGTCCAGTGTATTTTTCTTTAATTAGGCCCTTGGAGATAGGTTGTTTCTTTACTTTAAATTCCTTTGAGAACTGTTTGAACATTTGCCCTGTGAAGGGCTCCAAATTTAGAATTGAACCCGGCACTTTTTACAATCGAGCAGTGGTGGATCGTTTTTGTACCAGCATCTACTGCGACACTGGGCCTAAATTTTATAGTCTGACCGGTCTCAACGTCTCACAATGTGATTTGAACCTGCGACTTAGAATTACATTGTAGCTCCTTACTTCGGGACCCCAAATTGAAATTCACAATTTCGAGGCCCTTGAAAAAGTACTTTGCATATGTAAGCATTTGAAGCTGATAGTAGGTTTGAAAAATATACTGTCCAGTCTTTACGTATCTAAGTATTTTTAAAGTCTTTTTTAACATTTGATTTCAATACATTTACACTTGCTTGAGATATTTTACAAGGAATAATGGTTGTGAATTGTAAATTTACCTTAAATTTTGCTTTTAAACGGCAATTGTTTGATATTCTGCTTACAAATTACTTTCTTTCATTTATAAAGGTATTATTCCATTAAATTGCAGAATGTATTTTCAAAGCTGCTGTCAGGAAAAAAAAAATTATTTGCCTACCTACCTATCCAACTTGAGATCTTTAGGGTCGGGTTAGGGGAAACAAAGATATTTTTAATGATGGCCTTGAATGACAACTATTTTGACATAAAAAATCTGTGTTTAATTTTTTCGGTTTATGTGGGTTTTTTTTCTTTTTAATTTCAATGCCTTCGTAATTGAAGATTCGGGGGAATAGAGGGTCTGCTCTGTCTGTCCGTCCGTCTGTCCGTTTGCCCGCCAAAGTTTTAACACTGCCTTTAACTTTTAATTGTTTAAAGATAGGGTTTCATATTTCACATTTGTATTTTTTGTGACAAGACCTTTTTGGGGTAGCAACATATTTGACCTTTTGGCCTTGACTTTTGAGATTAACACAATATTGCAAATTTTTTTTTTCAAATTTAACCTACCATAACTTCTGAACGATTTGTGCCAGGGCTTTCATACTTCACATGTATTTTCTTTGCGATGAAAGCTTTTTTTTTAATAGCTTCAATTGACCTTTTGAAAAACTTTAACCTTTTCAATAAGTTTTAAATTTTTGGACTAGAGCTTTCAGGTTGTATTCCATGTGATAAGACTTCCCCATGGATACCGACAAATATGACCCTTTTTTAATTTGAAACTTTAGACTGGAGTTGTAAATTTAGTATTATAATGATTTGGAACGACAGTCTTTCACATAGATTCCTGATTTACAATTTGATCTGTTGAATATAGATTGATCTACTAAACGTTAAAGATTTGAGATACATTAAATATAGTTTTGATCTTTAAGATGTTGAAAAGTTTTAAAACATTGAATATTGGAAAGTACATGGAACATTGGAAAGTACATGTATTAATTGGACAGAGGTTTTAAAACATTAAATAATTGTATTTATTTGTTAAATGTTAAAGTTTTGATGCATTAAGTTGTGATCTTTTAAATGTTAAATATAGGTTCTATATCGTGTGCGAGTCAGTTATTGGGTTTTTTTACAACTTGAGTTCCTGAAGAACCTTCTAGACACTGCACACTGAAGAGTTCGTGCTATTTTGATGCAGTTAGATCTGACCTTCGATTTAAAATTTAATAAATTGAAAGGTAGGATATATGAAATATAGTTAATGATTAATTCAAGCATTCTTAATATTATATTACACAAAGATGAAGTAATTGAATACTACATTTGCATAAAGATGAAGTAATTGAATACTACATTTGCATATGTTATTTCGCTATAAGTGAGCAACACTATACATTTATTGACTGGGTTCGAAGGCAACATGCGTCTTGTCGGATGCAAGAACCAAACAGTTTGGTTCGAGGGGTCTACAAAAAGCATTTTGCCCGGGAACAGTCAATAAATGTTTTGCTATACCTTATATTTTTTGACAAACATGTATCCTGTTCTGGCTTCACTTGCACTAAAACTTGGTCAATTCTGTCACTGTCGAACACCAACGAATGCAACTAAGATTTAGCTGACCCCGTCAACAGTGTGACGTAAGCGGTCCAATATCTCATCGTTAGGACCAATATCTCACTCTGCGGTCAAAAATCGATTTTTATGACCGCTCAGTAAAACAATGGAAATGTTAAACTTTTTAAATATAGATTAATATAGGAACCAATTTTTAAAGGTAAAACAATAATTTTTGTTTATCAATACTAATGAAGATAACTAATGACCACATTTTATAGAACCTTTTCGTCCTTTGCAAAACATTTTTTTCACACAAGTGTGCATTATTACTACGAGGATCAATTGCTCGTTACAGTTTCGTAAAATGTTAGACCAAAAGAAAGGGAGAACCCCCCCCCCCAAAAAAAAAAAAAAAAAAAACACACACAAAAATCATTTTCAGAGAGTGAAAATCATACAGCGATAATGGAATAAATAAAGTTTTTTTTAAATCTAAGAACTTTTGATCCGTTAAATAGAGTTCTTTTTCTGTCAAATGTTAAATAAAGTTTTCGATATCTGGAATGTGATTTGAATTTGTAAATTTAAAATATAGTTTGGATACATTAAATATACGAGTAGTTTGGATCTTTTTTTTACAATGGCAATGCATATATTTTAATTTTGATCTGCAATCAAAACGTAGTTTCTTCGGGGGGAAAAATCACTGTATATACCTGTAAACTGTAAACCTCTAACTGTGCGGAGAGTTGTATTTTCCCAGAATCGAGAAAAATTGAACCTATCAGATAGGAATTACATTTCAAACAGACATTGCTGTCTAAGAGTAGGACTGTTAAAATTAAAAACTTGACAGCGCGTTACAATGTACATGTAATATCTAACTTACGTATAATACTTTTTTATGTGTCTTTTAGTACATTGTACTCCAAGGTACAATATACAATTTAAGAAGGGATTCTTCTCATACCGGTATTTCTTATATTTAAAATTTAATGAAATTTTCAAAGGTTCAAAATGACAAAATCAGTAAGTGATGGTAACAATTATGGTAACAAATTTGACCGTTTAATTTTAGAAGCAAGATCACGCCAAGGTCGTTGTCTTTTTCCTTGACATTAAGAATTTAAAAAATTACTTTTGCCAATCATGTGATGCCTGCTTCCATTTCAAAAGATAAAATGTTTTTCTTTCTGAATAAAAAAATGTTACCATATAGGGTCTATCAGATAGCACTACCAAACTAACATACATAATTTAACTAAAAGACATATTGGCTAATCCGAATTTCCTTTATTTTTCTTAAAACTTTGAAGGAAAATTCATTATTTATCATTTGCAAAATTATTTTGTTAAAAAACATTCTGATTGTACACACAAGTACTCTGAAGTTGACATTAAAAAGATGCTTGAGTTTCTGATTGACAATATCTATGTGGTTTTTGGAGACCAGGTCTTCCAACAATCTATTGGAATTCCCATGGGTACCAATTGCGCCCTGTTATTAGCAGACCTTTTTTGTATTCATATGAAGCAGAATTTGTCCAAAATCTTGTACGTGAAAAGAAGAAAACACTTGCTGTGGCCTTCAACTCGACATTTAGATATATCGACGATGTATTGTCAATAAACAATGGCTATTTTCATTCTTATGTCGATACGATATATCCTGGTGAGCTTGAGATAAAAGATACCACAGAGTCTGACACATCTGTTTCATATTTGGATATTTTACTTGAAAAAGACGTTAATGGTAATCTAACAACCAAGCTTTATGATAAACGTGATGACTTTAACTTTTCAATCGTCAATTTCCCTTACTTATGCAGCAATATACCTTCATCACCTGCATACGGGGTATATATCTCTCAGTTGATTCGATACGCAAGAGCATGCTCTACGTATGAACAATTTCTAAAACGAGGTAAATTATTGACAAACAAGTTGATGAAACAAGAATATCAGCTGTATCGTTTAAAGTCATCATTTCGTAAGTTCTATGGTCGATACAATGACCTTGTCAGCAAATACAATTTATCATTGAGTCAATTGCTGACTGACGTTTTTCATACTAATTGTTAGGCCATTATTTACACACTGAATTGTCGACGGATTTTTCCGTTATTTTCCGATCATGACAAGGAGCACACGGCGGGTGTGACCGGTCGGCAGGAGATGCTCACTCCTCCATGGCACCTGATCCCACCTCTGATGTTTAGAGGTCCGTGTTTGCTCTGCTCCTATTTTGTATTGTTTAATGGACTTTTGAGCTTGAATACTGTTCATTATATCCATATATTTCATTATTATATGCGTTGTATATTAAGATTTTTCTTATTTTCATTCAGGGTAAAGTAGTCATATAAAGTTACCGGCAAAATGACACAAAAACAAAAAGTTTTGACGGTTTACTAAAAGAGAAAAAAACATATTTTACTGATTTTTTGCTCAAATCTGTACTTAGATTAGAAACTTTCAAAAGCTAACAAGATTGTAGATTTTTTTTGGAAAATCATATTTATTTGATATATTTCAAAACTTTCTTCCATTATTAATTTTATTTGTTCGGTAGTAATTTTGAGAAGCAGATATTTTCATACGCCGCCATTCCGCCAAAAATATAGTCCCTGCTAGATTTCAAATTCAGTTTACCATTTCTATTTAAAGTTGTACAATTATGAGGAGAAAGAAAAATATAATAATTTAAATCCCTTACATGCAATTATTTAACGAGGTTCGCTCCTGAGCTTTTGAGCAGATTTATATCTTAACCTATACTTAAAAAATTCTGCATAAAATTTTAATTCTTACAGTAAATTTGAATTCTACAATGCCAATTAAACTATATTCAGTTAAAACTTCATGATAAAATTCCTTACCAAAAGCATTAAGTGAGGAACTATATTTTGTGGCGGAAGGTTTTTTAGAAGAAAATGATCATTTTTTCTCTTTCGAAGTATTTAAAGTATGTTTAAAAGTTTGGATTCCTATTTTTACATGCAGTCTGCACACAGAGTTATTTTGTGTAGCACTTGAACTGTTTTACACTGGTCCTAAATTATATATCAAATAAACTGTCATGAATTCTATCATTATATTTAATAAATATAGCAAATATATTGTGAAATTAATCAAGAAAAAAAAAACATCCCTATTTTAAGCTTAAAATTAGCACTATTTTAATAATATCTAAAAATTAACATCACAGACCCCCACTTTTTATTTTCTTTTCTGAATACATGTATATAAAATACTTTTCACCATTCTTTTTAAATTCAGTAAAATGTAATTACTTTCAAATGATTTTTTTTTGCTTGTTAAATTTTTAATGCCAGAAAAATGAATTTTTTTGAGTGCAAAAAGGTCAAATAATTGAACATGCGGAGTAATTTGAAAATTTTTTCGTTGTCACAAATTTTAATGTGTCTATCCAAGATGAAATAAAACTGTGTTTGTTCCCATAATTTATTTGAATAAAAAAATATTAGAGGAAAAACTTTAAAATTGATTGATGTGTAAGACGTATTTTCAGTGCAAAAAGGTTAAACTAAATGCTCTGTAGCGCCAAAAGAAGTACATTGACCCCCATCTTTTGTTTTGATTTTTAATTAAGCTATGTGTATAAATTAAAAAAATATACTTGATAAAAAATTCTCATTACTTTTGATGGCAGGATCCAACCTCCATAAGACATATAAGCAAATAAATTTGAATATTTCAATTAGCCAGGACCAGACAAGAATCCCTCCTTAAGCTGTATATATGAATTCTGCCTTTACATACATTTGACTGATTTAAAAAAACAGAATTATCACTCGATTAGTTTCTTTGGCTCATCAAAAATCTTGAGCGTAGAAGTATTCAGAACCAATGTGAAATGTTAATAAAGAAATTCGAGAATTTTTTTCTGTTGTTGCAAAACTTAGTCATTCCCTGTTTATTTTATTCGGCAGAGAAGGATCTAAGTATATCTAACACTCTATTTTTGAATGGAAGAAAGGGAAAGTTGGGTGAATTATCTGTAAATAATAACCATGACATTCAGTTATGTCTTAAATAGACTGGGTGGAATTTTCTATGCAGATAAGGGCAAAAACCTGCCTTTTCAGACACTTTTAATACTTTTCCAATTGAATAAACCAGATAGATCTAAAAAAGAGTGTATTGTGAATTTCATTTATAAATTTTTATTTTCAATTATTTTATTCCAAATATTTAGTAAGTTATGAGCCAATATTAATTTTATAAAATTAGACTTACTCACAAAGCTCTTCCAGTCTTTTTCAAACTATACACATATTGAGGAATAACCATCCCAGAACTCTGTCCCACGTCCTAAACTCGAAAGATCATAATTCATTACAGGTTGACGAGCCCAATTAATTTCAAAGAACCACACGCGACATTTCCTGAGCTAACCCTTAGCGATTTGCAGACTTCCACTTTCAGCTATTGCACTGTCTCTCTATAACGGAAGCTACATAATCAATAGGAAATCTTCAGATCAGATACATGTTCATCCATAGAATTAGATATTGCCGTACTTAAAACTATAAAATATAAAAGAAACAACTTAATTATTGGTGACAAATATACATCATACAGGGTTTATTGTTTGTAACGAGCTTAATTGCTCACTAAGTTATTGTCACGCCTCTAGGAGAACGTGAGTATATTGTTACAGTCACGTGATCTTTGGAAAAATGAAAATTTTCTGTAAAAGGGGAGCTTAAGGCGGATATTTGTGAAGGTTGTGTTCATGTAAATAACGTTAAGTGGGATAAGGTTACAGAAAACTTTGTCATCGTGAGCAATAATTTGTGAACGACAGAAGGTAAATTATTGCCTACAGGTATAAACCTTCCTGGCCAAATATTCCAGTCGTTAGTGAACAAAAACCTTATTTAAAAAATTGATTTATTTCATTATATAAACATTTTTATCACAACTGAGCCAGGTGGTCAAAAAAGTTTGACTACTGTTTGCTTGATTATCGCCTGTCCGTTGTTAACTTTTCATAACTGCGCCATCTGTTTAACATTGTTAATATTGTGGCTTCTAACACAAGGGTGGTACAAGGGTTGATCTAAAAGCAATGTTACATCTGCTATAAAATCTATAATAATCAAATGTTATCATCAAAATTTGACATAGAAATACCCCTGTTTGTTTTAATTCTTGTCTTTTAATTTCATTCACTTTTTAAAATATTAAGATAAACACAATCTTAGGTTTTGTCTATCGCCGCACGACAAGAATGTTACCGACGTAGTTATGACGTAACATTTCTGTAGTTTCATTTCCAGTTCATCCGCAAATCTTTTTAACCTATTATGTGCCTCTTTTTAATAATCCTTTCTGCTATTTTGCTTGAACCTTCAAAATTATTTGAACATTTCCAAATGCTATTTCTAATTTCATTCCTTTTTGCGTGCATCTTATGTATATCATCAAATTCAAATATAAGTGTCCCAGAGAAACGTCACGACGTCGGTACATTCTTGCCATGCGGCGATAGACGCGACCCATGCATCGTTGTGTTTATTTTAATATTTTGTAAAGTATTGCATATATCTAAATGAAATTTAAAGTCAAAAGTTAAAACATATAGGGGTATTAGTACTACTATATAAAGTTTTGTTGAAAACTGTTGATTACTGAAGATCATATAGCAGTTGTGACGTTACTTTAGGATCAACTCTCGTACATCGACTGTAACCTCGTACATCGACTGTAACCTCGTACATCGACTGTAACCTCGTACATCGACTGTAACCTCGAACATCGACTGTAACCTCGAACATCGACTGTAACCTCGTACATCGACTGTAACCTCGTACATCGACTGTAACCTCGAACATCGACTGTAACCTCGTACATCGACTGTAACCTCGTACATCGACTGTAACCTCGAACATCGACTGTAACCTCGTACATCGACTGTAACCTCGAACATCGACTGTAACCTCGTACATCGACTGTAACCTCGAACATCGACTGTAACCTCGTACATCGACTGTAACCTCGAACATCGACTGTAACCTCGAACATCGACTGTAACCTCGTACATCGACTGTAACCTCGAACATCGACTGTAACCTCGAACATCCCCAAGCGAAAAAAAAAGTTAAAGTGCATTTTATGTAAACAGTGGATCCTAAACTTGGGTGTGGCTCATCAGAAGTGGGGCAAAGACAATGCTCTTCTCTTTCAATCAAACAAAATACCATATGTTGAACCTTTTCTCGAAGGTGAGCAGATTTAAACATATTTAAACTTAAACAAAATACGAGTAATGAATATTGAATTTTTTGTCATACTTTTTACCTAGTGGTCTCGAATAGAATTCTTTTAATTGAGCCTACTCTAATTTTCAATTTCGCTTAAATCATATCCCTACTGGAACGACGCATGGGCACATTGTGTGTCACTTGAACAAATCAAAAATCCTTCTTTGCCAAAGGATGCTTTGTCCCAAGTTTGCATGAAACTGACCGAAGTGGAAACAAATTGTCGATATACAGACGACGAACACCATCTTCTTAAATTGGGTCAGGTGAGCTTATATAAAAAGCTCACAAATTGTCAGTTACATATACATGTACAAGTTTACTTAAGTTTTAAATTTACTAGTACTTATGAAGTGTAAATCCTTTTCATCACAATATTGGTTTGAATACTTCAAAACTGAGACCTAAAAAAAGAGACCCAGCTGAGTGTTGTGACCTGTTTACCACTCGTGGTAGATTTATTTATGTATTCAAAAGAATATAATGACCTATATATATATATATATATATATATATATATATATATATATATATATATATATATATATATATATATATATATATATATATATATATATATATATATATATATATATATATTAACTAATGCTAAAATGATATAACTGCAAAGCTACAAGCAATGCAAGTATACTAGTTGTCTATGATAGTTAATTTTATGATGAATATTTAACTGCAGTTTAATTTTCATCAAAACAAGTTGTGTTTTTATAAACAAGCACGTAGTATCGTTTTTGAAAGTGAATGGAGGGGGGGGGGGGGCTCTGGGGAGGCAGAAAACATATTTGAAAACTTACCTGAAAAATCTTTGACAAAAAAATGTAAAAGGTAAATATCTCCAGACTCCTAAATCCTATTTCGCGTTTGTGTGTGTGTGTAGGGGGGGGGTCATTTTCACCTTTTCTCACAAACAAATCAGGCACGTAGCATCAGGGGCGACCTGCCCCTCCCCCACTTTTTTCCAAACATAACTTTTTACTGTTGAAATTTTCATGAAGGGGTGGTTGCCCCCCCCCCCCCCTTTTGTTGCAGTACAGTCAAATAAGGGTAATGTAGTAGTGTATGTATAAAATTTGGTACTGAAAAAAGTTGGAACCTACCCCCCCCCCCCCCCCCAACGAAACGAAATAGGATTTTTGAGTTTGGACGATTTTCCTTTTTTTTTTTTTTTTTGCTTGTCAAGTCTTTTTGAGGTAAGTTGAATTTTTTCTCTGGCTGCCCCCCCCCCCCCACTTTCAAAAACGATGCTACGTCCCTGCAAATTATTTTATTAATGCATTACCATGGGACGATTGAACTATACTACAACAAAAGGGAGATCAGTCTTTCAATAAATATTTTCAATAGTAAAGGATTATGTTTCGGAAGAAAGTGGGGAACCCCATCCCCCCCCCCCCCCCCCGATCTACGCACCTGATAAAAAGGGTCGAAGGTCAAGTTCAATTTCATGTGATCAGTATAAGTCTTATATGCAGTGCTTTGCCAAAGTTAAAAAATTGTGACAAGCTATGCATTCAACGCCCCACTTTTCAAAAAAAAAAATACAAGGCGTGAGACAGACATGCAGACCGCTGGACCGATACAGGACGGACAAAAGATCCCATCGCTGTTGAAATGATATTTAGCCGTATTTTGCAATTTCTTAACTTAAAATAAAAATGATTTTGTGGCCGGATTTTGAACATCTCAGAAAGGAAATTAAATCAAAATTGTCCTTTGGGAGGATGGATGTGGTCAATGTGTTTGTGACGAATGAGAGAGTTACTAAGCACGCTGTGTCACTTACGGGCCCGGTAGGACTCAAGTTAAAAGCCTAAAAGGCCTTTATTTATGTAGCATTCTCCATAACCAATCACTGGTATGACAAATCACGGCACATTCATCCCGCATCTAAACACGACTTCAGATCAATCTACGATGCGATATTAAATGGACTGCGAAAAAAAAAAAACAAATGAAAAAATATTGTTTTTGTGAGAGAAAAAATCACAGTTTTGAAACTAAGAAATATATCAAGGGCGTTTGTTACTTGTTGTTACGTTATTGACTAGAAAAGTGTACATAATAAAAGGTAGTCTGTGCCACGTTCAGAATGTTTTGCAAAGAACACCAGCGCTTTAGGGATAAGGAGAACGAGCAGCGTCTCTTAAAGGGGCCTGGACACAGTTGTATTGTTTACAATTTAAATGTCTATTTTTATTCAAAATGACTTCAGTTTAATGATTTGAACTTGCATGAATATTCTAAGAATTCAATGACAACGACATTCTTCATAACATCACGTCAAACACCTGTGTTTATACACAGGGCACGATCTCTGTTATTGTTAGTGTTTACGTTTTACGGGTGTGTTCGATTTGTTTAGTCTGCACACATCAGTGAGCTCGGGCTGACACTACTGGTGAATTGTTTTTTCTTTCTCGCATTTCTACTCTGAACTTTCTGGATTATAATTTTTTTTTATTTTTCATTAATAAGTGTTATGGATAAAGTTTACTTTGTGAAAGTGCAAGGATATGTATCAATCAAACGCGTCCCGAAATTTGTAGTTTTAAACACGCTTTTAATATATTTGGATGTGAAATGCTCTAGCAACATATAAGTCATGATATTATTTAGAAAATTTGAGAAAATATGAGCTTCAAATATGTGTCCCAGCCCCAATATAGGTATTGGCAATATTATTTTAAAAATAACTTTCATGGTTGCCATGGTAACATAGTGTAGCCATACAAATTCTTTTAATTATGTTGCTATCTTGAGGAAAACCATGGGATTTCAAGACTGGCATATACATCGTTAAGATCTTGTAACACAAATTGTATAAGAAAATTTTTCCAAGGAAAAATATTTTTCAGCTTTTTGTACATACTTTTTCCTATAATTTCCGTAGCAAAGCTCTATTTATAGAATTTAATTTGAATTTTTGGAAATGTGAAAATTAGTACCACGCCAATGATTTCAAAAATTAGTTATATAGAAAAGGCACTTTTGAAAAATACAGGATCAGATTAAAACACACATATACTTAATTTGAAATTCCTTTAAAACCATGGCAACTATAATGATTGCCAATCAAGAAATATCACATTTGTTGTAAGGATCTTTCTCTATTATTTGACGCAGTGGTAGAGCGTTTGCTCTAGAGTCGCGGAGTAAGGAGTTATTCCTTACGTCGCGGGTTCGAATCCCACTGTGGGACGTGGAGACCGATCCTTCGTATGAGACCGTATTTATAAGCCGGGGCTCCGTGTCGCAGAAGGTGCTGGCACGAAAAAGATCCCTCACTGCTCAATGGCCCTAAGTGCCGAGTATAGGTCAGAAATTTTCAGCTTCCACCGGCAAGTGGTGGCGTCTCCATATGAGTGAAAAATTCTCGAGAGGGACGTTAAACAATAAATAAACAAACAAAACAATTACTAGGGGAACTTGTTCTCGGGATTTCTATGGATAAGCAATAGGGTTACTCGTTCTCAAGATTGTTGCCGGTAATTTCTCGGATAACTTAAAGGGTTGACAACAGCTAGGGAACCTATAGTTCTCGGATTACTATAGGTTAACATTAGGATAACGTGTTCTCAGATATGTGTAAACAATAGGGCAATTCGTTCACAGAATTTTGCGTGGTAGGAATGTGAACTTCTCAAATTTTTGCGGGTTAACAATAAGAGAGGTTTTCGGATGACTATATAGGTTAACAATAGGACAACTTGTTCACAGATTGCTAGTGTTGGATTGCTTGGAATGTTACGGGTTGACAATTAGGGCACTCGTTCTCTGATTACTATAAGTAAGTAATTGTCTGACGTCATGGCGTCAGACAGTATTAGATTTAGCCAAGGCTTGTTGGTCAAGTCGTTCAATAGAATTCTTGTGATAACTTGATCTTGGAAACTTCATACTATCTAAACTATTAATTGGCGAGCATGTGGAGTATAGGAAACATGCTAAACACCCAAACAAGCCAGAGTATTGGAGCCAATGCCATTATTATCACATTATACATTACAAATTACATAACATTTGGCCATTCTCGAAAATTGCATCATTCATGTACAGCAAAAACAGAAGGAATGAAGCTGGTCAGGTCAACACTATCAGATAAACTACTGATTGGATGTTTATTTTCAATGCATGCACTATGTCCCTCTACCTTTAGAATTTTTATAAATCTACACATATTCATAACTAGCAGACGTTTGATTTATTCATAGTTTTAAAAAATATCAAAGTGAAGGATAAATGTTGAATATTCTTTTGCTTTAAATTAATTGCAAAGATATTAGCTCATTTGAAAAACGTTTATTATTTTTAATAAGACATTTCTTAATTATCAAAATTGTTCACCAATTGATATTTAGATTTTTATGTGTTGTAACTTTTTCTTTCAAAAGCACTGGTTATATCTTTCTATTCATTAACAGGCCCGTTGGAATAAATTTCAGAAAATTTCAGTTTCGGGTGGACACTATCAAGGAAAAATTCCTTATCGGGCATAAAAAAAATTATCCAAAGTTAATATTTACATAATTCAGGGGACACAAGCATAAAGTACCTATGTATAAATCCTCGAAATTATTGAGCTCACGGTTCCCGAACATAGAATAAACTGATGTCCAAGTTTCTGAATTGAACTTTTCTTGTTTCTTAGTGCTAATTCATTTCATGACAGAGTCATGTTGGTTACACTGGATTTAACTTTTCTTGATTCTTCGGGAAAAAATAAATTTGCTCAAGTCAGACAAGCTTTTTAGGAAAGCTAATACTTGTGGGGAACTTGTTCTTAGTTTGTTATGGGTAAATTAAATAGATAGAGCAACTCGTTCATAGATTGCTATGGCACCCCTACTAATGTTCGGTTCCTTTAATTTTTGGTTTTCTGTAAATTTTTAGAGCCATTCTCTGTAATGAATTGAACATAGGGGCTATGGCACGCATAGTTTCAGAATTTCTCCAAACTCTCTGATAAAAGTCTTTGATTTCGTAAATCAAGTCAGGCAAAAATTGGTTGCTACGTGTCATGTTTATCATGGCAACATGCCCTGAAGTTCGAAATATGGCATTTTTGAACATGTTCAGAGTCCCATATAGTTAGCATTTGCAGCAATGCAAAGATGTGACTCATTGTTTCAAAAAGTTGAAGGTCTTGTGTCTTAAAACATGATAAACATATTAGGGAAATCATTACTATGGAAACATTTTTTTCAAAAGTAATAATTTCATTCATTCAATTTTATAAAGTCATACACTAAACAATAAAAGCTATGTAAATGCAATCAAATAATAGATTTTTTTGTTTGTTTGTTGTTTAACGTCCCTCTCGAGAATTTTTCACTCATATGGATACGCCACCACTTGCCGGTGGAGATCTGCAAATTTTGACCTATACTCGGCACTGAGGGCCATTGAGCAGTGAGGGATCTTTTTCGTGCCAGCATCTACTGCGACACGGGACCTCGGTTTATACGGTCTCATCCAAAGGACCGGTCTCTGATTGGCATGTCCCACAATGGAATTCGAACCCGCGACGTAAGGAATAACTCCTTACTGCGCGACTCTAGAGCGAACGCTCTAACCACTGCGCCACGCGGGCGACCCCTAGTATTTGTAATCCGAGAACAAGTGTTCCTAATAACCCCTATAGAATCTGAGAACGAAAGGTCCCATCATTATGCAAGAGAAAGGAGATGGGCGAACATAGCGTGCAGAAAGCCTATAGCTTCAGATATATTCAAATCATGTTCAGTTTGTGAATTCAGTATTTAAAGTTCTCATTATTGAAATTTATGAAATTTTGATAAACAAAACTTTTCTGAGGAAAATTTACTCGGCAAAATTTATACTTTTATTAAAAAAAAATGTGGTATTCGTAGGGTTCGAACCCTAGCAATAAAAATCCTGAGTATTATTTTCTTTCGCGACTAGCACGCTAACCACTAAACTACGCAAGTCCTGATGAATAGTGGCATTTAAATCATGTTTGTGATAAGACCCTTGACTTAATGGTATTTCTCGAAAAGATGCGTATGATCTGTCATAAAAGTATATTTTTAAGGTATAGTGGGTCTTTGCTCCACTAAAAAATGTTTATTTTCATGCAAACTTCGAGGATTAACTTTCAAAAAAATGGAGCGAAGACCCACTCATATCGAAAAATAGTGTTATAGTATGAGAAAATGACTCCTTTTGCTCTCTTTAAAGTGTGTACAATATTTCATAAGGAAATAATTTCAACCTTTGCGGGATTTTTGCACTTGTAGAGACTTTACATTAAGTATATTTTAATGTTAGATGAAATATCAAGGAAAATTTTGATATAATTGAGATTTAATTTTTCACCTTCATGAGTTGCCCCATTTTTACCCGTTTTAATACACATAACAATGTTAGAACCAGTTGCTCCATAGTATTAAACGAGATGCACAGCTGGTACTGCAAATTAAATTCCCAGTGCAGAAATTCAAAAGAATGTCCTTCTCACAAGACAAAAACTTTCGGATATATTAACAGAATTCAAGAGAATTTTGGTGCACTCATTTACTCCTTTTCTCACTCTCTATAAAAGTAGCACCTTTAAAGTTTAATTTGTACATTTGACACTCATCTTCATATAATTCCATCTTAGTGGTTGTTTTACGAGTGCAACATACATCTTTCAATTTTGACTATTAAAACAAATCCCAGTATATAACCTAAATGTCGTTAACATAATTCATTAACATTTACTGAAAGAAATAAGAACTCAATTACTGTCAATACAGTTTTACTGGCATAATCTCATCAACAAAATCACAGATCAATGGCATTAAAAATTTTCTATAAAATATCAGTTTCAATATTCTTATCCCTTCATGCTCTGTAACAAGACATTAAACACATAATTTATTATCCCATCTTGGAATCGACCAAGACATGAAACATCACAATCATACCCTTATGACTGGTTCACAACTCATTATTCTGGTGTTCCAATATTCTTTTGTTTCCATTTTATGGCACTTATCAAACTGAACAGAGGTATATAAATATCAAATCACTCTAGAAAAGATTTAATCACTTCAATGGTGTAGCCTTCAATGTTCCTTTATTTTTTTTCAATAGCCAAAAATATTTTGTTCAATAATAGAGTTTATGGATGACTTTGTTTACTTGTTTAATAAATCTATCCAAATAAATCTTAGTGGAATCTGCTTGAAAAGCTACACCTCTATATAGCATATATCTCAATCAATTGGTAATGATAGAAGTATTTCATACAAATTGTATTTTCCTTATTTGAAGTTGAGCAATAGATTCACCCTTGAAATAACTTAGTACATGAATGATATACAGTAAAACATAGTTATAACAAACACATTGAATGATAATAATGAATTCACACTTACAGCAAAGCTATTTCCAATCCCCCTGGTTTTAAAACATAATGTGAACTTAACGGAAATAACAAATTATGTTATTGCTCATCCCTGGCACTTTGCTATAAGTATGTTTTACTGTATTTCCACTTAGATGCATTTTCAAAATTTGTCAGAATATTAAGAGGAAACACACATCAGTCAATCCACATTACAATTCCTAGAAAGTTTGTCCATTGGACAATCTCCTCTCACGTATCCAGATTATTGCAGCATTTGGCACAACAAACAAATGCAATTTAATTACCATTTCCATTAACACTTCTTTTTTTCCACAATGAGGAATTAAAACTATTTAAAACTTTAAACAAGAAAATATGGATATACAAACAAAACATGGATATTTCTCTACAATATGTGACAGTGGCCTCCAATGTGTTGTAATTTATATGATACCATTTTGAAATAAAAGTAAATAAATTATTATAATAAATAAATTTTGCACAACATATTGCCATGTTCTGATAAAACATCATGATATAAAATTCACAAAGGTTTTCCCAATAAAATAACAATAAGTTTTGCAAATATTTTGACACTGTTAATCTTGTTATACATAAAAAGATAAATCATGGCTAATTTGGGTAACAATCACTTAATTAACAGTATTAAAGGGACAGGTTTGTCTTGTACTTGCTTAAATATCCTTAACATACTGGATGACACCTCCGAGATGCTTATAACAGTTTGTAGTATTAGGGATGGTGGTGAGATACATTGCATATCACTGGTTGGTCCCTGAGTAGAACAGTCCATCATGACTAAACTGGCAACTGAAAAACCAAAATACATGTATTTTACCTGAAGAAAAAGAAATCAATAAAAGCTCATTTATGATTTAATATTTTACTTGGCTCAAGACTCTACTTGTTCCACAGGAAAATGTGTAATGATCTTTTTGTGTTCCTCTACAGAACCTCAATCACTGAGGACTAATCTTTTGTGTACCTCTACTTCCATCCCTGAGGACTTACCGTTTCTACATCAATATCCTCGATAGCATCGTCCTCATAATCTAGGAGACTGGTATTCTCTGGCACTGGGTTGGCAAAATATCTCACATCTCTATCCCCATCAGTCTGTAATCGCTCCAAAGTCTTCAGAATCTCTGCATGTTGAGGGTGATCATCATTGGTAAAGTATTCTGCAAGTAAAACAATACCAAAACATCCAATACTTATTAGCTGATTACATATTTATTTGGAGAACCCCCTTGTTTTAAAAACACATTTTTACCTCTTGTAATTATCTGATCCGTCATGACTTTGGAAAGAGAAAGCCTAACATTAGGCACAGGATCATGACTTATGTTGAGCAGGACTGGAAGCAAGTGTTTGGAAAACAGATCCAAGGGAAGCGACTCATCCTCCAACACAGCATAACACATCTGCACATAGCTGAAAGACAAACATGCATTACCTTTTAACTGTATATGTAAACAATCCAGTTATCACACTCAATTAAATTACTGATAAAATCTTGTGCATTCCAGGACAAATGCAAATCTTCGATGTAAGTATGCATAGATTTTGATGTAAATGACATAGAGAATGAGTGTAATGAAGATGCAAGTTGGATGTTGAATTTGGACCATAAATTTTTTGTTGGACTTTGTACTTACATTTGCCTGCAAACCCATTTGTTGCTCTTTGCAAATTTGGACACTAGTTCATTCAGCAAACCTTCTGTTAATTTTTCATCTTCATAAGCTAGCCTCTTTACCATAGCACTCATCTATTAAAACAAAACACAGTATATTTTCACTAAATATTTACCCTCTCACTGCACCGAGACGTGTCGAGAAAACAAAACACAGTACATTTACACTTAACATCTCCCCTCTCACTAGATACAATGTTTATACAGTATATTTCTGGCCAGCTTGATTCTACTCACCAGTTTGTAGGCCAATAATCTGACCTCTGACCCTTTGTCCTTATCTCCCCTCTCACTTGATACAATGTGTATACAGTATATTTCTGGTCAGCTTGATTCTACTTACCAGTTTGTAGGCCACTAATCTGACCTCCGACACCTTGTCCTCCATTAGAGACAGACAAATTGGCAGCAGGTGCTGGCTGATCTCCACAGAAGAAAACAACTCGGATGTCATGATCAGCTGTCTACAACACAGAAGGATCTATTAACAGTCTGTAGCAATCTCTTTACACAGGTAGGTAACTTATAACAAGTTCAGAGCCAACTTTAATAAAGAATCTCAACATTTAAAACATTTGTAACTAATTACTGAACACTATACATTTATTCCTCTAACTTACTCAGCCAATTCCAGTCTAAATCTCCAATTTCTGGTATTGTCCGTGTTCAGAAAACCTGATAATTTTGTCAGATACTGCCTTCTCACATCTGGTTTTAGGAGCTGGAAGCATAAACATTATGTTTACACCTTCAATTAAAACTTGTTAATGATGAAGATAGACTACCATCAAGACACATAAAAGAAATCAAGGAAATATCTAGAATCACATCACTTTTCTCATTGCCCACAGCTTTAGCTTCTATTTTGTTCTGATCGTCTAAAATTCAAAAAGTAATATATACCCTCAAGAAATCAGCCAAGTGTTTTAAAACACCAATTTTGACCTCATCTAAATCCTTCAGGAATCCGTCAAATACTGGAACAAGATCTCTATGAGTAATGTCATCTCCAAGAATGATAGCCATCTCATGTATAGAGAAAGCCAGGGTTCTCCTCACTTTCCACTGAAAACAAGATTATACGTACTTCTATAATCTGAGATCCATAGATCAAAAATTTTAACCGATTTTTACAAATAACTAACATAAAGAAGTGCGCGTCTCTTTATAAATTTTGATTTAGTAAAAAACATTTTTTACAATCTGAGACCTCAGCTTGTAGTGTTACTTAACCAGGTTACCTGCATATCTGAGGCCAGTTTATCGTATAATACTTTGATACAGTTCCAGTTCTTTCTGCCTAAGGTGTAAGCTACAGCTGGTAGATTGTAGGCACAGTGTTTGGTGATCTCCGTGTCGACCGTCTGGGCTCGGGAAGGATCCACCATCCCTAGGTAACTCTCCAACAGACTCTGTGGCACAATGTCCTAAAGAACAAGCATACAATCACATCTTTTGTACCAGGACTTGTTATACACTGCTTTGCCAAACCATAAAACACTCTACTTACTTTCTTATTAATTTTTTATTTCTCAATACAGAAACTACTTGAATGTAAAGTCCAGGGATAGACATTAACTTTCAGATTCACTTGCCCTTCGGGCAAGTGATCTCAAATTTTGACTTTTCCGAATGCAAAACTTGGTTGCCCAAAATTAGGAAAGAACTTAAGAAAATTATTAATCAATGTAAACGTTATGATAAGAAAAAAATGTGACCAAATACGAGTACACTACTGTCAATTTGGCAAGTTGAGCTACCTGAAAAAAATGTCGATGCATGGTGCATTTGTACATAAATGTATAACGCTGTACTTGAAAAGAAAATTTAACCTGTTAACTCACACTGGCATGCAACAATAATCCTCCGTTTCCTTTTAATAAAATTCATATTTTCAAAAATTATTTTCGGTAGGATCCTTTTGTGATTCGTGATTTTCAGATATAACTGTGAAGCAATGCTTAAGGAAGATGCTACGAAACATGCATCTTATCTTGATCAGGATACATCGTGTTACACTGTACTTATATTCTGTGCTTGAATAAATAATCTAATTTCCTAATAAGGAGTTAACAAAATTTTGTCAGAGGTAGAGCGTATTTTCTATGAAAGAAAATAACGAACCCGATTTTTAAAAGAGCGGTATAATCCAGAAACACTACCATGGAATTTCGAATGCAAAAACATTATCAGTCAGGTGCGTGGGGGAAATCAAGTCTTCAATTTATTGTTTTATTTATAAATTAATGTAAACTAAATAAATATGTACATTTGTATGAGAAAAATTCACTTGCCCGATTGGACAAGTACGTAGACAATTTCACTTGCTTTAACTGAGAATTTACTTGTCCCGGGCAATCGGACAACCGTTAATGTTGATCCCTGAAGTCATTATACTATTACAGTGTGATCAGGTATGTATAATGCTGACTTTCCTAGAAATTTGGAGATGGTAGTTGCGAGCGAGTTGAAAGTCAAGAAAATAAACAATTCTTATTCATTGTGAATAGCACGGTCCTGTTCAGTATTATACAACTTGAAAAATACTGTTTAAAAGATAATTCCAGAAAAAGTTTTGCTTGGTACTGTGGTTACACACTTTTTAGTTTCATGTGGAGACCTTTGCTTACTGCCCAGGCCTCAACATCCTCACAATGTCAAGGTTTTGTGATTTCGGAACTCCACACAACCCCTTGACATAAGTCATTATTTAAATGTTGGGCTTGTGGTTACACAACGTAATGGAAATTATAAACTACCCAATAAGAATTATTTTTCAAATCCGTCGTTATGAATACGAAATGATGATGGCCCTTTGGCATAACTGATTTTAAAAGGTATTTTAAAAAGTTGAAATGTGAACAAAGAATGTTTGTAAGAATGATATGTAGCAAATCAGGAAAGCTTTGACTTTGATTCTTCATTTAGCAAATCAGAAAAACTGTTAAGGAAATTTACCGCGCTTTTTCTTAATAATATAATAACCTTGTCTTAAATCATCAATATTCACATTGAATACTGAAGAGCATATCAAGGAGGACAATATTCAAAAAAGTAATCCGCGATGTTTTATTTAAAGTAACTAGTCACAAATCCTACACTATTGACACTTTTCATTTTTAAGACAAGTCATATTTGTTTACAAAACTTACCTACAATAAAAGCTTATTTCTGATTGGTTCCAGTCCTAGACCAGGAACAAACGAAATAGTAGCTTTCTAGCCCAACTTTTAAATAACGACTTATGTCAAGGGTTTGTGTGGACTTCCGAAATCACAAAACCTTGACATTGTGAGGATGAGGCCTTAAGTATTTTAATTTAATAATGCCCACATTAGAATTGCAAGTCATCACACCTGTTTCACAACTGAAATCAAGCCAGTCTCATCCTCTTATTAAACTAGCTCGATTTCCACTGGGCTTCATATCATTTGGACGTCATGACCAGGCAGGGAAAAAATACTACCATTAGCACCCCTTCACCATGTCCTCATGAACCAGTCAAATAGTGGTTATCCATGTGCAGTTATTTCCACAAAATCATTCCACAGTATCCAATTATATCCCCCCTTTTTAAGACAAATTTAGTTCCATTTCCTCACATTCATCTCATATTTATAAAGAACTTGTGTTGCACTTGTTTTTTTTCATTTTGGAAAAAAAATGAATCAGCAGATGTCACTAGTTTGTATGCAAATTTCATATAGAGATTTGCAACATTTACTTGCATTCTATAAACTTTTGTACAATAGTTGTTTACCTGCATCTGTGCCAAAGAAGCTTCATCCATTGTCTCTACAATATCCTGTGAACTATCACTGTCAATGTAACCCAGACTAGATCCACTGATATCTGTAAGAGGCAATAGAGACAGCTCAGAAAAACTGTCAATAAAGCCATAATCTGGAATAAATAGCCACCCAACTACATCAGATTCAATTCTTAAACATTATATGAGTTTAAACCAATATAAAAAACAATATCATTTAATCTGTAAAGCATATTTTATGCTATTTTCACAAAATTTTCTGTCTTTATTCAATTACGCACCATGTACCACACCCTCCATAACTTCATTCAGGTTCTGGCCGAGTACATGTGTACTTCCAATGTGGCTGACAGACTCTTCAGACACAGAACTAATGCTGGCGGTGTGGATTTGACTTTTGGACTCTCCATGATTAGAAGTACCGAGAGGAGAGTTCACAGAATCCGTCAATGATATACTACCCATATCACTGTTGATTGTATCACATTCATTCTCCGTGGCCGTACGGGAAGATACGTTTACTCTGTCCATATCTTGATTGTCATTTAAAACATCTAAATCTAAACTAACTTCTGGTAGTGGGTCACGCCAGAAATTAAAGGAATCATAGTTATTTACTGAGGAATCAGAATGTATATGCACTACGTCTTCCTGGCTTGATTTTTCACTCTCTGATTTGTTCTGGTCTATGGAATCACAGCTGGCTTTGGTATCCTCGTTACTTGGCTCGTCACTACATATACTTTCGGTGTTCTCCTCTCCTTGTCTAGGGGCACCTGTTTCCTCAGTATCACATTTATCACAGTTTTCTTTCTTGGATCCAGCTTCATCAGATTTAGAACCAGACTCGGCAAGTCTCTCATCCACTTTTTTTGCCTGGTATTCTTGAGCTCGTATTTCTTCCAAAGACAACTCGCCATCTGATGAGGGATTATTCTTTGTAGCACAGGTAGAAATGATTATTTCTGTTGTGTCGTCAGTTTCACTGAGGTCCATGTTCGTATCACAGACTTCACTTGATAGCGTTTCACTCTGGGGGTTATCTGGGCTCTGGTCCTCTGCCAACTCATCTGTTTCTTCTGTTAACCCACTTGCTTGGATTTGTTTACTCTCATGCTCCAATTTTTCTCCAAGTTCTCTCAGTTTTTCACTAAGAGTACAAATACACACAATTCACAAACTTTCAGATCATTTAACATTTATATGAACAATATTCAATAGATTTCATTGGGTCCAATGATAACCCAGAACTTACATGTTATGCAACTGTTCCGCTTGGACACTAAGAATGCCTTCTTCATTGACGTACAACCCAGTTAAGCCTGGATCAGCAAATGTCGATATGAATGGTCCCAACTGTTGAAAAGCTGCCATACGAACCTTGAATATAAAACCCATTCCATTAGATATTCTCCAGAAAATTAGAGTAGATACATGTTAGCTTCAAACATCAGTTCTCCTCCAGCCTTTAAAGAAATTTCTATGGCACTTAAAGGCAAAAAAGACCCACTTTTAGTATTTAACCATAGGTGAAAATCTGTTTCTACCTAAATCCATGATAAGTATGTTTAGAGTTCTTTTAAATGTTTCAATAACACTATAAACTTTTACCCATTTAAGTAGCTTTTACCATATACTCTGCTTACCCATCTAGAAAGATCACAGAGGAGATTGACAAACAGATTGGCTAATTCTCCTTTACGGACATCCTGGGAACAGGAGCATGATACCACCATAAAACACTCAGCACATGCCTTTCTAACACCCCACACTCCATCCTCACACAAGTAATAAAATTTAGGCAACTGTAAAAATCAATTAACAGAATTACTGAGCTTGAAAATACAAAGACTATCACCTGTTTATGGATTTGAAATTCGTTAAAATTTAAGAAGGATTACCAAATGCTGCTCTGTGTTGTCTTGACCAACAACTTTACACATATCACCAAAGTTTGCCGCACACACCTGCAAATATTTACATTCAGTATAACATCACTATGAAATCCATTGGAAATTTACATTTATCCCCCTTATGACACCCAAGATGTCACGGAATAGTAGAATACACATTTAAACAGTAACTATTCAAATAATGACCCTATGAAATTGTTGTAAAAACAAAACAAATGAGAATTTACAATTAATTTGTCATTTTTACCCCCTTGCAATATTTATTTGCGTCATTTAACTTTCAATGTCAAAACAGCTCGAGCTTCGATTAACCACATTAGTTTTGAAAGGCACTAAATTTATAACAAAGATGAATGAAATTAAACATTTATGAGAGAAAATTAGAGAATGTAAATTAAAGGCATTGAATTCTTATTTTCGGATGTCATCGTTCTATACCATCACCTGCCTGTGCCAACAAATTATAAACTGAGCCAACATGTCGTAAATGTGTCAACTTTAATAAACTGCCGTTAGGGTTTTGGAACTTGATTCTCTATTATATGAAATAAAACAATTAACAGAAATGTTTTTGTCGATGGTTTTTATACTCTCCTTACCTTCCTCACATGAAAGAGTGGGTCTGTACACATTTCGCAGAAACGTAGTAAGAACAAACGTTCAGTCATGTCTTTTCCAAGGAGTGGGGCCATTTTGCTCATAAGCTAAAACAAATTAAAAGGAAATGGTGATATACATGAATTTTACACACTCGCAACAGGGAGATAAAAAGTTGACAGTCCCCCCTCCCCCTCAAAACACAAACATTTTGAATGGAAGATAAAAATAAAATATTATTAGACAGTCTAACTAGCTGTGACGATTACTTGCCTGTCATCAAAGCTGGCTGTGATATGACGAGCATCAGCACATCCCAGCCACTTTAATGCTAGCCATGCAATCAGTAGTCATTTAATCTTTATGTTGCATGCAAGTATTTTTATTCTCTTCCATATTAAACATGCAAAGAACAGCAGAAAAAAATCATGCAACATGTAATCAACATCTCTTAATAGGATTATCAAATCTGTTCATGCAAAACAACCAAGTTAGTTTAATCTTCTTGCCTCTAGTCCTGGTGATTATGACAAAAGTCAAGCTCATCAAAGCTGGCTGTGATATGACATGGACAACACATCACCACCACTTTGACAACTTCAATTTGTCAGTTCCTCCACATATCTTCATTTAGTTCACCTCCCCGTAGAATCCAGCTCTTTCAGCAACACAAGCTCATCAAAGCTAGCTGTGATATGAACATTCTCAACACATCACAGCAACTTTGACAAGTTGCACAACTGCTTCTTAAAGATATGGTTCCATCAAATACAGCAGTTGACTGTGTTTAGATCTGCAGGTAAACAACACTTAAAGCTCATCAAAGCTGGCTGTGATTTGAAGATTGAACAATTCACAGCCACTTTGTGAGCTCCTTGTCTTGTCTTTTAGTCATCATTTCCTTCTGGTATCAAGAAAACAAACTTGAAATCAACAGTATCAAATGTAAACTGGACAAAATTATAAAGGCAGTCATTCACTTCCTCGAGTAAATTCCTTCCTTGATTTAAACAAGATAAAAAAAGGTATTTAAATACTCTTCCTTTCCTTTATGAGAATTAGCATTCATTACAAGAAGAGTGGCAACTAGGTAAAGAGGAATGAAAAACTAAAAATACTGGAGATTTAACTAGGCTTTCATCAACTTAAAGAGTTCCTGATTCATAGTTTTAGAACTACTGTCCAAGTATTCTCATGAGTCCAGAACACAATTGAAGGGCAAATCCCCTCACACCCTCCTTCTCCTTTAATCTTAAAACCATCTTACTAAATGTGGGTTGCCCGCATGGCGCAGTGGTAGAGTGTCTGCTCTAGAGTCGCAGAGTAAGGAGTTAATCCTTACGTCGCGGGTTTGAATCCCACTGTGGGACGTGGAGAACGGTCTTTCAGACGAGACCATATAAACCGAGGTCCCGTGTGGCAGTAAGTGCTGGCAAAAAAAAGATCCCTCACTGCTCAATGTCCCTGAGTGTCGAGTATAGGTCAAAATTTGCAGCTCTCCATCGGAAAGTGGTGGCGTCTCCATATGGGTAAAAAATTCTTGAGATGGACATTACACACAAACAAAATAGGAAATGTGGAAAATGGGATTGACGATACAGCTATTTAAATTTTTCAAACGAAATCAACCCAACAAGTAGTACGAAATCCTTATTTACTTTCAGAACTCTAAGCACTGCCACTTGACAAGTTATAATTATCAACATCAATTACACTTAAATAAAAAAGGATAACAAAACAAAACATCAAAATATCTTCAAAATACATCCCTGTGACACCTTTGGGGAGAGGGGAATTAAATCTGAAGACAAGACTAAAAACCTGACATTTTCTTTCAGAATGTCCTACATTCTATCAGTGGTGTGTGGAAATCAATTTTCAGTTTTATGATACACATCCATCCTAATGAAACCATTTCTTCTAAAAAGAGGAAATGCTGACACAATTTAAGAACATATTTATTAAATTACCTCATGTAAATACTTGCCTCTTTTAATATATCAAAATAGTGTCTTGAGTGAAAATGAAGCTCATCAAAGCTGGCTGTGATATGAACAATCTCAACATTTCACAGTCACTTTAATGCCTTCATATTTCACAACTTTCTCTACCATCAATAGAAATGGTGCTTCACAAGACCACTTCCGCCACACAACCTTTGTCCTGATTTAACCTTTCGTTGATTTTTTTGATTACTCTACTGATCCAAGCAGGCTGTGATATACTACTTTATACATCACAACCACCTAGTCAGTACAGGACATCAAAACATCTCCGCCACTCCCTGGACAGGTCTAATCCTCCACCAAGCTGCGTGCATCTGACGGGGCTCATCAATGCTGGCTGTGATAATACAATAACACTACAACATCCTACATTGACTGCCTTATCATCTGCTTCTCCTAGACATATAATTCTAAAACCAATGCCATGCTATAACTACTACATCACCTGAAGACGTGTCTCTGACCTCCTGCAAAAGACAGAGTAGTAAGACGAACGTCTTCACATCTCACTACCCATGTCTTTCACAATCAGCCAAGCAATTCATCTTTCCCGCAGAAAGCCTTAATAACAACAAGCCAAGCATTTCATGTTTACTATCAAATTCAATGAAGTTATAGATTTTTACTACTGTCAATGATTTTTGAAAATCTGTCTTGTGAGAAACTAGATACATACAGCAACAGCTTCTGTTCTGTAATCGTCTAAACTGTCAGGACTGGCCAAGTCCAGAATAACGCCCACTACTTGTTGTTCTATGTCCTCTGAAAAATAGGTTCACAAAATTATTCATCAGTTCTTAATCCAATGAATTAAACACTTCAAGAAGTATGCACTAAGTAGGGGGTGTAACTATATTCAGGGATACACAAGGACTGTTCCGTATTCAGTACAAAAACTGTACACCTTTGTATCATAAAATATTTCAAGTAATTTTCATTTTTTTCACATTTAACCTAATTGATTTTATTTGTTTACTTTAGCTGTCTTTTTTTTGTGTTCAGAGCTTATTTAATGTTACAAAATTATTTATAAACTGATAATATAATCTTATCCTTTGAATTTCTCATTTTAGAACAGACATACAAATTAAATTAAAAATATGGAAGGTGAAATGTTGCAATACATAATACAGCCCTAGTGTATCATGATATATTACAATATGCTCTAGCCGTATTGTTACATCCCTAGTGATAAGGTGAGGAAACTACATTTTTACCTTTACATATAAGTTCTTGTTCCATTAAGACTAGTAAAGCTGCCTGGCTTGTTTTTCGAACCTTGAAAAGAATAACACACATATAATTAAAATACAAAGGAAGTACCTTAAATTGAATTCTGAATGCATTTTAAATTTTAAATCATTAAATACTAATCATTACCTGATTATTTTGGTCATTAAGGTATCTCACAACCATAGGTAAAAGATAAGATGAAATAGACCTATCATAGATATCCGAATTGTCTTGACAATAAACAGCTAAATGGGGCACTTGCTCCATTAACTCGGACCGAACAATAGGATCTGCAATGTACAACACATAACAACTAATAAAATTCTCTCTCAAGATTTTTTTTCCTTTTAAATTTCAAAAACTCAGCAACAATACTTCAGAGCCTTAATTAGAAGTCTTCTTTACCAGAGTCTTGTGACAGTTTAACCATGGCATTAAACACTGGCAACACGTCATCCTCTGTTTCTTCCACTGCCCGCAGTGTGTCCAGAAGCCCACGTGCAACCATTTGTCTAAAATATACAAATATCAATCATTTGTCTACAATATACAAACAAAATATTTAGCCAAATACAGCAGTAAATCTGTAATTAACCATTTTCCAATCTGCATGTTCTCAGACATAGACCATTACCTTGTGTACACATTCTCACTCTGCATGTACTTTTCAAGCTTTTGAAGTGGAGTAAGTTTATAATCTGCATTGTACACATCATCACCTTCCAAAGAATCATCAAGACCATATCCTAAATAAAAATACCATCATCATATTCAAGGAAATCTTAGCAATACATATAAAGAACTACAAGTAATATCTTTGTTCCAATTATAAAGAGCTGAACAAAAAACAATATACTTTAGACAGAATTACACACATCATATAAAAACATCTTTTCTCATATAATTTAACAGTGCAATGGCATAATAAAGAATAAAACGTTTATATGGAGAAAATGATGAAACGTTGATGACAAACAAATCCCATGTGCGCGCATCGATTTTTACGAATAATTCACACACAAAGCCTTTGTTCGTCACGTTGACTCACAGAGGTAAACAAATAATAGTACAGACTTATTTATTACGGAGAATTCTCTAAATTTCAACACAAACGACAATTCAGTATGCACAAATTGATAAAAAATAATTTGGCGCGCTTGCCACAGAAAGCAATGTGTCAAGGAAGCCCCCAAAACAAAGGGAAAAGCTTGACCTACTTACCATTTATGCTAATGATACAAATTCGTTACTCATTCATGACTAACCATAACAAGTAGAAAATCGATAATTTTTGAATTGGTCACACTAAAACAAATTGGTGGTTCGGAAATGTTCTGAAGCTGCAATGGCGGTTCCACGACATCCATTCAAACCCCCAATGCGCGGGAATAATTACAGTTCAATAGGTCAGCAAAGTCCAGGTCATGTGACCTAACCATCATGGCATCAAATTCTCGGGAAAATTCGGCGTCTTGTTTGAATTTCAATCCACATACACGTGTTACTTTAAAAACGTAAACAAATATCACCTAAACTTGATCAACAATACTTAAGACAACAAAATACGCAATGGAAACAAAACAAACATTCTGTATTTTATTCATAAATTACGAATAACGGCGCGAAAGAATACAAATCACAGACTTCGGGACGTTTTCTTCTCCGCAGCACTAAATAATCACAAATGCAATAATTAGGAGCTTAATCGGTTAGACTTACCGTCATCGGGACCATCATTACCTGGGTCCGAGTAAAATTCGATATCTGAAATGAAAAGATATTGTAGCTAAGTATACACACATGGCATTCTTCGGAAGCAAATAATTATAATGTGAGGTGGACTCACCCGCCATATTGGTAAAATCCACGCACTGATTGTTACGGGAAAAGTGATTGGTTGATCCTAACCTAGTGCCCGTGTTTTATTGGCTCGTTTTCTTTTGTTATGCGAATGGCTACGATCTTTCACGAGTAACATGACGGAACGGTGCGAGAGGCCAAAATGTCGGATCTAAGTCATTGAAAATCATTATACACAACCCATCGCTATGGATTGCGATCAACCCAATGTTGTCAGCTTTGTGCATTTTGTCGTGCATAATCAACGTCGCACTTTTCTTTAACACTTTGATATCAATTCAATAAAAAGAACAAAAGACAAAGTTCTTTGTAAATGCTTGGGTGTGATGGGGCAATGGGTGCAACTATTAGGAGCGTCCGCTACAAAAAATAGGACCACGTGCTTTTGTTATGCAACCTGATATGGAGATTGTTAAAAAAGAAATAGGGACTTTTGTTATACTTTAACGACTCGCCATCTCTGTGAAAACATTCTTGTGATATTTTTGTTTGTAAAATATTTCATCCAGTTTAGGTTATGTGGGCGGCTCTAACTTTCAGCTGGGCGGAAACAAATACTGTACCCTGTGGTTCTCGGTTTTGTGGGACGGATCCAGTGTTTTCTATTGGCGGTTGCGAATGGTATAATTATAGGCCTAAATAGAAATCATGGTGCGATAAGAATGTGCGTGTATATTCCCTGTCATTAATAAGCTTAATGTTTGTTGAACAGTTGAAGTGCTTTTGATTATTCATGGCATTATTTACAAAGATTCCCACCAAAAGAAAGGGATAATTATTGTAAAAGTGCATCAAATTACACTGGAAAATGATTATTAAAAAAAAAAAAAAAAAAAAAAAAAAAAAAAAAAAACGCACAAAAACCGTTGGAAGAATGGAGTGAATTGGATGCGATCGATTGAAAACATAATGTTTAAAACATAATTTCCATTATTCATGTGTGTGATATGTGAAGAGATATAACTTCAAGAATACACCAGAACCAACTAAAAATGGTGCCCATTCATTAAAAAAAAAAAAAATTCTGGCTCCGAGAAGGGGTTACCCCTCCAAGACCCCCCACCACCGCACCCCATTACTTAGTTACCAAAAACCTGGCAATGACCGCCCTTTATTCTTACAAGGTCCCAAGAAAGAAGACAAGGAAAGGGACTATAAACTTGATTTGAAAAAAAACTTAAATAAAATGTTTGTAATAATTTTTTTCTTAACAAGATTTTACAGCAACAATATGTAAAATATTTACAAACGGAATGATACATTTGGCAATTCATATTTATAAATGAACACAAAAGTTGGAAAAGAAGCTAGGGACCATTTGATGTTGGATGAGACGGATCGGGAATCTTTATACCCCCACCCCTCCCCATCCCCTCAAGTTGATGGCTTAGTAGCCGGCGGAAGGGAAGGTTCCGGTAGCTGTATAACATATTTTGTGAATATTTACAAGATGCATTTTGAAAAACCTGGAATTTATGTAATTCATTTCTTTTCGATCACATTTCATTTGCCCATCCAAAGCCGGAAATGGATTGCACATTTCTATCTGTCTATAGTAACTGTTAAGAAATTTAATATTAAATAGATTACTACTCGCATTAACTGAACTTGAACTCTGTACAAGCGAATAAATAATGAAAGGGGGGGGGTCAATGCACGTCTTGACGCGGTCAACTAACAAGATATTTAAGGATAAACCAAAACTTCAAACGATAGGTGAAAATGTTCTATTTTCAACTTATTTGTGAAACACGATTAATTATCTGTACCAAATCTTTCAGAAATGTAATATTTATGTATATTATGTAACAATGTGTCCAAAAAGAAGGAGAAGCAGAAGGAATTGGGAAAATTGCATTTTCTCAGTGGAGTTTACCTTATAATTGGTCTTGGCATTGACCGCATAAGTTGCTTAAACGAACCTATGTTGGATAGGACGGATTAAATCAATATGACAATATAAAGGTCAAGGTCCTGGACTACAATATAGCGCAATATAACTTTGAAATCCTAAAGTAGAATGGATGTTTAATTTTTATTTTGAGTATGCAGGCCTATAGTGGGGGGGGGGGGGGGAGGCATCCCCCAACTTTTTCTGAGAATGATATTGATAGTTTTACTAATCTGTTGAACACTGACATGCAAATTCAGGCATTTTTGGGGGGATGTACCGAAAAGCTAGAGAAACAAACGACCTAAGGACCTTAACGATCACCTAGATACCCAGGATCAGAGAAGATCTTCAAATTATGTATTTTTACTATATGATTAATAAGAGCCTCACCCTAATTCCAGAACCCCTGACCCTGGAGCCATGAATTTCACAATTTTGGAAGGGGCACCCTTTGTCATTATAATCACAAACTTAAATTGTCTGCTTTATGCCCAAGAGCAGAGGAGATTTTCAAAGAAATAATGTATTTTCACTATATGATCAACCAAACACCAACACCCCTGACCCAAGGGCTATTAATTTCACAATTTTGATCGAAGAGGCACCCTTGATCATCTTAAGCATGCATTTAGTTTGCCTGCTATATAAACAGGGATAGAAAAGAAGCTTTTAGAAGAATTCATGCATGTTCACTTTATGATCAATATATAGAGCCCTGCCCTGATTCCAAAACCCTCTGACCCTGGGGACAAAAATTTAAAAATTTTGGTAGAGGGCACAATGCTTATTACAATCATGTCAACAGTTTGACTGCTTGATATCCAGAAGTAATAAAATTTGCAATAATTTTGATGGTTTTAACCCCATCCTTTAGACCTCAGAGGAGTAGGAACCAAGAATTTCATAATTTTCGTTCCCCTTTCCCCATTGATGCTATATGCTAAAATTGGTTGAAATTGGTTTATAGCGGTTCAAGAGAAAAAGCTGAAAATGTTCAAAAGTTTTCGATTGTTTACTATAGCATTAGATGACCTGATTGACTCAGGTGTCCTAAAAAAACCCCATCCCGTACAAAATATGATTTCTATCCTTTTTTAGGTCAACTGAGTCACTCAGGTACGTAACCTATTGCTATCTGTTTTTGTCGTTCGTTAAGCCATTAACATTTGAATATTTTCAACTTCTCTGAAACCACTGAACAAATTTCAACCAATTTTGGCATATAGCATTTATGGGTGGAGGGGGGGGGGCAAAAATTGCCGGTAAATTTAATGGTCCCACCCCCTCTGGGTCCTGGGGGGTTGGGGGGTTGGGCTAAAACCATTAAATTAATGCAATTTTTAAAAATCTTCTTCTTTACTTCTGGACCTCAAGCAGTCAAACTGTTGGCATGCTGTAATAAGCAGTGAACCCACTAACTGACCCCAGGGCCAGGGGTTCTGGTGCTAGGGCGGAGTTATATAAATCGTAAAAGTGCATTATTTCTTTTAAAATCTTCCTCTCTGCTCCTGAGTACTAAAAAAACTAAGTGCATAGTTATGATGAGCAAGAGTGCCTTCAGATATTGTGAATTTCATAGCCCCTGGATTAGGGGTTCCGGTGTTAGGGCGGGACTCTATTGATTATATAGTGAAAATGCATCAATTCTTTGAAAATCCTCTTCTCTACTCCTGGATATTATTTAAAAAAATAAGTGCATGGCTATGATAAGCAAGAGTGCCTCTTTAGAATTTGTGAGGTTCATGGCCCCTGGGTGAGGGGATCTGGTGTTAGGGCGGGGCTCTTTTGATTATATAGTGAAAATGCATTAAAATGTTGAAAATCTTCTTCTCTGCTCCTCGGTATTAAATAAACCAACTAAGTATATAGTTATTATGATCAACGGTGCCTTTTTAGATATTGTGAATTTCATGGCCCCTGGGCCGGGGTTCTGTTGGAAGGGGGGGGGGGGCTCTATTGATTATATAGTGAAAATGCATTAATTCTTTAAAATCTTCTTTGCTCCTAGTTATTATTTAAATAAGTGAAGTGCATGGCTATGATAAGCAAGGATCATCTTCCAAAATAGTGAAACTGATGGTCCCAGGGTCGGGGGTTCTGGTGAAAAGGGGGGGGGGTCTATTGATTATATAGTGAAAATGCATAATTTCTTTGAAAATATTCTTTTCTGCTCCTAGTTATAAATCAAAGAAATTAAGTGTGTAGTTATGATGAGCAAGGATGATTCTTGAATTGTGAGTTTCATGGCCCCTTGGTCAGATCTTCTGGAAGGGTGGGGCTTTATTAATAATATAGTGAAAATTAGTCAAATGTTCTGGTGTAAGGGTGGGGCTTTATTAATTATATTGAAAATGCATAAATTCTATTAAATAATCCTGCCTGCTCCTGGGTATTGAATAGATAAACAAAGTGCATAGTTATGATGAGCAAGGGTGCCCCTTACAAAATTTTTAAAACTTGTGGTCCCAGGGTCAGGGGTTCTGTTGTTTCTTGGTCGGGGTAGGGGGTCTATTGATAATAATGTGAAACTATGTGAATTCTTTGAAAATCTATAATTGATAGTTATGATGATGAGGTACCTCTTCCATATTTGTAATTTCATGACCCTGAGTCATGGGTTCTGGTGTTAGGACAGGGCTGTGTTCAATCTGTAGTGAAAATGCATTATTTGTTTGAAAATCTATTCTGCTCCTGGGCATATTGAAGGCAAACAAAGTAAAAATTTTTAATAAGCAAGGGTATTTTTACAAGAATTTTGAACACCTGGACCATTTGGTCAAGTGTTCTGGGCCAGGGCTCTATTAATTTGTATTCTACTGAGTGAAGTTATCCCCCTTTGCCATTCACCTTTGATAATTAAGGACCCTCTATGCACCAGTGCAAAATGTTTTTTGGACATTGGGAAAATTACATTGTATATAGGTGTAAATTTTAAGCTTATCTATATAATTTGAAACATGGCATTTACCCCCAGGAAAAATGTTCAAAGACAACAAAGTATCAATGAACAGAAATCACCGTTGTTCATTTCAGTCAATAAAATATATGCAAAAGAAGTTTTAATTAATTTACCTTGACCTTTTAAAATGCTAAGAATGCTTGAATTGATTACAAATTGAGAAAAACACTGTAGATTTCATTTTATTTGAATTTAGATCTAAGAGCAGATCACTCTAACTGTAGAAAAATACCACAGAATCAGAACTCTTTAGTGTGTAGTGTAGAGGGGGTTCTTAATCACTGTAAATAATGTATTTGAAAGGTTAATGGAATAAGAGAATTATGCAATAATTTTTATTGTATAATACAAAAGTTACTTTCATAGTTTTAATGATCAGGTAGACTTGTAAATAACAGATAAATAAAAATGAAACAAAAATAACTTATCTTTTTAAATGTTCTGGAGAGGCCAATAGTAATAGTATGGGGTTAAAAAATAAATGTTTTATGAATAGTCTGCATGGTGATAGTGATATATGGGGGGCAGATAGATACTAGACTAATTATTTCATCCAATTTCTCTTGCTTTTGGGCAACAAAGTTTCACATATCAGTTTATTTCATACTCTGGATCCTTTAAATTGTTGTATTGTACTCAGGTGACTGTTAAGGCCATTGAACCTTTTGTTTTTTTTTTTTTTTTTTGCTTGTCAAATTTTTTTGGAGGTTGAAAAACAAAGTCAATTAATGATGTGGCAGTCAAACAGTTTCCATTAGATGAGAATATATTCAGTTTCTGGTACTGTAAAATACTAATATATCCACAGTTAAAAAAAATCAAGATTCACAAAGATTGAATAAACATTTTTGATTGTAAGCCATTTTTGCCTTGTAATGGATCTTCAATTATTGACGTCATGTTTATGAACATTACAATTTTTGACATTGTATTATTACATTACTAATGTCATGTTTAGGAACATTATCAGGCAATTTGTCATTCATTTCTCAATTTGTCATTTCTTACAGTTAATGTGAATCTTGATTTTTTCCCCCATTATATATATATATAGAGAGAGAGAGAGAGAGAGAGAGAGAGAGAGAGAGAGCAAAACAACATAACAACAAATCACTTCAAGTATTTGTATTTTAATTAAGATTATTGGAAAAAAAACTGATTATGTCTAATATAAAACAAGATGTAACACTTTATGCATGGTTTGAATAATAATTCAACTGTGTACCAAAGACAACAATTTTATAATTATGAAAGCCCTCAAAATACCAGGTATAAATTATACACCTGTCGCAGCAGAATTAAAAAAGGTATCTGCTCAAAGATACTAGACCTTTAATGATGTAGCAAAAAAATGATGCAGCATTGTGCCGAGTTACATTTGTTAGGATCTGTTTCTGAATCTAAGAGGGCTCTATGGATTAACATGGAAAAAAAGACAAAAAATTAATCAAATATGCAAGATAAAGGTCCTGCACTAGAACAAAATCTTTACATGAGAGAGAGAGACCATTTTAAGTTCAGACCTCATCAAATACTTTACCTTAATTAATGCAAGTACAATCAAACAGTAAGCACAGCCTAAAGAGAGAGAACTGCAGCAGGTAAATCATACAGGGGACTTGAAGTAAGAGTTGTCTCTCTTGATACAATTCGTACAACAGTTTTGTTCTGAATATTGTCAACACCAAAGCTTAATTTAATAAATTTAATGTTGAAATAAAACATATAAATGTTTTTCTTGCACATGAAAAAATATTTTAATTTAAGAGGAGACCACACTTTGAATATGTTGTTGGCACTGAATCAAACAAAAAATAGAGAAAAGAGTGGTGCATTTCTGTGATTTAAGGTCAGAAGATAAGTTCCTTAAAAATATATGATTTTTCCTAAGAATTTGAATCCTATATAATTTCACTGGAAATCACTTGAATTGCTGATATCACCCTTTTTAGTTTATATATCTTTTTCAGACACTTTGAAAAAAGTTCAGAAATCAGAAGAAAACAATGATTATAAGTATTTTTGGTATTTAACAAAGAGATGTCCTCCAGAATTTCTTGTATGAACAGTTAAGAGGTCTCACAATAATATAAAACTACAATAATGTAACTTAATAAGAAATATCACAGCTTGAATGTAAATAAAAAAATATTCACAAGGCTCTCTCTAGCTTAACTTACTCAAAGATAAAGATAATACCTTTAAAGCATAATGGACATGAAAAAAAAATCCAAAAAAAATTGAAATATGTGACTGTTTTGTACAAGCCTTTTAAGAAATCTCATTCAGTGTCATACAAGACAACTAAATACAAGCCAAAAAGATAACTAGATCAGTTTGTTAACTAATTGTGCTGCAATGAATTTTTCAAATAATCACAATATTCACTGAATTAACAACCAAGGTTTGATTTATATATTCTAACTATGGCAGTTTGGAAAAACATCCCAATTATCAATCTTTCTTTTGAGTTTACACTGCATCAACCATTTACTTAGTATTATATACTGTAATCACTCTCCATTAGATGACTAAAGAGATACAGGTTTGTAAATCAATCATAACTAGAGAGACAGGTGTTACAGATAATGTATTACATGTACAGGTTATGTAATCTGCTGTTACAGGTAATGTATTACATGTACAGGTTATGTAATCTGCTGTTACAGGTAATGTATTACATGTACAGGTTATGTAATCTGCTGTTACAGGTAATGTATTACATGTACATGTAATGTAATCTGCTGTTACAGCTAATGTATTACATGTACAGGTAATGTAATCTGCTGTTACAGCTAATGTATTATATGTAATGTAATCTGCTGTTACAGCTAATGTATTACATGTACAGGTAATGTAATCTGCTGTTACAGGTAATGTATTACATGTACAGCTAATGTAATCTGCTGTTACAGGTAATGTATTACATGTACAGCTAATATAATCTGCTGTTACAGGTAATGTATTACATGTACAGGTAATGTAATCTGCTGTTACAGGTAATGTATTACATGTACAGCTAATATAATCTGCTGTTACAGGTAATGTATTACATGTACAGGTAACATAATCTGCTGTTACAGGTAATGTAACAAACAGGTGTACAATAACTTCAGTTGCTGATCACAAGTGTGTAATTAGTACTCAAAAAACGGTTATCTTAGGTTAATAAGCTGCAATATAAATAAAGCAAATTGAAGTTTACAGTAAATAAGCTAACATCTATTTTATATCATTGTACTGAAACAATAATCTAACTACTGTGACAATAGTTTTGTACACTTCACTGTGTAAAAGTATTGAAAGTCTAGGAGAATCAGAGATAAGGCTTCAATATTAATTAATTCCATAAATAATTCAATTCTTAGATTAAAATCACATCTTCATTTAAAAATAAGCATTTCTTCCATTGTTGCTGTATCACTCTCACACAGTGAAACCCTAGCATGCATTTGATTGGTTGTTGGGATCTGTGCAGTATTTGATTGGTTGTCATGATCCGCAAAGAAAAATGTAAACAAATTGAAAAAATTCAGTTCTACAAAGGGAGAAAAAAAATTTTGATAATATGTGCACTTTTGTTGCCAGCTTATCTCTAATTCTTGTTCCTGAACTTTTTGAGACACTCAGGAAGTCTTTGGTATTACCGTAAGATGGATCCTTTTGAAGATACAAATCCAGGAATATTTTCGAATGTCTGCAAGATATCTGAGAAAATTAGAATAACTAGTAAATTTGAGATGTTTTCTTTGGCAAAAAGTAATCTACTTAATTCGGTGTTCACTGTTCATGATGCAGATGCAGGGATATACGTCTCCCAGTTTACAATTTGAGTGTAATTTAAGAAACATGATTTTATTTTTAATTTTCCTTTTACTGCTTGTATTAATTGTATTCATGGAGAGAGAGAGAAAATTAAAAAAAACCTTTCAAACAAATTCTTTTACGTATCAATTACATATGTGCTTCTTGGGAAAAAATGCTTCTTAAGGTAAAAGAATTTCTTTAATGCACACAATAAATTCACTTCAGAAAAATAACAAAATCAACGTCTTACAGAGAAACTTAACATCAATATCCCGGAAATCTGATGACAGCTACAATCAAAACCCCCCACCTCATTTCCACCCCCAACACACCAACAACAACAAAAAAAAATCAGCTCACATCATAAGTTAAAAAATTGTTAAGGAAAAAAACCATACAGAAAACTTTTTATTTACTAATAGTTAAAAATAATGTCTTCTACTTGGTGTACTTTTCATAACACAAAATAAAACAAATTTGATTCTCTTTAAAAGTGTGAGGTGATAAAATAGTTGGGGTTCAATACTGCATCAGGCCTGACCCCGGGGGAAGCCTTGGCTATGAGATGTGATCGGAGCCTTCTTTACTGTCACCTGCTTGTCCTCCTGTCTGGCCGTTGGCGGCCAGTTTAGTCTTTTCAGTCAGGTCACTATTCACTGACACGTCAGTGACCTGGGTTGTGCTAGAGGTCTGTGTGGATTTGCTGTTCTCTTCTGTAACGTTTTCCTGAATTCTCTCATCAATTTTTGTTCGGCATATAGGACACAGTTCAATCTGGAGGGTACACTGATAGCAGAAGCCCCTATAAAATGAAGCAGTTCAACGATCAGCATCACGTAAATTATAGTAACTGAATAATTCATTTGACAGTGGTTAACTTAAATGTATAGCAAAAATAAATGTTGAAAATTTTAGAACTACCCTGGTATTAACTGGATCCAATCTCATGATTTATATACATCAGCCTATACATACAATTCACATTCTCTGAAAATTCTTACAATGCTTATCACTGTACTAATTCTGTTTAATCCTTCATACTCAGTAAACAGAAATTCTTTGTATTGGAAAAAAAATTCCTGTTAGAATTAAAACAAGAGGCCCATGGGCCACAGCGCTCACCTGAGTAACTTTGGCCTTGCTGTTTTTCACCCGATTTCTCCCCCCCCCCCCCCCCCCCCGTAGTACTTATTGTGGCCCCGCCCTATCCCCAGAGGTCATAATTTGAACAATTGGAATCTACACTACCCCAGAGTGCTTCCAAGTAAGTTTCAGCTTATCTGGCCCAGTGGTTCTTGAGAAGAAGATTTTTCCTATATATTTCAATGTAAAACTTGGATTCCCTATTGTGGCCCCGCCCTACCCCCGGGGGTCATGATTTGAACAATTTAGAATCTACATAACCCCAGCATGCTTCCAAGTAAGTTTCAGCTTTTCTGGCCCAGTAGTTCTTGAGAAGAAGATTTTAAAAGATTTTTCCTATATATTTCAATGTAAAACTTGGATTCCCTATTAAGGCCCCGCCCTACCCCCAGGGGTCATGATTTGAACAATTTAGAATCTACACTACCCCAGCATGCTTCCACATAAGTTTCAGCTTTTCAGGTCCAGTGGTTCTTGAGAAGAAGATTTTAAAAGATTTTTCCTATATATTTCAATGTAAAACTTGGATTTTCTATTGTGGCCCCGCCCTACCCCCGGGGGTCATGATTTGAACAATTTAGAATCTACACTACCCCAGCATGCTTCCACATAAGTTTCAGCTTTTCAGGTCCAGTGGTTCTTGAGAAGAAGATTTTTAAAGATTTTTCCTATATATTTCAATGTAAAACTTGGATTCCCTATTAAGGCCCCGCCCTACCCCCGGGGGTCATGATTTGAACAATTTAGAATCTACACTACCCCAGCATGCTTCCACATAAGTTTCAGCTTTTCAGGTCCAGTGGTTCTTGAGAAGAAGATTTTAAAAGATTTTTCCTATAGATTTCAATGTAAAACTTGGATTCCCTAATATAGCCCCGCCCTACCCCCGGGGGTCATGATTTGAACAATTTAGAATCTACACTACCCCAGCATGCTTCCACATAAGTTTCAGCTTTTCAGGTCCAGTGGTTCTTGAGAAGAAGATTTTAAAAGATTTTTCCTATATATTTCAATGTAAAACTTGGATTCCCTAATATAGCCCCGCCCTACCCCCGGGGGTCATGATTTGAACAATTTAGAATCTACACTACCCCAGCATGCTTCCACATAAGTTTCAGCTTTTCAGGCCCAGTTGTTCTTGAGGAGAAGATTTTTAAAGATTTTTCCTATATATTTCAATGTAAAACTTGGATTCCCTATTATGGCCCCGCCCTACCCCCGGGAGTCATGATTTGAACAATTTAGAATCTACACTACCCCAGGATGCTTCCACATAAGTTTCAGCTTTACTGGCCCTGTGGTTCTTGAGAAGAAGATTTTTTAATGACCCCACCCTATTTTTGTCTTCTCTTGATTATCTCCCCTTGTGAGGGGACTTGGCCCTTCATTTTAACAATTTAAATTCCCCTTTACCCAAGGATGCTTTGTACCAAGTTTGGTCAAAATTGGCCCAGTGGTTCTTGAGAAGAAGTCAAAAATGTGAAAAGTTTACAGACGGACGGACAGACGGACAGACGGACGGACGGACGACGGACAAAATGTGATCAGAAAAGCTCACTTGAGCCTTCGGCTCAGGTGAGCTAATAAGAACTGATTGTTTTATGTTTACCTGTGATTACATGGAGACAGATAGTAATTAGCCAGCTGATCAAAACAAAGCGTGCAGGCCCCTTCTTTGACATTTAAATTCTTCAGCAGTTCTAATTTCATATGTCTGCAAAATTAGGATTTTTTTAGAATATCAATTGCTGTAATGTTAATTAACAGCCCAGATGAAAATGACTGTACAGTAACATGGCATTATGACCTTAATCCAACTCAATGCAAAACTGTATTATCAACTATCAACACAAACTGCATTATTGATATATAATCATGTTCCTTGGTTATTTGACTTATTTTAAATTTTAGTAATCAGGAACTACAATAATCGAATAATGTAGGCAATAAAAATTTGCAATAAAAAGGTTTAAGCTTACAAATTAATAAAGAATTATGATTTTGTACGGCTAGTGAAGAGTCAGTGCTGTATGATACCCTAGAAACATGACTTGTAATGTTAACAAAGAGCCCATGATGAATGCTGTATGCTACAATGGTAGCTAAATATGTTATTATAACAGAGAATCTATTTGTATTGCTGTAAGTTTCCTTAGCAACATGACTTGTAATGTTATGAAAAACCTATGATGTAATATAAAAATATTATTTTTTTATATAGGGTAACATGATAAGTTGTTATCAGCAAAAACCATTGCTGACCGACGTGAAGCGTGACTTGTAATGTTAGTGAAGAAGCCCTGCTGTAATACTTAATGTTAACTTGGGAGTGTGACTTGTAATGTTAATGATGTAGCTATGCTGTAATTCTTAATGTTACCTTGGGAGTATGACTTTTTCCTCCTCAGACAAATGCCCATAATCATTAAAGCTTTTAAATGCGATGTCCTTAGGGGGATATCTGTAAGGTTTGGCCCCAAAATTAAAATAGCACTGTTGGTAGGACATAAAACTAGCAGCAGCAAAGAAACCCTCTCTGAAAGAATAAGGCTTCATTAAAATCAGGAAAAAATTAACAAATTATGAATCATATTATAGGTGCAATAGAACTCTTTGCAGTTCAGTTGAAAATCACATTATTATGAATTACATGATATTTAGTGTATGTGTATTTTCCCTTTTACTGTTTTAACATAATCATCAAACCTTGCATGCTGGAATAATTCATTGTTGGGCGGTAGTCCCTCCCCATTCAGATAAAACACCAGTTCTTGCTTCTCTACGTTGAGTAGTAGTCCAAGAGTGTCACCTAAAAATAGAATGATAAGCAAAGCTATCAAGGAAAGATTACTACGAGGAACGATATTCTAAGCACGCTGTACTCTGTCAATGGATTACATCGAGATTAGCAAACCTTGTAGGGTGTAGCTTATTGTAACTCATAATTTCTTTTCCAGCAGTTTTAGCCAGATTTTTACTCAACACAAAAATAATTAATAATCAAAAGTAACTTTATTATTAAATCATGTGAATTTTATGCAACAATAAAATTGTGTCTCTGGAATAAACGAAATGCTGTTCTCTTGTGTTTAAGTTAGGCTGGCACAAAAAATATACACATGTATGGTAATGTGATTTATGGTAATTTCATTAAAAGAATTGGACACTTCACTTGGGTAGATCCATCACTTTGAATAAGTAACTCACTATTGAGTCATGTGACTATTTCTAGGATCATTGAACATACAGAGTAGTCAGTGGTAGACATACAGAGTAGTCAGTAGTAGACATACAGAGGTAGTCAGTAGTAGACATAAAGAGTAGTCAGTAGTAGACATAAAGAGTAGTCAGTAGTACAGTAGTAGACATACATAGTAGTCAGTAGTATACAGACTAAATAACAAGAAGTACTTAGTCGTACACTCCTCTGTGGTACACTTCTTGTTATATACGTCTCGGAATTAAGAAAGAACAACAAGGACATGGCACCAAAACAGACTTAATTAAAGAGATTAGGAATTCCAGTAGTAAGGGATCTCTTTCTTAGTTAATACTTAATTTAAATCATTTTCTTGTTCAGTACATGTTTTTGTTTTCATACTAAGTTTTAAAATTCCTCACAAAGACAGGCCATACACTGCTGTAATGGACATCTTGTTTATAAACAATTTCTCAAACCACTTCCCTATCAGAGCTTTCTTTAAAGTAATGCTTGGAAACTTAACCTCTTCTAGAATTGTAAATGCCTTTAGTAAAATATGGACTGTGGTGTTCTAAATCTCTCTCATATCAAAAGTTTTATATCTAGAATTCAAGAAATCTCAATCAGCAAAGGTTCAGAATTCTCGTCTATCGATGGATTTTTTCTGAGTAATATTATGAATACCTAACCCCAACATAGGATTGCAAATATGTTTCCTTAATTCAAAACAATCATTATTTTATATAATTTTTTTCTTCTTGAAATATTTCATAATTACTAGTAGACTTTCATTAAATCTACCAATCAACAATCTTTTTGCTTTACATAAGATTAAAAAAACTATTCTACAATTAACCAACAGAAAACAGGAGTTAGTGAATCAAGAGAGCTCAGGTTTTGATACAGAATGACAAAGCACACAAAACAGGAATTACTGAATCAAGAGAGCTCAGGTTTTGATACAGAATGACAAAGCACACAAAACAGGAGTTACTGAATCAGAGAGCTCAGGTTTTGATACAGAATGACAAAGCACACAAAACAGGAGTTACTGAATCAGAGAGCTTAGGTTTTGATACAGAATGACAAAGCACACAAAACAGGAGTTACTGAATCAGAGAGCTCAGGGTTTGATACAGAATGACAAAGCACACAAGACCACCTGGTGTTGAATAGTTTGTCTTTATTTCTACAGAAGGTCTACAAATTGTGTACATTGTACAGAAAATGGTATTGACTTTTCCTTTGACTACTAACTTTAATAATAAGTCAGATGAATAAATGAAAACTGCAGCCACCTTCACATGGGTACAGCAAATGAAAATTTGGAATGTGCATTGAGACTATTCACAACTGTACAAAGCATCTAGATTGGTACTTATTAATTAAAGTGTTTGCTGGATTAGTTTTTTTTTTTTTTTTTTTTTTTAGTGATTTTTAAATCTATATTGACTTTACTTTGAATGAGTGTGATCAATAAGAAAGGAAAAGACTGAAATTTAAATTTAAAAAAATTCTAACGAGTAGAAATAAATCCCTTTCTTATCTGTGATCAGCCTCTACTCGGTAAATGCCATGATCAGTTCTCTTTAGTAATTAAAATAAAAGAGTTAAAGAACCCACAATTTCATCAAACTGTCCTTAAACTTTTTTTCAATACACAAGGTCAATTTCAGTGGGTGCATTTAACATTTCAGAGAAAAACATTTGAGAATGGAGGCTTTGAAACTGAGAACATAATGAGTTTGTTTTCCTTTAATATGAAATCTGACACTTAAAAGTAGTTTTGTAGATTTCAATGTTGCCATGTGGTAAAAAACGTATGGTAAACTGATATAGTATGTATTTTTTCAGTTTAAAGTATAAATTCTAAGGGATTGAAATTCAAAAATGGCTATAATCCCTAAACTTGGAGTATATGTCAATGCATTAAAATTGGTAAGTAGGCAAGATAATTTCCTTTTAATAACTCTTTTCATTCAAAATGGCCATGAAAACATTTTCTTACCAATTAACAATTTAACCCGCCCCATTTGAATCTCAAGCTCATTTCTCTGTTTAAATGTTAGATTAAATCCAAGATATTGATATACCAGTTGGTAAAAGAAAAACTTGCATTCAAACTGAAATATGAACCTTAAAAAAAATAAATGTTTGAATTCTTTTTAAAATGATTTTTGGATATTGAAATATCTTTTCTATAAATTACTTAAATATCACTTCAGGAGTCAAGAAATCCTTTTGAATTGGACTGTCACTGCAATGTAAGGTCCAGCTGTAGAGATCGCAGAAACATTGCCAGTCAATAGAACGGATTGTCATTTATGAAATTTTTATTCACTGTCTTCTACTGACAAAAATGACAAATTTGACAGGAATTGGACATAACATCCGACAGTTCTACCAAGTGGGTAAGTTAATAAACTCAGGAAGTACATCTCTCTCTCCTTCTCTCTCTCTGAATAGGAAATATTCTTGTTTTTCAATTGTTATGTGTGGACTCTTAATCCTATAGTAAGAGTCCTCTTTTTTTCATTTCTAACTTGTAATGTACCGGTATTTTCAACAAGTTAGTATATTTGGCACTTGAAAATATTTGATGGTTGTGGAGAATTATTATTTTGCAACTGGGTCATAATTGACTTTACCTTTATCTAGTGAATCACCGACTAGTCTGCAGAATTTGTACCTGTGTGGTGATCTATTATGTTTAGAATTAATCACTTATACATGATCCTCCCTTATCTGCCCATGCTATTGGTCAGCCAGTATTCTTTTCAATATATCCTACATCAGTTTATCTGTATCACAGCCACTGATGTGTCAGGTGATATGTAATCTCTGCTGAGATTATCCAGGTAGACAGTGCCAACAACAATCCACAATAAATCTCTCCTTATAACAATTTAAATTTCATCTATTTTAAAATGTAGACTTAGTTTAAAACTTAATTAAAATAAGACACCTACCTGACCTTTAAAATTTAGGAACATTTCAATAAAATTCTTATAAATTCCAACTCTGTTCCTCCAATATCAGATGGCTATCAAAGCTTGTACAGATAACCTGTATCAGGATGATCATCAGCTTAGATTTAATCCTTTTAACTTTAAATTGGCCCATGATGCTGGGGTACGATACCCTGGGTAGACAAGCTTAGGAAGTGACTCTTAACTGACAGGCTAATTTACATATTTAATGATTAGTTTGCTACCCTGCAGAGAAGTAAGGGGGAAATTAATCTGATTTAAATCTTTTCATTAAGTATATATGTGAATTTATAAAAGCTACCTATTCTTGTAAATGATTCCTGCGATGAAAAGTGGATTCCTTACGTAGGTAAACCTATGATTTAAAATGGGTCCATTTTAATATGTCTGTAAAAAGATGCAAATAAGTTTTTCTTGCAAAAGGAAAGTGGATGAAATGATTTTACTTTAAGGAAACAAATACTTAAAACATTTACTTCATACCAGTACCAGTAAATACTTTAGATAGACCAACTAACAATTCAAAGCAACTAACCAATGTACCGGTACTTAAAAACTGCCTCCTTTTATTCTTTGGAACACAAAAATTTCTAAGAGAAGTGAAATTAAAATTGTTCTTACAAAGAGAATGTGGTACTGATAACTAAATTAAATAATGTGGAGCATATTTATCTAATTCCTTCTACTAGCTATATTATAGGCATCATATAAGATCAAAAATCTTTTTACATGAGTAAATATTTCATGATTTATGTTGAAGTCTAAATTTAAAGGTAATTGTCCAGTCACACCTTGTTAATTTTTTAATGGGGACACCTCGAAGTGTGCAGTTCTAGATGTAATCAGGCCCTCTCTGAAGAATATAGCAACCTAACAAATTGTTGCATTTAATGAATTGCACATGGGGATCATCTCCAAATAGGCATTGATCAAGACGTTCCTTCCTTTTAAAAAAGAATTACAGTGTCATTTTCACATCTGTTGAGAATACCTTTTCATAAACAGTGTTTCCTAAGAGCACCTGTATTAATTCTTCGATAATCTGTAGCATATGAGAGGCCATCATAGAATGTGGTATCCTTGTGTGTGATGTCTGCCTGACTAAGGGTTACATTTTACTTATTTGGTCCTCCACAGATACAGTGATGCCTGTCTTACTGAGAACTAGATTTTACTTATTTGGTCCTCCACACACACCATACATATGAGAAATACCGGTAACACAACAATAAGTCAACTTTACTCATTTTAGCAATTAGTTTCATAATTTATGCAAGTGCCCTTCAGATGTCCTCATTTATAAATACTCGGTTTTAAAAGCAAGTATTCCAAGCCACACCTCTAAAGATAATATTATAAAGTGTTGTAAAGATTTGGTAATGAAATCTTAACCTAAAGTCAATTCAAAATGTTGGGGCAAAATGCAATTTCAATAAAAAAATATTAAGAATTTAAAATAATTATTTTTTCAAACTTTGAAAGTGAATTGGTAATCCTGCAGTGTGCAAGAATTCTGTAGAAATGCTAGAATTATTTTATAATCTCTCATGACTTCCACCATTAAATACATGTACTTATTACTACATCTGTTAAGAAAGACATAGTAGGTAATTCTGGTGAGCTTAAAGGTACATGCACATCTGAAGTTCCAGGTGAGCTAAATGAGCATCTTATTATTAAAGACTTCTTGCTAAGATGATATGAGATGTCTCAATCATGAGGTTTAACCGACACCTTTTTAAATGCCATAAACTTTCCTCAGCCAAGCTACCAAAGTTTTGGGTTTTGATGCAGTCCCTACTTCAGAAAAAGATATATACAGGTCTATCACATTGTTTCTCAAAAGTGTTGAACAATTAAATACAGCAATCATGAATTTAAAAATATGTCTATCAATGGAAATAGCTTCAGTTTGACCATACTAATGAGTTCCAGATGTTTTAAACATAAATTCATTTCAAGTCCTAAATAGAAAATAAACAGTTGTGAAGGGAATCTTACAATAAAAAGTCAAAATGACGATGTCAGAGGCGATGCTGTCGGAGAATTCCATCATTTCTCCGATAGAACAGCAAGGTAAGATGAGTAAATGATTAAAACAATCAGTCTAGAATGTTTAGAAGAAAAAAAATTAATTTCTCCTCAAATTTAAAAATTGTTTGATGCTAATATTTTGAGATAACATGTACATGAAGGTATGAAGTTTTCAAACAGTTTAAGTCTACGAAAAAAACCCACTTCTAACGTTATATATATTTTTAAATAGACCCCCTCTGTGGATGACGTTTTCACTGATATGTAAGACAGAGGGAACCTTTTTCTTGTGTAACTTTTGTGTTAATCTACTAAACACTTCATGACATCATCTAAATGCCAAACATTTACACATTTCTACGTTTCCATTTTCTGTTCATGGAATTTTTGAAATTTTTATCCCTTCACCTGATTCCTTCAAATTGATTTGTCAGTGAGAGAAAAGAAGTCTTAATGGTTAAGACAGAAGCAGTGGGATATGATAGAACCTTACAGTCAATATTCTGTAAATCCTACAAAATTATACTGACCACAACCACTTATAAAAACATGATTTTACAAGTTTGTTCCCTTATGTCTCCCTGTCTACAAATAAATGATAGGTCTAAACTTTTTATTTGCTTTTGGATTTTTCCAAGATTTACAGTTCTTCAAAACTAAACCATATACCATGCAGTATAGACTAGTAAAAATTCAGGATCATATTTTTATGACAAGTGACAAGTTGAAATCCTTGGGATTATCCGCAGACTTTCTACATGAGTTGATATTGATTTGATTATCTAGTTTTCACACAATCAGTTATTTTCAATCATGGAACCTATTTTACATGACGGTAAGTCACATAATTTCTAAAACAATTTATATTTTGAAATGCATAATGTTTTTTTTACTGCAAGCAAAACAAAACAAAATAAAGAAAATAAAAGGAAAAAAAAAAGAAAAAAGAAAAAGAAAAACCGGTTTTAAACAGCAAAATAACAAATATCAGACTGTCTGATAGGCATTAATTTCAGAACTTTTTAATACACTTTAATTTTTGTACCATGGGATCTTCATTACTTGCTCCAGTTACCTACTTAATGTGGACATTTTTGTTCGTATTAAATGTAATAATTAGTTAAGACCTTTTTACAGCATGCTTCATTTGAGTGTTTCTATACCTACATAATCCAAAAATACAATTAACACCAAATTTATAAGGATTTAGGATTTAAAAGACATACCATAATCAAAGGACCTAATGAAATCCTGACAATAGAAATAACAGTATATTTTTGTTTAAATATCCCTTAATTCAGAATTAGCACAAACCTCAAGTCAGCCAGCCTTGTTGACCTCACCAATGTGTCCAGTTCTCTAGTCATTCTAAGCTGTTTTGATTTTGTTGATTTGATTTTTATTTAACTCATTTATTTCAAAAATGAAAAATGATGAAAACGTTTGCCAAGCTTATCCATAATGAACTTTCCTACGAAACTTAAAATGGGACCCATTTCTCCTGTCTTATGGTGGAAAATATTTGATGTGGAATTGAAATTTTTGTTGAGCTAATTTTTAATTGGATTTTTGGAAGATGGCTGACCGGGATGAATTCAGAGTTGTTGTAAAACAACAAGGTAAAAGATTAAAATGAACTTCTCCCATCCAATCTTTAACAACCTTTTCTTCTTTTAAAACTACTGATATCATATTGTAAAATGCCAGCTGAAAACAATTTCAAGATCTTAAAAAAAAATCTATTAACAGATTGAGAATTTATTTTTGTATCAGGAAAACAATTCACTATAAATATCATTTATCAGAAAAAAAAATCCATTTAAAAAAAATATATCTTTAAAATTTAATATGTGAAGTAAAAGGGTGTCATTATTTGAAATGCCAGTCACTTTTGTTTACATTTTCTATAAATCCTGCATATGAAGACAAATCAATTGATAAGAGAGCTATGTAATGATATCCAATAGATATTATTTTTTTTTTTTTAAAACAATTTTCAGGCATTCTAACTGCCTGGCATTTGAATGATGCCAAATCATTTTAAAACCATTAATGTAATCACTGTTTGATGTTAATGTTCACCAACTTCATCAAAACAAATGCAAATAGGCTTCCTGATCAATGCTACCAAGAAAAGGAGCAATCTTATTCATGTATCTGATGATAATGTTACGTAAATCCAGTGTTTATTTAATGGCTTATCCGATACTTTGGTGGATTTTATTTCAGTCCTGTGTTTAGATCATCTAATTGATCATTATCCACGAGTTGAAACTTGACATACTCTTGGACACTGTTCTTAGATCAATAAAGTTAAATGATAGTGAATTATCTTCAGTTACTTGACTTAACCTTCTATAATCTTGGTCTTTTACATATTATCTGTCCTACTTCACCTATTCTTTGATTTCAAAAACAATATCAGGGTAATTCAAATTGAATGACAAAATTAAATAGACCATAACCAGTTACACAATAAAGAAATGATGTAACCTTATTCAAAGTCTGAGCTAAAGAGAGTTTTCAATTAGATTTTAGATAATTTATAATTTTATGATGTGGCAGAGAAAGATCCATGAAGTGAAGTTAGGGGGTCACCACATAATTAGACAGGGGGGTCTGAGGGGTTGCCCAGAGGCCCCCGCTGGGTCTAGGGCAAAGCCCTATTGGAGGCTCATAGGGCAAAGCCAGTGGAGATTTTGAAGAGCAAATATAAAGTCTTCTAAGTAGACAAATTTACTATTTCTAGTCGTCATAATAAATGATTAATAAATCTTAGGAATATTTTAAAGTTTGTGGAATCATAGCTTAGGAATCAAGCCCCAAGAAGCACCTGGCTTTCAAGAATATAGAAATAAAACCTTTTATTTTCAGCCTTTTCCCTGATACAATAGTATTTTTTTTTCTTTTCAAGGAAGGAACAATGATTTATCTTGAATTTGAGAAATTTAGAAAGGGAAGTGTGTATGTGGGAGGGGAAGAAGTGTGGAGAAGGGGTGCTGGGTGCATCTCCCCCATCCAGGTGTGCCCTTCCACTCCTTTAAATCTGCCACTGCATGGCATATAAATAAAGATGTACATCGTTACGTAAGGAAGACTCACTGTTAATACTAAATCAATACATAAATCAAAAAACTTTTGGTCAAAGATAATTCCCTAAGGAAACTTTTATTTATGCAAAAGACATCTATTAAAATTAATTCATTTAATTTTGAAACAAAATACTATAACTTAATCACTATACCAGATTCACCCTCTGATAGATATAAGACACATCGCTTTCCTTCTAATTGCAATCCTGATTAGAGTTTTCAATTCAGTTCTTGCAGTCCTAATCCCTCATTACACCTTCACAACAGATTAATGCATAAAAGTAAAAGTAAGTGCATTAACTTATATCTAGGGTTAAATTCGTCAACAAAACTTGAACTTCTCACGAGAAACAGCTGCATATTGGTGCATAATCTGCGTATTGTTAGTTATATTGAAAGTCCAGAGGGGGACTGTTCTACTCTACCATTATAATATGGAGGTCTAAGACTTGTTAATTATTGGTATATACTACAATGGCTCTCAAGGACGGAATTGATGTCAATTATAGTGCAAGTAAGTTGTACTTATAGCTAATGTTAGAATATTTGTGTGAGAAATCCTTGCAACATCCAAAACTTCAGCTCAAGTAAGAAACCAGATCAACAGGTCAAGTGAGATACTCAAGAACTCAAGTGAGATGCCCATTACTATAGCTGAGATAACTGAAATTAAGTGAAATATCTATAATTACAGCTTAATGAGATACAAAAGACTAGCTCAAAAACCATCTACAAAAATAATCCTATTTAACCTTTGTTACATTATATTATCAAAACAACGACCCTCCTATAAAATTCCTAGTGATTGTACTCAAAAACCTCATCTATGATCATATTTCATCAAAACAAGTCATAACTCTAACAGTATAATTAAATTTCCTAATTAATTTGATCTTTATGAATTCATCCCTATTACCTGACTTGATTGTATGTTCACCGCTTGGTTCTTATGGCTTTTGTTTTGGATGGACACTTGAAACCATTATAATAGGAGGGTTTCTAGACAGACAAATTAAACATTGGATAACATTTAAGGCTACCAACACCCAGTTCAGTCAGAGGCTTTTTAACTTTTACGCTAGAAGATGAAACATTCTTTTAGTTTTAAAATGGATTTAACTTTGTTAATAGAAGTTCCCTTACAAAGGTACCAAGTCTGAGTGAAAGCTACCAAATTCAAAGTAGTACTGTTTAGTTTTTCTGTACAAATATTTTTTCTAATAACTCCTTTCTCTTTGCAGGGAACTTCTTCATCATGGACTCTGAGCAGTTGGTGTCCAACCCATTCCAAGAAATGCAAAATGACGCTATGGACAACCAGAAAAAATCTTCGCTTACAGAGAGATTAGTCAGTGTCAAAAATAATGTCTGTGAAAAGCACTTCTTAATAAAGGCAGACAAACTCAACAAGGAACTTTCACATAACATGAAAAAAATTCACGAAAATTCTAGTGAACTCAGATATCAAATTAAACTGTACGACATCAACAAACGGAAAATCGATTTGGAGACCAAGCGGCGCATGCAGCCTAAGAAAGACTTTTCCTATGATGCTTTCCAGATCACAAATTCAGAGAAAAGACTTGGTGTCCTGAGTGATTGTTATTACCTGGAGAAAAAACAGAAATTTCCAATTCGTGGAAGGAATATGAATGACCTTAATGCTACACCAACTGTGTCTAGAGCCCGGAATATGTTACGTCAGCAAGAAAAGGAAGATCGTGAAGAAGAACAAAATAGCACAATTTCAGCACTCAGACTCTCTACTCCTGGTACACTTTCACTCACTTCTAACAGAACTTCAATTTATCAAAGGAGAGGATCCAAATCTGCTCCTGCCTCCAAAATGTCTGCTTCTCTCAGAGGAACATTAAACAGTCAAGATGGTGATTCCGCTAAGCTTCCCTCTATTGATCGACAGAAAACCAAGGACTCTCATGTAAAATTCACTGAAAATGTGCAAACCTCTACTCCTGAAAAACGAGTTAGACCTCATACACATGGTCCTAGGATAACTCGCCGGCTTAATGCCTGGGACAGTGATGATGACGATGATGATTTTGGATCAACAGACTACATTAATCTTCGCCAGCTTCTCTTTGGTGCTGAAGGCAAGACAAACACAAATGGATCAAGTGGAACCCCTAGAACACTGACTCGAGAAAGCTCAAGATCTGTTCCCAATTTACGGCGCACAACTGCTTCTAAAGTGACCCAAGAATCTCTTCGAGCAGAGCGTAAACAGATTGACAAAAAAATCAACAAGTTTTTTGAAAGCTTGAATGATGAAAACTCAAGTGAGGAAAGTGAAGAGGAGCCTGAACCAGAGCCAGAAAAAGAGAAAGAGAAAGTACCAGCTTTGGCAAAGGCTGCCGTGCTTCTGAACATCTTTTCCAAATCTGCCCCTGTTGAGGAGAACCCTTTCCTAAAGGCGAAGATCGAGCGAGAGGCAAGTAAAGAGGCAGGGAAAGCTGAACTTGATCGATCCACAAGTTCTCGCTCCATACGTTCTAACAAATCTGCTAAGGACGAAAACGCATCCAAGAAAAATCTGTGGAAGTTTATTAAAACCAATGTGAATAATGGAAAGATCCATCGCTGCAATTCACCTAGTCAGATTATTTTGCAGCAGATGACACATCTTGACTTGAGTCATAACGATGTTTCACGAGTGCCTCTGCACTCTGCGAGTCGAGCTCTGAGACATACACCCACATTCAAAATGAGAAAGGTTGTGGAGAAACTAATGAAGAGTCGGACAAAATTCCAACAACAAGAAGTAGACTTTTTACGACAGCAGTTGGAATTGGGTGAAGATATTTCTGAAATTCCACCTCAGCCCAATTCTGGAGTTCCTGGATTTCAGTCAATAGTTACCTAACCTTAGATCTGCTAAATTGTGTGGAATCTCAGTTATGTTTAAAGAAGTCTGTGGGTGTGAACTTGAGAGAGTATTGTGTTCTTAGCTGTGGCTGAATTTGTGGGGTGTGACTGTGAATTCTATGAATGAATTCCTTGGATTTAACAAATAACAAGGTGTCACATTCTGGGTGATTATCTGTAGCAGTATACATATTGTCTACAATTACTGATCAAAGTTTCAACTATTTTTAAAGGCCATAGGTTAACAGAGGTTGTCTACATCTGAAATCATGTAAACTAGATACAGTGGTTCCCGTTTTATCGAATAGTCAAGTTGTCAGCCTAGTTTTATCCGAATAGCCGAAAATTAGAATAGCCGATTGCTCCATACCGAGTCCAAAGATAGATGTATAGAGCTACATGTATTGATAATACATCGTAGCAAATTTCAAGCTTGCACTTTCGTTTTCTTTTGACATGTTTACTTAATGACTTTACTAAAAATAATTTATTTCACTTACTTATGAATTTAATATGAAATTTTTTTTCAAATAAATTGACGTATAGAATATATTCTTTGATAGTTATTGCCATCTTTCTTCAGCACATGTTTACATTCCTTCTTCGATGGTCGCCATTTTGGAAACGGAAGTAGACTAAATGCTTGACTAATAACCGTAAACTATTTTTCCCTGGATATATTGTAAATTAAAAATAAACAAAAATATTAAATATATGTAATTGTTTCGTTTTTATTTGTTTCTTTAATACGGTTACGTATTTTATACTGTGTGTGAGTTTACCAGTCTCGTTCTTGTCTGCTGAAGAGAGATTTTGAGAGCCATGTGGAGAAAGATGGTATGAATTTTGAGACGTATTTTTATAGAACGGGCCATTTATGATTTTTACCATTAATTTTGCACTGAAAAGTGAATAAATATAAAGTCAATTGACCAAGTTAAACGATTGAATAGGCTTATTTCATTATCCAAGCAAATTGTCACATACAAGCTAATCAGTTCAATAATTAAAATTTCACGCCGAAAAAGTTGCAAATAATTGTCATAATTAACAAGTGCATCATTGTACCCAAGCTGATCACCACAACTGTAATCAAAACATATCTATTTACTATGCCCCTATTGACACAAGTAAGGTGCCTGTGTGCGTCCAGCCGTAACTAATCCCCACATTGTCGTACTCAAGCCAGTCAAGGTAATTGGTGTCAAACTGTGTAAACAAAGGCTTCACATACGAAGTTGGAGGTGTGAACAAGGTGCTGATTATCAAAAAACACTATGATTGTCCAAATTTTTGTATCGGATAAAACGAAATTCCAATATTTTCTCATCAGAATATCAGGTGAAATTATTAATAAATATATAAGAAATGGTTTTGTGCTCTGATATTATATTGAAATAGCCGAAACATTCGTTAAACCGCTATCCGATAAAATGGAAGCCACTGTATTAAACATCTGTGATATTAATCTTAACTACATTACCATCCCTCTAATATCAAATGATAAATATATTTTACAATATATGTTTTGAATGATAATTAATTATACATAAAAAAAAATCTAATTCATTTCAATATTGAGTGTTTTATACAATAACTGTATCATTTCCTTCAATACAGTATAAATAAAAGTATGAAGAATTTCTGTAAATATTTCATTTGTTATCTAATCATTCTGTGTACACCCAACATTAATCAGTCATCAAAAAGAAATACTGTACAGTTAAACCTATTTCAAGAGGCCACCTTATGGAATTTTGAAAGTGGCCACTTAAGACAGCTAGGTGGCCTCTCATTCCAGTTTGCCCTTGAAATAGCCAGTCAATCTAAGTAATTAGACAGTCAATCTAAGTATGCAGGTTTGCAATGATAAATAGGAAGCAAGAAGTTCTACAAAGACTAGAACCTGTCTATTAACTGTATTAATGTGCATACCAGTCTGCAAACTGTGTTAAAAAATGTCAATAAAATTTTCAACAACAAAAAAAACACATTATAAATCTTTTAAAAAGAATGTTATTCAGTTGAGGACTGCTTTATTTTTTTGAATGCATGCCCAAGAATTCAAGGTTTAAACCAATGAAGATTACTTGCACAGTCAAGCTTCTGTTCCACAGAGGGGGAGAAAAAAACCCAATGGGATTTTAATAATTTCAAAATGAATTACCAATTCCACAGAGCACAAACACAATGTAAAAGTTAAATTTGAACTTGAGATGGCCCTTGGAGATCAAAAAGTTTAATTACCAAACAATGAAAAGTTTTATTTTCCAGCAAAATAAAGTGAGTCATACATAGTTAAATACTGGCCAATATCCATAAAATCCGACCAAATGAATAAATCCACACGGATTAACATATGTAATTATTGAAATTCTTCTACAGGTGTCAATCAGACAAATTCACTCTCTTAAGAAGCTTACAACCCATACGAATGCTGTGTACCCTATAGATCATACAGAACTTTACCACCCATACAAATGCTGTGTACCCTACAGATCATACAGAATCTTACAACCCATACAAACAATGTCTACCCTCTAGATCTTATACAATACTGGAAACTCAGAATAAAATTAGAAAGTAAGAAAAACCATAAATGTAACAGTCATATCCTTATTCACAATGAATTGTATCTATCATGTTTTATTATTCTTCTTTTGACAATTATTCCCCTGTAGCAGACCCTACGACATTCTACAAATATAGCAAACAAAGTATAAAGCAACATTTCAGCAGGGCTGACAAATTTTTATGGAATATTTCTTAGCTTTCTCGCTAATGTAGAACAGTTGATCTTCAGATCTAGGAAGCTTTACGAGTTCTGTACATTGATTAAAATCAGATATGATAGTCATTGCTTATTTTCTTTTCAAAAGATAAATTTAACATTCGTTGTCTTTCAACATGTTCTGCACATTAGTAACAAAAGTTAGTAAACCAAGATTGATCTCTATAAACTTTTAATTGATGAATCATAAGCTTATTTACAAGTCACTCTAGAGTCAGTGTTTGAGATTCAGTAACACAAGACTGTTGTTATGGAAAAACCAAATTAAAGTAATTCAAGTGTTAATAGAACACAGGGTACAGATAATCTGGTGTAAATCTGGAGGCTAAGAGGATATTTAAAACTCTACTTGAGAAGTGGTCTCAGACATTTAAACTTATATTAGAATCCTGTCCTTAATCAAGCATCTATATCTGACTAAGTCATGTAAATAAAAACAATTGTCAAGTCCCATCTGATTCATGTCCGATATTGTCGAGGCTGAATCTGTCATGATTACCAGAGATAAGTCAACATGAATGACTTCTAGTGGGCTGTAATAACCGATAGACAAGAGAACTTCTGAGTGCCAATATAATTGTGACTTGCAATATTTTTCTTTGGACTCCAGACAATCTTAACCTATTCAGGCACCAAATTTTAAAAGTCATTATTACGTCAAATTAGTTATCTAACACAAAACAGCAATATAATGCAACTTAATGCTCTATAAACTATTTTGCAAGATAGGGATTTTAAGAAATCTGTCAAGAAATATTCCTGGCACTCAATGATCTGAGCTTCATTTAAAGATTTCAAGCATAAGAATCGAGTCAACTCTTAATTATAGATGAATCTGAGTCTATATTAATATTTCCTATTTTAATAGTCCCTTGTTCTTCAAATCATGTCATTTAATCACAAAATTAAATAAATTACCATATAATTTAAATGTATAAACTTGGTTCATGCATTCTTAAAGTCCAGTGGACCAAAAGTTATAATTAATTTACAGGAACTTGAAGGTCCACAACTATATTTTAAACAAAAAAAATATTAAAGAAATGTCTATTATCAAATGCTTCAAATGTTTATAATTAGAGACAATGTACTATTTATATTTTTTCAATTGTTTTAAATCAGATAAGATAACAATCAATGTCTGTGTATTTTAAACTTGATCACATTACTTAGGGCATCAAGAATGATTAAATTCTTGCAACCAGTTAAGTGACCTTTTCATTCCAAATATTTCACTCCATGCAAACTTTATTTATGCAAATTTTTGTATAAAACAACCAAGAAATGTAAAGGATCAGCAATATAGAGTTATAAAAACTTAGTATCGCAATTACGTAATGGTTATCTTACTTACTGCTGCTCTTTTGCGACAACATACGAAAGCTCTAAATTTCACATAATTTCCGAGGCATAACATATTGTTTAAACTAGTGACAATTGAATAATTCAAACAATGAGTATGCTGAAAGCACAATGTATTGCCAATGGTTGCACTTCAGAAAGTAAATCATCTTATTTGAAATAATAAGACTTCCAAAAGTAACGTTTACCAGAAGAATAATAAGAAGAAAACTGACAAAAGCAATATGTCTTCCCTTTGAAGGGGAAACATAATTGACCACTAAGGAAGACCTTACCAGCTTTCCAACAAGGCAGTGTTATTGGTCGACTCTCGGACTTGAACCATATTAGCTGACGACATCCATCATATGAAATGGAATACTCATCATCTCCAATACCATAACCTTCCTGAAAAATTCAACTTAAATGTAATTATTTATCACCATCAATACAGATACCTTCCTAAAATACCATAATCTTCCTAAACAAGAGAGCAAAGGGCTATAACAGTCACCTGTGTATAATACAGCACCATAAAGGATCCACGGAAGTATAAAACAAAACAAAATGAACCAAAAGGTGCAGATATGTTGCCAAAAAGCAAGAGAAACAGGATGATCAGGGATCAACAAAAAAGTCTTTAACTTATTAACAAATCATAAAGTAGATCTACTGACTTCCCTGTACTTACCAGTGCTAATACATTCACATTTGTCACCATCACCATGAAGATTAAACATACCAATTATGATTTTGCTAAATATAAACCCATCTCATTCCCTCTCATTTTTATTTATCTATTATTAATTTACAAGTCTAACTGACCATTAAAAACCGTCACAAATGACATTGTGTTTTATTATTTATTTAGTTTATATGTTGTATATGTAAGAGGTGTCTTTATTTTGGTAACAGAAGTTATCGTTCATTTCATGTAAGCTTGATGTATTGGTCACTGAGTTGTACCTAGTCTATTACTATATTTAGCTACAGATACTCATTGAACTTGTTTGATTAGTTTGACTAGTTATTTATTCTGGGTGTTGGCTGGTTTTCATCAGATGAGGTCTGGGCATCGTGATGTAAATTTTACCAATGCTTCATAAACTTGGGTGTTTTTTTTTTGTTTCCCATGCTTAGTGAAGTTGGGTGTGTCTTGTTTCCCCTGCTGAGTGATCTTGGGATTCAGTTACCTGTGTTTTTTGAGTGCAAGACCTAGAATGTTTACTTTACTTTATTTTTGTTAAACTTTGAATACCCTAGGCATGTAGATTATGAGATACAACCAAAGTATTGTTTTTCTTTTCAATTAATGGCACTAATATGTTTGAAGTTACTTTTTTTCTTGCTGCAATCAAGTAGTATACATTTGAGTTTGTGAAATCAACTTCACCATACAACAGTTTTGACAAAGTGTGTTTAAATCATCTTTCAAACTACATGTATGAATAAATTGTATATTTCATGTGTTTCAATAATTTCCATGTTCTAAAAATCTTAAATATGTCCAACCTTAAATGGGGTTATGTTAGTTTTCACCAATATCCTGTCTGATCGTTTGTCTGTGCTCAAGATATTTCATGATTTGCAATTATTTTTATGAAATATGTCCCCCTAGCATTGACAAATTTATCACATTTTAAAGAGGATCCATGCTTAATATATGAAGTCACAGCAGCTTTTTTTCAGTTCCGTTAATTAATATTGTAATAAATTCAGATCAGTTACATAAAATATGACTGGCACGGTCAGGCTGGCATGATTATACACTCCCGATTTACCCTATAGTTCATCAATTAATCATTAATGTTTAATATTCATTTTAACATATCTTCATTATTTAATGAAATGATATCTAAAATACTTGTACATCTTCAGGTACTCCTTTACCACCAGACTAGCATTTTTTCCCTATTTACATGTACCAGAGATAGTCTTTTTAATTTTTCAGAGGTGGTAATTTCAGAAAAAAATACTAACATGGTTTAGAAAACTGCTGGATTTTGTTGCCCATCCAATCTGCATCACCCCATCTGTTAAAAGGGTGACCTCATAATACCATATCCCAGAATTCACCTGGAATGTGCATCGAACACTTTCAAAGGAAGAAGCATCACATCTGGCCTAAAAAATGTAAAAGTGCAGAATTAGAATTTAGCATGTACTATAAGTGTGAAATTACAGAAAGCTTGTACAATTTAAGACTTTTAATAAATTAAATTTCAGATGTAATTTACATGTGTTCAGCAACTACATAACATACAATCTAAATATGTTTGACAATTTCACTTCTATCTCTTACTAGAATGCAAGATTATTTCTTGAATGAGATTATGTTTATTCTATGTATTATTTTGAAAAACAGTTATGATGAAAATGAGCTGCATTTCCTCAGAAAGCCCTCACCTCTAAGCCATCAGGAGAAATTTTCAGGTATTCACTAACATCTTTACTATTCAACATCACATTAATATTCTTTAAATCTTCCTTTGTGTAGGAAAATTCACGATTCTGAAACCAAAAAAAAAAAAAAAATCCTTAATAAAAGTGTCAAAAAGCAAACAAACAATATAAATGTTTGATCAATGGTTTATGATTTCATATGACAATCTTTACTTAACTACAATCTATCAAAACAACCCCAATTAAGGTTTAAAATCGACTCACCTCAGTCACAACTATAAAAAGAAAACAAAACCGATCATCAGTAAATCTTGGAATATCATTGCTTATATACTAGGTTAAAAAAAAGTCAACTTAAATTACTGATGCAATGACGAACACGTACATAAGTTATCAAGACACCACCGGGCACAGAAACCAACTTCCCGCAGGCTGTATTTTTCATGGCGCCACCATTTTTCAAGGATTTCTAAGGGATTAGGGTCACATTCTCGTAAACTTTTATTTATAGTTGTTTTATTTTCACCTAAAAAGAAACAATACATGAACTCCTTAAAGTTACATTTCTTTTCCACAACAGCTTGAGAAGTTACACTAATAAAATGAAATCAATGACAGAAAACTGCAGACAAGTAAGACGGTATGGCCAGACTGTAAAATGTTCACCATATTAGAAAATCATTTTTGAAATCATCATTGTGCTCATTTCTGTACAAAAAGCACATTTACCAAATCAAAAACAAAGGTCACAAAGTTAACATATAATTGGGTATCTAAAAATGACATTTTAAATTTACTAATGTGTCAAGTTAGACTTAACCATTAAAAAAACTGCCAGACTACAATGAACACAGAATCTTCCTTCTTAAATGTCTCAAATGATTATTTGAAAAGCTCACAGCGTTTGTGTTTGTGTGTGTGTTGGGATGGGGGGGGGGGGGGTTCAAAGTAAGATAAAGCTGACTTACTAGTTTGGGCAAACTTTTCCAGTGCCACCAAGGCATGTAGAATCACAGCTGGCTCAAGTTTGTCATTCTGTAATGAAGAAACTTGGAAAATGACATATAACGAGAAAACACAGTCAGGAAAATGACATATAACAAGAAAACACAGTCAGGAAAACAGCATATAACGAGAAAACACGGTCAGGAAAACAGCATATAACGAGAAAACACGGTCAGGAAAACAGATAAACAGGATAATTGTATACCTTGATGAAGTCTAAATGTAAGGTTTTATTCTAATTGTTTACCTTGATTAAGTCTACATCTATGTAAGGTTTTATTCTAACTGTATAAAATACTCCGTAAGATCCATTTTGAAATAATTTTTTTTCTCTTTGTGTTCCGTACCAAGAGTACCAACAGCTATCAGAAATACTGGTATGTATCTTGTAATCTTTATTTGTACCAGGTATTATTCAAACTGGATGAATTATGAAATTAATCACAAATTACAGTAACCTTTAGTAACCATGACGATAATGTTCATCAAAATTAAAATCAATGAAGAGCATTGTATATTTAAAATTTTGTAAACTCAGAGTTTTATTCAAGTCAAAACACAAGGATAAGAGTATTCTGCTGAAATTTAAAACATTTTATTTCAATAACCCGTGAATAAGACACAAATTGAAATGTGAATAAATACTTCATGCATTCTCTCCCTTTTTTATCACAGCCACCATGAAACCTAATACAAAGGCACACAAACTGAACTATTGGGGGATTCAACTGATATACATGTACAAGTAATTTGTCTGCTAGAAGTACGGCAGTACAGAAAGACAACTCTGTCTAATTAAGCAAATATTTTCTACTAGGTACCTTACATGTAATTGTATAAATTAAAAGAGCCTAAATATTGATCATTTTAGAGGATTTTTGACCCATTTCTAAAGTGTCATAAATCAAAATTACCACATGGTAGTAAAATTGGTAGGGATGGGTATTGCAAAAAATTTCGTATCGTGATATATCATGATTTTCCCCCAAAATATCACGATAATATCATGATATTTTTACAAGCAATTTTACAATGATTTTAGATAAAAATTCATAATTTTTTTCTGAAAAATATGCTGGAAAAACGTAACTTCAATTTTTTCATTTTTTATTTACATAATATCAAGCAATTTTGGATACTAGGATGCCGTTCTTTAACTCTTTTCAACATTCTTTACACTTCCTGTAATTGTAATTTGAAAGAATGAACAAAAAATGAATAATTTCTGGAATTTTTAACTATGTACCTAAATACCGGTAATTTAGTCTCCGTATCACAATACATATCACACAATTAAAAATCACGATATACAGGTATACCGATAAAATCGCACATCCCTAAAAATTGGCTAGGGAGTGATGAAAAATACACAATGCATGATGGGTGATGCACAATGGCAGAGTCTCCCAATGTCTTACATAAACAGAAAATAAACTTAGAACTTACCAGGTTTGACAATAAACTTAGAACTTACCTGGATTGACAATAAACTTGGAACTTACCAGGTTTGACAAGAGGTACTTGAGAACATCTTCTGTCAGAATATCAATTGCATTTGGACCTAAAAGTAAAGCAACTTTTTGTTACCCCAAACTTGGTCCAATGCTATAGATGAATTCATACATAAATCAATATGACAAATTATTATCTTCTTCTTCTTCATGAAATCTACTTATATTACTTCCCCACCTAGACACTAGGAGCCTTACAAATGTAACTAAATGTTTTTACTAATGATATGTCTGCATTTACATGTAACTCGATTCATTACAATGTTGATATTTTGAAGGAGAAAAATCCTGTACTTAATTAATATGTAAATATTTACATTTCCAAATTTTTTCTCTGTGATAACTCTTTGAAAGTTAAGTGTGTTGATTTCTTGATATTTACAACTGAATTTAAATTTCACCAAGTGAAAGGTCAAATGCCTAATATGTAAGTCAATCTCTCGTGGATGGCTTTGGGATTGATGTCAGTGGGCGGGGACTATGGATCTTAACAGGGAATGTCTCGTGTATTTTAAAGGTGTTAGCATTCTTTATTCACATCCATATTTTTATTTCACTTATTGTTGAAATCCTATAAAAGGCTGCAAACCCCTCACTTGGTCTTATCATATCCTTGCATAATCCCATTCCCTTCTTATTAAAACTTTGAGTCTGTTCTTTACTATAGAATCTTTTCACCCTAACTTGCCTTAATGTAGCAATGTTATTCTTATGAAAAAAAATCTCTTACAATTATACTACATGTATTTGCATGTCAACTACATTCACTATTTCTTGTATGGTGGGACTTACATTATTTTTAAGTATTTTGAAAAAGTAGTATAAAATTAAAGAATCCAGAAATATGTTGAAAGACATAAATCAGTGATATTTCTATCAAAGCTGACCATTCTTGATATTTTACAACATTTTATTTTGTCATATGGAAGTATAATTATAATAAGTACAATAAAGCCTTCAACTCAGTGAGATCAATCAGACTGGATTATTTTTAAGGGACTGTCTAAAAATATTAGTGAAGTCAAAATTGTATGAGATAAATACAATATCTAAAATTGTCTCAAAATATTGATAAAAATAAAATTGTATGAGACAAATAGAATGTCTGTAATTATCTCAAAATATTCATAAAGACAAAATTGTATGAGATAAATAGAATATCTGTAATGGTGTGATGTTTTATTTGCATTATGCAATGACTTGAAATGGCATGTATATATACATGTAGCTCCCCAGGCCTTGAAATACATACACTAGCGATGGGACATCGGTTAATTTTCATAATTGATCATCGGTTGGAATCGGTTACTGCTTCCGATGCGATTTTACCGATTATAATCAGATTTCATAGTTTTGTATACAAAAAGCAGACTATTACAATTATTTCATATTATTTCTTTAAAGGTGCTTAGACACAGATTTGAAGTTAATATTTACTCAAATTTTCTATATAATTTCATGACTTTTATGTTGCTATGGCATTTCATATGAAAATTTGATAAAAATCTTATTTTATCTGGAAGTTATTGAAACTTCGAATTTCTAGACGTGTTTGATAGACACATCCTTGCACTTTCATAAATTTTAACTTTATCCTTATTACTTTAGAAAAGTAGCAATTTTGTTGTTTATTAATGAAAAATATTAAAACTATAATGCAGAAATTTCAGAGTAGAAATGTAGAAAGCAAAATCCTCTCACCAGTATTGTCAGTCCGTGCTCAGTGGTGTGTGCAGAGTATAACAATTGAACACACCCGGTGAAACGTAAACATTAACAACAACAGAGCTCGTGCCTTGTTAACAAGAACAGTTTACGTTTCACGGGTGTATTCAATTTGTTAAACTCTGTACACAATTACACAACACTAAGCACGGGCTGACGATACTTAAGTGAGTGGGTTTTGCTTTCGCACATTTTTACTCTGAATTTTCTGGATTATAGATATAATATTATTCATTAATACACAACAAAATTGCTATTTTTCTTAAGTATTAAAGATAAAGTTAAAAATCGTGAAAGTGCAAGGATGTGTTAATCAAACGCCTCCCGAAATTCGTAGTTTCAATAATTTCCAGATTAAATAAGTTTTTAATTTTATTTTCGTGTGAAATGCTATAGCAAAATATAAGTTGTGATATCATACAGGAAATTTGAGGAAATATAAACTTCAAATCTGTGTCTATGCACCTTTAACATGAATTTAAAAAATATATAATATATTATTTTCTTTGTTGTTTTGAAAAATATGTTTGTTTGTTTCCTGTAACATTCTCAAAAAATCAAGGATCGGTTGGTCGGGATTTTTTTTTTTTTTGCTTATGAATAATGGGGTCAAACATCACGGGACTTAATTATCCAGGTGTTATATTTACAGTGGACACCCAACATGGCTGCCTAGTGGCAGAAAACGAACTTCAAAAAGCTGTGGGGGAGAATTGATTACTCTTTATATTTAAGGAAAATGTTGACTAAGTTGCATGTTTAATATCTCAAATAAAAGATACAATTAATATTTTTTGAATAAAAAAGAATCAGCTGATTGATCAAACCAAAGAGCAAACACAGATTTAGCAAAAAAAATCCACCGGGGGGTAAATTGAATGGGTCGGTCAGGTTATAGGAAACAAACATATTTTTTTAGGCCCTATATATGCACCTTTTGGTTCTTAATCACCTCTGCTTCATGCTAGTTGGCTAGTATCAGATGCAGAAGCCATTTTCTTTCATTACAAAGAAATATATTTTAAACCAGAAATGGATAATTCCGGAATGTATTGTATTAGAAGTATGTTTCCGATGATCGATTATGATCCGATGATCATCGGAATTGGTAGCATTTTTTCGTCGACAATCGATGTCTTCTGATTATCGGTACAACACTAACATACACTATTTCAATTCATTGGATAAAGCAAAAACAAGAGGCCCATGGGCCACAACGCTCACCTGAGTAACTTTGGTAACTTTGGCCTCACCGTTATTCACCTGATTTCCCCCCTTGTAGTACCTATTGTAGCCCCACCCTACCCCCAGGGGTCATCCTTTGAATAATTTAGAATCTACACTACCCCAGGATGCTTCAACATAAGTTTCAGCTTTTCTGGCCCAGTGGTTCTTGAGAAGATTTTTAAAGATTTTTCCTATATATTTCAATGTAAAACTTGGATTCCCTATTGTGGCCCCGCCCTACCCCCGGGGGTCATGATTTGAACAATTTAGAATCTACACTACCCCAGGATACTTTCACAGAAGTTTCAGTTTTTCTGGCCCAGTGGTTCTTGAGATGAAGATTTTTTAATGACCCCACCCAATTTTTTGTTTTTTCTTGATTATCTCCCCTTGAAAGGGGGCTTGGTCCTTCATTTTAACAATTTAAACTCCCCTTTACCCAAGGATGCTTTGTACCAAGTTTGGTTAAAATTGGCCCAGTGGTTCTTGAGAAGAAGTTTACAGACGGACGGACAGACGGGCGGACGACGGACAATGGGTGATCAGAAAAGCTCACTTGAGCTTTCAGCTCAGGTGAGCTAATAAAATCCCACATTATAGATATCATACTGTTTATAAAGTTACATAAACTGTATAAAATGTAATCCTTAAAAGCTCACTTTAGTCTCTGGCTCAGGTGAGCTAAACAAAAAAAGAAAACACTGACCTGCCATTTTTTCTGCTAGACATCCTAACACAACGCCAATATTTCTTTGACAGCTGACAGAACTGTATTCTTTGGCTGAACTATTGGGCATCAACTTCAAATTTTTGTACAGGAGTAAAATAGCATCCTAAAAAATTACAAAATACAAGTATAACATAAAAATATCTTAAATTTTGTTTTTCATCACTTTTCAGATAACTGTATCTTAGAGCTTTGTGTAAAGATCGACAAAAAATATAGTAAAACACGCTTAGAACAAAGTGCCAGGGATGGACAATTTTGCTTTGTTATAAATATTATTCCTTATATCTTTCACAACATATTTTAAAGCCACTGCAAATGGAAATCACTTCAGTATAAGCGTCCTTATAAGCGTGTTTGACTGTTTGCTATAAGCGTGATTTACTTACAATGAACAAAATTCAAACTTGATCAGAAGAATTTGTGGAGGTATATAGTGGACAAAGAGATAGATTAACTACACTCTTTCTTCCCTGATAAGATTAATTATTATTACAGTGATTAGTGGTGACCTTTGTGGGTAGGGGACACTCATCCAACAGCAGAGTGACCACCGCTGGACCAAGGGGATCATCTAGAGGAATGGAAACCACTAAAGACTTGACAACATCAAGCCACCCATCCTCAGCCTCTGCAACACGATGCAACAGCAACATAGCCTGGGGAGGTCCCTGGTCACTGAAAACAAATCATACAATAATTCTACAACAGATAGCTGGGGAATACCCTTGAAAACAAAGCATACTGCAATGCTATATTTGTTACCCATTTCTGTATTAGAAATAAATATTCATACGATATCTGCTGCTAAGGTTATTGAAGAGGGAACAATTTACTAATCATTAAATATTTACAAATAGAATGCATTTCTTAAGTTACTGTTTACCTCTGCTTTTTGACTTTACATTAACATGATTAATATCTACAAAGTACATGCAGTCAAGCATGCAGTATCTTTACTGATATTGAAAAATATCAGTATTTTTCATTTCAGAGCATTTTGCACATAAAAAAATTATTATGATAAAAATAAGCTGTCATTTCATAAAATATACACTAATTATAATATTTCCTTACAAAAAAAACTGCTCGATCTGATTAAAATCAGATCCTTTGATCTGCTCACATAGATCACTACCTTGTGTAGCGATCTATGTGAGCGGATCAAAGGATCTGATTTTAATCAGATTGAAAAACTGCTTTAAATATTTGTTTTTCTTTAGCCTACGTGTCCTATATTCAGATTTTATTGTCTTGGTGATAAATATACATGTACATACTTGTCCACCAGTGTCCTAATGAGTGATAGAGTTTCTAGAACTAGGGAATCCACATTTGCGCATCTTCTGGAAGAACTACGGGAATTGGAATGTGAGGAAATACCTCTTCTCCCCGATGATGTTCCTCCTCTTTGTGACCTCTGACCCTGGCTTAAATGACTACTTTCCGTTTGTCGTATAGCTCCTTGGTTCACATGTTTTTCTTTGCACACACAAGAACCCATCTTGTATATTATGTAACAATAAACAGTCTGTAAAAGCTGAGATAAAATATTCCTATGTATATATAGGATCCATGTTGTAACTATCATATCACTTAACACACAGATTCATGTACTGTCCTATCAAACATTTCCAGGGCTTCCTTTTGCACTCAAATTTTCCCACAGAATAATGACTGATTTCCAAATAATGTGAAACTAAGATAAAAGATAAAGTTGTGTTCCATCTGAAAATAAAAAGATGCATTAATTTTAAATAAGGGTTTAGGATACACAATCTTATTCTTATAAGCTAAATAAAATGATAGATAAATTTCAAATTTCTTAGTGTTTTTCAGATTTTATTCTTGTCCACTAACTCTAATTCAATATTTTAACAATATACCAACTGCAAGTATATGTTACCATTTTGTAAGCAATCAACATGGTCTTTGCACACTAAATGCATATTAACAATTCTAACACAAGTGTATCACCATTATGTACTTGTATATATAGTATGAGTAAAATTCATTTCTGTGTTTATATCATGACTTTACCAAAAAGGTGAACTTCTGTATTGTCTTTAGAGTTACATATAGATGTCTGTATCACTGAAGATATATTTTCAACTGAAAAGAAAAAAAATTGAAATCATCAATCGATTCATTTGTGTATATAAATAAAATTCCATGATTTGATCACCCGCTTCATAATTTTGCATGTACGTAGACTATGTCAACAACTGCAACCTAGGAGTCTGAAGTTCATATATATTCAAAGAGAAACTTAACCTAATATTGTGGTTTATATTGAGATTACGTATCAAACAGCAAACCTTACTGTTATTTAAAGCACGACACTTATCAAATACTAGTATGCTTTTCATAAATGTCTGTTAAAAGGCACGTACTTTTACACATTTTTTCTTCATCCCCGAAACAGGAAGACTCTTCTTACTTTCATCTTCCATATTGGAAATTATGTTGACCGCAAGGAGTCATGGGTAATATGAGACGTCGACGATTTTTTGGAGGTTTTTGATATTCTAAGACTTTTATTTGTAAATACTTATAGCATGATAAATTTATGAACACATATTTCTTAGTAGATCTATCTAGGATTTCAGATCTTCATGCTATTTCTTTCTCTTCGGGCACCTGACAACGGAAATAGAAAAACCGCCATATTGAAACTAATGTAATCAATCAGGATGGCAGAACCACAAGAAATAAAGGTGGAAACTGATTCAAACAAATTTACTTTGAAAGGAAGGCCATGTGAGCTTTCGTCGTTTTCCTTTATTCCAACAGAAAGAGACGATCCTCCAGAAAGAACTGTATTCAATACTCCTAAACAGGTGGGTTTTACAAATGTCAGACCTAACGTTATACCAGGGACCTATATACTAGTGAGTATATAGATCCCTGGTTATACGTACTACCCTCCAGAGACAATCACAGGTTATTTTAACATGATTTTTGTTCAGTTTTAATAGCAATTTTGGGTCTTAGTGATTGAGTATCTTGATTATTTTGATTTCAAAATGTACGACTTGAAACAAAGGATTATTATATTAATATGTTTGCTTTGACAAGTGCATTAATTAAACAGCTGTCAACATATACAATAGAATTCATCTTATTCCACCAATAATAAAGATTTCTCTAGCATTTATATCATATTTATGTGGGATCAACCCATGGCCTCTCATCTCTGTAGTTCTTTCTTCCAGAGCTTTTGGCAAACCCCCGGTATAGAATAAACAGTTTTGATTAAAAAAAAAAATCCAGTCACATACCACTGGAAGAGAAATTTCCTTTCATTAAATCTTGTAAACAATAACATTAAAATACATTACCTTGACATTATCTGAGAAATAAACTGCATGTCAGGTTTCTCTACAACTTTGTATTCACCTTAATTTTCTTTCAGTTGGTTATCAAACAACGTGAGAAGGTATAGTTGTGTATGACATATATCATTATATGCTTTGATTGGTTTGTGCATATATTTGCATTAATTCAGAAATGCTAGAATGAAACTGCAAACTAGAATTAAGATGTTACTTGTTATTCATTTCATTTAGTATTTAATTATAATTAACTGTTAATATAAGTAGATGCAGCTTGCTATTTAATAAATTCATGCATGTCAGTGTATACATAGTAAATATACCAGGTTGAATTAATATTTTCAATTTAAGTATTGCATAAAAAGTTATTAACTCTTGTAATTTAACAGCTTGTTTGGTAGAAGTAAATCATAACATACAAAATGTTTTAGGAAAGTATGTCTTAAGAGAATCTGTAGAGAGACTTATGATTGATTGCTGTTTGCAGTTTCACCAATGACATTTGCAGTCATACATTTTATTGTATTTATTTTGTTCTGGAATATATGGCCAGCTTTCCATTCTCAGGAGAAGGTTGTGTTATTGTTCATATAATTTGTGTATTTTAAATAGCATCAGAATGCATGTAATTTCACAAATGAAGTGCCTTTTCCAGAATTTTATGATACAGGCAAATAATATGCATACTTATATTTATAAAAACAGGTAATCTAAAATATTCGCCTCAAAAGACTTTGCATATGGCCAATGCATACTATTCCCAGTACACTATTATAGCAAAAAAGTGAATATATATAGTTTTCAAAGTAAAACATGTTCTGCATTAGCTAAAAATATTGTATGCATGGTCTGTCAATGATTTGTAATTCATGCACATCAGATTGCAAAAATATTAAACAATTTGATTTTTGAATTGATGATGTTTGTCTGTCTGTCCATTTTTATTAACATGCAGTTTTGTTCAAATGAGGGTAAGCGATTTGGATGGTCACCCTTGGTGTACAAAAATAACCATACAAATAATTGAGATCTAGCTTACAAGTATACATGTAAGTTTCTATTAATAGAGGGAGTTCCAGCGGTGAAGGGGGGGGGTTTACATTTTTCACACAAGTTTTATAGTGCATATTATATAATCTCCATGGCATGCCAGCAAATGAAATAGGAGAGCAGAAAATGCAACAGACCAGACCAGTATTCAAATCCGGCTCCTTGAATCACTAGTCAGGTGCTTTGTCCAACTGAGCTATCTGGTAAAAGCAATGGAACCTGCCTGATTGTCACATTACTTGCTGACCTTAAAGATCTTCACCCCCAAGAAGACATGTACTAACTCAGGCTCTTTCCTTGCAGGTCTTTGACCTGTTATTTCTAAGGCATGGCACCAGGAACATCACAAAATGTAACCTGAAGGGAGAAAAATGTGATGCACCAGCCCATGATTCATACCCTGGCCTAGCTGCATGGTCCCTCACATTTTTGGTGCCATGCCCAGGGTGAGACAGGTGAATTTAGACCTGTCATAAAGAGACTTAGAATGATCTATTAATTCTGAGACCAAGAGTCATCACTTCTTACTTCAAACATCAGTAAATAAAGTTAAAATATTTTAATTACCAGTGATGAAGTTGACATTGGCCTTGAACTTTCTAAACTAACTGTAACAGGAAAGGAGAAAGTTTTATGGCTATGGAATCAAACCTGGGACCTCAGCATTAAATACTAGTCAAGTGCTCTAATCACTGAGCTACCCAGGTTAATGCCCCTAGTCCACTCAACCCAAATTAATATATAATCCTGGTTACGGCACCAAATGTTTTGGTAAAGGTCATTTGGTGCTGTGACCAGGACTTAAGAATTTAGTGGTTTTGGTTGTGTTGATTAAAGTGTTTACTTGAGCCACGATGTGGTTTAAGTTTTATGGTTAGACTGGCCATGGAATCCAACTTGAGACCCCTGATCGAATTACTTAAGTTAGGTGCTCTAAACCACTGAGCTACCCAGGCCAACATCCATGATCCATATATAGCCCACTACTACTTATAACCCTGAGATTGGCAATTGAAGCAAATTTAATTAACCTACATGTAATCAGGAGGATCCGAGATATTTCAAATATTACCATTGGAGTTGCCCGTTTCCTTAGACGTTTTTATTATCTAACTTATTTACACAAAGTTAAAAAAAGACATATACTTACATGTATAATAATGAAATCTGGAGTATGTTTCAAATTGGATAAACTTTAACAGTAATTTAGTCCAGATTTAAACAATAGGAATTACAATTAGGCAATTTTTTTTATATGCACATGCAGTAAACATAATGAAAGAGTAATTAAATCACCACATACATTATTATATATATGATATACAGTGTATGTATTTGTGCTATGACTGTGATTGAATGTATTTACAGGAGCGATATCCAAGGTCAACTTACGAAAGACTCTTCAGGAAGGAATACGGATATAATAACAAACTTCACAGGGATGATAGAGAGCATGCCAAGTCTAGGGGCTTGATAGTTAATGAAGAGGTACCTCTAACTCTTTAGCCTAATGTAGAACATAAGTAAACTAAAGATTTAAAGTATATGGGTAAAGAACTGTAATGTGATACCAAATATACAATACAGTGTTCTCTTTCAGGAGAAGCTTAAGGAAGTGCCAACACTGTCTTCCTCAGAATATGGACATCGACTAGAATTGTTTGTTGACAATCCTGACCGCCAGCACGTCCGAATTGCCCACGTTAGGGCCGAATTTTTCAGAAGAAATGGAATTACTTCTTGATTGTCAAATTCCCCCCCCCCCCCTTTATACCAAGTATATATGCCAGTCTTTTCAAAAAATTTAAAATTCAGTAAACTTTCACTTCAGTTCTGTGTTAATTATTCTGTGTGTGTCAATATTGCATTTGTAGTTGTCAATTGTTTGTTATCCTTAACAGGATGATGGAAAGAAATTTTCTTTTCAATATATTTTGTCCATGTGCAATTATACTGATGTCACTGTTTGTATTTTTTGGAAGAAAGCTGGTAACTGTGATAAACTATTGCATTTTGTGTTCACTTGTACATGTACCATGAAATAAATACTAAAGTTTCCTAGTTAATATTTACTGTTTCTTAAATATATTCCAATGCCTGTTATATTACTCCCATTGTCATTCATACAGGTTCAAACTATACCTAATACTAATGAAATTCTTTGCAAATTATACAGATTATATGTGCAGTTTGATCACAAAAAAAACAAGATGTGTTCGTGAAACACTGATGCCCCCGTATGGCAACTCAAAGAGAAGGTTAAACTTTCTCAAATGCAAATTAAATATGTTGGTACCCAAAGTAAGGTCTTGTCCCGAGAAATATACCTGTGAAATATGAAAGCCTTAGCAGTAACCATTGAAAAGATATGGAAAAGGTTAAAGTTTTTCAAAAGTAAGTCAAACATCAAGGTCAAGGTCAAATGGTCAAAATTAATGGTGCCCAAGGAAAGACCTTCTCACAAGAAATACACATGTTAAATATGAAAGCCCTAGCACCAACAGTTCAAAAGATATGGCCAAGGTTAAAGTTTTTCAAAAGTAGGTCAAACTCCAAGGTCAAAGTTGTTGGTATCCAAACTAAGGTCTTGTCACAAGGATTACATATGTGTAATATGATAGCACTAGCATCAACTGTTCAAAAGTAATGGCCAAGTTTATAGTTTTCTAAAAGTAGGTCAAACTTTTAGGTCAAAGTCAATGAACTATAATTGTTGGTATCTAAAGGAAGGTTTTGTCACAAGGATTACACATGTGAAGAATGAAAGCCCTAGCACCAAATGTTCAAAAATAATCGCCAAGGTTAAAGTTTTCCAAAAGTACGTAAAACTCGAAGGTCTAAGGGTCAAAGTTGTTGGTATCCAAAGGAAGGTTTGTCAAAAGGATTACATATGTGAAGTATGAAAGCCCTAGCACCAACTGTTCAAAAGATATGGCCAAGGTTAAAGTTTTTCAAAAGTAGGTCAAACTCATAGGTCAAGGTCAAAGGGTCAAAGTTGTAGGTATCCAATGGAAGGTCTTGTCACAAGGATTACATGTGAAGTATGAAAGCCCTAGCACAAACCGTTCAAAAGTTATGGCCAAGGTTAAAGTTTTTCAAAAGTAAGACAAACTCGTAGGTCAAGGTCAAATGGTCAAAGTTGTTGGTATCCAAAGGAAGGTCTTGTCACAAGGATTACACATGTTAAGTATGAAAGCCTAGCATCAACCATTCAAAAGTTGTGGCCAAGGTTAAAGTTGGGTAAAATTTAGTAAAACTGGTTCAAACTTCAAGGTCAAATATGTTGGTACTAAAAGAAAGTTCTTGTCACAAGGAATACACATGTATGTGAAATATGAAAGTCATAGCTCCAACCAATCAAAAGTTATGAGCAATGTTAAAGTTTTTGCGGACAAACAGACAGACAGACGGACGGACAAGGCAAAAACTATATACCCCCGAATCTTCGATACAGGGGCACAAAAAATGCTATCAAACATTTAAAAGGGTTTTCAAAGGGTGCTCTGATCAATTTTTGGATAAAGAAGACAAAAATAGATGTGTCAAAATTTATATGGTGGTGTACTGAATCATGTCTTTTCATGCTCAAGGTTTGAAGTCCTTTTAAAAAAATTACTTTTTACATGAAAATAATGCAAAATTTTTATCTGCTAGTGCTAAAGTAATTTTTATGCCCCCGCCATGAAATGGCCGGGGCATATTATTTAGTGTTACCCTGTTCCTTCATTCTGTCATCATTGACTTTCCGTTCATTATCTCAGCAACAGTTGCACACATTCAATTCAAATTTGACATATGGATACGTCATAAAAATATGCAGGTCAAGTTCGAATTTGGTCATGGTCTGATGATTTTTGACAGAGATATCCCTCTTGAACTGAGACGGCTTGATTGGTTGTATGTTAATTGTTTTATGTCCCATTCAAGAATTTTTCACTCATATAGAGACATCACTATATACCGGTGAAGGGCTTCATATTTAGATCTTTCCTCGGCACTCAGGGCCATTGAGCAGTGAGGGATCTTTATTGTGCCAAAGCCTGTCGTGACACTGGACCTCGGTTTTTAAGGTCTCATCCGAAGGACCCACAACTTTCACTTCAACGTGGCGAGCCATTGGCGAAGGAACAGTTGCTACCTATTTCTAATGACTTCGGTCAGTTGCGGCAGAGATTTGAACTCACAACCTTCCGATCACGATTGAATTGAGAAAAAAAGAAGAAATTTTCAGTTTCCGCTCTCTAACTTTTGTAGAAATGTATGTATAAGATTGAAATTACATATGCAGATATTTTACCAGAAGTTGAATTTGGTCATGATCGGATGATTTTTGACAGTGTAATCCCTCTTGAATTTAAAAGAAAAAAAAAGAAATTTTCAGTTTCCACTCTCTAACTTTTGTAGGGATGTATGTATAAGGTTGAAATTGCATATGCAGGTATTTTACCAGAAAATACAGGTCATGTTCGAATTGTGTCATGGTCCGATGATTTTTGACAGAGTTATCCCTCTTAAACTAACAAAAAAATAAGAAATTTTCAGTTTCCACTCTCCAACTTTTGTAGGGATGTATAAGGTTGAAATTGCATATGCAGGTATTTTTGACAGAGTTATCCCTCTTGAAGTTAGAAAAAATAATACATTTTCAGTTTCTGCTGTTAACTTAGGTAGGGATGTATGTACATGTATATGGTTGAAATTGCATATGCAGGTATTTTACCAGAAAATACTTTGGTCGTGGTCCAATGATTTTTGACAGAGTTATCTCTCCTGAACTTAGAAAAAAAAGAAATTTTTAGTTTTCCGCTCTATAACTTTTGTAGAAATGTATGTATAAGGTTGAAATTGCGTATACAGATATTTTACCAGAAAATACAGGTCAAGTTCGAATTTGGTCATGGTACAATGATTTTTGACAGTTATCCCCATTGAACTTGGAAAAGATTTAAAAATTCACAATTTTTAATCATTACCTCGGCTAAAAATGTGCAATTTACAATTTGCAGTTTCTATTTAATTTCTCTAAGTAATAAATGCACATTTTGTGCATGGCATTTGAAATTTTAGCTGCTGGCAGGGGCATTCGTGGCGTTATGACAAATCTAGTTTAAAGATTAGTCATAAATCTCTTTTTTCTGCATTCACACACCAGTTGCCCAGCGCCTCTATGTTGACATAAACCAAGTAATATTTGATAGATGATATCACCAAAAGCAAATAAGTTTTCAACTTGTATAATTTTTCTATGGGGGTATCTGTTCATCAGCATAAACTTTTCCCCTACCATAACTTTTGATTGAATGGAGCTATAGCTTTCATATATCATGCGTATCCCTTGAAACAAGATGCAAGTCTATCATTAGGTACCAACACATTTGAACTCTTGACCTTGGAGTTTGACCCACGTTTGCAAAATTTTACCAAACCTGAACCTTGGCTGTAACTTTAGAATGGTTGGTGCTATGGCTCTCAAACTTCACATGTATATTCCTTGTGACAAGTTCTTTCTTTGGGTACCCACTTTTTAAAAAACTTTAACCTTAAACTTAACTTTTGAATGGTTGCATGAAGCTAAGGCTTTCATATTACACATATGTGTATTCCATTAGACAAGACCTGCTGGGTACCACCAATTGGCATTTGGCCTACTTTTGAAAACCTTAATTGGCAATTACTTTTGAACGGTGCTGGGCTTTCATATTTCACAAGTGCATTTTTTGTGGCAAGACCTTCCCTTGGGTACCAACAATTTCGATCCTTTGACCTTGGAGTTTGACCTACTTTTTAAAAACAAACTTTAACCTAAAATTGGTCACAACTTTTGAATGGTTAGTGGTAGGTCTTTCATATTTCATAGGTGTATTCCTTGTGACAAAACCTTCCCTTGGGTACCAACAATTTGACCCTTGACCTACTTTTGAAAAACTGTAACCTTGGCTATAACTTTTGGACAGTTGGTCCTAGGGCCTTCATATTTCACAAGTGTATATCTGGTGACAAGACATTCCCTTATGCCAATGGTTTTGACATAGACTTTGTGGAGTTTGACCTACTTTTGAAAAACTTAACTTTTGACACACTTTTGGATGGTTGGTGCTAGGGCTTTTATATTTCACAAGTGTATTTCTGGTGAGAAGACCTTCCCTTGGGCACCATTAATTTTGACCTTGACCATTGAGATTAACCTACTTTTGAAAAACTTTAAGTTTGGACAGAGCTTTTAAAAGATGGTGCTAGGGCTTTCGAATTTCGTAGGTGTACTCCTTGGGACAAGGCCTTTCTTTGCGTACCAACATTTTTTATCTGTTGACCTTGGAGTTTGACTTGCATTTGAGAAACTTTATCCATCACCATGACCTGCCATATAGGAGCGTTTCAAACACATCTTTTTTGAGAGAGAGATGAGCCATCTTACTATCTCAAATAAATCCTGAACCCTATTTTGAATAAAACATGAAGGAAAATTCTCTACGAGATTTTATATAACCAGGTATATAAAGTTGTTAAATCTAATTAAATTTCTAAGGCATTGCAAGTTTAACTACTGGTACTTAGTCCTCTGTTTTTGGTGGACCAGACTTCAAGCTGAACACTACTTGTAAAAGGCATTGTCCGCCATATTTCTGGTTCATAGCCACTATCCCGACAACCCCTATAATAAGCTGCAGAGTGCAGACCTCTGAACAGTCAAGTATTTCACTGTAGAGGTCTCATGAGTGTAGATGTACATCTTACATTGCTATGTTACCTGTCAAGATGAAATTTACGCATTTTTTCCGAGCCAGAAGAAAAGTTACATCAAATATACAAGTCAATACATTATTTACAAACAGGAAATGCACATAAAAACAAGGAATAAGTGCATAAAATCTTCTAAGATCACGAAAGAAATACTACACGTCGGCCACCAAGTTTCGAGTGTGCAATCTGGTGTAACAAAATCGAAGGGTTTATATACCTGTGTGACGGTGTCTATTTATGAGTAGTGTTCAGCTTTAAACTATAGACCAGTCCAGTAAGTTGCTCCCATGCCTTCAATAAATTCTAACAATGGCAAAATTTCATTACCTTTAATTAGAGATACCGTGACAATATTCAGGTTGCACAACATCTCCACTGTACATACATGACAAGTATTGTAAAGATGATATATCTAGTGAGATTTCACTGACACATACTCAAGAGTGGATAATTTAACATCACCTTGTTGTAACCAAGTATGGTGGTGTCCCTAATCTATGCATTGATACAAATGGAGATCATCCAAAATGCAGACTTCACAATTAACAGACTAGTGAATATTTCAGCACTATGCCTTCAGTGCCAAACTGAACTTCTAAACCATTCACAAAGCACCAAATAATCAGACATTCTTAAAATACAAAATCTCTTTTCTTTCAAACTATCCCATAAACTCAAATTTTCACAGCAGTTTTTTTTTAAACAAAAGCAGAGATTTTATGGGCTTATGTATATACTACTTCAACAGATGTATATAAGCAATTTTTCATTTATCCTCAAATATTCTGAAAGCCATTTTTTGGTAGAGTATGGACAGATTATTTAACATTTAAAAGTTAGAATATGCTGAGGTTTCCCTCCTTTTAAATTGACAAAACCTAGTCTATGTATATATAGAAAAAAAAATAAGAAACAACTCTAAGACCAACAGAGCACAAATAAAATTTAAGCAAAAATCTGTTCCATTCTAGATTTCTGCTGAAATAATAAAATATTCAATGAATAACAATGTAAAAATACTTGATAACACATCTATGTAGTCAACAACATCATACTCTTATAGAAATTATTCTCACCCAGGTACTATGAGCAAAACATCAACCAACCAACCAACCCCCCCCCCCCCCCCCTTTATGGAACTTTGTAATTTCCTTTTGAAAATTTAAACTTTTAAATTCAGTTTCTAGATGTGATGGGAAGTGAAAAGAGAACCCACTCCCCATAAACAACTTCACTATCTATCTGTATCCAAAAAGTGTTTATCTATATCCAAAAAATCTCTACCTGTATCCAATAGTATCCAACTAATGTTTATCTATATCAAAAAAATATCAATCTGTATCCAAACAATACTGAAGACAAGTGCCCACACCAGGAAAAGGTTGTATTCTGTTCAAAATGATATCAGAAAAGATAGTGTGATACAAAGTAATATTTTAAGCACTAAATGTTGACTGAATTATGGAATGTTTAACATACCTTTTCCACATACAAACACAATTTTTTACTATGAGAAATCACACAATCTGTACACAATAATTGAACAAAAACACCAATAAGTAATGATGTGGAACTTGTGTCATGATTTTGTGAACAATTTTTCACCTTAAGAAAACAAATTAATTAGAGATGAATTCAGTGGTGGCTTCCTGGTGACTTAGTATATAATAAAGATTTAGGCGGTAAGGTGAACCAGTCACTCAACAACTACTACTTCCTCAGCATCGAGTTTTGCTTTCTTGCTTGCTGATTTATCACTTTCATTACTCTTTCTTTTCTTTGTAGAGTCGGCATCATCACGTTTCCGTCTACTTTGAATTTCATCCCAGATCTCTGATTCAAGTTTGGTGAAAATTTCTCGTTGTTTTTCCAAGTCCATTTTAGCCTTTCGTTCTTTACCCATCGCAACTTCAATTTCTTTCTCAGTCAGTCGTTTAATTTTCACTGAACACCTTTTTACATGTGTACGAATGTGTTTATTGTAGAATGCCTGTTTAAGGTTCTTTAGACCACAGACAGGACATTTGCGACCTGCTGATTTACAGACATGCTTGGCTAGATCTGCTGCTCTCGAGACCACCATTCCACATCCTGAGCACGTAGCATGGTCTCGGAGACAATGAAGAGTCAACTGAGTGTTGTCTGGAAATTGTTTTGAACAGAAAACACAGAAGTTATTTCGAGCGCCTTGAGGTTTGATGGGTTGAGCACTATTTGAAGACACTGCAGTGGGAGCACCTTTAATGACGATGCCATGTGCTGTTGCCATGTGCATTTCCAGATCTTTTCTAGACCTTGTTTGAATTGCACAAAACATGCATCTTCTGAGAATCATACACTCATTTGTGGTCAGGTGATGAACAGTTTGCAAGTGAGAATACAGATTCTCTGGCTGCTGAAAGCAAATCCAGCATCTGATCTCTGTTCTAGGTGCATGGATAACAGTATCAAAATGTCTGGAGCTTTGTCTGTGTTTTGCAAGTCCCATGGCAGTCCAGAAAGGTGCTTGGCACACATTACATCTAAACTGTGGACTGTTCTTTTGGAAGAGTACAGCAGGAAGATCCACTTTGTGGGCATAGAAGAAGTGGATTTGTAGGGACATTCGGTCTTTGACATAGCCCCCACAAATTTCACACACTTCAAATCCTGCTTGTTGTCCAGGTAGAACACTAGGCTTGGCTACCACTGGTCTGTTAACACCCTGCTGTTGTTTTAGCATTGCTCCGACGGTCTGAGGCGGTTGCTTGGTTACTGTGCTTGTACCCATGGATACCAACATGGGATTTGTCACAGGTCTTACTGCTCTTGTCAAATTGAGTTGACTTATTTGGGCTTGACTGAGAGGTATCATGTAGGGAACCTGAGCATTACTGGGTCCCTGTTGTAACATTATGGGGGCTGATGGTTTTGTCATGACTATTTTTGGCCTGATCAGTGGGGGTTTAATCTGTTGTTTGATAACTTGCGGCACAGGTGCTGGATTGGCTCGTGCTTTTTTGGCTTCAATTTGGGACTTGTACATTACGTTCTTTAAGCAGTAATTAATATCTGTGTAATTAGGATGGAGATTTTGGTTAAGTTTGAACTGTTTATCACATTTAAATCTATGTCGAGTCAAATTGTTCTTCACCTTTGCTTCAAAATAGCACAAATGACACTTGAATGGATCTGGTTTGTCATATATCCTGGCTTTTACAGAGTGTTTTTTCTCCATATGTTCAGCAAAAGCCTCAGGAGATGCAAAAGTGCTGAAATCACAAGCATCTTGTGGACAGTGTAGGACCCCAAAGGGATCTAATGGGGGGCTCATATGTGGGTGCTCTTTGTGAAATGCCATCACATTTTTTGATTCAGAGACAAAATTACAACCAGCACACTTCTCAGTTTGTAATTCTAAATGCTTGTATTTCTCCTTTAATTCTTTCACTACTTTTTTCATTCTTTCCAAGTTTTCCTTTTCCTTGTCTCCCAGTTTGCCTTGGTCAGACTTTCTTCCTTGTACTTCAACAATCTGGCTGTAAGCAGACTGCTTCACAATATCACCTCCTAGATCTTGAAGAAACTTTGTCATGGAACTAATATCACTTTTAACTGGACAATTGCCATTCCAGAAAGTGTTATCAAACTTCTTCTGTGAGGCTTCATACTGAACTAAGGCCAACAATTCCCAGCTGGACTGAGGGATGAGATCATCAGGGTGAATACTTGCCTCTGGCTGCTTTGTAACACCTGCTGGGTGGGTATTTGCAATGGCTTTGTTGAGCAGACTTGTATAAGGCCCTGGGCCTTTGGAAAAAGATGTGGAGGAACCACTCGTCACTGGGACTTGGATAATTTGTTTGCGACCATCAAGACACTGAATTACATGCTGAATATATCTCTGGCCATTCGGTGCAACAGTGATCATGCCCGGTTTAAATGGCATTACAGGAGGCTTATTCTGGACTGGAGGCAATGGCTTGTCATCAGAGAGGTCTACAATCACTACATCATCTTTGACTGTACTTGTCACCTTGGGAATTTGCTGCACAGGTTCTGGCTTTACGCTGCTCCTTTTGTCTTTTGACACATCTTCATCTCTATCACAATCTTCATTGATGGTTATTAAAATGTCTGATCCATCAATATCCTTCACTTTATCCACAGCCTCATTACTTTTCTCCTCTACAGTTGAGCTGTCCTCCGAGGCTGCATTGTTATTCTGACTTTTATCAGTTTTATTTTCTATAACCTCATTTGTATCAAGTTCAGTTTTTTCAGAATTGTCCTCTTTCACAGAACTTTCTGGCTGTTTCACCACAGTGTCATCTTCCATCTGAATTTCTTTCTCTTCCTTTTCTCTTTTTTCTTTCTCTTCCTTTTTGCCATCACCTTCTTCACTAATTTTTTCTACAGACTTCACTTTTTCTTCAACGTCAGCATTTTGATCCTTACTTCCCGGCTCTTCCTCACCAGCAGAAGCTAAAAATTCTGGGACAGGATCACTGACATTACTCTCTATAAAGCTTGAGTTATCTTCTGACACACTGATGACTGAATCATTGAGTTCCATCTTATCTTCTGACACACTGATGACTGAATCATCGAGTTCCACCTTATCTTCAGACACACTGATGACTGAATCATCGAGTTCCACCTTATCTTCTGACACACTGATGACTGAATCATCGAGTTCCACCTTATCTTCAGACACACTGATGACTGAATCATTGAGTTCCACCTTATCTTCAGACACACTGATGACTGAATCATTGAGTTCCACCTTATCTTCAGACACACTGTTGACTGAATCATTGAGTTCCACCTGGTCTGATCGTGACAGAGAAGTACCTACATCAGAACTATCTTTACTGTCAGAGAACAGAAGGTACTTTTCTGTCTCAACATCCAGCTGGGTTGGTAGTTTGGCGAGTTCCCTGTCTTCTTCTACAGAAATATTTTCCAAGTTTCTGGATTTCTCATTCACACTTGAAATGTTTTTCTCAATAGTCAAATTTAACCTTTCCTTTGTAAGTGATGAATCCTCGGGTCTTTTTTCCTCTGAATCACCAATATTTGTTTGATCACTTTCCAATCCCCTGCCAGTTTCATCTGTGTCACTGTTTTTATCCTCAGAAGAAGTAACTACATTGGATTCATCAATTGGCAGAAACTTCTCCTTTGACATAAACGAATCTAGACTGGACTCGTTCGATGACACTGTTTTATTCAGCAAGTTCTCCGATTTAATCACCATTGAATTGACAACACCAGAGCTTACATTGTCAACCTCATCCAAAGAAGAAGGATCTTCAATAGGTGCTTCATCGTCTTGATTCAAAGAAGAAGGATCTTCAATAGCTGCTTCAGTGTCTTGACCTGGAAATTAAATAAAATATCTTTTATTGACACTGACTGCATTTCTAATAAGAATATTTCTTATAAAGTAAATTGAAGTTCGTTATACATTGGACATGGAATTCATCCTTTGTCTATGGTAATCAAGAGGTTAACATGCCTTGGGGGCCATCTGAATACCACAAGTTTCTTAAAATACGACCATTTTTGCTCCACCTTGGACTAAAATTCGGCACTTACAACTTGAATTGCTTGGAAATAACTGTATTTTAAAAATATGAAAATTGTTTTTATTATGAACCACAACCCACACTATCATTTACCTTGATCTCAAGGAATTAAAAAAAAACAAAGTGCCCTTCCACAGCATGATACGCCCGTCAAATATTGTTCAATTATCACAAACAGTTTAGAGTGCAAGAAAATCAAGTCAACCTTGATACAAGGATTTCCAAGATATTTCCACTCCTTATAATATTTGTTTATACCTTTCCTGTGGTGTAGGCATGAATTATAACAAATATTACATTATCGATCCTCAACTGGTTGTGTTAGAGCTTGACAAATGCCCATCTGCAGCCCTCACCCCCACCCCCCACCCCACACACACATTGACAGTCATACACATCTTTCATATTTGTGAGACATGATGCTCTGAAATTTGTTTGTTGATATTTTCAAACAATTAAATAAAAATATCATATTAAACAATATCAATTAAGTCTTAACAACTTAATCTATACCAAATTAATTTTGAAATAAAAGACTGGCCATCAAATGACATATGCTATAAACTGACCAGCAGTTTTTCTGTCTAATTCCCAAAGGATACAGATAAGAGCTGCTTGATCAGAGATGCTCTAAAAGAAATGATTGAGACAGCTAGCCTACCTACACTGAACTCATTAATTAATCTTTAACTGAATGCATGTCCACTCATTACTCCAAGGGATGAATGGATCTGTGCTATCTGCTTTGTAGTGCAATTAAAATGCATATTTATGTCATTCTGAAATTAAATTTGAAAACAAAGATTTTTTTTTTCAATTTGTTACAAAGATTTATCAAGAAATTTTAGAAAAAGAAATTGTAATCTTGAAGCAACATTTTTAATAAGGTTACTGCTCGACTCTAAGATTTGTAGGGACTATCTACCATAATTAAAACTTTTTTTTTTTAAATACTTGATTTTTTTTGTTTAGAATCAATGTCAGGCTGGTTTTAAGCTGCAATTCATATGGACATCGGGCATGCTAATTCCAATATCCCCCCCCCCCCCCCACCCAGTATAATTAGCTTAAATTAATTAGTTTATTATACAATATCAAATTAGTTTATTATACAATATCAAATTAGTTTTAATTACTTTTCACGACAAAATCATTTTAAAAGTTAGGCTAGTCCACAAAAACTATTTAATCCAACATGGCTGATTCCTCTGCCCAATTCCCAAGAGATAAAGAGATATAGATAACACCTGCTTGATCAGAGATGCTCTACCAGTTAGGTCCTCACACTAAACTCATTAATTTCTCTTTAATTTGACATGCAATTTTCTGTTATCAAAATTCTCCTAGACCAGTGCTTGATAATTACACCCATGAGAGAGGTGGAATTTCTCTTGTAACATTTGTTATAGATTGCTGTAAAGTATATAAGGAAAAAAATAAGTATTTTCTTGATTTTAACATTTTTTTAATAAGGATACTGCAACACTTTTACATTTTTTGGGATTGTGTAAATTCATAGTAAAAAGACAGTTTTTTTTTAAATTTCACTTAAATTAAAGGTCACAGTAACCTTGAAATAGGTCATGACACACCTTCTACCTAAGATGCATAAACTGGCCAAGTTTGATGATTCTAAGTCTAATAGTTTTCTAGTTGAGCCGGACAGGATTTTTCCATATTTGGCCATAGCATCTTAATTAAAGGTCAGAACGACCTACTTTTAGTGCTCGACACACCTTCTACCCAAGAAGTATCAGCTGACAAAGTTTGATAATCCTAGGCCTCATAGTATTAAAGTTATGAGCCAGACACGAGAAAATCTAACAGACAGACAGACGGACATGAACGCCATAACATAATACGTCCCGTCTAAAGACAGGCGTATAAAAAAAAGAAAGAAAATTTTAATTTCAACAAGATACCCAAGGGCTTTAATGGTCACCTGAGTATAATACAACCCTGTAAAGGATGGTATGGTAAATAATTATATAATAAAATGTAACTGCAGCTCAAAAACAAAGTACTTTTAATATATAAAAAATTCTCATATTATTCTTTCACTCAATTTACCTATCATAAGTGAATAACAGTGCCTTATCTTCCCATCAATCTGTCACACTCACCATGGGCCACATGTATTGATTTTTGAAAGAGTTTTTCCCTATATTCCCATGTGAAATTTAAATCCCCCTTTGCTCATCAAAGGATACATGATTTGGACAAACTTGAATCTGCATTACTTGAGGATGCTTGCATATTATAAATATCCCCCTTTGCTCATCTAATGATCAATGATTTGAACAAACTTGAATCTGCATCACTTGAGGATGCTTGCATATTATTGATATTAATATAACTAATCATGTAACCCCTCTCTTGCCCCTGGATAACATTGATCAGAAAAGTTCATGACATTCTTATTCAGCTGAGCTTAAACTTGTTGCAATGTCAACCCTGATTTAGAGAAAAGGCTGATATGTTCTTAAGTTTATAAACCAGCGTTTTTTCCCCTTATATAACTGGTACCGATAAACGGTACCATTCCCAATGCCAAAAAACATTAATTTTTCCCAATTTTGAGACTTAAAATTCCCAATTCAACGGCCAAGCAGCAGAGTACGGTGACATCGTATTTCTTTTTATATGAAACATTGTACAAGTTGACTAATTGTTTCACTTCTGCTTAAATCAAAAGTAGAGCTTAGTCGTAATATGGCGGTACCTGTGGTGTAGACAGCATAGTATCTTACATTTTGACAAATTGAAAGCATGAAAATGCGAAAACAATGGACATTGTAATGAAAAACAATATAAATACTTGTTGTTTATGCTTTTAAACACGGAGTAATAGGTAATGAGGTTGGAATAGACGCAAAATATATTTCATTTGTTTTAATGACAGAAAATTTTCCTTTGTTCTACTTCGATGCTATTTTTCCCAATTGAACCAGTACCTGACCCTTTCCCAATGGGTAGAAAAAATCGCTGTGAACATCATACAACCACTACATTTATTATACAGAAATGGATAGCAATGAGATACCCATGAAACTTGTCAATGAGTTATATAAAAAATTCTGAAATATGAACTTTTGATCTGTGCCTTATTTGAAATTATGAAAAATGAACTGAAAACCCCCTTCTGATTGCCTTTACCTTCTTGTGTTTCTTCCTGAGTGAGTTTATAGTTGTTTACTGAAGGTTTTATACAGAATGGATCATCAGCATCATCTTCCAAATCACCTACAAAAACAAGAACAAATTCAATAGCTGTTGTTTTTTTTTTTCTTTTCTATTAATTCTTATTATTAAAAAGTTACTACACTGCTGAAAAAGAAGCCTATGGGCTTTGATGGACACCTGAGTATCATAAGTTTTGCATGAAGCTTGTTTCCTAGGTGCTTAGGAAAAAGGAGGAATTTTTTTTTCAAAAGCCATCATCAAAAAAAAAATTTGTTTGATGTACTCTGACCCACATTTTTTCAAAGTGAGTAGTAGGTATTTTTTTTTAAGTTTATTTACAGTATCTATTGATAATTGTCATAAAAATAAGAAACTTTTAAATTTATTGATATTTTCCTTATACACAGGACCGCTACAGTACCTGGCCATAAGTGAGTCACAATTTTGTTTTTTTTACTTCTGCAAATCACCAAATTTTCATGACACCCTATATTTGCGAGATTTTAAAGATGTAAGTGTCATATACAAAATAACTAGAACTGTCCAAAATGGACAAATTCCCCCTCTGGGTGTTTCAGAGAAAGTGCCAATTCACTAATACTAGTATTTGATTTGATTTAAAAAGTGTTCACAATTTCTTTAAACAGTGAAAATTTACCGGTAATTGCTTAATATATTTTTTGATGAAAGAAACTATGGTGCAGCCTAATAAAACATCAATACTAATAACAACACTGGGTTTTTTTATTACATTAAAAAATATATAACAATTTTTCAAGTATTTCCCTATTGGAAAGTATGGCTGCATTATTTATCCATTTTTTCTACAGTGACTATAGGTCAAGATCATGACACACCCTCATGTCATAAGCAATCTTTTGTGTGGAAACTCCCAACATCCCAACATTATTCTCCGTAAGAATGATACTGAAATGAATTATGAACATTTTCTGTCACTGACCTTAAAATTGCCCAAATGACCTTGAATCAAGGTCATGACACACCCTCAGGTCATAAGCAATCTTTGTGTAAAATGGGGAACTCACCAAGTTTACCTATAAGAGATAAGGACCGGACACAAATTTTGAACCTTTTCTTTCAGTGACCTTGAACTTGCCCAAATGACCTTGGGTCAAGATTATGACACATCCTCAGGTAATAAGCAATCTTTGTGTAAAATGGGAACTCACCAAGTTTATCCATAAGAAAGATATGGACTGGACACAAATTTTGAAATTTTTCTTTCAGTGACCTGGAACTTGCACAAATGACCTTGGGTCAATGTCATGATACACCCTCAGGTCATAAGTAATCTTTGTGTGAAGTAGTAGATTCTAATGTTTCTCTGTAAGAAAGATATGGACTGGACACGTTTGCACAGACAGACAGACGGACTGAGACAGGGAAGGACAGACACACAGACAAGGTGATTTCTATATACCCCCCGACTTGGTTTGTGGGGGGTATAAAAAATTGGCATCTCATATTTGTTAAAGATAAACATGACTCATAAAAGGAAGACCTTTATCCTTATCCTTGTCCGCCATATTTCCCTCCAACCACATTTTAGTGAGCCCCTATGTAAGCCCGACTTTTTCGGGGTTCTAAGTATTACACTGTACAGATCTCATCTGAGTAGATGTGTCTACAATATTTTCAAGAGGACAAGCACCTTATAAGCATACTACCTTCCTACAAACAGTCTTCTAAAGCTCTTAAAGATCCTTTGAGTAAAGAAGATCTTCAAAGGTGTACTGCATTTTCAAAATGTAGTCTAACTTAGCCTTACCCTTGCACCTTAACCCCTAAAGGACATGAATATCACAACTCTAGTAGACAGACTGCAGCTGGCTAATTGTATTCGGCGCGTCGGCGCGCTCGCGCAACAGATTTTGTTTATAAAATAAATTATCGCTTATACAATATTGTTAGCATCGGGCTCGATATCATAAATAATCAAAGTACTTAGAAGTACAGAGAGCCGGTCTCATTTACAGAGAAGCGAACAAGTCCGTTTTACATGAAACATACATTGTAATTACAGATGAATAACAACAAGACACTGGAAGAATATGTAACACAAAAATATATTTATGGCATATAGTATAAATAAAAAATGTTTAAAAAATAAAATAAAATAAAATGCAGTTTGAATTTACATTGATGCAGCAAGGTCAAATATACACAGACGGGTCCTCAGCGGGGAGTTTTGCATAAAGGTGTGCATCGGGTCACATGCTCCCCGCATTAGCCTGGAAACACAACCTTTATCTATAGAATATGAAGCTGGCAGACTTGATGAAATTACCTATCGCATCTTTTAAACAAATAATTTATTGAAGAAAAGGGGAGAAAGTATATTATCAATTTTTTTTTTTTTAAGAGAATTTCTTAGTTAAATTAAATTTGTTTAATTAAGTGTTTGTATTGCTTCAAAGGTGGTTGAGCATACGTACTATATTCTTACTCATATTTAATTTGGCGGTGAGGAAGCGGTATTTCCGGTTGAACACCGTAACATAAACCGGCTATTGCTCTACGAGCAATGCGCTCGGCTAAAAAGAAAGTTTTATAGATGGAATTTTGTTTTTGAAGCTTCAACATCACTTGTTTGCACAGGGTCCGTTCGCCTTATTTATATTGCAGAAATTGAATAATTAACCAATGGATTTTTTAAATAAATTATATGTACATTGGTACATAAATTGCACACGGGAGACAACAGACGAATGCATGTGGTCAACTATACCGGTAATTTATACCTGTACTAATCAAAGACCCAGCAGACCAACAGAAATTAACATCTCAGTCCTTTAATTGAACATAACGCAGATTGTATGATCCCCTAAATTACAGTGACATTATTAAGTATAATTAAGTATAATTAAATCAATTAAGCATGTAAAGAGCATAAATATCAAATTTGAATTACTTCATTAAGATTACGGTTGATAAAAAATAAATACTGTAGCAACATTTGAAAAAAACACCAAGTAAAATATTTAATAAAATTAATAATAAATGTTGATATTTACTATATACTGTATATATAATAGGGCGAACGAGATATAGGGCGAACAAGAATAATGGCGAACGGACCCTGCGCGAACGGACTCATGCGAACAGGTAGATAGGGCGAACGAACCTGATACCATTATTTAACCGCCTGTTGTTTCTTTTATTCATGGCCACTAATTAATACACTAGTTTTATCAATTTTCATTGGCATAAATTTTTGTGCAATCAGCGAATGATTCAGTATTTCGTAAACACAGGTCATCATAAACCTTTTTGATATGCTTCTTACTTTAATGACCATCAAATTCTATTTTAATTTTCACTCTGCAAAACAAACAAAAAAAAAAAAACAAAACAAAAAAACAAAAAAAAAAAAAACAAAACAAAAACAAAAACAAAACAAAAATTAATGTTTAAGGAATGTTGATGTATTTTATATGATTGGATTTGTAATGAGATAAGTGGTTGAGAAGACTACAATATGGGGAGGCAGGACTTTATGTATCTGTATCTAAAGTTACTCCCCCTGCTCAAATAAAGAACAAGCTAATTTTTAGTAGTAGTAATATTTTAATACGTAACAAGGAATATTTGTCAAACACTGATACCAATGTTTTGCAGCTTATTGCCATGATAATCAAGTCTCTAAAAAGGGGGTTAAACTCTAGAGTCTAGGGTCATTACGTAATACCGGTAAATTTTTGTTATACATAAAGAAAATTTATAAAAACCAAAGCACTAAATATTTTTAAATGCTATACATGTATATAGTTAATGTCTAGGGTCATTACGTAATACCGGTAAATTTTTGTTATACATAAAGAAAATTTATAAAAACCAAAGCACTAAATATTTTTAAATGCTATACATGTATATAGTTAATGTTTGGAGAGAGAGAGAGAGAGAAATCGAAAGTATAGGCCAACTCAAAAAATTGGGGTATATTTCGGATTACTCTAGCACAAATTGTGGTAAGGCATGCATGGATCAAATGGGATCCGGATCCCTGGAAAATTCAAATTTATTTGAACTGACATAGTAAAATTACTAAAGCTTTGCCTTGGACCTCTTCCCCTTGCGATTTGAGCCAACACCTCCTAGGGAAAAATTTCTGGATCCACCCAACAAAAAAATACAATCGGGCTCGGGCTGTCGACTTGAATATAACCGATAATGCTTAAATCATAAAGAAAATCGATGTCATTTGAGTGTTTTAATGCAGGGAGAAAATACTTTTGTGATATCGGGTTGAGATGGACGCGCTGGCGCGCCGACGCGCCGAATACAATTAGCCCTGCAGCTCATCAAAACCATGCAAAAAGTTTGCTGTTACATGTCAAGGAGTAAAGAAAGATTCTCAAAGGTATAACATTTTTTCAAGGTATGACTAACTTAGTTAACCTAAGCACGGTGTCTGAACATTTGGCTCCTTGGGGATGTAGTTAAATTTTGGTGGTGGACTAATCGTTCATTATACCCATGCATAGTTTTCTTCTAAGATTTCCAGAAATATGAAGACTGCAGGAATTCTGATGTTTTTTGGCCCCATCCCTCAGGTTCCAGAAAAAATGGGACCACAAAATTCATAATTTTTTCCACTTTATCCATAGATGCTACTTACCAAAACAATTGAAAATGGATTAAAAAAGATAGCAATAGGTCAACTGAGTCACTCAGATGACCTAAAAAAAAAAACTTGCTGTATGTATGTTAAAGGGTACCTGCAGTGGCTCTTTATTTTTAAATATGTTGAAGATCATGCTAAAATAAAACTAAAGAAAAAAACCGCACTGAAATCTATGCACAACTAACGAAGCTATTGGGGAAAAACCCTATTTCACACCTGAGCGATTTTCTGAAACGCTCGGTTTTCGGGCCTTAGCCGCGGTGACGTCACAACATGTACCGGCCATTTTGAATGCATAGAATACGGTGGAAACACGATGAGGATTTTTTGTGTTTTTTCATTAATTTTTAGGGATTTTGTGAATATAAATTAACTATGACTATAGTATTAGTTCTTAGTTTTGTTTGAAATTAGTTTAGTGAATATTTTTTTCATTATTTCTTTGTGTGTGGTTATAATAATTAACGATACTTGGAATCGCCAAAAATCATCGATTCATATTTTCCAATAATTAGGAATCGGATTATGCCAATTATATCATCAATTTTTTTTCCTTCCGAATATATATTGACATTTTTTAAAATTCTATTTGTAAGCAATAATCACAAAAAGACAGTACACAAACGTACGTTAATAAAAGAAAACATTTCTAATTTAAATAAAAAATAGTAAGTACAAGGTTAGTGTATAGGTCCCTGGTTAGTACTTATATGATGTTTGCTGTTGTATTCTTTGAAAAGTGAAAGTATAGAATACATATTTTTCTATTATTTATATTGGGAAGTACATAGAATTAATATGAGAGAGTGAGTGAGAGATTCCCTTGTTTAACCCCCCTCCCCATATACATGTAATTGATTCAACAAATGTTATTTAATTTTATGTTCTTCGTTATATCTTCAATATGAGTAACATTTTTATTATTAAATTGGATTGTTCATTTTTAACGTCAGTTGAATTTATTAGTAACCCCCCCCCCCCCCCAACACACACACACATAATTTTTTGATTAAAACAAGTGTTTCTGTATTCATCTTTCTAACATATTAATCTGTCAAAGCCATTTTAAAATAAATTTATTGCTTATTCAACTTTTGTTTATTCGTGTTTCTTATTTTCCTACACGAGGGACCTGTAGCATGTTCGTCTCCGTGGTTACGTACGAAATCCACGTGTTTCACCTGTCAATCAATATCACTCGACGCAATCTTGAATGGTGCGATTTGAGACATTCATCGGCTCCTTTGTCGAATACATAGTGGGACATAAGTAAATAGCCGGAGGCACCGAACGTTTATCACACCTTTCCAAGTCATCGGTCTTGACCATAGCAAGTGTATTACTCAGGTAATCCCAAGTCCTACCCCACCACACGTGTAAATTAAACTGATTACAAAGAACTTGTTGAAAAATCCTATAGATTAAATATTTTACACTTTAATTAATTCAAACTGTTTAGCCTGTCAAATGGTGATTTGTATACAGTTTTAAAAAAATAAACAAAACACAAGTACATGTATATTCACCTAACTTTTTGTTCATATTTTACTGAATTATAATAGATTGTCTGTTGAATTAGTGATAATTAAAAAAAATGATTTTTTTTTCTCAGTTGACATGTTATTCTTCTAAATTCAACATACATTTAGAATTTAAATTATTCATAAAACCGCCAACGATCGGAATTACATATGAGTTTTGTTTCCGAATCTATTACAGATTTGATAAAGGGAGGGGGTCTTCTGTAATTAGGACCGTAGACTATTATTTGAAAAACCGGGTACTTTACAGTTCTGCACTTTGTATGCATATTTTTTTTTAACCTTAATGGCTCTTTTAAAAATTATATCAAAGATATCTGAAGACTACATAAGAAGGATATGATGAGAGAGAGAGAGAGAGAGATGAGAGGGGTTAAGATTTATTTAGCATTGCAGACACACTATTTGATGTAATGTAACGTGTTTTAAATTTTTATTTTGTAAATTAATTTTAATTAGTACAATGACAAAAAAAATTATAAGTACATTACCATAATTAGGAGTACGCGGGTATCATTATTTAACAATTAGTTTTAATTACTTGTATATTGAGAATGACCCGATTTTTGAAAATATATTTGGTTTTGACTTTGAAGGAAAATTGAATTGATAATATTGTTTCTGCTGATTGCTAAATGGTAACAACTGATTATCAAATTTAGACATAGAATAATTTTTATCTAAAGGAGAAAATTGTCAATTATCATTAAGCCGATAGTTATGAAGATCTTGTGGAAATAGTTAACAGCTTGATGAACGAACTGTTTTAGGACATTGAAAATATAGAATTGAAAATTCCTGTATTTTGGTTTTGATGATTTTTTTTCCAGTCATATTCAGTAGGCTGTAACAGGGAGATATACACAGGAACTTTAATTGTAGTATACACGACCCTGGCTGTAGGCTATTTTGAAATCTAAATTCCTCGTTAGAATCGGTTTCTGGTTCAGCCTAGTAAGGTCTGATGCAAAGCTCAATAATTATTCCCTCTGAATTTTTAAAACTTATAGACCACTGCCTCATATCAAAGCTAAAATCGTCGTTGTTTTCCAAGTTAATCTCATTGTCGTTAATACTGACCCGCTTATGCGGTACATGTTGTGACGTCACGCCAGTAGAGCCTCGTTATCGATCATTTCTATTTTCGCTTGATTGGATTTTCAAAACAGGTAAAAATAGGCACTTTTAAAGCGCGATAACTTCGTTATTTGTGCACAGATTTCGATGCGGTTTTTTTCTTTCGTATTATTTTATCGTGATCTTTATCATTTCAAAAAATAAAACGCTACTGCAGGTTATCTTTAATACACTAACAATCAATTGCTTACATGGTCAGATTCATTATAGAAGATAATAATACCGTTTTTGATAAAGGGGTTGTCTAGCTTGAGTTGGATGACTTTTCGTGTTGCTAGACTCTGCTGTAGGGAGGGACCCTTGGTCTCCTGCACTGGATCATGGTTAACATCTCCATTGGGAGTAAGAGCCTGCTGGAGGGAAGCATCTTTGAGATCCTTTGGGCCATAGTCAACTTCTCCATTGGTCCCATTTTCCTCCATCATCCTGCAAAGTTCAGTATCATAAATGATTATGCATCCATAAATTTTATAACCTTACTTTTTTTAGGCGAAACAAAACACAAACAACTTATCTAATACAGACAATGAATACTTGTACTGGCATCTGCGAAGTAAGTAGATATAGCTATATAAATTAACAGCAAGACAAGGCGTTAGCACATGATGACCCTGTGTGTTATATACATTGTCAAAAATTCACACTTTTCAGACCTGCAAGAATATGTTTTGACTGCACCCTCAGATCACCAATGACACAAGCATTGCAGACAGCTTTGGTTCCAGTAATTGAATTTTAATGAATGCATATATACAAGTGATATGCAAAAATGCAGATGTATAAGGCCTAAAAAAAATCTGTGTTCACATTAAACTGACCCCTAATTTTTGTGCCAACCCGATCGTTTTTTTCATATTGTAATATACAGAAATTGCATGTCTTTATGTTTAAGTTTTCCTTGAAATGTAATGGTCAATAAGATCACTTTTTAAAAGCAGTTTTAGGAGCTGTCAAACTGTAGATTGGGAAAAAAAAAATACTTTATCACGTTCAAAGATATTTTAAATTATATGCTATTTTATACGTTACTGAACTCTAAACAGATCTTGGTTTTCAGTGGGAAAAATTCACAACACGGTTAGTTAGGCACTTACCGTATATACTCGCTTATAAGTCGGTTGTACTTTTTGCAGTTATTCTGGAGTGATTTGCCACTGACCCACTTATAAGTCGGAACAACTTTTTGCCAGAATTGGTCGACAATTTCAAATTAATGCTCTGATGTTTTAACCTGGTTTCAATCAATATCTTTTAAAAAATGACGTCAATATTTAATTTTTGAATCATTAAAAAATAAGTAACGCACACTTAAGATTAAAATAAAACTATTAAATGTTATCAATACTTGTAATTTATGCACAATCTTAGAATATATAAATGATTTAATATACAAAAGACTTTGTTCAACGATAACCGGTCGTTTATAGATTGTTATCGTTGTTCAGAAAAATACCAATTTTTCCAGGACTCGCCTATAAGTCCGACACAGAGTTTGGAACCAAAATTTAACTCCCAAAAATCCGACTTATAGGCAAGTATATACAGTAATATGGAGTCATCTAAGGTTGAAATGGTAATCTGTAAATGGAGTCAGCGTCACCTCCCCTCATACAGATTTCCATTTCACACCCAGGAAGGTATATATAAGGTCCCAAACTAACCATATATCTAATAATCTTATCATTTAAATTTTCTTCTTCATTAGAATCAGTTTCAGTGGTGGATTTAAAGGGAGTGGCACCTGACCTGCCAACTCCCTAAAATCATCAAAGTCTCAATTTTTACTTAGAAGACTTCATTATATTTGCCCTGCATAATCTGTTAAGATAATGGTTAATTCAATTGTTGACAACTATATCATGATATATGCTGTAACGCATGACTGTATCGTGATATGTATCGTATCGTTAGGTAGCTTGCGATACTCAGGCCTAACAAGCATGTCATATATGGTTGTGTAGATAAATTATCTTAGAAGACAATGGTAATAAACAGTTTGTCAATACATTTCCTCTGAAAGTGTGTGTGTGTGTGTGTGTGTGGGGGGGGGGGGGGGGGGGGAGGGGGGAATAATCCATGTAATTTGGAGCTGGATACCTTGTGTTATAACTATACTATGGGTTAAAAAATTTAAAAAATTTATTACTGAAATAAGTGCCTGTGCTTTTTTTGTATCCAGATATAAGCACCAATATCAATTATTTCTGTTTTATTGTTGATAATCGTCTGGTAACAAAATGGGTTGCCATGGAAAAGATTTTACATCAGAGGTGAGAAAAATCATAGTTTATTTGAGAAAGATGTTACATCAGAGGTGAAAAAAATCATTGTAAGTTCATTTAAGAAAGGTTATTCTGGTTGCAAAATCTCAAAAATCACTGGAGTTAATCTGAGGACTGTAAATAAATTCATACAAGTGAAAGAAAGGGGAAACAAAGAAAACCTTCCAAGAACTGGCAGGCGGAGAAAAACTGACAATAGAGACGATCATTGTCTTTTTCAGATGGTCCAGAACAACAGAAGGCAGACCTTTTAAAAATCTCACAAATTAAGTTAACAACAATTCCATTGAAAACATTTCATCAAGGACTGTTAGAAGAAGATTATTTGAAAATAATTGTAAAAGACATGTTGTAACTAAGAAAATCACAATAAGGAGAGAAAACTGATCATGGCAAATCAGTTTTTGTAGAAAGAAATTGTGTTGTACAGTTGAAAATAACTGGTCTAAAGTAATTTTTAGAACTTTATGATACAAAAGTGGCCATTGGAGAGGACAAAAAATTGTTGTATGAAGAAAATCTAATGAACATTTAATGGGAGAGCAGGGATGGGGTAATGGTAATGTGTAATGGTAATTGATAGTAATTAATTACAAATTTCGATGTAATTGAAAGTAATGTGTAATTGGCCCAATTTTCAATTACATGTAATTGTAATTTAATTAATTACTTTTGAGAAAAGCATGTAATTCACAATTACTTTTCAATTACATTCAATTACACTGGTGTTTAATAAATGAGAAATAGCCCCTCCCCTTTTATCAAATCCCAAACACTCTATTCAAGAAAGGTTAACTAATTTTTAGGACAAAATGTTCTATAATATGTTTTAAAAATCATATTTTCTTTATTTAGTGAATTGCTGTTTCCTCTTTAAAATGCATTTTCTTCAAAACTTTTTAATATTATTTATCTCCTTGTTTATAAATATATTAAAATAAAATTAATAATTTCAATTAAGTTGTTTATGAATTAACACTTAAAATATCTAGTCCAATGGATTCTAATTCTTTGTTTGCCATACCTACAACTTGTGTAAGAAGTGATTAACAGGTGCTAATTAGTGCCCTAGGGTTATGTACATATTGACACTTAAATAGAGATTTTACACACATTTTGACCTTACCTATTGGTAGTTTTATACACATACATTGACTATGTCTTCCCACAAACCTTTTTTAAAATATATAATTTGGTGTTATAACACCATGGCAATTTTTCTATTTTAATAACAATTTGTGGGAAGACAGTATAGTTTAACACACAATATGTCAATACTATAACATCTTGAGATGTATAGCTTATTAGGATGATGAAAAAAAAGCAGAAAACAAGGCAAAACGCATCCATTGTTTTGCAAAAATATATATGAAAGCTTAAAAACGAACACATGAATTAATGGAAAACAGCATCCAGGTCCTGTAAAAGGACTGTGTCTGAGTTGAAAATTGGCTCTTTTTTCCCAAAATTTAGGTAACAATTCCCAACTGATGACCAAATTCAATTTTTTGATGCTGTTTATGTATAGAAATAACGTGTTTTGAAATTTTAATCATTTTTAAAGATATATATCATGTGTATATGGGGAACAAGTCCAATATTTAACTCTTTAATCAACAAATAAATATAAGTCAACAACATTTCCCAATTTTGCCACCTTTTCGATTAGCCACCTTTTCGATTAAAAATTCACAATTAGAAGGGTACAGGACCCTGTACCAAAACGGGTCAATTAAGCCCTGAAACTTGCTATATTAGTCAGTGTTTATTTATTCCTGTCACAAATGCCCAGTGTAAAGTATCTTCATTGTGGCAGAAAAATCTTTAAACCTGATAGATGTAGGTTATGGGACACAATGCTTTAAAATTTCATTAACTGAAACTATATGAATATAAATGAACGTTCATGTTATTGACTATTTATCATTGTTTATTTTTATATGTTTTTTCTTAATGTAATTTGTAATTTAATTAATTACATTTGCAAAGTAATTGTAATTTAATTAATTACATTTCAAAATCCTTGTAATGGTAATGGTAATTTAATTGAAGGTTTTGGGCAAGTAATTGTAATTTAATTAATTACTTTCCTATGTAATTGACCCCATCCCTGTGGGAGAGGGCACATGTTCTGGGGCTGTATCACCTATAATGGTGTCAGTGCAGTTACACTTGTTAATGGAAACATTAATTCCAATATCTATATTGAAACTTTAGATAGATATTGTGGCCAGTCGTAACAAAAAATGCTGGAAACGTTCCTTGGATATTTCAAGAAGATAATGCTCCTTGCCATGTATCAAGACTTCATTTCTGGAAAGCAGTATCAAGATGTCATTTCTGGAAAGCAGACAATAATATTCCCATTATACCTTGGTCTTCACAAAGCCCAGATATGAACATTATAGAAAATGTATGGAGTGTTCTGAAAATCTGCACCAGACACCACATAAATGAAATAAACAAGTCAGGTCTTGAAAGAGTAGTAACTGAAATCTTGGCATCTAGAGTTCTTGAAATCTTTTTTCCGCTGTCAGTCATATGGACTGACTGCAATGTGAAGTTTGTCAGTCCAGACAGATTTCTATCAGTCCAAAAAAAAAAAAACCAACAAAAAGATGAAAACTGTATTTGAATTTTATAATCAATACATTTTGCATCCTGCGTCAATACACACTGTACATTTCATGCCAATTTGATCGTCGTATAACAATCTTCATTGAATTCTCATGGGGGTTGATTTTCTTCGTAAGTTTTTAATCTAGTTCGATTTTCTCACCTGGCTTAGCGCCGTCAACAAACTTATTTTAACAGTTTATCAATCAAAGTTTAGCACTCATTGTTCATCGAAGAAGCCTTTATGAGAAACAGAAAACAGATTACGATCGGTCGGTTATAGGGAATTCATACGAAATTCAGGGGTTGAACTATACGGTAGCCCGATGCCCAGGGCTAGTCATTTTAAGTCTCGGGCTAGCTAATATAAATGTAATGATAGCCCATCCGACTAGCAGAATTGAAAAAAAAAAATTCTCGTCAGTTTACTTTTGCTTTTCTATGTATACTTGTTTCTTTCGACTGAGAACTAGTTAATTTGTTCCTGTCATCAGAGTGTTTTGAACTTTAACTTGTTATGTTTTAATTTTACATAAAAAAAAAATTGTTGGGCTAGTTAGTTTGAAGTTTGGGCTAGTATTTTTTAAATGATCAGTAAGGTTGCAACGATAAACCGTTTGACGGTATATCGCGGTATATTTTTCCACGGTTCAATTCACGATACGCTAAACCGATATCGCGGTTCGGTTCAATTGGTCCAGAATTATCCATTTTGTCCGTTTTATTTCCTTCTTAACTATTTCAAAATGGCTTCCGCGTAAAACATGAGGTCGCCGATAACGCATTTACGGCAGTTAAACTCATCTCCAGCATCTTACAGACCTCAGATTTAACACGGAGAGGGACTTAATGTGATTATAAGTTATAGATGTCAAGACAAATGATAAACCCTTTAGATCTAATCTTATTCTTTGGTAATACACGATATTCCATCACGTGTGTATTTTGATGAAAATTCGCTGTCTTGTTGACTAAAACGTATTAACACGAGAAATATGACAATTGGTTTTCTACATAAATAAATGAATGAATGTCTTCCTTTTTCATTCCAATTTAAAACGAAGATTATTAGGAAAGGTCCCTGTAGTTCCCTGTAAATGTTCATCATTGGTTTAAAATGAAAAACTCAAAGATCTATTTAACAATCCAATTCAAGTTAACAAAATTTTATTTTATTATAAAAAATATGAACATTTTGTATAACCCTGTCAAGTTTAAAAAAAATATGATGACAAACTTGAAAGACTTTTTAACCTTCTTATGTATCGTGATATGTATCGTATCGTATCGTGAACTGAATACCGTGATACATATTGTATCGTGAGGTTAGTGTATCGTTGCACCCCTACTGATCAGTGGCCCCTGTGCTAGTGGGTTTTTCAGGAAAATTTCAACCCCTGAAATTTAGTCGGATTTTTGCAAGTTGCTCTGTCAACATCTACCGGTCATTTGGACTGACACAGAACCTAAAGTAATCGGTCCTTGGGCCATCATTAAAAATATCTTTGTTTCCCCTAACCCGACCCTAAAATCTCAAGCTGGGTAGGTAGGTAGGTAAATTATTTTTTTTTCTGACAGCAGTTTTAAAAATACATTCTGAAAAATTGAATAATATCTTTATAAATAAGAAATAACAAAAAAAAAACGGTTTATAAATCGAATATCATACAAATGAAGCGTCGCACGTGTGGCGCAGTGGTTAGAGCGTCTGCTCTGGAGGCACGAAGTAAGGAGTTGATCCTTATGTCGCGGGTTCGAATCCCACTGTGGGACGTGGAGACCGGTCCTTCGGATGAGAGCGTATAAACCGAGGTCCCGTGTCGCAGTAGGTGCTGGCACGAAAAAGATCCCTCACTGCTCAAAGGCCGTAAGTGCCGAGTATAGAGACAAAATTTGCAGCTCTCCACCGGCAAGTGGTGGCGTCTCCATATGAGTGAAAAATTCTCAAGAGGGACGTTAAACAACATACAATCAATCATACAAATGAAGCAACATGTATGGTACATTAAATCACAGATATTATTCATTTGAACTTGTGAAATATCTCAGGCAAGCGAATATTTATTGAAATCGAATATTTACAAAAAGACAAGATTCGCAAATACTCATTAATCGGACATCCGAGTATATTTTTCAAACCTACCATCATCTTTGAGATCTTACACAGACAAAATGTCAAGGGCCTTGCGTGGCGCAGTGATTCCGGTGTTCCGTTTTGGAGTCACGATGTAATTCAGGAGTTAATTCTAAGTCACATGTCCCGACGTGGGACGTGGAGACTGGTCAGTCGAATGAGACCGTAAAAAACGGTTCAGTGTCGCAGTAAACATGTAGATATTGGCACGAAAAGATCCCTTACTGATGCTGAATATCAATGGCCATAATTATGTTCCGAGTAAAAATCTAAATGAGCCCTCCACCAGACAGGTGTTCAAATTCTGTCGCCTAAGCAATTTCTAAAGGTATTTTAAAGCAAAGAAACAACCTCTTTTCAAGGGCCTAACTAAAGAAAAATACACTGTACGTCTCAGAAGCCATACCATAAGCCAATTTTAAAGATTTCAACACTATTTGAAAAGAGTGTACATGTATAAACAATATTTAATCTAACCAAACCATATCTAAAATGATTAAAGTTTCATATACATGTACGTGTATCTTATGTTAGAGTCACAAAATTTACCCCATATATAAAAAAGGAATGAAGAAACAACATCTGGATTATATTTATCAAGATGAAATAACTAAACAATGACATATTTACAACTCCTTTGGTCCTATATAGTGAAAATAGGATCAAAAGGAACTGCTTATTAGATCGAATCGAATGAAATGCAGTTAAATTTATTGATATGCATACACAAGGTGAGCCCCCCATCTGCTCATGAGGCAGGCTTTGCCATGCTTACTACGTACGTTAATTTTAGAAGACACATTTGTAGATACCATCTTAACACTCCTTAGTCATGGTATATTTAATTCACGATATGTTTCAAGAGTGTAGGATTCTTATAAGTAAAAGATATATAATAAGATTGATAGGTCGCCGTTGTTTCATAACATGAACTAAACCTCTGTGACAACATGTTGTGGGCACCAAATGAGAGTAAAACAAAAGCCACCGTTCTGATAAAAAACGGATTTTGATGAAATTGTATTTTATAAAGTTTATAAACAATAAAAAAAAATATTTGAATAATCCTATTTAAAAAACGTTTCAGTCAGCACGATTTAAGTGGGTCGGTCGCGTTAGGGGAAACAAAGGTATTTTTTATTTTGGCCTTGGTTGTTTTTATTGGTCTTGCCGACAGGACCGAAAGATTTCAAGAACTCTGGCATCACTTCCTTCACATTACAGAAGAAGTCTGTATCAAAGTATTCCAAAGAGAATCACAGCCATAATGAAAACAAAAGGATATATAATGAAATACTAGTAATTTATAGTAAGTGTGTGTTGTAATTAACATTTAAAAGCGTCTCCCAGTTTGCCAGTTTGGGAACGACTACTTTACCGGTCCCCAGAAAAACGCGCTAAAATAGAGCGTCGCCATAGGCAACTTCAATATATATATGAGATTGCGTGAGCGATCAAAAATAAAATGTATGAGGTTTTTGGCCTTTTTGACCCCAAAATCATATTCTACGGTTAACAGTTTAGTTTAAAACTTCACTTTTTAATGAAGTTTTTAACCTCGTTCTCTGAAAAAAAATTAATAAATATTGTTTATTCATTGAAAAATCGACAAAAAATAATTGTCAACGAAGCACGTGCGGCGCATGCTTAGTGTTGTTTCTTTCATACTTAGCCATTTTTTTCATGTAAACAAACCAATTGAGATGCCATTGAAGCTGAATTAAGACCTTGCAAAAAATCGGAAGCAACTTTAATTTCATAATTCATCTAAAAGAATGAGTCACTGGCCCTTATATCTCGGATGGTATGCAAGGACTAACCCAAATCTCCCGGGCAGATGCTAGACTAACCCTAATCAGTCAAATAATGTGCGAGGACTAACCCTAATCTCTGGGATGGATGTGAAACTAACCCTAATCCGTTGAATACTTGTGCAAAGACTAACCCTAATCTCTCAGGTGGGTGTAAGACTAACCCTTACCAGTCGAGTAGTGACTGCAAACCTAATCTTTATCAGTTGAATGACATAAATCTTACGTCATAGTGCAACGAGCATGCAGATCTTGCGGATCTGGGGACCGGTAAAGTAAAGTCTACCCCTAGTTTGGAAACTAAATTATGCAAACTACTGTATTTTGCTATATGTGTCAATAAAATTACAATAGGGACTAAGTGGACACAGTTTAATTTTTTTTTTCATCTTGACAATTACAGTTTTTCATTAAAAAATGATTAACAAGTATAAAAATTAATTATATTTCGACAGGCAAATTCCATGATTACTTGTCCAAATGGACACGTAGAACTAGAGAATAAGTTAATGTTGAGCCCTGGTTGATTGCGAAAAAAAATCTTCACTCCATCACTGCAGGAATTACCCACTGCAGGATCCCCCGTTTTCCATTTCTTGTCAGTCTTTATTTCTTACATTTACAGAGCACCGGTTCTAACGTTTTTGTTAGTTCAATTATTTTATTATTTTTCTAAAATTAAAAAAAAAAACAAAATAAATAAGAACTAAGAAGAAGACCATACCGTCAGAAACATTTTATGCCAATATTGTTCTCACTTCCGGTAGATGATTCCTTCTTTCGATTTACTGACCCGTGCACTCTGAATTCTCAGTTCAATTCTGATTTACGTAATAATAGCCCCCAATATATTCATAAAATATTTAAACTCTTCAATTTTTCTTGCTTTTGATTGATATTACGTGTTAAATGTTTTTAGGATATTGACGAATGCTTACAGGGTTGGTTCACCATACTTTTACCGCCACAACACGAGAACCCTTCGATCCACCACTGATTTAAATCTCCTGCGTATTTTGTTTACATAGCAATGGGGTCAGCATTAATAGTCACCGATTAACCTTACCCACTCATAATTATTACGTTACCTCCAGTGACTTGTTAGATGAATGTACAGCTCACTCCTAAAATACGTTGTCCATTAACAATGAATCCTGTTTTAACAACATGGCCGACTTCAGGTCACGTGATAGTGTCCCCTTTTTCTGCAAACGTGCTGCTTGCCTACGTCATATCGGAAAAGGACATATCGTCCAATCAAATTTCAGTTGATGTTAAGGCCTTCAAGTCGAGGAAATATATGTAATGACGTCATTAAGTCACGTGACGACTCGTGAGAATAATTTGGAGACGCTTCTTATATACCGTCAGTGGACGTAAATGACGTCATTTTCACAAATATATGACGTTTTGCGACGTTTCTGGCTCATGCAGAACAGGGAAGGGTTTTGTGTTCAGATAGTTAACGTATACTAATCAGCAAAGTATCTGTTGATCCTTGGGGATGGGGTGAGGGTTGGGTGCTGTTCCAGCAAATTCTGTGACGTTATCGTATTTCTGTGGCTAGTCGATCAATGCAATTTTCTTAATTTTTTGCCAAAATGTCCACAAATTCTTCAAGGACCCACTGATGAAAAATAGTTTTTTGGACATTGAGAAAATTATATCGTAGAAAGGTGAAATTATCATTAATGAGTGTCATGTTTAACGCGTTAACTACGATCTCGAGCCATTTATCCCCAGGAACTACAAAGTTTTTATGAACAGAAATCACTAAATATATGTGTAATTTTTTTTTCAGCTTATTTATCTTGGATAAAATGGTGAGAATGCTGAACAATTGATCAAATAAATCGTGTAATATTCTGCAGAATCTTAATCTAAGAGCAGCTCACTCTTACTGAATAAAAAAAACTCTCTAGTGTGTTCTGTTAAGAGAGTCCTTAATGTTGAGAAATCAGTGGAGATTTGATATGTTACTAAATTTGATTTAAAGGGGTAAACATGTCTTTCCATATCAGAACAGCGGTGTTTTTGATGTCACAAGCAATAATTATTGATATTCATTTCTTTTTATTAAATTTATTCCTTCCGAAAATGGTTTATAGTTGACTGGCATTAATGTGCATACATACACGAAATATTGTGATAAACTAAATGAAGTTATTCATTAGCTTTGAATTACATGTATTACAGGCCCGTAGAACGCGGGGGGGGGGGACTTTTTCTGAGTATAGTATTTTGCTACACAGTAAATTTTCCTTTATAAGCTGGTTGCCCCCCCCTTTTTTTGTTGTTGCAGTATGGCTAAGCACTGGTAATTTCAACGATTTAGACTGTTATTTATGTTTTGTTTTTGTTTTTGTTTTTTGTTTTGCTTGTCAGATTATTTCCGTAAATTGGCTCCCCTCACTTTTTGGTGAGTTTAAGGTTTTTTTTCTTTTTTATTGAGGGGGGTGTTTTTTTTTTTTTTTTTTTTTTTTTTGCTTTTCAGATTTTTTGGGAAGTTGCCCCCCCCCCCCAACTTTTGAACCGTTGCTACGGGCCTGTATATACCACAATTTAAAAATGGTCATAATGTTTACAGATCTATATATGCTTGAAAAGCAAGGGGTGTGTATAGTTTTATGGTGTATCAGTCCGTCTGTCTGTACGTCCGTCCGTTACGATTTAGGGTACCCATCTCTTATTCGCAACTCCTTTAATACCACTGAATATTTAATGAGATTTTCACAGAATCTTTGTTACATAGTGCCATTGTGTGCCTCCTATTTTCCATTTGATCGATTGGACACCCATGCATAGCAGAACATGGACTTTGCCATTATAATCATATGGGAGGCGTGAAGTATCATTTGGTGAGCTCAGTGCTCACAGTGCCTCTAGTTTATTAATAATTTGTTGTCTCTTCTTCATGAATGACCGATCGCAATTTCAATTGAGAGGGAAAAAAGAAAAGAAAAACATAAACTCCAACGATATTTGTGTAAATGCAAGAAGGTCGGCATAATTTACTGAGAACTTACAGCGATTTAGCACAGAAAAATATGGTTTATTGACGAATGTTACACCCAAAAATTGAAGCCAAGCGTGTGATTTCCAAATTTATTCCATGAGTGTATAGCATTGACGAGAATAAACAATAAAAATTCACTAACAAAGCATTATATAGAAGCTATAAATGACTAATTGGAATTTACAGAAAGTCACAAAGTTCCCAGTGACAGGATGTGAATGACGCTAAGATATACATATAGTACTATCAAGATAACGTAATCAGCTTTATAATTACATTGAAACAAAAGTCATGCATGACAGTCGCTAAAACTGGGAGGGTTGTAGTTATTAAAATATCAAATTGTATGGTGAGCTGTCAAATTCAGTTACACACATCTAGTTGATACACTCAAAATCTTGAGTATAAGAATAAAAGGAAAATATATCTGTATAGAAAATTAACAAATTTTACTCTTAACAACGAATTACATTTGTACATGTATAATTACACGTGTGAAATCAAATATACTGATATACCATGGGCTCACTTATAATCTGATTAAAATCAGATCCTTTGATCCGCTCACATAGATCCGCTACACAAGGCCCCTTATTTAGCGATCTATGCATGTGAGCGGATCAAAGGATCTGATTTCACTTACCACTGCATCCAACAATAAATTTAACGATTATTCAAATAGTATATTTATTTGAATATTTCGGATTAAATAGAAAATTACTTTTTCATATTCAGTCAGGGTAAATTTTAAAAATTATTTTGTTTTATTTCAGAGTAAATAGAAAAATCGTCTTTCATATTCAATCACATCGTCGAAAACCACGGGTTTTGTGTCCATTCTATTTCCACAAACGGGCATAAAACTCGTGGCTTCGATGATTCAATCAGGGTATTTAATTTGAAAATTATTTTATCTTATTTTACTTAATTTTTTCATTTATCTATTTATTTATTTATTTTGGTTAGACAAAAATTAGAGAACTTAAGGGAGCAAATGGGGGAGGTTAAACGGTTTATAGTTACTAACAATCCTTCAACAATACTACAATATAATTTTTCAAGTTAAAAAAAGTGGTTGTTGTGAAATTAAATTAAAAAAAAATTGTACAAGTAAAATATTTGAAACTAAAGAAAAGTGTAGTTACATTAAATAAACACCTAGAGCCATTTACCAAAAGATAAGCACGTCCAGTGAAAAAGCGTTTATACTGACTAATTTTTTAAGAACCTAATTCAAAACATTCATGTAAAAATTCGCATAGTCCTTCTTGTACTATAACTACATTGACAGGATTACAACAATACGTGTCCAAAGGATAATATTAACTTTTGCCTTTATATGTAGGACAAGTCATATATAAAATGTATTGTATCTTCTATAACTGCATTTTGTGCAACAATGAGTGCATGGTGGTGGTGGTTGTGGGGATTCATTCGCCGATGCACAAAATATAGAACTTTTAAGATATAAGATTAAGATTATTTAAACATTTTTCAATTAATTTGGTCGTTTTTCATTTGAAAAAAAGAAGAAGAAAATCACAAAGAAAATATATATATTTTATGAATTTTAATGAAAAATTTCATTCCATTTGTTTTGATACTACTTTGTATGTGTAGAAGATCATTTTTATATACGATTTTTTTTTAAAAAATAAAATGTTGTTTTAAATAGGAAAAGATTATCTAAGTTCCATAACTTGTATCTGATCCTTTTTGACTGAATTTTATCAATAAAATATGTTCAATTCATTTCTATAACAGTTTTACAAAAGTGACAACAATTAAATCATCTTTTAAAAATATCTATTTAAATTGGATTTCTTTTCTATAAATTTCATCTCGTGGAAGAGATCAGTTCCAGTCCTTCAATCTGTCTCCCCTCTGGGGAGGGGGGTACTAGATTTAGTTGTTCTTGTGAAATTTTGTGTAAAATCACCAAATTAGTAAATTAGAACGATAATGAAAAAAATACTGAGACAAAATTAAGAAACTGACATAAAAAAGGAATAAATAAAAGAATAAATAAATAAAAATCCAAGATACAAAGAACGATAACTGATACCACCACTAAATAATGGTACACATAAATATTGTCTCGGAAAAGAAAAAATATAATGCACATTTAGCAATTTTTAATTATTAAAACAAAACAAGAAAATGATTTATAACAAGAATTTACAAATATTTAAAGAATATGAAAATATGTCAACAACAAGTGCCTTTTTAAATAAGCCTTTTCTAACATGTAAATAGTAAAGACTTTAAGCTCAAAGCAACCAACCCTTGCTGGTATAATAAAAACTCAGTAGCAAGTTGAAAGTGCCCGGATGAACCTCGGTGGTCCGGGGTGCAGGCTTCAAACCTGTAGCCGATTAGCGTCGGAGTGGTTCAATTCCACCTTCTGGGCGACAGTATTTTTCCCCAAAATATTTGAATAAAATAAGAAATGTGAATATAATTAACATTCAATGTGTTCAACATAATTACTTTTTTCCAAAATTACTAAAATCGACAGCAAATAATTTACATGTTGAGAACGCCCCTCTTCCGGCTCCCACACCGGGTGACCTTTGAAACCTTATTAATACGCATCATTCCGTGTGTCAGTGATGAAAAATTCCACTTTTTCAGATTGTTCAATATTCAGCTAATTTAAAAGAAAAAATAATAAATCAATAGGAAAAGAAATGTATTTCAAACTTTTAAATTTATGTATATACATAGGATCACAAAATACAGTCATTTCCTATTGAGATCTATTTTTTATTGCGGTGTCATAAACTGAATACACATCTGTGATTCGGCAGTCAGTTTAGGAAGGTGATAGTGTGAGGTTTTAATTATGTCCTCTTGGTCTTCAGAACATGTTTTCGAGTAAGTTTGAAATTTTTTTTTAATCTTACACGTCTGAATTTATTAATATTTTGTCGTCAATCAATCATATCACATTTTTTATTCTTAATATTGAGTAGAACTTCGATCGACCTTCATTCACGTGTGTGAACATGGTCAATGATGAGCATTGCGTAATATTGAAAAAAAAATGAATGAGTTCGTGAAAATAAAAAGATTTTTCATTGGATTAAGATTTTCTTTTGAACTTTCACTGTTTCATAATAGTTTTGTCATCATCACCATATTATTCTCTCCTTTTGATTATTAACGGTTACCCCACAGGTATGTGATTTACCTATTTAAAAAACCATTGATAAAAATTTCTATCAATATTTCAGACATCCATGGGAGGAAGTTGTGAGAGCAGCTTTCCGTAAATACCCCAATCCATGTAACCCTGCAGTATATGGTGTAGATGTTGTAGATCGTACAGTTTGTCCAAAGGGAACCATACAGACCCATCGTCTGCTTTCCACAGAATTCCCATTACCTGATGTAGCTGCCCGGGTATGTAGATTACATAACAATCCATTTGTTAAAATAGCAAGTAGTTATCACCATTTAATACATTATGATAAAGATGTGAAAATTGCTTTTCAAGTCATGATTTTTACCAAGTTTCTTATACTGTAACATTAGGATTGTCAATTTTACACTGGAAGTAAGTTTATACAATATAGAAATTCAAATAATTATTTTCTTGAAGACAAATGTAAAAAAAATCCCAGAATTTGTAATAACTAGACAAAAGCTCAAACATAAGACACTGTGTATAGCTATTTGGAGATCTTGTTAGGTATAGTTACATAAATTATTTACTGTGTGATATAGCTTATCATTGAAGAAAAGGATATGTGGTTTAGTACATGAAGTAGCAGAATAGATCTGTACTATAATCTTTTATTATAGGATTTCATCATGACTCAAATTTTTTGATATATATCAAAGTTTAAATGCTTATATTAAAATCATTCATTTAAATTTCTTTGCAAAAAAATTCATATTCTTGGCCATGTTTCAGTGATTCAAAGTTTGATTTCTCAATATTTTGATTGCCAGTGGTATGCAGCATTGCTCTGACATCATAGGTGTCAATCCTGGTCAAATGAAGTACTTCTTGTGTTTAGAGGTGGCTTGCTTTGCAGTGTAAAAGTTTTCATGGGAAATAAACGAGATATTAACTTCTTAAAATAATTACGAACTCAAAATGTAACTGTTAGTAATGATTCTATTCATTCAATGTCCAGAGTTGTCAAGGCTTTTTCTTCACTTCCTCTCTATTTGTCTGGATATTTCCCTGGTTACTTCTGAATCTCTATGCTAGAGGTTCTTATTAATAAGGGTGCAACGATAAACCGTTTGACGGTATATCGCGGTATGTTTTTCCACGGTTCAATTCACGATACGCTAAACTGATATCGCGGTTCGGTTCAATCGGTCCAGAATTATCCGTTTTGTCCTTTTTATTTCCTTCTTTACTATTTCCAAATGGCTTCCGCGCACAACGTGAGCTCGCCGATAACGTTTACGGCAGTTAAACTCATCTCCAGCATCTTACAGACCTCAGATTTAACACGGAGAGGGACTTGATGTGATTATAAGTTATTATGTTTAGACAAATGATTAACCCTTTAGATCTAAACGTTTTCTTTGGTAATACACGATATTCCATCACGTGTGTATTTCGATGAAAATTCGCTGTCTTGTTGACTAAAACGTATTAACACGAGAAATATGACAACTGGTTTTCTACGTAAATAAAAGGAATAAAAGAATGAATGTCTTCCTTTTTCATTCCAATTTAAAAGGAAGATTATTAGGAAAGGTCCCTGTAGTTCCCTGTAAATGTTCATCATTGGTTTAGAATGTTGACACAACTCATAGATCTACCTAACAATCCAATTCATGTTAACAAAATTTTATTTTAATTATTATAAAAAAAATATGAACATTTTGTATAACCCTGTCAAGTTAAACAAAAAAATATGATGACAAACTTGAAAGACTTTTTAACTTTGTTATGTATCGTGATACGTATCGTATCGTGAGGTTAGTGTATCGTTGCACCCCTACTTATTAATTAAAAAAATGAACATCCATAATCAAGGGACATAATCAATGTCATAATTTCAACCATCCATGATGTATAGTTGATTGTTTTAATGTCTTATCTTTTTTGTTGTATATGTTCTTTCAATGACCTATTTGAGTGTTGACACCTATGATCAGTGTTTTCCCTAAGAACCGACTACTGGCTAAATTGACTGCTTCAATTGATAAAAATGCCGCTTTGAAATAAAAAAAAAATCAAAATTTAATTGTTGTAAGGTCCACAGAAATTTGTCATAAATTTCAACCCAAACCTTGTTACAATTGATCTCTAACCCTTTACTTTGAAATAAAGGGAAAACACTGATGATGTTTTAGTACCACGTGAACTGTATCTAATTAGTGGATTACTCCCAAGAGATTCCTAAATAATCTAATTACGACTGTTTAAAGCCAATTAAACGGTAAAATGAAAATGATATGCAAGAAGAATGTAATTGTGATAATTTTAAAAGAAATTTAGAAGCGTGATAAAAACCCTTTAAAGTGGTGCATCTGGAAGAGCTGAATATAAACACTTAGGAATGGCTGACTGTTGTATTCTGAATATCTGTAATTCAAGGAGGGAATCTTATGTTTCTAGTATTTAGTAGTGTCATAGAATTAAGATATACATGTATATATAAAAACATGTTCAATGCATTCAGATAATTGGCACACCAGAGAAAAATTTCATCAGTGAACACTCAACATTAAATCCCAGAAATAAACTGTTGAAATTAGAATCCCGTAATGTAAGTAATGGATATTAGAAGATGCATGATATGTTGTAATGATTGCATGCTATCCAGGTACGGCATTGTCATTGTATATTATATATGTACTAATTTTTTGATTTCTGTAAACCCTGCCTTATAACTCCCGGATGTATGTCTCTTATGGCTGTAAGCTAGATTCTTCCTTTTAACTTGCATGCTAACACCTTTGTCATTTGTTGCTAGCTTTTAGGAGCCAGTAGTCATGGAATGCATATCAGTGAGCACTCCAAGCTTGATACAACACAGTCCACATTCAGGCTTCAGTCTAAAAATGTGAGTATTCAGGGGAATAAAAAAAGTTCTTTGGTAAAACAAGCAAAAGATTGGGAGTTTTTGCAGTCTGTAATATATCAGGTATGTCATGTAGAAGTTGAGATGCCGGAAGCCATTTATAATACTAGGTAAGTAAGATTAACTAAATCTCTATGACACTAGTATCAGATCTGAATGCATACATTACCAACTAAATGTAAATGTAGCCTTGTAATGCATGTTAGCTAATTGTTGTCAATGACACAGTAGTTTCTTTGTATATGGTATGATACAGAGATGAATGATCTATTGTTCAATGTTTTTCATTTTTATTTAGCACATTAATTTGATATGCAAAAGCTTTGCTAAGCACATTCATGAAGTTATAAATGATAGGAATTGAGTTAATTTGTTTCTAATAAATTTTTGGCTAGCTGTCAAAAAATTTAATTTAAAAAGCTTAATCATTGCATGTATGTCATTTTAAATCAAAAAGGCATACCTTTTAAATTTTTTTATGTAGACTTTTTTTATTTCAAGCAGTGTAAACTATATGATTGGTTATTTCTAATCTAAGAACATACCAGGGTTTGACACCAACACACTTCCCAGAGTGTAATATAAGAAAATTCCTGTAATAAGAAAAGCTTTCAATTATATAAAGATTAGTACTTTATAACTACATGTAACTATTCATATGGACCACTGCATTTTCAAATTCATTGTCAAACCCTGCATTGTTAGTGGATGCCAAAAATATTGAAGTGATCTATGTTTTATTTTTAGCTGACTCTGGGACATTTAGTGTCAGTTCATGAACATTTGGAGTATTTTCCCCATCCACAAGACAAGTCCAAGTAAGTAATTACTGTGGAGAACTATTCTTGTAAAGTGTGGAGAACTAAAAGTTGCCTGAGAAATGCTGAACAAGTTAGGCTTTAACAGTTTCCTGTCTTTACAACTAATGAAAAAAAAACAACTAGAAACAATATCATGTAGTGGCAAAGAATTTAAAAATATAACATTGGTATAGAGGTATAGAGGAAATTTATAAGAAAACTCAACACTATTGAAGGAAATCTTGATTAGATGAACCTATAGCAACCTTTTCATGGAGTAAAAGTATATTTGTATCTGTTTGTGCTACCAGTTTTCTAGTTCCTGGAAATGCCTTCAGTCTGGACTCTAGTTGTTCCAAATTTAACACACACCATGGAATGCTTGGCTGCTTCATTTAATTCATATAAATTGATAGTCCTGATGGAGATTTAAGTCCTGTAAGGAGACTAGATGCTGTGAACTGTGCCATGATTTATTACTTCTGAAGATTTCTCATTGAAAGAAAATCTGGAAAATTGTGATTGAAATGAACACCTGAATATTTTATTATCTGCATTAACGGGAAATACTAGGAATTTTAACCAGTTATTTTAATCACTTACTTCTATGTCATCAAAAATAGGCGAAGACATGACAGGGACCTTTAAACAGTGTATCATATTTACAGGTTAGCTAGAATGCTAGAACATGTGTAGAGCATATGAATATTTTAATGAATTTTCTATTTCTCCTATAGAACCTGTCTGAAACAACAATCCGTAGTCAAAGTGAATGTGCCTTTTTTGTCTGGTTACCTGGAAAAACTCCTTATAGAAAACTTTGAAAAAAATGCACAGAAGGTAAATTATCTTTGGCAATATTTACAATGAAAAATACACAGAATGTATATCATTTCAATTTTCAAGTTAATAAGTTTTTCTGCTCTTTAAAATTTAGGAATGACTTTAATTGTGAAAAGTTTGGTATTATATTATAAGTAACACATTTCAGTAATTCGTCTTTCATTTGATAATTCAGGGAAGAAACGGAATGGAGTGGGTTATGAACAAGATAAAGGAAGAAGACTCTAACAAGGTGAAATTCGAGACCTCACCAGACATTTTATCACAAATAGAAACGAAATTCAAGAAAGAAGCTGAGGATCTCAAACAAAGTATGGACAGTTTTCTTAAGAATGCCCAAGCCACTGGATCACCGCTTTGATGCTGGGGAACATTAGGTGTAATCATATTTATTCTGGCCCTCTGGATGAGAAATTTTATGGACGCAACAATCTTGGATCTGATCCATATTTGTATTGCAGCTTGTTTACTCTGTATGACTAGGCCATTTTATTTTGTAGCTATATTTTCTGTGATATATCATGACCATAGGATGTTTAATTGCATTGCCTCCTCAGGGTTATCATCATAGGAAACAGAAATCCATCCAGGCCTTTTATTTCTCTTCTAATTACTAGGGGTAGGTTACTAGGAGAATTATTGTGTGCTGTTTTATTTCTGTTGTATTATAGGAATCTCAGATCCAACATTCTCCTCTACATGGCACATGAAGTACGATGGTTTACTGAATCATGAATATACATTATATTACAGAAAAAATATCAATGGCAGTAAAATGTTTATTCATTCCTCAGCAATTTTTCGGAACTTAGTTGTTGGTGGTATCTTAATGCCAGATCTCAGCTTTAAATGTATGTACATGTTGTTCTAATGTTTCATGTTCACCCCGAATAAATTTGAAATTTTACTGAACAAATTGGGCATTTAAAAGTACAGCTGTTTTTAAGCATTTCAAAAAAATGCCTCAAAATTTTAATTGCAAGACCAATGTAAAAATTCCTGTTTTATTGAATAGCTTGATATATGTTTACATGTGTTTTGTGTCATCATTATTGTCACACCTTTTGTTATCATGTTGCTATTAAAGTTTGGAAATTTCATTTGGAGTTCTTTCTATTATTAGCACTTCTGAGGAGCAACTGCTATGGCCTTGTGCATTGTATTTGTGAGCCATATCTTGAGTTATTCAGATTATCACCAAACATTCATAGTGATGAAGATGTATATAATGTAGATTAAAAATTGACTAAGGCATTACCTTAGAGCAGATTAAATTTTGGTGTGGCATTCCTCCTTAAGAGTTGACCCAAAATAATAGTTTGTTGAAACTTTGCACACTGTGAAGCCAGGATCATCAAAGCTTGTCTGTTGATACATTTTAATACCTTGGGTTATGTTGATTCAAAAGTAGGTCATGTCTTTTTCGATTTGCAGCTTTTCATTATCAAATTGATTTTGATACATATCTTGGATACTTTGAAGTCTATGAAACCCACAAGAAATGTATCATGGTGTTCAAAAAAGGCCTACCGATAGTTGATGATTGTTCCAATTTTGGTCCGTTGCTTATCTTCATATGCTTATATTATAACATTCAATAAGACCATATCAAAGGTTGTTGAAAAGTATGTTTAAGAGATCTGAAAATTGTTCTGGTTAATGTACATAGTAAATATATTGGCTTGCCTCAGCACCATCATTCTCTCCATCTGCTTATGAGGGAAAAATTACTGTAAATCTCTTGTTTTATTTGGCATATATAGAACTATATTTTGGCATAATTAAGCGAGCTAGACTTCTCATGAAAATTTCATTATAACGTGTATTAGTATAGGTAATATACATTAGTACAGGTAATACAACAATAACCAGAATTCGTGAAAATTTTGTCTCACCAAAAATGTGAAATATTTTTATCATGAAAATAAGGTGTTTGCAAAAATTTGGTGATCTTCATGTACAAAGTATGAATCAAAAAGTACCAATATGTACTGTAGAAGCAGAGACTTTGTGGGGATAGAATTTCATTGATTTATAATCTTAAATGACTTTGTTGGGACATGCTTTTGTATTACAAATTACCATATTTTTAGCTCTTCTGAGCCAAAGGCTCAAAGAGCTAATGTTATGGCCATTTGTGGGGTGTGCATAAACTTTTTAGAATATGGGCCATATCTCAAAAACCCCTTGGCTAATTCTTATCAAACTTGTCATGAGTATCCTTGGCCCAAGGGCTCTCATTTATACTAAAAACGTGATCCTTAAACAAGGGGAGATAGTTAGGAAAATAAAAGCAAAAGTACTGGTTGCTAAAAAATCTTCTCAAGAACCACTGGGCAGATTATCATCAAAACTTGCACACAAGGATGAGGAAATTGTAGATTAAAAATTGTTCAAAGCATCACCCTCGGGCATAGGGCTTGTTCTCAAGGTCACTTCAAAGTTGACCAAAAATTATAGTTTGTGAAAACTTTGATATTTTGCCTACTTTAAGCACTAGGATCATGAAATATTGTCAGTTGATGCATCTTAGGACCTCATATCATGTTGACTCAAAAGTAGGTCATGATTACCTACTTTTTGAATTTGCAGGCATTTGTTTTCAAATTTATTTTACTGGCATATTTTGGTCACTCTTAGGCCTATGATCATCAAACTTTGTTGGTTGATGCATCTTGGGTCCTCAGAGTATGTCAAATGAAAAGTAGGTCACCCTTACCTACTTTTTGAATTTGTGGCTAATCCTTTTCAAAACATTTAAGGTCATTATTTCAGAAACTGAGAGGTTTAGAATCATCAAACCTTGTAAGTTGATGCATCTTCGGGCCTTAAAGCCTATTTATCAAAAAGTAGCTCACAGTGACCTACTTTTTGAATTTTGCAGGCATTGGTTTTCAAATTGTTTTAAGGGCATATTTTGGACATTTTAAGGCCTATGATCATCAAACTTTGTCAATTGATGCATCTTGGGTCATCGGAGTATGTCAACTGAAAAGTAGGTCACCATGACCTACTTTTGAAATTTTATGGCTATAATTATATATTTTAGGTACTACTTACTGGCTTGGAATCACCAAACTTTTCCATTGATGCATCTTGGGCCTCAGAGATATCAAGTGAAAGTAGGTCGCCATTACCTACATTTGAAATTTCATGGCTATATTTAAATATTTCAGGTATTAATTGGCTTAGAATCATCAAACTTTGTCAGTTGATGCATCTTGGGTCCTCAGAGTTTCTTAACTGAAAAGTAGGTCACCATGACCTACTTTTAAAATTTTATGACTAAATTTAAATATAAAGATACCAATTGGCTTTGAATCAGTAAACTTTGTCAGTTGATGTATTTTGAGTCTTCATAATGTGTCAACTGAAAAGCAGGTCAGTGACCTACTCTTGGAATTTTAAGGCAATATCTAAATTTTTCAAATAATAAGAGACTTAATCATCAAAACTTCATTAGTTGAGGCAATTTGGGGTCTTGAAGTATGTTTATCAAAAAGTAGGTCACAGTGACCTACTTTTGGAATCTCATGAGTATATCTGAATATTTAAGATAATAAGGGGCTTCGAATCATCAAACTTTGTCAATTGATTCATCTTGGGTTCTCAGAGTGTTTTAACCAAAATGTAGGTCATGATGACCTACTTTTGGAATTTTAAGGCTTTATTTGAAAAAAAAAAAACAGGATACTTCTGGGTATCAAATAGAAGTGATAGGTTGTACAATTTGTCAGTGATTCAAGGCCCTTGGGCCTCTTGTTACAGTAACTGGGTAAAATTTGGTTGGGGATTAAGTATGGTTAATCAACACTATCAACAAAATAAATGAATTCAATTCTCAACAGAATTTCTCCTTTTATAGTACACCATGTTATAGATCTCTGACCATGATCAGGTGCATACTGAATCTTCTAGCAAATATTTAAGTATTAATCATTATTTTTGAAAGATGCACAAATTGAGTAACAGGCTTTCAGGTATCACACATTAGCACAATACTCAATTTTTTTTTTATTTTGCGCACACCATTGCAGTTATATGAGACTACATCTTTCAAAAACAAGTAATTCAATGCTTGTACAATGTACTACATTTTTTAACTCGCTGCCTAATCGGCAAAAATGATTTATATTTCAAAATCCCTGTATTATCCTTTAGGTAAATTACTATTAATGGAAGAGCCATTGCAACAGCTACCACCCTTACACTCATCAATGGGAGCGTGAATTTCAATTTGCCTACGATGCTGCACTTGCAATGGCATTCAGCATTTGTGATGTCAAAATAAAATTCATAATTTAACCTTTTGACCTCCCCATCTGTGTTATGGTATATTGAATGCTGAAGCTTTCCACACATTTTATAAGCAAAATATGTGTGGAATGTAAATTATTAAAAATCACATGTACAATTCAATATTTTATTTACACATACATGTATAAGATTGACAATTTCAATATGAGAAACTTCATAAAAAATTCAAATCTATTATAAGACATAGAATATTTCCAAACAATTGAGATTTTCAAAAATAAATAGAAAAACAACCTTACAGGAAATACATAAAAAATTATCACAGTACAAATTCCATGGACGGAACATTTATGTAAATAACACTTCAAAGTTGATTCTATCACATTTAAAGGTTTCTGAGCACTATATTTACACGGTGACTCCTTTCAGGTAATACACCCACTGTACATTACTGCCACCAGCTGACTTTGGACAGGTGATAATCAGTTTGCCCATCACTCCAGCTTTTGTTCCACTGTCGTTTCCATCAAATCCAACAACAATTTTGTACTCTTTACGATGCTTAACGTTCTCACTTTGCTTGGTGAGGTGGAAAGCTGGATTATCTACCTGGAATGTAAAGGCTGTCTGCTGGTGGAATACATTACGGAATGGAATGGAGGTGGTGGATCCAGCTTTTACTACATAAGGACCCTGTGGTTTGGGTGGTACACAGGTTCCAAAAAGAGGGAAGACATATTCCCCTCCCTGTGGTGAACTGATAGTCAGTAATGCTCTCTGTTCTCCTAGTTTGGAGGGTTCAAAGGTCACATCTAGTGCTACCTCTGTGCCACCTGGGGCTCCTGGAGCTGCCGCGACCGTCTTCTCTGTGTGGAAATCATTATTGTCCACCTAAAAACAACCATCATCAATATCAGTATCAATATACGGGTACAAGGAAATCCTCACAGAGGTGACCAATATTCTGTTAAACTGCATGGCTTTATTTTATTTCTTAATGCTAATTTACTGAGTATACATATTTGTCATGAACTTTTCTATCTAAGGATGAGCAATTTCTATTCAACACATAAAGCATCTCTAATTTGAAATGTTGTCATCCTTACCTTGCAGGTGTAATCTGCTTTTGCTTGTTTGGCAAAGTTCAAGAACTTGGCAACCTGGATGTGACTTTGTCCTAGGCCAGCTCTGAAGTACAGGGCTTTCTCAGGTCTGGCTGGTGTAGCCTTGAGCTTCAGCTCATAAACATAGCTCCCAAGGTCATTAGACACCATCTCTATTCTCTGTAGGGACTCTCCAACCTTCAGGGGCTGGTACTCAATGGTACACTCATACTAAAGAAAAAACATAAGGTTATTTTATACTGCCATCTATGACATTCTGTTTATGCTAATATCTCCAGGATACTCATACTCTTATTTTACATTGTATCTAACTTTTATGCTTTGTTTAAAGAGAATGATGAGAGGAAATGATCAGTATTGGGTATTAATTCAAATAGATCTTACCGTGGACTGTGGTGGAACAGAGAATGTGTTTGGCATGAGAATCTCGGGGATATTATTCTGGACGTTAAATGTGGTGGCCTGTTTGGTGGTGTTTTCCAATTTGATCTTTTTAAATGCACTCTGCCTGACTGGTGTCGTCAGTTCTATTGTTTCAATGGTTCCACCTTTGATGAACTTGTACTGAAGTTCATACCACTGGTATTCTCCAGTTTTATCATTTGTAAAAACAACCTTTAATAATAGAGAAGTTATAGAGTCAGTACTTACAAATGGGAAAAGTATCATCGTTGTAAATGTACAAGTCTTTACATTTAAGGCCTTCAAAATGAAAACAAACAATTCTTTCTGAATTTGAAGTAACATCAGCTGTATAAAAATCTGTTCGTTGTACCTTTAGAGGTAAAGTTGTTTCTTTGTAGGCGAATACATTAAGCTTGTAATCCTTTTTGCCATTAGCTGGTACATCAATAAAACTCATGCCCTTAATGTCGGTAGAAGTGTCCTGTCTGGTATCCTGTCTCAAGATTTCCCACTTCACAGAGAACCTAAAAATTACAGACAATTCATAGCATCTTTGATATCACATTGTCATCCCTTGTTAAATATTATGTTTCACTACAAGTAGGACTTATCAGTAGGAGCACCACCTAACACATCCTTACCTCTGAGGCCGCTTCAGCCAGTTCTCAACAGGCAAGTGTTCTACAAAAGGGACCTTACAGGGGATGTCATTCAGAATTTTCTGTCCTCCGTTCATTTTGGGAGGTTCTGCAGTACCACTGACAGTAAACAGAAGACCAGTGCCGTCAGGTAATGGGAAGAACACCGTGCCCTAAACACAATGAGACACTCAATGATAACAGTTTATTATACAGTTTACATAACAATCAAGCATCAAGTATTTACAGAACAGAAAGGGTTTCAAACTGTTGTCTTACTGTGTGTTTCTTGCCCTCCTGGGTCATGGTGAGGGGGTGGTATGAGATGGGGTAGGGTTTGTTCATGGTCTGGGGCTCCACTGTAAAGGTCAGGGGACCACTCCAGTACTCAGCATCAATAACAGGCTTCAGGTTCCACAGGGCGTTAGTCTTGTTAGTGATTTGTAGATTCCTGAAATAAGATTTAAAATGTGAAATAATTTTGACTTAAATGATCTGACAGACTGGGTCACTGAAGGAGACAGGTATTCTGACATACTTTACATCTGTGGAACGGACTGGACAGGTGAAGTGCTGAGGAACTTCTTTTGTGGTGGGCTGTGCTGTACATCCCCCAGTTAAGGTCAAGGTTACTGGAGGATGGACTCCAGGTTTCCTAGTAACAGGGTCTTCCAAGAAGCACCTCAGGTTCTACAAGTTTAGAGATTCAATCCGTAATTTTATGTACGTAGACATGGGTACATAAGTTTTTTTCATTTATTTTAGTTAGAATTGAGAGTAGGTACTGAATGACTTACATCATATCTGATGTCAGCTACAGCTTCCTTAGGTTCAAAGGTGACCTCAAAGGTCACATCCATGCCAGGAGTGATGCAGCCCTCTACTGGGTAAATGGAGAAGTCAGGACGAAATTTCTTCAGGTCCCACTTAAACCTGAAACATACATGTACATCAGTTTGGTGAATAACAATATAATTGCAAAAAACTAAAGATAACATCAACTTTAGGAAAGTAACAACATTGAAAAATATGATAAGATATTTGAGATACACTCTCAGTGCAGTGTCTCACCTGGCTGTCATGTCCCCAGTGTTACTCATGATGAGTTTCCTCGAGCTGGAGCTGCCCTTGACTACAGTAGGGAATGGGATTGCTGTGGTGTCCAAACTGACCTCCATACCCAAACACTGACCTTTAACTACAAACAAGGTCTCATATTGACCAGCAAACTCCATTGTCACTTCCTCCGAGAACTGTGGAATTCTGGTATTGCTGGCAAAGGCCACCTCTACTTTACACATGCCACCCGGTTCTAGGGTGATAGTGTTTGTAGGAGATATGGTCAGGGCACCTGTTGACTGAAGAGCAGGAGTCTCTGGGGTCAAGGCCAGGTTAAAGGTCACTGGAGCAGGACTGTTGTTGATAATTGGGATAAATTTCTTTTTCTTTGGAGAATTTTTGGTAACTTCTGAGGCTCCCAGGTTCACAATCTTGTGTTTAGGGTCAGCAACTTCAACCTGAAGATCACAACTTTCAGATATCATCATACTGAACAATTTCATCATCAATTTAAAACCTCCTATTTCTTATTCTTTTCTTTTGTTGTGTAAGGACACATTTTACTGCATTAGATTGAAGGCAGCTTTAAGGCAGGATTACATGTGGAGAATCTGATATTGCATAAAACATGAATTGACTTCTCATAAAGTAAGTTATTTAAATAAGCCCATTACTGTTTGTTAAGAATGACAATGATTTCAGCTATACCTTTAATTCTGTTCCAGTGCCAATCATCTGTACACTCTGTTTTGATAAACCATTGATTTCAAACTGAACAGTTTCCACATATTTTTTGGCCTCCCTCGGACAGAAGGTGAAGGTCATGTCATAGGATTTACCGGGAGGAATACAGATCCCACTCTCAAAGGTGTGCCTCAGGTAGTCGTTATTGGGATACAGGCACTCGACACTGTAAAAAAAAGTCCAGAAATGCATACTGACAAAATACTTATCTTTCTCTATATAAATTAAAAGATAATTAAATTTTACAATCTGGTTACCTGATTTCTTTCTTGTCTTTGTTGGTGAGAGTGAGTACTTTTGTCTTGGGTGGAATGCCAGGTTTGATGATGAAGCAGTTTCCAAAGTTGTAGCTGGGGAAGGAAAATCCCAGGCCTGGGGTCACACCCAATCCCTCCAGGTTTATCACATAGCTAGGGCCATGAGAGATCTGTAATGAAAACAAACAATAAATATATTAAAAATTGCCAAATCAAGCTCTACAACTCATGTTCATCTGAATACCAGTTACATGAATAAGCAAAGTGCTGTCTTTCCGTTCACTGTAAGTAACACAAGAGTTGAGGACTTGAGGAAATAATCAGTTTATTATTAGACTGATACCTTGAGGACAATTTCTGTGTCCTTGAGCGTGGTCCTACAGGGAGGACAGAAGGTCAGTTTACAGTTGACCCGGTTTCCATGCTCCACTCCTCCACTCATTGGCTCGATGGTCACCATCTCCCTCTTTTTGTTGGACATGTGTAGCTCCCACTCGTAATCAAAGTTAAACTTGCCTGTGTTCAGAATGGTCAGGTTCCTTAGCTGTTTTTCATTCACCTCAACCTGTACATTAAAAGTGAAATATTGAAATTAAATTGGATAAGTCCTTTTCCTGCATAACGTTTCTAGACAATTCTTAGATTTTAACAGAAAAAAAACTTATTTTTTCTGAATATTTTGTATATAAAACAAAAAAGGTATTATCATCATTCTACCTCTCCAAATCTAATGATGTTAATTCCATCAGACACAAACTCTTTGTTGACGCCTGTGGAGTCTTCACACAACAGCTGACAGTTCATGGCATATCCTTCCGCCTTCACATTTAAGGTCACAGGGAGCACCTTGCGTTTGACCTTACACACAAGGTTAAAGTTCACTTCCTTGTCAGAATTTGGCACAAAGTACAGCTCTATTGGCATTCTGAAATTTTTTTGTTTTAAAATGATATACAGGACATACTCTCTAAGAAATTAATTCTTGAAGTAACTGTTATATTGAATACATATCAGAATTGCTTCAATAGAATAAGAAGCTACACTTGAGTCTGTATGGAGGACAGATGATGATTCTTGTGTGAGTGATGAAGGATCAAAATGTACCTGGATTTGGGCTGAATTAAGCCCCGAGTTGGTGAAACCTTCAGTTTCTCAAAAACCCCAGGGAATGGACGATAAAAATGCCAGCTCTCCTGACAACCACGGAGATAGAGAGAACTTAGGAAGGAGAGAAGGAAGAATAGATAGGAAAACAAGAAAGAAACATAATGGCAGCAATGAGAAGAGTGAGATAACATGAGAATAAGAAAATGAAAGAGTTTTAGAAAGTTTAAAAGGCACAAAGAAAACTTCAGCATTTGGGTATGAATGATGGCAGGTAAATGAATGGCTGAACATTTAGTTCACACATGTTTGTGTCTATCTTACCGAGATTTGGCAGGGATGGTGGCAGACATGGGACTGACCCCAAGGTGAGCTGCAAAGCCAGCGGAATGACAGGAATCCTCCTCAAACTGGAAGAAGAATGGCTGGTCCTCGTTATTCATCAGGTACACAGTCTCCACAGCCTCGTGACCTGTAAGAGAATGTCCAATATACACTACCCACCTACACAACAAATACCCAATGTACACCACCCACATACACAACAAATACCTAATATACACTACCCACGTATACAGCAAACACCCAATCTACACCACCCTCGTACACAATAAATTAATCTATTTAGTCTAACTTTGACCTTGATGATTCTGTTTGTATTTGTTCTAACCAAGTTATTTCCACTGCAAAACCAGCTTACCAATGAGGAGAGCTTTGAAGTTCATGTGAGATCTGTCCATGGAAATATCTGGTTCACGGGCCTGACCCACCAACAGGAATGGGACACTGATGTTCTGCTCAGGAATGTGGAACCTCCAGAAGGATTCCACCAGAGTAAGCTCCTGAGAGGTGAACTCAAAAGAGACCTAAAACACAAAATATATCAGATATTTATCACAGACATGTAGGAAATGGAAAGAAAACTTGAACTAAAGCTAAAATAAAGAGTGAAAATTCAAAGTTTGTGGTTACCTGGTATTTCTTTCCACATTTAACGCTGCCCTTGGGGGTGAGACATTTAAATGCTGAGGGTTTTTTAGCATCATCCTCGTCTTCACACGACCACTCAAAGGTATATGGCTGACTTGTGGGATTCACAATGGCAAATGTTCTACAAGACAATAAACAGTTCAAGCTTCACACTCAGTGACATTCTACACATCTCAACAGTAAAGTCACACCTGACTACTTTGTAAAAGGCATAGTTATGGTCAAATTGAAAACCTAAGTTAAAGCAGTTTAAAAGAGAATAAATGAAGAAGAATGCTACTTTCATCCCCCTCTTCCTACATCTGCCTGGCTTCCATAGCAGTTTATGGATGATTTCACAAACCAGAAAAGGACCAAGAAATCAGCAAAAAAATACTAAGGTACCCAACTAGGCTCCATGACATATATGATATACAAATTAAATTTCAGAAAATCATTTATTTCAAAATTAAAGTGAACTGATGCATACTTGGTGTTTTTGACACCAATCCCAATGCAGCTGAACTCTATGACCCTAGTGTTGGGATCTAGGGTGGATCCTGGGGGTGCTCCATTAGGTCCCTTCATCTCTGGATTCCTCCGGGCACCACTGATATAGTCCGAGTCCTCAAGCTCAAAGTGACAGTACGGCATCAGGCTTTTCCCTTTCAGACCAATCACAGGGCCCTGCTGATCCTTCTCAAGGTTAGGGATCCTGTCAAAGAATTATAGAGTGCCACAAACCCTTATCTAAGTAAAAAATAAAAAGAAAAGGAAACAACAGGCACTGTATGCAGTTATACACAGTTTTAACAGAAATCCTTACGTGCAAATAAGTCTTCCTTCGTATTCACTGACATCCAAAGGAGCCATCTTAACAGTGAAGCTCTGTTTTTTGCCACCTGAGATTGTTCCAAACTCAGGTTCAATACTGAATGGTACATAGCTCGAGTCAGGGACCTCCATTCTGGACTCTGGGCGGTCTCCTTCTGACACGAAGGTCACAGCCCTCTGTGGAGGTGGGGGCATGTTCTCCATGACTACCTGCCAGCTATAATCCATCTTAATGGTGCCCTTATTGCTGATAGTAAATCTGGAGGAAAACAATGAAATTGTACATCATTTCTACAGCTGAAGTATGATCTTCATTATTAACACATTTATTTATCTAAAATGGGTAATAAATCTGAAGTAGTAATCATACTCATAAACTCTGCTTTGGAACATGAGGGTGTCTTTGAAGTGGATGGACTCAATCTTGCTTTCATATTTACAGTAGTCTGCTACGGCTGACACTAAGAGCTCAACATTCCTACTTGAGTCGGCCTGCTCTGTGTGAGCGGGCTCAGTTTCTGTCTCAATCACCTTCTTCTTGGCTGGACGACTACTCAAGGGAGCCTTGGCACCTCTACAATAATAAGATTATGCTTAAAATGTTTTATAGTTTATGTTACTTATGTTAATATCAAAAATTCAAAAGTTTGAAGAAACTAATGACTTTCTAAGAAATATTAAGTGAAAAAATCTTGTCTAGTTTTCATCCACAACAACTTTACTTACCCTTCACTTGAGGGTTGTGGGGAGGTGGGGACATCGATCCACTTGACTGTGCGAATCCTATCGTCCCAGTCCGACACCTTCTGAGGTTTGTCAAATGTAATCTTGGTGACCTTACAGTTGATTGGACTCTCAGTCAGGGTTTTAGGCTGGTCAGACTTGAAGGTCACTGTCATGTCTTTGGCAGTGTTAGCATGAAGGTGACCCACTTGTGGAGAGAATTTAAGCTGTGGGTGGTCTGGCCACGCAAACCTCAGACAATCTGTCTTGGAATGGTTTCTCATTGAGAAGGACAGAGTTCTTGGCTCATTGATGAAGCAGTCACCAAATCTTATCAAATTTGGCTTGGCAGCTGAAAGGGGACAATAGTGTGTAATGCTTAATAAGTAAGACCTGCAGTATTCCTTTGTATTGTAATGATACATAAAAGAGACACCAATTTATTTTGTTTTATGTACATGTATTTTCACCCTTACATATCTTGTTCAGAGGCTTTGAAATTGTAAAAATTGAAGGGTAGATGAGTATTGTACCTGCTACATCATCTTCTGCCATGTTTCCTTCCTCGAGGTCTAGTTCTGTACCAGTCCCTACACTGTGGATGTTGTCCAGGGTGATATCATCCTGGTAACCTTCACCCACCAGCTGGATGACGGAATCTTCGTACTGGTTGTCCACTACCATTAAATGGATGTGGGCCTGTGACCTTTGAACTGCTGTGGGTTTATAGGTCACAGTGAAAGATGCTGTCTCTCCAACTCCAACAACCACTGAAGCAGTGTGTGGACGTTTTGTGTCTGAAAAAATCAAACAGCTCTAATAATGTGTCTACAGCATTAGTACCAGTATATATATATAGCATATCTGTTGGTCATGTTTTAAATGGTGTCTAAGATGAGTACAATAACGTAGTACATGATATATGTCTATACACTTGTATGATCTAGAAAGACAGTCACAAACTTGATTTCACTTAAAATTACATTTACTTCACACAAGTAGAACTCCTGATGTCTCTGTTTGAGTTACTATACCTTCATAATCATCTTCCATGATAGCATTGGTACCATCTGCTGGTTTGAGTTGGAACACATTATCTTGGTCAATCAGGTCAATGTCCACCTTACTGGGCAGTGTTCCATCATTGACCAGAACCAAAGGCATTGTCTCTGTACTATTAATCAAGTTCTTCTTAAACAGCATCAGAGCCTGACCACGCTTGTTACGCACTGCTGGCTTCTGTATGTTTATTCTGGGAAGGTTTCCATCTCCAGAAACTTCGAACGTCAGGTTCTTTCCTCTAGCTTGGTTGGTTGCTACACCCTCAATGGCTGCCTCAAATATGGCATTGAAATTCTGCATAGATGTAGGTGTGAAGGTCACGGTGGCATACACATGACTGTGGTTCATGATCTGAGCCCTGACTGGTTCCACCTCAAATATATCCTGCTGTTGTCTGGTTCCCTTTGTCTGTACTGGTTTTACGGAGAAAAGAATGTCACAGGGCACCTTGTTGGTGTTACTGATCTTAAAGCGAGCCTTAGCTTTACGTCCAATGATCACATTGTTAAAGATAAACTTCTTGTCATCTTCTCCATACACTCCTCCATCAGTTGCAGTGTTTTCAGCACTCTATAATGATCCAAATTATTTCATATTTCTTAATCAGAATCTACCAATGCTAAATATTTTCCTCTTCAACATACATTTTATCAACTATTTCAAATTTAGTAGCAGCAGTACTCTAAATCACTTTTTACTTACGAGAACTTTATACCTGTCTGTCTGCTTGTGAAAATTTCATTATCACTTATATTTGTATTGTTTAGGATTTTATACAACAATAACCACAGCTTGCGAAAATTGTCTCGCTTGTTAAAATTAAATAGCTATCACGCAAAAATAAGGTGTCGCTAAAATAAAGTGATCTACAGTATGTGGACTAATTACTGTAGAAGCACAAATTTTCACGGGAATAAAATTTCGTTGAATTGTCATCCAAAAGGGTTTCATGGGCATTAAATTTCATTGTTTTGAAAGTAACTCTATTCAATATATAGTCATTAATAATTTCGTGTGGGATTTAATTTCGTTGCCAATTGTTAAAAACGAAATAAACGAAATTTAATCCCCAACGAATATTTCTGCTTTTACAGTAAATACCTGACTATGGTGCTGCCACAAAGCCAGATTCTTGACAATTCTATGTTCCTCAAAGATGGAGCTGATGTCATCGACATTGATGGAGGGTGTACAAGTCTCAGCAATGATTCTGTAGGAGATTCCATGTGGGTAGTGATCTGAGGGATCACGGTCTGTGATATCTATTGACAGCTCCTGTAAAATTATATCAAGATTGTGAAGAAATATCTATCATAAACATAACTAAATATTCTGTAGCATTTAAAAAAAAAAACAAACAAAACAAAAACAAAAAACAAAATATCCATATATAGAAATTATTTTATCAGAGTAAATCTAAACACATTTTCACAAATTTATCATTTAGAGTTCATCAGAAACATTGTAAAATGTTTGAAGTTTGAACAAATTTACAGCATGTATCAGAATATGACGGTCGTAATTTTTAACTGTTCTTACCTCATCAAATCTGCCCTGGACCTCTGCGGCACACTCCACAAGGATCTGCTGGCTGTGGTCAGGGTAGATAATTCCATAAGCCGGGGACAGAGTGAAGATCTTAAACTGCAGACGAGATTGTCCACCAACTCCCTCTTGTCTATAGAGAGATTGACAAAGTTGATATCACGTTCAATACAACATAGATCAATGTGCCAAATAAAACTTGAAAAAATATAGTACGGCTTATAACAAATAAAATTTTAATCAATTTTAAAACAAGATTTCTACTTGAAAAAAAAAGATTACTTTTAAGAAGGATTGCTTTTGAGATTTTTTTCTTCATTTTTACTTAACTGATTTCATTTTGTAAAGGTATACATGTATTTTCAAATAAAAATTAATAATTGCTTAAAATAGCAATGTTGTTATAAAACAAACAAAGGTACAAATAAATACTTTTAATTACATTGATAAGATTAAACTGAAATTAATTCGTCTACAGACTCAGTACTCTATAATCGCCCACAAGCAGAACCCCAGTATACCTGTACAGGCCTGTGCGTCTGTTAGTTTGGTTGGAAGGTTGCAGATTTCTGGACGCTGTGCGATCAATTAAACCAGCCTTGCTATAGCTGTTATATTCACTACTTTATAAAGCGTAGAGAAATACGCAATTAGACACACACACAAAGCAAGCAACAAACCAAGCTTTTGTAGAAAATCAAAATACTAAAATTACCAATAAATCAAATTTTCTCTGAATTCATATTTACTACAAAAGCTTGGTTATTATTTTAGAAGAAATTTGGTATTACTGAGTGTATTAATTCTAGAAAACTACATCCCAGATATTAGCAGCATTAGTAAATCTTTAATTCTTAAGATACTACAGAGTACTGACAATTATTACTACAAAGTGATCTGTGAGTTGAATTCAAAGTGAATATTAACAAAGGATGACGGTTAAATCTAAGTGTTAAATCTCTACCACCGTAGTGACTGAATGTTCTAGATGTGGAGAAAGCTACAAGCACTACAGTATTTAACTAGATTCACAAAGAAAATTCTTACCTGACTGAGTCGGTTTTCTTGGGTTTGGCTACTGAGCGTCCTGAGCTCGAGCCATCTCGAGATCGACTTCTCTTGTTGTCTTTTACAGGCCTAAAACATAAGCCAATTAACCTTTACTGCTTCAGAAAACCATAATGTTTGTTACTACACATGTAATAGACAAATGATACCAACATTACACATGTTTATGTGTTATACTTACGGGCGATTTCCTCGAGCCTGACCCTGCTGTGTGTCCTTATCCTTCTGCATTAGGGTAATGGTGTATTTAAATTCATATTTGCCCTGGTTATAAATAGTGAACATTTTCTGCTTTTTATTATTCACTAACAGAGCACCAAAGTTAATGTCACTGATGGGGGAGATTGAGTATCTAAAAAACAAACAAAAAACAAAAAAATTAAGTACAGTCACTGTTTTCCACTTTGTTTTCCATTAGGATGTTGGCATAAATTGTAAAGTCACTGACATAATCTATAAAAAGTACCTTAATGATCAATGTAAAATAAATCAACAATAACATATATATCTTACTTTGCAAATTCGGCTTCAGCGGAAACTTTGATGGGAATGTTTGCTATAATTTCCCCTCCATCACCAAGTCTCGGCTCAATGACCTGACATTTGAGGATAGGCTGTTCTTTTATGTGAACCTCCTTGTTTGATTTGAAGGACACCGTGACTGGCTGGGGTCGGTCGTTCATGTTCAGAGTCATCTTACTGGGATTCACAGTGAACAAGTCCCAGGGATTTGGGTTCTTGGGATCACAATTGTCAAACACAAAGCTACAAATTAAATATATATATCAAATCAACATGTGTGACAGAACGATGATCAAAAATATCATTATTAGTCATTACCAGTAAATTAAAGTTGTTTATGGTGTATACTTGTATGTATTTTTGTATGTATGTATGTATCACCTGCATCATGTATCATCAAAGTTGCTATGTACTTACTTGTACTGAATCTCAAATTTGCCTTTGTTTTTGAGATGACATGTGAGTTTTTCTTCCTGACCAACTTTTACAGTTCCAAAATCTAGTCCTCCATCATTTCCTGCAAAACATAACAAACAATTTGTTAATATCCACAATTATTTATCATTTATCTTTGATGTTCCCATTTCAAATCGGACCCACCTTTTTGGAAACTGACATCCAGAGCAACGTCATAAGCCTCAGCCATGACCTGAATAGCCTCGTTAGAAAACAGACCAGTGATCTCCTGAAGATCAGATACCTGCAAAATAAAAATCATGTAAAGGATGTGAGCTTTAAAATAAAAGTTTGACAAGAAATGATGTCAGATCATTCAGGCTGTATACTGACCTCCAGTCTGATCATTTTTTTGATGGTGGAGACGGGTTTCATGGCCCTGAAGTAAGCATGGAGAGGGACTTCAGACAGAGGCTCCACGACTCCGTTATCCTCCGCCAGCGTGAAGTCATCCCCGAGGTTTTCCCAGCCTGTGATCTTCCACTTCACCGGCAGCTGGGTGTTATTCCTCATGTAAATGGTCTTGGTGTCTTTTCTAAAAATTATATAGGTATCTATATGTAATATTAGTTCAATGTACAAGAGGATGTATAGTTAGTGTATACTCTTGCTCATACATATTTAAGAATGTCAGTAAGTTACTTTGCAAGTATTTTGAAAAGGTTTAAAGCTTGTACTTTTCTTTGCACTAAATTTGAAGGTAACAAGGGTTTGTATGTAGTAATATGTATAGTTTAAATGTAAGAGGACTCAGTACCTGTGTAGTAGGACACTGTCAAAGTGGAACACCTTTTTGTCTAATTCCAGAGCTGGAAGGAAGGCATCACAGCAGACTTTAAACACCACAGGCTCGGGGTTCTCTCTAATACAGCAGACAATCTTATCCTCATAGTGCCCCTCATGTCGCGGGTACGCCCAGATGGTGAGGGGTTGAGACTCGCCAGGTTTCAGAATCATATTTGTGGGATCTAAGAGGAACGTCTCTCCTTTACTGTCCTCTAGATAACAGAAGCTGATATCAGCCTCCAGAGGAGAGGTGTTACAAATCGTTATCTTCTCCATGGTTTCTGGGAATCGACCACTCTTCATGCTGAAACATAACAGATTTCATTGCTTTTCTATCAGAATTGTATTTCTTTTTTTAAATTTGATCACAGACACACAACACTCTTCTGAGATTTAAACACTGAATTCTTACTCTGCTCTGGATTTTCCTGGAGAGAGTGGACCAAATTCAAAAGTCTCTGTAGCAAGAATATATTTCTTGTGAACAATTTCATCAGATTTCTTGTTCTTCTTGCGATTTGGGAACACAATCCTACAATTCAGTAGAAAGAGATTATGATAAAAGGGCTAATAGCAAAACTGAAAAATTTTGCATGTTAAAAATAGAGTTTCACTACTTGGAAAAGTAGGTTATGACATATATTATGTGAGAGTGAATATACCTGGGTTCACGGCTGATAGAGGGGAAAGCACACACCCCTCTACAGTAGAGCTGGTATCTTCTACGAGTTCCCACAATCTCAAAGTTCAGGGTCTGGTCAAACTGACCAAGTTCTTCTGACTGGAAGCGCAGCCTGATAACAACTTCTCCATTGGCTGGGATTATCCATCGGAAAATTGACAGTCTACAAAAGTTTACCCCAAATATTAATCAACTTATTCATGATTCAGAGTTCAATATCCAATATCAACCAAGCATAATATACATTGTTATGACATATTGTTTACCTGTAAATTTTCATCACAAATAATTTATGCTCAACAAATTTTAATTTTTGGTTGGTTTGAATTACTGTGAAATCACCAATATTCGTGGGGGTTTAATTTTTGTTGTTTTTCAAGGTATAAAAAGACCCATGAATTCATGTCACCACAAAATGTAAATTTTCGTATACATAACTAAAGACTTCTCCATCCACAAAATCAAATCCCAGAAACCAATAATTTTTCCTCAAACCTCGAAAATTTGACCCCATAAAAATATGTGATTTTACAGTACCTGGTTGCCAAACTTTGATAAATAAAAATTTACTGGGGAAAAAAGTGAAGACCTGTCACTAAGCCTAATTTTAAATTAATTCAATTAGGATGAAAATCAAAATACAGTGGAAAATGAAAATATAGTGGAATGAAATTATTTATTTTTTTTTATTATTTTTAATTAGCTTCATAAACTAAAATAAATGAAATAACCTTTAAAGATTTAAAGTCTGTATACCGAGTACATAATTACAATGAAAGCTTAAAGTATAGTACATAATTTTTAAGATATTGTAGGAACAAAGAATGAAATAAAATAGACATTTAAAAAAAGTTCCAAGGTAAGTTACAAAGAATGTTAGTAGATTGGTTAGGTAAAAAATAAAGCATTAAAAGTGAACAGCCACTAAACAACACTAAATACCAGCACCAATTCTAGCTGAATGTATATACACCATTATAACTACTAACTTATCCTTGTCTTGTGTAATATTGCATACTTCATGTATTTTGCATGTGATACTGTGTAATATGTATATTATATACACATTCATTGACTACTGTAACAGTAATAAACGAGTGAATGTAATATTTGACTAATTAATGTTTAACATGTAAGAGAAATGTAATAGGAAATTCAGACCCTCCTCTTTAAATCTGTATCTCTCTTATATAGTATACCTAATTAGTCTGTGTTTGTACTTCCATATAAATATTATCTACAGGCAGTTTTTGTGTATAAGTGTTCAGCAAGATTGACCTCCCTTACACACTGTGATAGATGGCGATACTTACTTGGGTGTTTTGGCCTCACCGAGAGCCACGCCTTCCCCTGTGGAGCTGTAAGGAGATACAGTATTCAGCATGCACATGCACATACAGGCAGTTAATTAAGGAGGGGATGGACACAGGTTAGAGGATGAGAGGGGTGTGTGGGAGGGGATATCCTTGCTACCACTGGGAGGTACATGCTTTCTACATCCTCTATACTAGTTTTAGAAGGTTGGTTGAGATAAGATGATGCTGTTTTCTGATTCATGACATACGATATATTAGGTACAGACAAATCACTACCACCTCACTGAAGCCAATTCATTGTTAGGAAGCATAAGCATGCTTTAAAGCATATTTTTTTGGGAGCACAGGGTAAAAGGCTATGTATTGCAGTTAGTTCAAACAGGCTATGATCTGGCGTGATCAATCTGGACTTGACCCATCATGAACTTTCATAACATGGTAATGTCAGTTTATTAATGCTGCTTAAACAGAAATTATTTTTTAGTAACATACATTCTAGTACATGTAAATAATAAGACAATTTGATCACTGTGTTCTAAAGGCTCATCAATGTGTGCCATAATTCTGATCTACATAGTACAATCCCACCACAAGGATGGGTGGTCAAACTAGACCAATAGGTGAAAGGGATTAGCATTAATAGTCCAATCTTCCCTGGGAGCAAACCACCGTGATTTTCACATACAGCCAGAGCAAGCATTACCTTAAGGCATCGATGTCTGACACAGGAGTTGTAGCCCCTGGTGGTGGGGATGCCACCTGCATTGAGTTGCGTCGTGATGAGGACTTTCCTGTGGCTGTTCCCGTCCGCCTCTCGGCACTCTTCTTACGCTCCCCCTTCTTGTCTTCCTTATCTTTCTTGTCCTCTTTACTCCCCTTGCCCCCCTTGCCTTTGGTGGGCGTAGTGTGCTCTGTCTTGTCTGGAGTCACAGATTTCTCCTCTTCCGGTTCAAGTTCCTTAGGGTCAGGTGCCCCTATGTTTCTGAAAGTAATTCATGTTAAAATTAATTTCATTTACATCCTTCTGGTACTTTCTTATTCCACTTAATGCTAAATTTCACTCTACAGAGGAGAAATAGATATAAACATACGGATCATCAGGGGATGATGCTACAAAAATGTAGCGGCCTCCAAATTCACTGACTGGTGGTGCTCTTCTCTTCACTGGGAAAGGAACCACAGCAAATGCAGCAGGGGGAGGGATTGGTGGTCCTTTTGGGCCAAGACCCAGACCATCAAGAACCTTAAAGAAATCATGACTTAATTTAGTTTTTGTTTTTCTAAATCACTCATTTTTGAATTCCTTTTTTGTTAACTGACTCCGTTTTCTTACCTCTTCCATGGAGGGCAGTCTGTTGGTCTGTAGTACTTTATCGTAAGCAGACACTGATTTATCTGAGCAGTCTACGACGATGTTTGGTACTCCTGTGCCATCTTCTTCCTTTTCCTTTGCTGCTTCATCAAACATGACCTCACCGTCCAATCCATCACCCTCACCCTGCTGGGCAGCCTTCTCTGCAGCCTTTAAAAGTAAGAGAAAATCATTTGTTTATTTTTTAATTAAATACTTCTTGGGGAAAAAATTCTGAATTCTTTATGACAGAGAAAGAAATTTTGTGTCATTTGTTTACAAAAATTAGCTGTGTTACAACAGAATTTGAGACAAACTAACCTCTTTGGCTGCTTTCTCTGCATTCTCCTTTTCTATCTGTTTCAGTCTCTCTTTCTCCTTCTCTTTTTCTTTCTCATGTTTATCTATTAAATATACATTGAATTATAAAAAGACAATATATTAAGGTTTTCCCTGTTTCTTAACAAAAATTATATTTTTACAATTTTAAGATGACCCGACCTTTGCCCCCTTTTCCCTTTTTTCCAGACGGAGGGTGGTGAGCCGCATCGTCCTCAGATTTCTCTGATGGTGTAGGTGGCCTCTTCAGACTCAGAGTGGTTCTGTCCCAGAACTCAATCATTTCCATGATATCTTTTTGAGCATGCTCAAAGGTGCGGAATCTATCGCAAACATTAATACATTAATAAACCTAGTAGCTGAAGCAATATTGAATTTCAAGAACACACTTACTTTCAGGTATTAAATAAATCATAAAAAAGATAAAGAGTTAAATCTAATGAATAGCACTAAACACTGTAGAGAATGATGCTATTTACCTCTGCATGAGCAGGATTTCTGATTCCTTGGGAGGGGGAGGTAATTCCTCCTGTGGGGGATCTGTCAGTTCCTTTGATTTCTCTTTCCCCTTTTCATCCTTCTTACCATCCTTACCCTTCTTTGCTTTCCTACAAACAATAAAGATTATGTTTAAAAACCATTAGGTGATACATATTTCCTGTTTGCTATTTTTGCACATGTATTTGTTATTCAATCACGTACTTGTCATCCATAGCTGTGTCGCTTTTCTCTGTCTGATGGGACTCGGGTCGTTCATTAGCGCCGGTTTTACTGCCATGTTCCCCGTCCTTAGCCCCAGCCCGGGAGGCCTGTACACGAGAGTCCATGGCACTCTGTGGCTTCCCTGTTGCAGTACCCTTCTTTCCGTCCTTGGCCGGCTCTTCTTTCTTTTCAGCCGTCTTCTTCTTTCCTTTCTTCAAAGCCCTGTACATAAATTTATTTTAAGATTTGATAACTTTTTTACTTTTATTTTGTTTGAATAGGAACATTCATTGTTCATTTGTTTTATGTTAGTTATTTTATAATCTACTGAATAATAGAAGCTTAAACTAATATAATTCCTTGTCTAATAGAGCAAAAATATTTAAAGTGAAAGACACTAACAATACAACAATAAAACCAACACATCAGGAATTCACCACAGACACAAAAAACAAGTAATAATTCTTGTCAGACTTAAAAAGAAGAATTGGCACTTCAGAAATTGACAATATTATAATTCTACACTGAATACATAGGACACGACAGTTAATACTGCAGTCACTTTGTTAGTACAATCCTAGTAGCCACTGTAGATAAGTATGGTTTTGGTGTCTGCTATTGAATTTGTAGAGACTTTGTGCTAAATGTAGTGTTAGAATAGACTTAGTATTAAATATAGTGTTTGTAAAGACTTAATGTTTACTGTAGTGTCAGTACCAAATCACTATTCACTGTAGTGTTAGTACACAATGTTCACTGTAGTGTTAATGATACTGTTGACTGTAGAATTAGTACATATTCATTGTTCACTGTACTACTAGTACACAGTATTCACTGAACTGTTAGTACAGACTTAGTGTTCATCATGTTAGTACAGAGTGCTTACTGCTGCTGGTCGTTAGTTTGTGCTACATGATGCCCTCCTCCCTTGTGGTGTCTACCACAGATAATCAACACAGATTAACTGACAAAATTCTACCAGAATATCAACACAGATTAACTGACAAAATTCTACCAGAACCAGTTACAATAAAACTCAGCTAGAGCAAAGTCCTTGGGACCTGTCAATTTACTCTGCTATATCCTTAACATTTGCTATATCCGTAAATTTGTTATATCCAAGTTCGTTATAAACCATAAAATTTTTCAAGGAATTGTTCAGAATTTTGCGAGGGATAAAAAAATGTTATATCCGTAAATTTGCTATATGTGTGTTCATACTAGAGCAATACTGTATTTTTATCTACAGATTAAGAATTACAACTACAAGACATCGGTCTTTAGGAAGGTATGAGTCGATTCTTGACCTTTAACCTTTAACATAGCTTGAATAAAACAGGAATTGTGTCTCGATATCAATGAGTTTCATGATGATATGGTGCAGTTTACAATAAAAAGGTTCTGTTCACTTGTGTTAAAGTATGACTCGTCCCAGACAATGGGGCAGATACAGACGAAGTGACCCCTATGTGTCTACCACTGAGGTAATAGAAACAAAAAGTAGATTTAATGTTACATCTAGTTACAACTATCTTTAGATCTCATATACTTTATTTTTTCTGTGTCTTAGTATGACCTTTGACATTAGGTAGTATAGGAGGACTTACTTTTCCTCCTCCAGTCTTTGTCTCTCTATTTCCTCTAATTCTCTCTGTTTCCTCTCTCTTTCCATCTTCTCCTCCATTTCTCTGTAATTGATATACATCACTGGTAAGTATTATCAAAGTCATTAAAATCATTAATCCTTACATCCCTACAATAAGACAATACTGACTTTCTGATGCGCTCCTTCTTGATTTCCAGTCGTTTTCTGTCCACCTCGGCTTTTTCTTCGTCAGACAGAGCGTCATATTCATCCTCTGACATTTCCTCCAGTCTCTGTCTATCTTCTTCCTCCTTCAGTTTCTCTTGTCGCACTAAAATGATTCAATTGTCTCTTAGTTAGGCTACATTTAAGATGAGTTTTAAATGCCCATTCACTGGCACTATATGTTTAAAGAAAAGCTCAAATATACAGAGTGACAACATCGTGTCAGTAAAGTTCACCTCTTTCCTCCTCGGCCTTCTTCTCCTGCTCCTTGAGAACGTTATAATCCAGTTTCATTGTCACAAAGTAGATAAATCTGCGGTTATTTAGCGCCCTCAGTATGGAGTGGGCAGTGATATACAGATTCTGGGCAAACAGATTCTCAAGGCCATCAAAAACAACACCCCTGTGGCAGTCATTTAACTGAAATATAAAATTATATTTTATTCATTCAATTAAAATATTGTAAACTACATAAAAAGGAAATTGCGAATATTTCAGTTGTTCAATGAAGGAAAATAAATTTGTAACATATTTCAGTTGATTACACTCCATTATCATTAAAGTTACCTGGAGCCTCTCTGACAGAATTTCCACGATGAGGTCCTCTGGCAGTACGCAGCTCATCAGCCCCTCCTCACCAGCCACGCTGGCACTGACACTGAGGCGCCGTGCAATAGGGGCTGCTAGAGGTGGGGGACTGCTGGGGACCTGGTCAAATAGTGAAAAAAATTCTTTAGTCCACAGTAAATCAGGGTTTTATACAAGCATTGCTGTTTTTACATCAAAATAAAAATGTTGGTAAATGTTTTTGTTTTTTTTTTTACAACAGATTCATGTATTATACACATATCAACAATTTGACATAATTAATCTATTAGTTTTAGAATGCTTTGGAATCCTTAAAATATTAGTAGCAGAAACAAAATGTGTACATCACTACAATTTATACAACATATTAACTCAGCCCATTCAAAGTGTGGTGACTGCCATTACAGACAATATCAGGCTTTTATCCGTCACTTTATATCAATGTTATTCATTCAAGAAAAAAGATTTTCTGAAAAACTCAAGTTTTTCAGAATTTTTCCTTCCTGTCTTGTTATAATTAGAGACAAAAATAAGGAACTACAAATGTTATTCAACAGAATTGTAAAATTCCAACAAAGAAAAACTATAATGGCTAAATAAATGGTTAAAAATACTGTTTCATTGAAGGATAAAGAACTGAAAGAAAAACTATGCAATGCTTAGTTTTAGAGTTATCTAACTTTATCATATTTAAATACAATGACAGCCCTAACATTTTTCTTGTTGATGTATACCAAGGTATTTGTATGTTCTGTCAGTTTGTATTCCATGTGTAAGGTACCCAGGTATGTCAAGACACATATAATGTACAACTACATGTTGTTCTTTATATGGCTTTTTCTCACTAGTTAAAACATAAAGGTGATAATGTTAATCTTGTGAAAATTTGTAAACTTATGCAGCAATTAAATTCAAAAGAAAACTGATTGGTTAGATTATAAAAGCATTTTCTCTAACATAAATTTGATAAATTAAATGAATCATAGAAAAATGCAAATATGGTATAACAAGTTAATATTAATGCAAAAATCACTTAAAAAAATAGATGAGAAATTGCTACAAAATAGGTACCTATACTTCTCCTACACATAAAGAAAACTCTACATGTGATTGCACAACATTAATATGGAGGAACATATTAAAATAAATGACAATATGGAACAATATATCCAAACAAGGTAACTGGGTGCAAAAAAAAGACAAAACACAAAGGGGTGTGTCACAACAGAAGCACCTTCTCTGCGTGGGCGCCCTTGGTGGGCGGAGCATGACCAGCCCCGCCTTTTTCTGGTGGGTGTCCATGACCAGGAACTGCCTGTAATGTGGTCAGTGTCTTACTACTGGTTTGCTAGAGATTAGTAAAAACGGTTAGTAATAGAGGAAGATGATGTGAGTGATAAGAGTTATCCCCCCTCAGAATCATTTTATGTAAACATCAGTATTTGCAGCCCATTCCCTATGGGTGCACATGTGTGATATATTTTGCCTGTGTGCTTGTGTGTATGATAATCACCAGCCTTCACCAGTGTCATACACTTGTGTGATATATTTTGTCTGTGTGCTTGTGTATCAGCCTTTACCAATGTCATACACTTATATATAGTAACCTTGTATCTTACCATGACAGAATACAGGTAATGAGCACGACTATACATCTGAAAGCACGGTTTTATCTGTATCTGATTGTATCGTTATATAACACATAGACTGGACAGATTTACTGATTTCAGAGATTATCAAATTATGATAGTTAAAATGACAAGAATGATTGTTAATAATGAGAAACTGAAACTATATGTTATGTCATTATTAATGAAAGGCTCAGCATATGAAAAATAAGGGGAAAAAATACAATTTTGAAAAATAACCTTTACAGACACTTTAAAAGATTCAATATACAGTATGTTACATCAAGAATTATAACACAATAATCAATTAAACTAATTTTAGCACCTACCTGACTACCAGTGGCTCCATCTATTGAGGACGTATTGATGCCCGTTTTCCCTGCGGCTGTACTACCGTGGTGCTTGTCCTTCAAGCCTTTGACATCTGAAACAGTGCTAGTCTTACGATTGGAGATGATGGAAGTAGTCTGAGGTACAGTGGTGGCGCCCGCTGTGAATAGTGAGTGGTGCTCAATCAGTGAAATAACAGGAAGTTAGTCCACATTCAGAAGCCACTAAATACAGTCACCATGAATGTGCTCAAGGATATACAGTTAAGGTGTACGCCATGCTGATACTAATCACACACAATTAACAAGACGACATACAAAATAAAATGTTACAAAATGTCTTCCCAGACATCCAAATACCCAGTACAATAAATATTGAGAAAGTATAGACAAAAACTTAAGGTTAGTTTTGATAAGTGTGGTTGTGAGAATGTGTAAAACAAATGGTGACAATCAAAGCAGGAATATATAATATAATTCTGTTGAATCATTCAAAATATCTGGATTTTTTTATTTACTTCTCATTATACTACATGTATATCTGGCATGCATTCATGTAACTTAACTTTAAATGAATAATTTGACTAGTTGACATAACCTCAGACTTATTAGTGACTTGAATACATATATACACATATATACACATAAGCAATGTTAGACTTAATGGTACCTTTATATGACTTAACCCAGACTTACTGACTTGTTTCCAATATAAGACTTAATGGTACCTTTATATGACTTAGCCCAGACTTACTGGTGACTTGAGTGTGTGCTGTAAGTTGTTCCACACTGAGTCCTCCTGGTTTCTTCTCGGCTTCCTCTCCCTCCAGCAGTTTCAGCTCCTCGGCCCTTTTCCTAGCCGCCTCTTGACACATCTCCCTGGCCCGCAGACCTGCAGATGTGTTTCCACTGGAGATGGCATCTAATATTACCTGATCAACAGTCAAAATGGCAGCCTCATATTTCTTAGCCAGAGCAATAGCTGTAGCTGTTTTTCCTGTAAATATAACGAGCATAGATTTAATTATGTCCAGAAGCTGATCAATGGGGAGGCAGCAAAAACTTACAATAAGACATTTTTGCTATTATACCTGACATGGGAGCACCATGGACAATTATAGCCAGCCCTCTTCTGTTCCTGGCAGCTTTACCCTCAGGGGTGAGGTCAATACCTAGATGTCTAGCAATGGCTGCAGATACTGGGGTAATCTCTAATTCTCCCACTCCAATACTGCTGGCAGTTTCTTCTACTGAAAACATCACATATCAATTTAAATCATGCAGTACTAATGCAAAAATTGGAAACATATAAAGAGATCACATAAAATTCTAAGTAAGTTGAATGGGCTAGCCTATAGAATCTCACCATCATCCATCTCATCTTTCTTCAGACGATCCTCGAGATCAAGTGCTTCAACAGTCCCTGCTTTGGACCCTGCACGGGAATCGTTTGTCCCTGGGGGTAGATCTGTGCGGACAGAGTCCTCCTCCTTTCCTTCTTCACTCTCCCCCTCCCCGGTCTGATCCTCCAGCTCACGTTTAGCGGCCAGAGCAGCTTCCTCAGCCTCTTTTCGGGCACGTTCAGATTCCTCCAACTTCTTCATTTGCTCTATAATATCAAATTTAGTCTTATCTATAGGTCATCTAGATAGATCTTCTCAGTGATCATAAATACCATGAGTAACTAGGATCCCCAATCAACATTTAGATATATACCTTCATAAAATTCTATCAGTTCTGGGGGTAATTTTTCTCCAGTGCCTCTTGGAGGCAGTAAGATTGTGTTGTATTCGTCATATCCTTTCATGATTCGTAAAATCTGCATGTTGAAAAAAGGTAGAACTTACTAATCATTAATTCAATTATAACTGGCACACAAATCAGGAAGAAAACTTAATTTTTTTATAAGAGTTTGTAGAATAATCTACTCCATTAAAACTTTATTTCATTTTGTAACTCTCCAAGATACAAGTACATTGCAAGTATTCCTATGCTAATGAGAGAGAAAAAAATCAAGTGGATACCTTTTCTTCCTCTAGATATGTTGAGTCAAACTCCAAGTTGTAGAATTCTATAGGGAATTTACAGGGATTCTTGACTATGATTTCCTGTTCATCTCCACTGCTGTGTGGCAGAATTGGACCAAATTCCACAAGGTTACGATCAAACTCCAATCTGGGCTCCAACCCTTGTCCCCGACACAACAAGAGGATCCGCTGACTGCTCTGGTAGATTCTGATGGGAATCCTCTGCTCATAGAATTTCTGGAAGAAAAATTAAAATAAAAATGAAAAATTTAATTTTTGTTTAATATTTAATGAATATCTATCTTCTAGAAACAAAGAGTATGTGTTACCTCTTCAGTGGGCATAAACTTGACTTGGACATTGATTCTTTGTCCTGGCATCAGAACACCAGTAGGAGGCATGATCTCAAAATGACGAGGCTTTGTTTTATCTTTATCTTTTTGTTTCCTCCGCAGATGCATTGGGACATGTTTCTCAGCCTGAAAAATTGAATTCAATTTTAGTTCAGTAATATAATTAGGTAAAAACAAATTTTAATGATCCTTTATAATTTTATTACCCGATAATTATAAGTGAAGTTTCTGTGAACAGTTTTGACCTCACCTTTCTGAGCTCTTTTTCCGAGGGCAGTGAGTTCCACTCACATTTGACCTGCTGTTGGTTGTAGAGCTGTACTGTGATAACTTTACATTCTCCACATTTCACTTCACTAAAGTCCAGAGAATCATCAGATATTTCCATGTCTGGCATTGTCACGTTAGCCTTCAGTTTCAATTGAATGACTGGGCCATTCAAAATCTACATCAAAGAAACAATAAGTTATCAACTCATCACATGACTAGTTTTCCTGTGTTCATATTTTCACTTGTACCATAAATTTCAAATATATATTTTTCATACATCTATTATTCTCAAGTATTTTAAGTTGACGTACATTAATTGGTACTACAGTTTCTATGGGTCCTAGGGGCAGATTAGCTCCCCTGGGATCAAAACTAACAACAAAGTCCACTGTCTCATGGTCTGGAGCTCCGGGCAAATTCCGGACCCGATCCAGCTCCACATGGAATCCATAGCGATGCACATCATCACGCTCCACTTGGAAAGAGACAGGAAACACCCCGGTGTTGGTTGCCCTTATGATGTGTGTGCACACTGTTCCCAAAACACGATGACCAAAGTCCAAAATATATTCTGGAAGTCTTGGTCTGAAAGAAAAAAAGTAATGGTAAAAAGCAGCTGCCAAAGTGAGCTTGTGACTTCTATATTTCTATAATACAAAGGCAAATCAACAAGAAATGGAGAGACACAAATACCATAAATCTCTTATATATTGTACTGTAACTTTATTTTGGTGAGACAACAGCATTTTATTGAGATACAATTTTTGTGAATCCTTCATCCATTCAGTAATGGATTATTTTTTGTTATTACCGTATTCAAAATAACTAAATTTTTGGTGTTGAGACAATCTTGAGATCAAAACATTAACAGCAATTCATCAGGCAAACTGCCACATTTTGAAAAAATTACTATGAATACTTTAGCTTTTAGGACACCAATTACTGAAAAATTAATCTAGCAATATTTTTTCTAGCTACTCAAATATTCATAAGCAGAGGAAAACTCAAATAAACCTGTCAGCTATTTTCCAGAATATTATACAACTTTCAGAAGTCAGATTAAGTCAAACTACAGTATATGATATAAAATAAACATGTGTACAAACATATTGATAATTACATGTATATAATGTGAAAAAAAAAACATTCAAACTATTTATAACGATAAAAATCATCAAGAAACTACAGTCAAACCTCCTTATCTCGAACTTGATGGGACCGAGAAAAAACTTCGCGATATCCGAAGATTTGAGATATCAGGGGTAAAATACTTAAAGAATAAGTGGTTGGGACTTCCTAATCACTTTGACGTATCCATGGTATTCAAGATATCGGTGTTCGAGATACCAAAGTTCAACTGCATGTCAAAACACTATGAAATAATAAAGAAAAAAATCAAACTTAAAAATTAAACAGATGCAAAACATAAAGAAAAAAAGTAGAACTTGAATCCTTTATGACTCACTTTGGTGTACCAGTAGAAGAGAAGGATAAGGACTTCCTAAACATACCAATATCACAGGATATATCAGAAAATAAACACACATATTTAATCATACACATGTTTCAATGACTGGGATTGTGATTTTTTCATTATGAAATGCAACTGACAAAATTGACATACTTGACTTTCTTTTTCTTTGGAGCCTTAGAGTCACTGGTTTCTCGGCTCTCGTTACTGTCCGGGGGTGTGACATCATACAGGTCAGGACGAGCTTGTATCTGAGCCTGCTGATCAAGAGCAAACTGCTGAACAGCCAGACGTTCTACTTCCATCTGTACCTCCAGTTCTTGAGGTTGTGTTGACATCTCACCCTACAAACCATGCCAATAATCTTCTGCTAATATCTAATTAAAGAAATTGTCTTTACCGACTTATTGTGTGGTAATTTTGACGTTCTTAGGCAACTGACCTGCATATGATCGTGTCTGAGAGCGTGTGTTGCCAGGCCACTACTGGGTCGCTCCATTGCCTTGGTGGTTTTTCTTCCTGTCTTGGCTAGATTTTCTCGAGCAGCAGTTTCCAGTTCCTGGTAGTAGCCCTCTGGGTCATTGCTTCTGGGCAGATCCAGGGAAATACGGGGAAACACTCCCGATCCATGGATCTTAATTTCATCTGGTTCAAAATGAGCAACTTGGATTGTGAAGCTCTTGGAGAAATCTTCAGGAACTCCAGGCAGGTACTTGACAGTAAGCTTCTGTTGGCTCAGGGGCTCAATGTAACCCTGTCAATTGAGGTTTCAGTTTTACATTTTCACAATTGAAGACTACTTTTCAAACTAGAGACTTTTTTGTATTTAAATATTGACATCTGAAGCCAGGTCCTATGATTAAGAAATTTCTAAGACATACAAGTGAAAGTTGAACAAATGTTTAATTCATGTATTGTGCTAAGTAGTATAGAAATTAAATAATACAAAATAAGAATGTTTTGTAAAATTGTATTACAGAGGTTGTGGTTATTTACAAATTTTGAGTTTTTATATCTAGAAATGTTTAATACTATCTTACAAATGACAAATATTTTGACATTTTCATGACCTTGTGGTAAGACAGACTTACAGTGTGAGGCACCATTATTGGCACACCTGGCTTAGGTTTCTTGGCTTGAGCTGGATCCATGCCTACTCCAGTGAATTCAAAACCAACTTTTCCCAGGTTAACTAGAGTAATCTCAGCAGTGCAGACATGGTCATACATCTAAAACAAGTGTTATAGAATTAACAATTCAGAAAGGTGACTAACTCTATAAATAATATCAGTGTTTTTAGCAAATCCTACCTGCATTCCATAATCAATCTCTTTTGTATCAAACTTGTATTCAACTAGTGAAGCTTCTCCCTTCAGAATGATCTCATAAGTAGGGCCACCCTCAACCTCACAAATGGCCTTTGCCTGACCCCAAATGTCTGCATGACCATAAAAGGTCATGGTCACTTGTTCTGTGTCACCAGGCATCAGTGTTCCATACAGAGGCAAAATGTCAAACACCTATAACAAAACATAAAACAATGTAAAAAAAGTTAATCCACTGTCTTAATGTTTCTACCTTCTGAAAGAATACATAATAGGTTATGTATGGTAGCTGATAAATATTGAGGGCAAGATGATCCTACATCAATTTCTAAGTAAATCAAATGGTGTAAATAGTTTTTAGATTAGTTTAGATGAGTATGAAGGCATACCTCTTCAATACCAATGGGAGACAACTCCTCTCTCTCCTGTTCCAGTAGACGACTCAGTGCACGGTTACTCTTCAGAGGGTCGTCTTCTACAGGAGCCTCCTTCATTGACCCGATACTGATCCTCAGGTCATCGGTCCGGTCCTTCTCCACTCCGTGTTCCGGCATGCCCTCCTGTAACAATAAGCTCCACATAAAACATAATCCTTATCACTGATTCCATAGTATCTCTCTATATGAGGGTGTTGTTTACCTATTTGTCAGAGAGTTAACTCCCTTACTTTACCTCTGTAAGTGAAGAGTACTGTTTACCTGTTTGTCAGAGTTAACTCCCCTTCTTTATCTCTGTGTCAGTGAGGAGTACTGTTTACCTGTTTGTCAGAGTTAACTCCCCTTCTTTATCTCTGTGTAAGTGAGGAGTACTGTTTACCTATTTGTCAGAGTTAACTCCCCTTCCTTACCTCTCTAAGTGAGGGGTACTGTTTACCTGTTCTAGTTGTCCCTTCTCCACCTGATCCTCCTGAGCGGGACTCTCGGCCCGGGGACTCGCTGTCTGCTCGTCAATCAGCTTATTGTCTTCCTCATCTTCTTCAGGCTTCTTAATGACCTCTTCACTTGGTTCTGTCAGCTCAAGATTGGATTCTTCCTCCTAAAATTTATAGCAAAATCAAAGTCTATTTTCATTCTCTAGGATTGCAATGTATTCTTATTCTTAAAGTATTATCATTTGTTTTCATTAATGCAGGTAAATATTTTTCATACACATGTATATTTAATATATCTAATCTATTCTTGTATAAATACTTAAATCCTGAAAATTTTTATTGGCCTCCTTTCAGAAAAATTCAAAACAGCAATCGAACAAACAAACAAAAAGGAACCAGCTTCATGTGACTTTGGTAAATATTATGACCACAACTTAGATTGTTGATATAATAAATGAGTATCATGCAATAAATAATAATGAAAATATTAAAAAATTGCTGCATGCAAAATTATTACAAGAACCTGAACGAATATGTAAGAAACCATGTCACTGATCCTGATTATGTAAATTTATTTCTAAAGTTAAACTTACCATAATCACAATTAATCTAACAATATTTTCCTACAAATAGCAGTACACGGCAACTGAACAACCAAGAAATGAAGTTTTAATTCTAGCTACCACATGAAGTATTTATATGCATCTTTTCTTTTTAGCACTCAATCAAAGCTGCAATTACTTCTAAGCTTCAAAGATTTGTATTGATTTATCACGTTCATCTTTTGTACTGTAGTAAATAGTAGAATGGCTTTTTCATGTAATATTTCTTGTCTAATTTCTTAATTTCTATCTGATTAAAAAAACTTCCTAGTAGTAGCGTGCTGTAAAATGCATGCCTAAAATGGCATTGATCATGTTTGAGTAATATTTTTTTAATAAAGATTTATTTAATGATTCATTTCTATTTTTTTCTTTAATCCTAAACAATGAAGAGTCATTGTGACTGATTTCTTTCACTTGTGCACCTTGTGTTTTCCCTGTAGGAACCCCTTCCCTCCTCCTTGTACACACCTTGTGTTTTCCCTGTAGAAACCCTTCCCTCCTCCTTGTACACACCTTGTGTTTTCCCTGTAGGAACCCCTTCCCTCCTCCTTGTACACACCTTGTGTTTTCCCTGTAGAAACCCTTCCCTCCTCCTTGTACACACCTTGTGTTTTCCCTGTAGGAACCCCTTCCCTCCTCCTTGTACACACCTTGTGTTTTCCCTGTAGAAACCCTTCCCTCCTCCTTGTACACACCTTGTGTTTTCCCTGTAGAAACCCTTCCCTCCTCCTTGTACACACCTTGTGTTTTCCATGTAGAAACCCTTCCCTCCTCCTTGTACACACCTTGTGTTTTCCATGTAGAAACCCTTCCCTCCTCCTTGTACACACCTTAGTAGGTTCCACTTCTGCCTTTTCCTCCTCTTCCATCTTCTCCTCTTCCTCTTCAATGACCACCTCCACCTTCTCTGTCCCCTCCTCCTCTTCCTCCAGCACGTCTTCTTCCTCCACCACCTCCTCCAGTTTGATGGTCGGTTTTCTGGGAGGTGGGCGATTGATAACAGTACAGGGTTCATCCCCAATCAGGAAGCACCATCTGTATTTGACCTCCATTGGGCTGTTGTTGGTGATGTTTATATATCTTGTGACCTCGGTGTCATTCAGGATACAGCCAAAGTCTACCACAGTCTTCTCAAACTCCAGATTGGGGAAATAGACCTCTCCACGCAGAGCTATGTAATCCTGGTCATAAATAAAGCAAATCATTAAAAACTGACAAATAAGATAATCACTGGCACTAGTAAAGGATAAATGTAAAACACAGTCAAGATATTGCATAATAAAACCCCAGTAATAGAGTTTATCCTTTTAATTTTCTATGTCAGGATTCACTTACAATGTGGGGATGCTCCTTGTATGCAATGTGTAGAACTTCATCAATGGTCCGAATGTGAAGGTCATCCTTGTAGGCTGGGTCAAACTCAATTCTCAAAGTGTACTCCTTCCCAACGGCCAAATGTATTTCCTGTTGTAACAGAAGTATAGAATTATCTCCAAATTTACAATTCAGTTTCAAAAAGAGGAAAAAAGTTAACTTTTGGATGAAGTACTGACCGTTTCAGACACCCTGGAGTCATCATCTAGTATGATCTGGAATGGCCTCTGTAACTTCAGACCAGTGGTCAGTGGCAGTGTAGACACATTCATCATCTTCAAATCTCTGACCATCTTACTCAAGGTGTCATGAGGTTTCTGAAATAAACATATGCATCTTTCTTAAGTCCTATTAAAGCAATCAGATTTTAGAAGCTTACCAAATCATCTTATCACACCTGAAGTTGACATGAGGAGCCTCAGATTGCTTAAATGTAATATTCACTCAACTGCAGTAGCTAAAGACTAAACTCAACTTATCACAACTGAAGTAGACAGACTTGGTGGAGAATTCCAGTAGTGGTATAAACTCACCTTATCACACCTGAAGTAGACAGACTTGGTGGAGAATTCCAGTAGTGGTATAAACTCACCTTATCACACCTAAAGTAGACAGATTTGGTGGAGAATTCCAGTAGTGGTATAAACTCACCTTATCACACCTGAAGTAGACAGATTTGGTGGAGAATTCCAGTAGTGGACTGATGAAGTCAGCAGACACGTCCACCCTCATAATCAGCTCCTTTCCTCCTTGTCTGCCAATGATGGCATGACACAGCATGCGCTCCCTCACAAACTGGGGGCTAAATAAAGCAAAACATTCTATATTAAAACCATATCAATGATATGACACAGCATGTGCTCCCTCACAAACTGAAGACTTACAAAACATTCTATATTAAAAGCACATCAGCTCCTTTAAACAGCTAAAATTTTAACATTATAATGAAGTCTAAGCCATAAATCTCATTAATACATATACTACTGAATGAAATTTGTGACAAATTAAAGAGACAGCAGACCTTTCTACAAAGCCCTCAATAAACATCTCAAAGCTGGCCCCAGGTGGAAGGTCAAATCTGTTTGGGTTGAGGCTGAATATTGGCTTTGGAGGCTGGGGTGGAGGAGGGACATTCTTAAAAAACAAAAACAAAAAAATAATAACATAGTTACAGATTTATAAATCAAAATGACAGGAGTCAACATTACACATGATAAAAATCTGGAATTATGGAAACCTTACCCTGTATTTCATGTCCAGTGGGTTGTAAGCAGCTAAATCTTTCCGTGCTTTACCCACGGGACCAAAACCATCCAAACTCCAGACCAGCTGCTGGTGTCGCCTCCCTTTGTTGGTCAGTTTGAATGACTTCTTCAGAGGACGATTACTGTTATGAAAATAAGAGAATTTCAGATAACAGATTTCTCTGTAATTCTAATAATATACGAACATCTGTTCAGAAGGTAATAACTTAGAACACTAGGATATTGATTTGAGACCCACCTGAAGTTGGGTCCTAGGTTAAGCTGAGGGGTGAGCGGTGGATCTGACACTATGGTGGTGCCCTGACCGTAGCCAGTCAAAGGAATGTAGCGGACCTGACTTTCCAGGAAACTTAGCTGTAGTTTATCCTGGAAGCGGACAGCATCGTCAAGGTGTGCAATGACTTTAATGTCCAAGGACTTCTCAGCTGGAATTTCACCCTCAACAGGGTCTACACTGAAGGCTGAGCGAGGTCTCACCTACATATCAGATCACTCATTTACATCCATAAATTCAACATTCACCTTCAAACACGGTGTGCATACAATTCAAAATCTGTCTCTTAAAGATTAAAATTAATAGCTAAGATTGATGACAGCTCTCCGTGCTTCATAACAAAAACACAAAGTATATTATACTCACCATGTTGGCAGTGAAGCGAGCTGGTATGAGGGATTCGTTAGAGAGGGTGATGACCATAGGAATGTTGGTCAGGACTGGCACTACCCCCCAGTCCAATTCATTAGGAGTGATATGTACAACTGGACCCTCACCAATACACGATATATGTACACCCTTTGCAAAAAAAGGTCAGTAATAAACATTTTCATTCTATATTTAGAAATCTTCTTTAAACATTCAATTTTTTTTTTTTATTAAAAAGGTCTATACAGTTCTTGTTATATGCAGAGAATTTTAAAATCTGACATGAAGTAAACTTAAATCAGTACATGAACAGCTTTATATTGATGTGAATTCAAAACCTAACACAGAAAACAGGAAATTAGTTTTAATTAACATTACAGAATAACCAAGTCAAGTGAATCCCTTACCAAAGGTGGGTCTGGACTGCCAAAGATGGAGAAGTAGGCTACTATGTCTTGTTCCTCAAGCATCTGGGCCTCAATCAGGAGGGGGACATCACACAGGGAGTGGGGTTCCACAATGCCCTGATAACATACAAACAGAGATATCTAAAAACGACCACTGTCAACAATAAAGAAATATACAGAGAATAGGTCATTTTTCTATGCTATCGAGTCTGTTGAATTCATCTATGTAACAAACCTTTGATCTGGGACTACTGTACAGTATTGGCGTATCCTCATTTATTTGCTGTGGCAGAAGTTCATATTTAGCCGGCAAATCTGAGTCGTTATGAAGCTTTACAGAGTGTTCGTATGGATGACGTAGAAAACATCGACCGTAATCCAAAATGGGACTCAGAACTGTGACAGGAGGCACTACACATCTGGAATATCATTGAAAAAAATTAACTCCAATACCTTCCTGGTAATTTTTACATTAAGAATCTATTTAAAAAACATGTTGAAAGAAAAGTTTTTTATTTATGGCTTATAAGGACAACATTTTTTTCGCTTATAAATTGTTTGGGCTTACTTGGCACTGATAGGAAGAGACAGCACATCTTCTCCAACAGTTTCCACATCCACCACCAAGTTCATCTCATACTTCTTGATTGTATTCGAGATTAACTTCACTGTAATCTTCTGTTCACTCTGAGGTTGGAGAGTCCCTGAGCTGGGAATGATCTCAAACTCCCTGGGTTGCCCTGCCCCTGGGGGAGGAGCTGGTGTGCTACTATCTGTTGAATTGTTGTCTAGGTCATCAGTGCAACAGACACTAGGGGTTGTTCCATCCCCAGGAACTCTCAGGTGGAATTTCATGGGGACCAAGGAAGTATTTTGAAGCTTACACGTCTGAGTGTTCAGAAAACCTGTCAGATATGGACAAATCATGCATTAAAGGGTCATATCCTCACTCAGTTCATAAAGATGTACTTGGTCACACAGAGCATACTTACCATAGGAGATTGTTCCAAACTTGATTTTTGGTACATCAAACTGGAATGTAGGTCCAATGACAGATCCACTGAATTTAAAAAAAAAAAATACAAACTGATGAACATGAACCAGAAGCATATAACATTAAATAAAGAAAAGGTGAGATGAATCAATACATACGTGAAAGACACTTTAAGCTGCTGAGGCTGTCCATCAACTTGGAAAGAGAATTCCTCCAAGAAATCTCCTAGATAGGGACTGGAAAATGAGATCTGAATAGCCTGATGTCCCCCTGGCATCACAATGCCCTCAGCAGGGTTAAAACTGAAGCAAGGTCCAAAAATAGTCTTTGTGGGCATCACACTGTAGATGGCATCAATATCGCCCTTGTTGATCAAAATGATCTCATAATAATGCTTGGATCCAATAAAAATATTTCCCATGTCTAGAGTTTCATAAGAGAACTGCACGTTTGGTCCTATTCCATCACCACGGATACGGAGAGGGAGTCTGCTTTCTCTACCTGTGATGTCACAAAAAGCCGTCTTCATACAGGTCTCAGCCTCCCGAGGTTTAAAGATGACATTGACCTCGAAGCTGGAGTTTGGCCACACGTCCCCCTCCACTGGTTCTATCTGGATGACGTCGTCATTAAACAACATCTTGTCATTCTCCACCAGCTGTTAAATAGAGGCATATCCAGGGTTAATAAAAACAAACTAAGGTTAACATCCACAGTTAATAAAACACAAAGTTTAACATCTTTCTTCTCAAGCTTTCACTATATGTGACTTATGCACTGTTAATTAGCTTGCAAGAATATGCAGATAAGATGAAGCTCAATAATTTGTTATCTTTGTTAAATTTGAAGAAGTAAAATGAAGATAAGGTTGATATCCATGTTTTGTTAGGATACTAAAATTTGGTGTCTGCACTGTTGATTTATTCAACTGAAATATGTTATCATCAAAATATGAGTTTGATGCAATTATCTTCATAGTAGTAGACCAGAATCACTGGTAAGCAGTGGAAACTTTACTTTTGGTTGGTAATTTTTTCTATGGTTGTGTTATTTGTCCCCTACCTTTCTCCTGTTCTGGAATGTCCTGTTGAGGATGGACAGTTTGTCCCTCAGGGTAGGGTCCTGGACACACTCCTCTAGGAATTTATTGGAGTCTTGTCTTTCCTCCAGGGAAAGTCTTGAAGTCATGCTGTAAGAAATATTTGATTATTTTCCACACAAACAGAGTGTGAAGATCGTGTTACATTAAATAAATGGTTTCTTTGATAGCAAAAGTTGAAAAATTAAAAAAAAAAAAACACATAAGAGTGCTGTAAACTCCACATACGACATCTTCTGCTGGTCTTCCTCTTCTTTTGTGGCAAACTGTGTCCATCTAAAGTGGGCTATAATGTCTGAACGATTGTGAATCGTCACTGTTCTTTGATTGGCCATGGAGATGTACGTGTTTTCTATCCTAATTGAGTTTTTGTCCAATCGTACATTAGCATCCTGTGCCCCTCCATACAGTGAAATCAGCACATCTTCACCTAATTAAGATAGGGAAGTTTTTAAATAATGTTTCTCTCAAAGTTCTCAAGACATACTTGACTTTACCTGTATCATCACAATATAACTGTATCATATAAGATGCCTATTACATCATACAACATACCTGTGTCATGTACAACATACTTGTATCATGTACAACATACCTGTATCATGTACAACATACCTGTATCATAGTGAAGGACAAGGTCTGAGTTGTAATCACCCACTTTCTGGGGTGTGAATTCTACTGTAACCTGCATACTGTCCTGTACCCCTAAAGTTCCTATCTCAGGAGTGACACTGAATGGCCTGTAAAATCAAAAGAGGAAAGTCAATACTTTTATAATAATACAGCAATAATGAATTAGAATACTGAAGTCAAACATTTTTCAGCATAGGATAAATTTCCGCTATGTATGCAGTCACAGTTTTTTTGCAGAAATTTGTCACAGTAACTTTGTATTTGTTAAGGAAATTTAACAACAATCCAAGAAATCTGCGTAATTTTATAACTTGTGGATTGAACAGAAATTGTGATTCTGTGGAATTATGACCCCGTGGGAAAAAAGTATGTTTACAATATGTGAGTAATTATTTGAGAATCATCATCATTTATTTGGTATCATGCCATCATACGTAAAACAAATACACATAACTATACATAATCATTCGAAAGACGATATTTGGGAATCCATAAATTTTAAATAGATTTATAAATAAATATTCAGGAAACCATATTTTTAGAAATATAATTCCACTGTGACTAGTTGATACCAGGATAACCCATTAAAGCTCAAGAGCTTATTTCCAATGGGGTCCTAGAAACTGTTTTTGGGGAGCATTCAGAGAAAAAATGGACGGTGTAGTTGTCTATATACCTTGTACTCTTCTTTAAAATGCAATCAACAATAAATATGAAATTAAATATATAAAACACCACAAAAGATTAATTATAATGAACACATAAGGAACTAACGGTTCTGCGGAAAGTGTGAACTTTGCCTCGCTGTTGCCCACATTTCTGACCAGAAGAGTTCTGGAGTGTGTGTTCTTCACAGGGCCTGCTGGGAAATGAATGTTGTCAGGAAAGTCCAAAATTGCCCTGGCTCCAATTGCACGTACTGGCACTATAAACTTCTCACGTTCAGTGATGCACACAAGTTCATGATTGTAATCCTGAAACACAAATTACATTTATGAAAAGCTGCTTTTACTTGACAAAGTAACTATGTTTTATTCTATTGAATTGGTACTAGTGTTATTACTTAAACATATAAATTTCAGTGTGTTTGATATTCAAATTTTAGCCAAAGTGCCTTGTATCTGACCTTTTTCTCCTCGGGACGGAACTGTAATTTGAATGTTGTAGGAAGTCCAGGTCCCACTTTATGACCCACATCATGTGGACTGATAATTTCAAAGTATGGCGAGTCAGCCTGGGTCACTTTTACAAGTCTCGGCACCTAAAATATTCAAACAGAGCATAGATAGATTGATAAAACAACTTACTACAAATAAAATAATAGTATAGAACCAAAGTTTTTAAAAGCTGAATTGTTGCAATGGTTAATTATTCAATCTGGATATTCCATGGTATTAACAGTAACACATGCAGCACACCACTGATTTTGCTTCTCTCTTTCTAATGGTGTTAGTTGAATAGTCTACAGAAACTGACTGGGAGTTCAATTTAATCTTACCTTGTCATTATTTCTCAAGATCAATGGTACTTCATAAACCTCATATGGCTCAAAGTTTTGAAAGTAAATTTCAGATGGGAATGGTTGAAACATTGGTTCATCAATATTTACTTGTGAAAACTGAAAAATAAACAATTAAAACTAAATTGTGCTGATGGAACCATTTTTCACCCAGTAAGGTTGAAATGAAATAATAATAAAAACAAAACAAAAAAAGAAAGAAAGAAATCACTTAAAACAGCACATTTTAAATTTATAAATGTATTTTCTACAAAGAGCTTTTTCAATACTTTACTTAAAAGGTACAACTAGCATAAATCAAAAAATTCAAACTGGAAAAAAAAATTACTGGATGATGATAATTACAATTAATTTTTAGACGTAAACACCGCATATTCTTGGTTGAATAGTTCTGTGAAAAGTTTGCCAAACTTTTTAAAACCATAATAGAATGCAATGCTGATTTTGTGAATTCTCAGTAACAAGAACAATTCTTCAAGTCTTTTTTTTTCAACATAAACTTTCAAAAGAAAACAAACACATAAATAGTATCAAAAAAAGGAATACAGTTTACCCAGTTCAAAAAACTTAAACTTCCAATATTTGGCTGCAACAAAATGTTGATTCTCTGCAGATATATTTACATATACATCAAATCAGTTTACTTTTCAACTGAAAATAATCTGCTCATCATTTTCAATAAAATATTCATTGATATAAAAATGGTCAAAATGATTTGCATGAATAATAATGCATACTTATTTCATGAAAAATATATTTGCAAAGCTTACAAGTCTGATCTGCTTCAGTAAAGCTACTAGCTGATATGAACTGAAAAGCAGCAAGCACTGACAAATACGTAAATTATTTATTCTTCAAAAATTAAAACTTTACAAAAAGTGTCCTTCAGTAAATGTTTGGTGAAGTATTTCAAACCATTTAATTATACATTTGTTGTGTTAAAAGACAAAGTACCTTCTGGAGGCTGGTGTCAGCCATGTCCAGCAGTTCTATTTTCTTGGGAATTCTCATAATATGAGTGTTGGCCAATTTTTGCTCTGTGTTCATTTGCATATCAAACATAAATTTGCTAGGTGTCATCTGAAATTAAGATAAACACATTTAAATTCTATTAAGCTTGAATAAGTAATGATAAAATATGCATATTGTTATATATTGGAGAAAAAAGAGTGATTATAGTTTTGTTTTTACAGAATGCTTAATGTTCCAAATCTCAATTAAATAATGTAATGTTTATGTTTTAAAATTTTGCTCAATCAGTAAAAGCTTAAAAAATCTCCATTGTCATTAGCCATTATCATTATGCAGAAATTTCAATATCAGACAGCATTTACTCTTCATGCAATATTCTGTACTTAGTTGAATATATTTTAAACTAAAACGAAAAATTGTGGTGTTTTCCCTTTATTTCAAAGTAAATGGTTGGAGATCAATTGTAACAGACTAGGGTGTGAGGTTTATGAACAACCTACAACAATATTTTTTTTTCATTTTTGATAATGATTTCTGAGCGGTATTTTTATCAACTGTAGTGGTCAATTTGGCCAGTAGCCGGTTTGTAGGGAAAACACTGCATTTCATATAGAGTAGTATTATTTAATATCTTCTTTACCTTGTGTCCTTCTTCATCATCTTTCAGAAGTTTGGGGTTTCTGGGAGCAATAACTTTGCTTTTGTAATTACTTGCATCTGGACCAAGGGCCTCTAGAGTCCCAGTGGTACCCACCACCTCCCCAAATGGCCCTAGAGGCATCTTGTGATTCTTTTTCTATGTAACAAGATTTAAATTAAAAAAAACATGCTGCTTCTAGAAAATGTTAATACAAAGAATTCAGAACTGCACCTGTTCACATTTAACGATCACATTCTACACATGTGAAAAACTGCAGTTCTGCAAGTTTATTAATAATCAGCTATCCTTTGCAATGTTGATATATTAAGAATAAAGTTAAATGACAGAAAATGTATATGTATACATTTTGTTACAATTTACCTTTTCTTTATAATGTTATTTCCGATTTCTTTGCAACAGTTTTTATCAACTGTTGTTTGCAGCCGCCATCTTGCTTTATAGTTGCTATAGAGCTTAATCGGAAGTCCTCCAATTTCTTCCAATTAAAGTTCCGAGTAAACGATAAGGGTAAAAGTAGTACGACCCTAGCTCATTTGTCATAGGCTATATAACCGGAGTAAACAAATGATAAAACGGCTATAAGTAAATGAAGTAAACCGGCGAGAATAAAAACTAATTATTCTCAGTAATGATTAATTATGGTGGATCTTTTATTTGTTGGCATTGTGTCTTAAGTACATGTAGCGGAAAAAAGTTGGAATTCAATATAAAAAAAAATCATGGAACTCACGAAGAACTTTATTTATACAAAATAACAATAGATTAACTTTTAAATGTATGAATGGACATTTGTTTAAGATACACAAACAACTTTTTAAAAATTCCAATTTGCAAAAAAAGTATCTGTATTTTAACACTGGTTATATTTTCCCGCCATTGATCTTGTAAGTGGAATTGAATCTGATCAAGAAACTAAAAAGACAGCGGTGAATTTCATTGCGTCCTTGAGTAAAGAGTGGTTTGTCAGCGCATTTAAAAATTATAATTATTTAAGCTAATTATTTAAACGCCATGAACATTATTTCATGACGTGTGTCCTACATATAACACTGACGCATAAGAAATAAACTTAGAAAAACATGGAACATCGTATGAGCTAACAGTTCTTTTACAAAGGTATTTGGTACATTCTTATCAAATGAAATTTCGTTTTGCACACAAAAGACAGTTTATTATAATTAAAAAGAAAATTTCATTATTATACTGGCGTTATAAGAGATATAAATCACGTTTGCCTTCATGCTCCACGAACGCTAAGTATAGTATGCTTTCTTTATTCATGATTAATTTAATTCTTTATTCATATCAAAGATTCATAATTCACAAAACTAAAATTTCACCAAATTGTTTTTGATAATTTTAAACGCTGTGGATACACTGATATATTAAAAAAGAGAACAAAGAGACCAGTTATTAGCAGGTTGAGACTTAGTGCACATTATCTTGCCATAGAAAAAGGGAGACATTTGTCTATACCCACAGATGAAAGATTTTGTAATATTTGCAACACAGGAGAGATTGAAGATGAATTTCATCTTCTATTCAGCTGCCAAAAATGCAATAATCATAGGTTAACTTTTTATAGGAACCTGATGAATTTTTTTTTCGAGGAAAAATATCAAATATGTCTTGTACTAAAAAACTTCAGCTTTGCTTTAATAGCCAATGTCCAGAAATACTGAAAATAACACACTCATTCATTAGAAAATTGTCATGTATCTAGAAATAAAATTTTTGTATTACTAGTACATTATTCCTGTACAAATGATTGTATGATTTATGCATATCCTCACATTCTAGAATATTGTAAAAATGTATGAACAATTTATTATTCTTATATGTTGTGCCTTTGCCAATTATTGTAATTTAGTTTTTGCGCCTATAAATATTGTATTGTGTTTATTTTACCATTATTTTATTTAATGTTATTTTTATAAAACTTGAAATTTATGTTCATTAAATATTGCCTTTTACATTGGCTAGAAGAGAAAGTTATGTAAGCAAAAAGAAAGTAAATTGTTAAACCTGTCTTCAACTTTTTGGGACAACCCTCGTAGATTCAAGTTTCTTCAAATTATGATCCCCGGGGTCGGGGGAGATGCCACAATATGTGTTCTAAGTTTGACATTGGTAAAGATAGGGGAAATGTGCCATTCAATAACAGCAGGGCCATTTAGTTTATTTCTTTGCGTGTTATATGCAGGACACACGTCATAAAATAATGTTCATTATCTTCATGGCAGTTACCACACCTTCTTAGGTCACAAGACTCATCAATTGTTAGATGACGATTTTCTATTTATTGACAAAAGCTGGTTAAATTGAATGATTAATTGAGAGAGAAAGAGAGCGTTCCCTCAACATTTCTTTAATGCAATGAAAATGATCAAATATTGTAACGTTTGACATCCCATGTATATTGTAGATGTTTGGCAACCGCATACTCGTACTTTGATTTTATTCTTGTGGGGAATTATTTACCATCGATGGTCTGGCGAAAGGGGGGGGGGGGGGCTGGTTTCCGGACTCATCGTAGAGGAGCAGCATTCTTGGCGCAACCTGGTAGAAAAGTCATGGTTCAGCTCATTATAATCTCCTACTGAACAATGCAGGAATTCAATATATTGGAAAACCTTTATTTCTGAACTTGTTTTAGGTTTATTTTCCTATATTAAAAATAGAAGTCAACCTCAAGCATTGGTGTCTCTACCCACCACTGTGTTAAACATTCAGAAAGAGAAAAATGACGGTATATAGTGAAGCAATGATAAATATTTGTTGTAACAAATTTGTATTAAGTTCATGTAGATTACAAATAAAAGAAATCAATAAAGCACACACTGCAGACTCTATTGCAACAAAAAACTTAGATAGAACAAACAGTCTTTTAGTACTCGTTAAGATCTGCAAAGACATTGGCACCCAGTGACAGCGGTAACGATATCTAAAATCTGAGATTCGATCACTTGCACAACTTGAAACTTGATAACTTGACCCCCCACCCCACCCCTCTCCGTTTATTTGCTTCACCTGCATCAGCTGGGATACATTCTAGCCTTTTTTAAACGAATATATATATTTTATCTTCATTTTCAAAATTACACGGGATAAAAGCTCCCAAGTGATTTCGGGGAATGGTTCACTGACATGAATACAAACCACATGATAGCAAAACTGGGTGTGTCAAGCAAATTGACTATATCATTGGATGCTGTTCTTATGGAGCACATGGTCAATTTCGGCATCTCTCTCTCTCTTCATGAAATCCGATTTTGATTCGGCAGAGCAATATGATAAAATACACATGTTAGTGGTTATGCAGTAAATAAAAGGAGATATACACAACATAAAATAACACAAATATTAAAACATTTGAGACTGAACTTGATTGTAATACTGTGATTTAGTTATTTGTAAAATACATGTATTGTAGGATTATATGTTGAACATAAAGGTAGTAAATAGTTAAGAAAATTCGTGTTTTGGGAATTTTGAAAACTTGTCTTTCTTGAAAAGTTACCATGATTAAATTGCAGAATAGTTCACATTCAAATTAGAGATAATTGATGTCAATGTACTTAACCAGGAACATTGGACAAAATTTACCTTTCTCTTTTTTTTTTTAAGCAAAATTCTGTTTCTCCATTCGTGTTGAAACCAAATGAGTCATACTACGATATAATGCTAGTAGCATTATTTTTAATTAATACAGTAAATCACATGTTCTTAACAATTACTATAATGAGTCTTATTTGCTATCCGGAATATATGATTTGCTTCTCTTACGACCAAGACCCCTTAATTCCGTTACATTTCGTACACTTAATAATATATGTAATTTCCATAATTTCTGTTGGTATTTGTGTATCTTCCCCTTTCAATATTTAAGTTTTAGGGTCATCAAAGTAATTAAGTCAAATATTTTAAATGAATATTGGTATTAAATCATCATTGTGGACTTTTTTTTAATTTATGACCAAAAGCAAGAAGGACAGCTTTTTTTTTTGCAATCAACACACGCCTTAGATTAACACCTGATGGTGCTTTCTGTAACACGCGCATCTGTCTTTTTTTATTCTGATACGATGAAGTAATTCGATTGTTTTTTCAAGTATGTGTGACATATGCACAGTCGATGAATGTTAATTTCCTTTTAGTGTGTCAAGACTACCAAAATTTATTTTATTCAAAAGGACATATCAAAATAATATGTTCATATGAACATAAATGATCTTTATAAGTAAATTTTATGGATAATTTCCTCACACTTTTCATCTTCAAGTCACCATAAATCGAAGTTCTTGTAGGAACCGCTTATAAACAATATACTAAACCACGGCTAGGATTAATAATTATTAAGAACACGTTCGTGTGTGACTTTTTTTTTCTAATATAATAATTTACGCAGTTAACACATATACATTTTATTTTTTTTTAATTAGACGATGCTATAAATCATACAAATATGCCTTGATTCCAAGCACAGGTACTTGTGGACAGGAACCCCACCCCCACCCCCCTCGGGCTTGTAATTTTTTTTTTTTTTTTTTTTTTTTTTTTTTTTTTTTTTTTACAATTTATACTTATTACACTTCCTTATCATGTATACCATACGAAAAATTGGGTTAAAACTCAAAATAACCGTTCCATACAAAAAAATACCTCACTATAGGGGCCTACATAATCTCTTTCATTATGCATAGTGAGGCATTTTTGTATGGAACAGTTATTTTGAGTTTTGACCCAATTTTTCGTATGGTATACATGATAAGGAAGTGTAATAAGTATAAATTGTAAAAAAAAAATTCCGACAAGCCCGGCGTCATATATTGGGGGGGGGGGGGGTCCTGTCCACAAGTACCTGTGATTCCAAGTGCACATAGTCTTTCTTTATTCAGATTTGTATGGTTATATTATATATATGCCATATATGATCTTGATTCAAAGAAATATTTGTTCCTGTTAATGAATGAAAATTGCCTTCCCTCTATAAGGAATTGTTTATTGATAGCTTAATTTTCAAAAACATTGATTTCTAGCAATGAATCTAATGTCAGTTTCGTATTTGGAAATCTGGACTTGAATACATAAAATTTTATATGTAATGCATGTACATTTCATCTCTGATGTGGATGTTCAATTCGGGCAAACTATAGAGCCACAGTATGTCTAGCTACACCACAGTGAGTAAGTCTACATCATTGAATTATACAGATGTTAGTGGGGTGGATAGGAACACCTACTGTCCATTTCCACCTTTCTCCCCCTGTTCTCCCTTAAAGGCCTAGGGGCCTATATCTCTCATTTTCTCTCTTTCCCTGACACCCTCTTCTTCCTTTCCTCAACGTTTTCCTCCCACCCCTTTTTACACGGGCAACAGATTGAGGAGGGGGTTCCAGGATCAATGTCACATTCTTCCTCTGAAATCGATGCTCAAATAAATTTTAAAAATGTATTAAAATTTGAATTACCAACTTTAAAGTCGGAATTATGCTTTCAATTCGGAGAAGCCAACTTAAAGTTGGAAACCAACTTTAAAGTCCACATTTTATGCATGTTTGTCTAAGTTATTATTTCAACAGTCGAAAAGTAAATGAATTTCATCTCCAATTTTGCAAGAAGAACAATTAATTGTACAAATTCTTAACTATCTGGGAATCCCTGAGAATAAGTAAACAAGAGGCCCATGGGCCACATCGCTCACATGAACACAGCAGAAATCAGTTCAGTATTGAAATGTTTAAAGGCATAAGTGGTTCCATCCTACCCAGAAAGGGCAAGTGAGGGTGTCATGACCTGAACATGAATCTACACTAACTGAAGATGTTTTCATATTTATGTAACTAAACATGGCTTTAAAGATTTTTATATAGATTTCTCATATATTCCTAAGTAAAAGTTTTATCTTCTTTTGTGGCCCTGTCCTACCCCTCTGGTTCAGGATTTAATATGACCAATCATGGCTATGCGTTTACTGAGGAGAAGATTTTTCCTGTATATTCCTATGTAAAACTTTGATCGCACATTGTGGCCCCATCCTAGTCCAAGGGGTCATAATTTGAACGAAAATGAATCTACACTACCTGGGGATGATTCCATATGAATATGACCAATCATGGCGTTGCTGTTCTTGAGAAGTTTGAAAAAAATCCTATGTATTCCCATGTAAAAAGTTTCATCGGCCATTGTGACCCAACCTATCCTGGGGGTCACGATTTAATATACCTCCGAGGGCTTGAGATAAATTACATTTGTAAATCTAAGGTCATTATTTGCACAATTGCATCGAAGTCTGGTTTGAAGAACATTCAGTCGCCTGTTACCATATTCAGAATATGATGGTATATAGCAGATTTTTAAATACTAATTACAGTAGAAATTAATGTTGACTTATAAGTCTGTAATCTACATTTTGGAATATCATAATTAAAATCAGAATTTCTTGTCGAATACTAGTATCTAGATGTACATAAACAACGCATATATGTGGAAGCATATCAGTTAGATAACTCTTAAGTTATAATGCATCTTAAACATTTAAACAGCTTTTATCTAGCTGCTTGCCTTCTATAACTAAGTTGTTTCCATTACTTTTCAAAGTAGAGTGAATCTTTAGAAGCTATTATCGTTAATCCTGTTACAAAGTTGCAGTGGACAGCAGCCCCATGCATACCACAGTTCTAAGCATATTCAAGTTGTGGTCTTATAAATGACGTACAGTTGACAGCATTCCCATACCACAGAAGCATATTCATGTTGTGGTCCTTAAAATGACGCACAGTTGACAGCATCCCCATACCACAGAAGCATATTCAAGTTGTGGTCTTATAAATGACATATAGTTGACAGCATCCCTATACCACAGAAGCATATTCAAGTTGTGGTCTTCTAAATGACGTATACATGAGGGAGAGACTTTTTCGATTCACTTTAAAATTCATTTTTTTTTAAATAGAGCAAATTCTTATAGGCATTAGTCAGTAAATTTTAGAATATCACAATCCTTGCCTTTTCAAATTTACAACAGAATAAAGAATTGAGTCCACTCTTTTCGTTGAATTAGTAGAATTTACAACAGAATAAAGAATTGAGTCCACTCTTTTCGTTGAATTAATAGAATTTACAACAGAATAAAGAATTGAGTCCACTCTTTTCGTTGAATTAGTAGAATTGATCTGAATTTTGTAGTGATATCTGATCAACCTTACCTGGTGTTATCTATACATACAAAACAAGAACATATATCTCAAACTAGAACTAGCAACAGATCATTACGACCTTGACCTGACCTTGTTACTAAAATTAGACTGTCAAATTTAAATTACCTGCTATCATAACTAAAAGTGATATTATCTTCTTGAAACTGAAAAGTTCACGAATTTTAAAATGCGATATCCTAATTAAATTATATTCTACATAATTACCAAAGTTTTCCCTTTCATAAATTTCTCAAAATGCACCATTCTTTCGTATAAATATTTTTCCCCATACTTATTTTTTGGAATATTAAAACAATATTTTTCTTTTATTATTATTATTCTTATCATTTATTTACATTTCTTTTTACAATTATACACAAAGATAGACATTATTTTAAAATGATGACATGACAATTCATTGCATATTTTCTTAAAATCTCAGGCCAGTAGCCGCGAACTTTTTCAAAAAAAAAAAAAAAAAAAAAAAAAAAAAAAAAAGAGGCGGCAACCTCCAAAATAATTCAAAAGGAAAAAAAACGGAACTGCCATGCCCTCTTACTTTTCGGTATGTATATTTTTGCATTTTTTTCTTCAAATGCTGGAATTTGATTTGCCAGTGTTTGACCGTGTTTACAACAACAAAACAAGAAGTGAACAAGTCTGCGTTGGGGTGGGGGGAGGGGGGAGGAAGGGGGCAAGCAGCTTCCGCAGTAAACTTTTCTCAGACAAAGGGACCCCCCCCCCACCCCACCCCCCACCCCCCGTACTACTTGCCTGCATTCCTTATAAAAATTTTTTTCGTTTTATAAACAATTTTTTTTAAAACAAATTAGGGAATTCGTTATATATTTGGAATTCGTTATAACGAATTCAACAAAAATGAACTTGTAACGAATTCAGAAAAAAATGACATAACGAATTAAACGTTAAATTCGTTTTAACAATTCGTTATATCGCGTATGTATTTTTATAGGCCCTATAAAATTGGCTTCCGTAGTTTAACGATAAAGCCCAAAATAATCTGAAATAAGTTCTGTTGTGTTTATAATTAGGAATCCGAATATTGTTTACAAATTCTTGAAATTGTGCATTTTGGTATTTAAAATATTTATTGCTTGCGCAATGCCATGGAACTCGATATATGATTGAAGTATCTGGCATTTGGATCCGCCCATTTACTTACTTGATTTTAATACAGTATTAATATTTACTTTTTTGTTTACAACTGTCAATACGAAATTGAACAGACAAGTTTAGACTGGACTGCCCAGTATTATGACCCTACGACTGTGAACGTTACAGTTGTTCTCGGATCACACTTCTAGGTCACGCGTAAACTGACCTACTTTCGTATACATGTAGGTTCTCACCTGCGCAAGCCGTTCTACAGTTAGCCAGGAAACACGAGTTATTCACAATAATACATCATTTTCTCATATTCTAGGCATGGGTTATAGTTGTTATTGATTCCGGAGCTCCGGAGTTTGGATTTAGAAGAAGCAGGTATGTGTTTTGTTGTTGTGCATATGTGAAACATAATGACGAAAAAAGGCCTTGGTTGTTAAGTGGGGCCATCATATCTAGGTCCAAATGACGAAAATTTTTCAGTTAGTCGGGCAGATAACTGCAACACAAAATTTCTGTAAATAATGAGGTTCAAATAATGTGTGAAAATACCATTCCGTTTTCTCGATTATCATGTCACAGCTCTTTTTTCATAATTTTTTATTCACTTAAAAAAAAAAGAAAGATATTTTTAGTCTGTCTTTTAATTATCTCCTTACATTCTAAAACCATGGATTTAGTCTAGATCTGTACTTTAGCTTGAATTAAAACTCCACATGTAAAGTATACATTTGTCATCATGACAATGAATTAAATATATACACATTTTCATACAGTTCCATCACTATACCTGTGATTGGGTCTAATTAATTTGTCGGGAATTATCTTTTTCCAGTGCTACAGAAATCAAATTTATATATGCAGGGTTGTCTGTAAGAATTCAAATAGCAGGGGAAATTAAAAAAGTAGAAGGGGGTTGGGGACTTTCTCTCCTAATAGGGGGTTGAGGGGGAATACCAGAATAACCAGGGGAATACATCATTATAGGCGGGGAAATTCTTCAGCCCCCGGGTCTTTGGGACAACCCTAATATGCTTTTGGAAATAGATAGATCTAACAATTTTATGTTCATATATAATTATTATTGTGTTGTGAAGAACATCATGAACATGTATATAATCAAGATATTTTATTGGGACATTGTAGTGTGACACGTACCCAGCAAATGAGCTTGTTATGAAACTTCCGTTCAGAATCACAAAAAAAGAGAAAAATATATGTGACGGAATGTTCCTGGACATTCTAATCCTTTGGATCAATAAATAAATGCTAGCTAGCAGCTGATTTAATGATATTCTCGTAATTTCAATACTTCTCTCTATTTTATGAAAATTGATCCTCTATAATAGCTTGTACCTGTTAATAAATCAACAGAAATAGATCTTACTAGTCACTTTGTTTCCAGTGCCTATACTTCACCATCTGGGAATCAGCTACGCCACTTTTTATACGTCATATCTATATGTATATTGAATCAGGATTTATTATCATCTTCCAGCTATGTACTATTCATTTTGGAAAGAAGACATCATTATACAATTATAGTATGTTGATGAGGTCTATCTATGATTTTATCGCATTAATCAGGGAACGCTATTATATGATTGATTTTTATGATTCCTAGTTCTTTAAGATTGTCTGAAATTCACTATTTTGGAAATCTTAATATTGTTAATATATGATTGAATAAATTGATTGAAATCAACATTCTAAAAATCATTAATTCATATTCAAGGTGAATATAACATTTCATTTTCTATACCTTGGACCAAAAATACACTAGAAACTCTCAAATTAACAATTAAATTGCATTGGTGAATATTGTTCTCTTCAGTTAGATAAATTATGGTATATACTGACCTATTTTAAAAAGCTCTAATTGTAACTATATGTACTGATGTACATAAAATTGACCGAGGACCAAGTGTGAGGCTGATCTTATGTTCTTGGTTGAACAATGTGATAAAATCATGGATTGACTGATATCATCATGTTAGTTTATTTATCCTTTCAAAAGAAGTTTCCCTACCCACAGACACCTATGGGAATAGGAAGGGGTGTTAGATAGTAAAGATAACTGTCTAAATTGGTGTCTTCACATCCTCTCTCCCCCAACAAATAGATCCTGGACCCACCCTTTGGGCATATTTTCAAAATAAGTGTTCCTTGATTTTTTTAATGTGGTCTATTCAGGTCATCCACATGGATTTTATTATGAACTTTCTTACACAAAGTTTATTTGTTTCCATACTCAATCTTTCTTTTTCTAAGAGGAATTTAAACCTAAACATTTTTGTAAGTTTAATTGAAAAGGCATGTTCTGGTTTGAAAAGGCATGTTCTGGTCTTTGACTGACGTGGTAGTGAATCTTTAAATTTTGAGAATCCCTTATTGATTAAGCTTAGCCCCAATAATTATTTTTATCAGATTTTTTGGTTTCTTTGTGTACAGCATGCACTGTTCAAAGGAGGATTTGCAAGGAATACCTTGCTAGATAACAAAGTAGAAATTCATTAAAATGTAAGACAACTAGTGTAACATCCAAGTGTGTTTCTAAATGGCCTAAACTTCCATATTATTTTAGAAATAAAATTAAATATAATAAGTGGATTTCTGAGATCTAACACACCAAAAGCAAATTAAATTCCTTAAACATTACTGGTATTTTTAAATATATAACTTTTTTGATCATGTTGATGATGGATATCTATTTTTCAAAAATAAAATAGACCAGACCCTATAGAAGGAGGAAAAATATGACCAGCTATCTATACTACTTTGTAATAATTAGGGACTCATTTTTTTGGCTTTAATAAATACTAGTAAATCCATGGAGAACTGCATGTACTTTGCTTTGAATATAATAAACATTGTACCCTTATTTGAAGTTATCAAATCATTTTTTTAATGGAATTTTTTTTCTCTTAGGGTTAGTTAATTAATTATAAACAAAAATGACTCTAAGACTTATAAATCTGGAATTTGAACCTGAAATACTCTATTTTGCAAACTCATTGCTGGAATCAGATAAATTGGACTAAAATGTAGGTCAGACTTTGTAAAAGGCGGTCCATAACAAGGTCAAACCCATACATTATATTACAAATTCAAACGTTAATAATTGTAATAAGGAACGATAATAAATAAATTAAAATATCCATTATTTGATAAGTTATCATGATTGTAATATCGTAGTGGTGTTCCAATCATCGATTATAATCGAAAATCAGTCGATTGCTGGCATAATTGAACCGCTCGATTACAAATTTTTTATTCTGATTAATCGGGTTATTTATTTCATTTTAAAAGCGTAATAGTTTTTAAGCCAAATATTCCAGCCGCAACTTTTCTATTAACTTATTTGTGTATTGTAATGGCGCAGACGAAGAGACATTGTATTCATACCCGGGTTACAACGCTCATTCCGGGGTATGGACGTACTTTGGATTCTACAAAATGAGCGTAGAACCAGCTTGACTAGATAGAACATTCTGTCATTAAAATGATATTGTCCTAAGGACTAGGGGTTGTTCCGAGACACAGTTATTCCAACTACAGCTGGACCACCGCAGAAAGTAGTTATTCAACCATTCTTACCATTTAATAAACTAAAATTGACAGACTTTGTAAATGTCCGATTATAATTGATAATTAGTTAGTTACAGTAGCCTGATCATCGATTATGAAATTCTTACCGATTCCCATCACTAATGATATTGAACATGTTGAAAACACAAAGCACAAACTAAAGATAAATATGATACACTTAATGGGGGAAGGGGGGAGGATTTAGTTAACAAAGAGCTAGGTTCACTTTATGCATAAAATGGCCCTGTAGATATACCAATTTATTGGCTAACACCTTATTTTCCATTTTATACATCAAGATAAAGTAGAGACTTAGTGCTTTCATTTCCTATTAAAATTTTTCTCCTTGAAGTCCAGGTCTTGGAAAACAAGCTTTATGGAATTGCAATGTTCTTGAATTTTAAGGAAAACTGGCATATTTAAGTACTTTCAGAGAAGAAAAATAATATGAGCGCACCCTCTGATCTAAAAAATAAAACATGTTTTGTAATCCTCAGAAACGGTTCTATCAGTAAATAATTGCATATTTTAGATCAGAGATTGTGCTCTATATTAAATATCGAAAAAATAGCTTTAAAAATTGGCTGTTTATGTAGAATTGTCCAGGATATGAGGAAAATGACGCATTTCATGACGTCATAATGCATTGACTAGCCAGAAAATTACGTCATTTTTGGTAGATTCGCAATCGCCAAATGTCTAAATGAAATTTAATACATTGTCAATTAAAACTAAGCAGTTTCAGTTTTTCAGAAATTCACAGGGCCAAAAAAGGCCCTAAGTGAACCTTGTTCTTTACTGAATAATGAGCACAATTATTTAATCCATGACTGTTTTTGATCCACCAATGCATTTAGGTTTTTCTCTCCCCCCCCCCCCCCCCCCCCCCCCCCAAGAAGTCATTTTATTAATGGATGTCAGTGAACCAGTGTGAAACATGCTGCAGAAAAGTAGCCACACAACAATATGCATTGCTGTGAGATTGCTGTTGTCTTTTACCATGTATATCAGTGAAATATTTTTCATTGGCTAATAGTAAATAATGCATCCTTATACACTGTAAGATGCAAATCTGTTATTCAGTAAATGTCAATGGTGGGTCAAGGAATTTTTCCATTTCTCTTGGGGAAGGGAGGGGGATGCAGTATTACCCACTCAAAAGAATCTGTCTGAATAATGGCCTAGCTAACAATAAGTATGAAAAATGTCAGTCAGCATTTGACTTAGGTTGTATTTGCTGACAAGGTCATTGTATCAACCATAAGACTTTTGAAGTGATGACTTCAAACGAGACTGTTGATATCCTTGTTTCATCAACTTGTTTGTCGATAGCTTGTATCCTTTTAGAAATTGTTTATATGTAGATCATGCTCTTGCATATCAAATCAATTGTGTGACCAAAAAAACATTATATTGCTACATAAGTAAGAGAAGTTGACGATAGATAAATTGAAGTCATAGATCTATTTAGTAAATGTCAAGTTGAAGGCCAAAGCAAGTGTTTTCTTCTTCTCATGTAGAAGTGTTTCAATATAGAAAGAGGGTGTACAATCCCCTGCTCTGAGACAATGTATTTTTGAATATATTTTCCAAGTTCACGGAAAAGTTTTTTCTAAATTTTTTTAAAATATTATGTTTTCAGTAATGTCATCTTCAACACATTTGATTCATTTTTTTTATTGAATGACTTATTAACTGATAATTTGTTTTAAAGTTGATAGTTAAGCTTATTAATTAGAAAATGGGGTTTATTAGAGTCATAAAAATGATTTTTGAATATGAATGGGTCAAGTCTCTATTCTTCATTAACATTTAAATGACAGTGAGAAAAGTAAATGTAAAATCTATTTCAAGTTTCAAAAAAATAGAGGCTGAACCCATTCTAAAAGTGAAAATCAAACATTTCTGAAAAAATTGTACGCTTCAACTAACTTGTTGATTTAAATCACACTGACACACAGACTTTGTAGCGTAGTGGTTAATGCGTTCAGTCTTATACATAGCCGTGAGCTTTGGAGAGTTCAAATCATGCGTGAAGCTTTTTTTTTTCTTTTTCACATACCTTAAAAATATGAGTGAAAAATAAATTATTTATCAATAATTTATTCAATAAAATAAAGGAAGCAAATGTGTAAAAAATATAGATATTGACAATACAATTTTTGAAAAATATAACTTTTCATGAACTTTTAGAATCGAGAAATGTCTTTCCTCAGAGCGGGGGTTTGTCCTCGCTTGTATGCCTCCATTCTTTAACTGAATTTTTTGTCTATCATTGGTTTGTGGGGGTGGATGGGTGAGTGGGTTGATGCTCATGTTGGGGCTAAGTTTAAATTTTAAATCTTGAAAAATCTTTTTCCACACTCTAGAACATCTAGCTGACAAACTGCTAGCCAGATTACAGAAAACAGTAATTGTAGCCTGTTGAGCTGGCAACTGTTGTATGACACCTATTGTCTCTGATTTAATGTGCAGCATTAAGCTGCTGTGTACTGGTGTACAACAGAGTTGCTGATTATAAACTTATCTGGGATTCTAATTCTGTTTAACTGAATTTATAATAGCTCATTACACGTTACAGAAAATCCTTATTTTTGTTTCAAAAATCCTTTAAGGTAGTTTGAATTTAATGAAGTTCACTGGAATAATTGAATTTCATTTACTGTAACAGTTCTATGTAAAGAATTTTAAAAATTAAGACATTTTCACAGGATTGTGTATTTTTTTTTTGGATTACTGTTATTTAGATGATATATTTTGGAAACTGAATCAGATTGTTGGAGGGGGAGATTAATTTTATCTCAAAACTCATAACATGACAAAAGTCTCTATTATTACCACTACATTATGAATTGACTACTATCAAATGCTAGTATCAACCTCAGTAAAATGTATGCAATGTTGGATTTGTTGGGCCATTAGGAGATATGTACTTTCAGAATCCTTAATGAACATTTTTATGAGACTTTAACCTTGTGTAAAAATTGCAATTGTTGAGATTAGCTTTGTAATCTTTGATTACATATACGTTTAGCTCTAGTCAGAGAGCAGAAGGGCTTGTGGGATTGTAAAGTGTCTTTTGTCTGACTGTCCATCTAGATGGCCTGCCTGTCTGTAAACAATTTAAGAAAATGATTCTCCACCTACAGTTTTCGTTTATTTCAATAAAATTTTACATGCATCTAAATTCCACCAAAATAAATAATTCTGTGTTTTAGTTCCTAGCGCATCTGATCTGAGGGTCCGCCCATCTGTTTGTTTGTTTAACTTTTTAGCTCACCTGAGCCGAAGTCCTTTCTCTGTGGTCGTTGTTATCGTTGTTCGTATTGTCATAAACTTTTTAGCTCACCTGAGCTGAAGTCCATTCTCTATCATTGTTGTTATCGTTTTAACATTGTCATTAACTTTTTAGCTCACCTGAGCCGAAGTCCATTCTCTGTAGTTGGCGTTATCGTTGTTCACATTGTCATAAACTTTTATACTCACCCGAGCCGAAGTCCATTCTCTGTCATTGTAGTTATTGTTTTTACAATATCATTAAGTTTTTAGCTCACCTGACTTGAAATACATTCTCTGATGTTGCTATTGTTCGCATTTCATAAACTTTTTAGCTCCCCTGAGCCGAAACTCATTCTCTGTCATTGATGTTATTGTTGTTCGCAGTGTCATAAACTTTTCCATCTTTCTCTCCATAATTCAAATGAAGGACCTGTGACACCCTCTTCCAAGGGGGGATATTAAGAAATAGTGAAAATTGGGTGGAGTCATTTTAAAAGCTATTTCTCAAGAATCACTGGGCCAGAAAAGTTCAAACTTATGTGAAAGATTCTTGACATACCAGTTATTTTAGATTCAACTTTTTTTTTCAAATCATGACCCCCAGAGGAAGGATGGGCAATCAAAGTTTTACATTGGAATAAATAGGAAAAAATCTTGAAAAATCTTCTCAAGAACAGCAAAACCATGATCATTCATATTTTATATGGAAGAAATTCCTCAGATAGTGTAGATTCAAGTTTATTCAAATTACTACCCCTTGGGGTAGGGTAGGGTTTTACTGTGTGATCAAAGTTTTACATAGCTTTATATTTGGAAAAAAATCTGCTGCTGAAGAACAGCAGGACCACAGTGACTCAGGTGAGCCTTGTGGCCCATGAGCTTCTTTTCTTTATTTGAATGAATGGTGCTGGCTTTGTTCCTCCAATTAGAAATCTCTGTGGAAGTCTTCCAAAATGATATTTTTCCTGTTAAAACAATTAATTCTGTAAGTGTAAAACTAACAATTATTTTAAGTCAATTGCAACTTTTCTAATTTTTTAAATACAAACCAGTAGAGCTACATTCTCATTAGAGACTTTTTGTTTTATTTGCAGAATGCCGCACGGAGCTATACGGTTTCCATTTGGAAAGTGTCATGTTTGTCAGGATCAGGCAACTGGTGTCCATTATGGAGTTGCTACTTGTGAAGGATGCAAGGTATATATACCACTATTTCTCCACAGCTTTCTTTAATTGCAAGAACCAAGAAAAAAAAAGAAGAAGCACCAAGCCTTGTAATTCAATAGCCACTGTGATATAGGGTTTACATGCAATTATTGATTTTTCAAGGTCAACAAGATGATTTACCCCTGTGAGATTAGAACAATATTTACTGAATCAAAGGATGAGATGAATATTGTTTTTCAAGAATAGTAAATTATTGTTTTGACCAAAGGAAAACTGTGGGTGATTTATTATATGAACACAGCTAGTACCTGATGTTTCAGTGAAATGACCTTTACAATGGGCAAAATCATCATTGGTTAGGCTTGTTTCTCCATGCTAGATGAATATTGAATATTTCATCTTCACTTATAGTGCAATTATCACATTTAACAAACTTTGGAAAATAATGAATGTTTAAAATTAAACAAATACAATTTCAAATGATAAACTGACAACATGAGTCAATTGGGTATTATGCCAAACCATGCCATGGCTAGGATGGGTGGATATTGTACTATATCATATGATTTAGTAATTCCTAGCATGTCTGATGGCTGAAAGTCAATATCCTAGAAATCCAAAAAGTTGTATTCACCTTCATCTGACTTTACAGATGAATATCGTATTTGATTTTTCCTACATTGGACTAAAATAGATTAGGAATTTCCTAATTGAAGTGATTGGTTATGTTTTATTTTATCATTCAGTACTTATCTTACTGCATTCAGTTAGGACTGCAACAGACATGAGCAACCAAGAAAGATGTTGAAGTTTGCTTAACAAGTTTGTACCATTTAATCGTAGAATCACTAATACATTAATAAATTAAATTATGCCTGTTTTTGGTCAATATGATAATTAAGTTAGGCAACCTTAAAAGTATATCTACCTTATACAAGCTACAAAACCATTGCATGGATCTTTCAAAATCATAAAATACAAAGATACTGTCATAATTAACAATGAACTTGAAACTAATGTGAACTAGCTATTGATGTTGGTAAGTGTTGTTTTTTCTGTCCATTTATCACAAACATTCACCAGATTGGTAACCAAGAGTATTGCTTTGTAGACATAAAGCTTACTTAATGGTCTATCAAAATATTAACCCAAAATTATTTTGTTTAGGTCAAGGTCACTGGAAGGAAAAATACAAGATTCTTCACAGGGTTATAATTTGGTGAAAGAGAAATATTTTGGTTTCTTTGTAGATGAATCAGTACCCATAATAGGAAAAAAATTAAAAAAGTGAATTTGTATCAGTCACATTTTTACTAGGTCACAGGTAATGAAAGATAATAATTTTGTAAGGGTCATAAAATTTAGAGCAAAGCTTGAGAAAATGTGGAGATACTAATGAGATACAGGTGAGCATAAAGGCCCATGGACCTCTTGTTAAGTATTAGTATTTTCCTGGTATCCCTTGGGTTTTGTGTGTGTGTGTTACCAGTATGATTGTGTTTTAGTTTTTAACCTGTATACAATTTCCTTTATGACTTTATCTTTGAAGGGATTTTTCAAAAGAAGCACAATAAGGGGAGAGAAGTACAAATGTTTTTTTGGAGGGCAGTGTGAAATAACTCCTCAGAATCGTAATCGGTGTAAATCCTGCCGATTCCGGCTATGCCTAGAGAGTGGAATGTCACTAGAGGGTAAGATCTTAATCACAATGACAATCTGTGAACAGTCAATCTAAATATGGGTGTCGCATAATGTCTCTTTGGCAAAAAGTTGAGTAAATCCATTGTTTTTTAACCTGTGAATTATATCTACGTATTGTTTCAGTAAAGCAGAAATAAAAATTGTGACCTGGATAATTTTGTAATTATACAGTTATGGTATGGGTACAGGGGAAATAGCAAATTTATGGTTTCTTTGAGGAAGGAAACTATTTTTTGTGAGTTGGTAAAGCTGCTGAGGGAAATAGTTTTCTGCCAAGGGGGACAATAAATTTGCTATTTCTCAATTATCCAGTCCATAACTTAATAAACTGTTTTCTTATACTGCAATAATCTAAAGAGGGTTAGTCTTTTTCCAGCTCTGTGCATATTTTCATAGAAAAATCTTTTCGTAGAAGCTCTTGATAGCACTATTCCAATGTTCTTGTATGAACCAAAAAATGTGACTTTCCATTTTACAACCATAAAAGATTCTGATGTCATTGTTAAAGTTAATGCAAAGTGACGACCAATATGTACATTCATCCCCCCCCCCCCCCCCCCCCCCCCCCCCCCGATTTTTTCAATGATATCAATCTTGTTAACTTCCTTTAAACAATTGATATTTTATCAAACAATTCTCAGAACTTTTCAAAATGCCCCTCATACAGGTATCATGATTTATTTGTTGAACACACCTATTTTTGTATTTAAAAAACAAAATAACCAACAGGTTTGTAGCTCAATTACTTAGGAAATATTGAAATGTACCTGGATCCGGTTGCACGAACGTTAGTTAAATTAACTTCCAGTTAGTGTCGTAACTAGCTGTTAAATTTTTAACAACGAGTTACGTAACTGTCAGTTAAAATATTGTTGTTCGAAAGTCTATTAAAAATAAATTAGCTAACTCACATTTAATTGATGTCTTATAGTTAACTCTATGTTAAAACCGTTCTACACGCGCATATCCCTTACCTATGGTGAAATATTTCTGACGACATAATTAATATGATGTCAATTCATAAATGTTTTAATTTGTGAAGGTTATTTACTTTAAATGTTAATCTTATATTTGTTAAATATATCTAAATATATTATTATAGATATTTACTTCAAATATAATTTTTTTGCATTGAAATATAGTCTTTTACATGCAGTAAAAGCAATGCAATTACAAAGTATGTAATGTAGTTTTCTGTATTAAGTTCTAACATGAGGCATTGATTTTTGGGAGGGGTACTGAATATAAAAATAAAAAAAATCTCTCAAAAAAAATCTTTCAAAAAGTGAGACCATCCTCGTTTTACATGCCTGATGTATGTGGAATTCAACGAGTAACCTACCTTTCAGTAACTTGTCTGAAGTTAATTTTTTTTTAAAATGATGATCTTTGTGATAAAATATAATGTCCCTTATTGTATGCATAATCGGATAAAAAAAATTACCTAAATCTCCACTCATATGGAATGATTCGTTCTTTGCAGATAATATCGCAACATATATCCGCAATATGCACATGTTTTATACAACCTTGCTAAATAGAAATCGGGATTGAATTTGCAAGTTGCTCAAGTCAAACATTTCTATTATCTCTGTATAAGTTCTTCCTTCCAAGAAAACAAATTTTGAAATGATAACAAGTCCGCGATCTTGATTTTAATGTTTAATTAAATATTTAATGTACCTAGGTAACCTCAGTTAATTCTGTTAGTTAAATCAGAAAATTAATTAAGCTTTAACTGTTAGTTAACTTTTGTGCAACCGGTTTAACTCACCGTTAAATTTAACATCGGGTTAACGCAAAGTTAACAACCAGTTAAATTTAACTAACATTTGTGCAACCGGATCCTGGTGTTAATTTTCTTCAAAGTCAAGCTGTAAAATCACATAGACTTATATTTATAACACCTATTGTGAAAAATATTGAGCATCAACATACAAGTATAGTGAAGATTTAAGTTTGTTGAACTGGTACCTCTATGCAGGGACTTGAGGCATTAATATCCATGTGAGGTTATTCACACGGAAAATCTTACAGTCAGACGATACATTCCTCAAATATCTGTTTTGTATCTTTTCACAGTATATAGAAAAAATTCATGATTATCATTATTTTGTGGTTTTTAAACTGTTTTCAAAATGTCTTAAAAATAAATGCACCAAAAATTGTGATATTGACAATTAAATCAAGAGATTTATATAGAAAACACCACAATTTAGCTCTAAGGCAACTCAGATGAGCATTGGGATACCTGGGCCTATTCATGGTTATTTTTTTTTTTATTTTAATATACAACTGTAAGTGGCCATCTTTCCATCCTACAATCAACATTTTTTTTTTGAAAATGTTTTTACACATGAATTTTTTTGGTCTGTTGTAGCCCTAAAAGTATATTACCTTATACAAGCTACAAAACCATTGTATGAATCTTTCAAAGTCATAAATTATATGATACTTGACTGAAGCCGAAGGCTGAGGTCAGGTATTGGTTGACTGCAGATCAGGTATTGGACTATTGGTTGAGTGAAGCCATAGGCTGAGGTCAGGTATTGGTTGAGTGAAGCCGAAGGTTGAGGTCAGGTATTGGTTGAGTGAAGCCAAAGGCTGAGGTCAGGTATTGGTTGACTGCAGCCGAAGGCTGAGGTCAGGTATTGGTTGAGTGAAGCCAAAGGCTGAGGTCAGGTATTGGTTGACTGCAGCCGAAGGCTGAGGTCAGGTATTGGTTGAGTGAAGCCGAAGGTTGAGGTCAGGTATTGGTTGAGTGAAGCTGAAGGCTGAGGTCAGGTATTGGTTGAGTGAAGCCGAAGGCTGAGGTCAGATATTGGTTGAGTGAAGCTGAAGGCTGAGGTCAGGTATTGGTTGACTGAAACTGAAGGCTGAGGTCAGGTATTGGTTGAGTGAAGCCGAAGGTTGAGGTCAGGTATTGGTTGAGTGAAGCCGAAGGCTGAGGTCAGGTATTGGTTGAGTGAAGCTGAAGGCTGAGGTCAGGTATTGGTTGACTGAAACCGAAGACCGAGATTAGTCCATACCTGACCAGGTTTGTATAGTCACGAGGAGATCAAATTCAAAAGTCAGTAACGAACATATTTTAAAAAATCAGGAATTTTACAACATTTTTCACACTATATTTGTGAAACAACACATCATAATTATAAATTTGAACAATTTAACAACTGTTTAGAAAGTGGAAAACAACATTATAAAACAATTAATACTGAACCAGTAACTCATATAGGAGTTTAGTCTCTTTGATACTAGTGTCTGACATGTTTAACACATCCTTTAAAATGCACAATTTGAATGGTTGATAAAATGTAAGCAAATCTATGGTGGTCAGGATGAAAATCCTGAATAAACCTCCTGGCCAGAATTAATCATTTTGACGTGAACTCACTGTGAGGTACACCCCAAGAAAGACGTGTAGACCAATCAGAGAGCATCCAAATTCCCGATCATTTAATAAATAGAGTATGCCTTTGGAGGGAATGACACACTGATTTGCTTAATACAGTGAATCTCCATGGCAGTTTTAACTGTATATTACACAAGGATAAAATTGTTTATCAATAGGATTGCTATTTTTAGTTTCAATGCACTATTTTGATGTTGAAATTTGTGATACTTCATCATAATAACTTCTTCTAATTAATGCTTTCATAAATCATTAAACATTGTAACCATGGTTACTAAAGCAAATTTAGTAGAATCTGTGTAACTTGGTTAATGAATAAAAAATATCTGTATAAATAAGAATGTATTTCACCCTTTGGTGTCGTAATTAAGCTGAATACACCACTAACTTTATTAAAATATTATGAAAAGTACAAATAGATTTCTTTGAAGCATTTTATTTCAGTTTTTCTATAGGCTTTGTCCTTTTGTAATGTTTAAACTGATTCATTTTAAAAAGCATAGTAAAATTCTGTTAACTAGGACCATCCTGATGAGATTCTCTCTCCCCCCCCCCCCCTTACATGGCATACTCAAGGGCAAACTTAAAAATTTGCATCTTAAAAATTTACATGTATATTGATGATTCTGTACACAGGTGACCTTGGCCAAATGATACGACCTTTATGTCAGATATGAGCTTCTAATGTTTCTCCTGCATATTTATGACCTGATAAGAATTTTACACATTTGGAAACCTGTCACCTTGACCTTGTCCAAATGACTTTAGTTCAGGGTCATGACACACTCTCTTGTCATAATCAGCCATAGTGAGTGGTATAGACTTAGGTGTCTGTTTATTACAAACTGAGACAGACAGATGGACCCTGAGGATTCCTGAATACCCTCCAAAACTTGTTGCACAGAGTATAATAATTATAACAAGATGTGTTCTTTGTTGCTAGGGCAACAAGTGGTCTTCTGACTAACTGTTCTTCAAAACGATTCGCTACATTACATCATTATAATAAATACATATCTGAATGTAATCTTTCCTTTTGTATACAAGTACTAAAAGCATTACAGTAATAGACCATTATTAAAGATATTTCTTAAAAATCTGTGGTAATAAAAATTGGGAAAAACTATCAGACACTTTTCAAGGACAGAAATATCATTTTCAACAGAAAAAAAAGTTATATTGCCTCCAGTGGGGATCTAACCACCAACAGTGCAGGGAAGTTTGGATTGACCATATCTTTGCAATTAATACATATATCTATAAAACTGAAAACATATGTAGAATTCTAAGAAGTTACCTGTGACCGTTTTGCCCTTTGGCACAGGAATTTGCATGACAGGGCCTTTATTGTCAAAGAAAATAACATATAAAACCTTCTTCATGGTTCGTAATCTTTTAGCAGTACTAGGACGTTTTGCATTCTTTGATGCCCAGATTCTGTTAGAACTCTTATGTTTTGGCTCAAAATAGTAAACCTAGGTCTCATCGCCAGTAACTAAATTATCAAAAGTCTTTTTGGTATATTTTGGATACAATTTTAAGAATTTCTTTCAACGCGGACTCTCTTTTGTTTATTGCTAAACAAATGAGGTATCCACCTAGCATTTATCTTTCTAAGCTTTAGATTTTCAGCTCTTCTGAGCCAAAGACTCGAAGAGCTAATGCTATGGCCATTTGTGCAGTGTGGGGTGTACGTAAACTTTTTAGAATATGGGCCATAACTCAAGAACCCCTTGGCCAATTATTATCAAATCCTTGGCCCAAGGGCTCCCGTTATACATGTACTAAAACAGGGTTGTGACCCTTAAAAGGGGAGATAATTAGGAAAATAGAAACAATAGTACTGGTTGCTTAAAAATCTTCTTCATAAGAACCACTAGGCAGATTATCACCAAACTTACATAAAAGGATGAGGATATGTTGTAGATTAAAAATTGTTCAAGGCATCACCCTGGGGCAAAGGACATGGTCTCAAGGTCACTTCAAAGTTGACCAAAAATTACATTTTATTAAAATGTTGATATTTTGCTTACTATAAGGACTAGGATCATCAAATCTTGTCAGTTGATGCATCTAAGGACCTCATATCATGTTGACTCAAAAGTAGGTCACGGTGACCTACTTTTTAGCTCACCTGGGCTCAAGTGAGCTTTTCTGATCAAAATTTGTCCGTTGTCTGTCGTCGGCGTCGTCTTGTTGTCGTAAACTTTTCACATTTTCATCTTCCTCTCCAGAACTACTGGGCCAATTTCAACCAAACTTGGCACAAAGTATCCTTGGGTGAAGGGGATTCAAGTTTGTTCAAATGAAGGGCCACTCCCTCCTCCAAGGGGAGATGATTACGAAATAGCAAAAAATTAATGGCATTATTGAAAAATCTTCTTCTCAAGAACCAATGGACCAGGAAAGATGAAACTCATGTGGAATTATTGTCAGGTAGTGTAGATTCAAGTTTGTTCAAATCATGACCCCAGGGCTAGGGTGGGGCCACAATGGACGATTAAGGTTTCACATAGGAGTATATAGGAAAAATCTTCAAAAATCTTCTTCTCAAGAACAGCAAAGCCATGATTGGTCAAATTTATATGGAAGCATCTGCAGGTGGTGTAGATTCAAATTTGTTCAAATCATGACCCCCAGGGGTAGGGTGGGGCCACAATGGACGATCAAAGTTTTCATAGAGTATATAGGAAAAATCTTCAAAAATCTTCTTCTCAAGAACAGTAAAGCTATGATTGGTCATATTTATTTGGTAGCATCCTCAGGTGGTGTAGATTCAAGTTTGTTCAAATCATGACCCCCAGGGGTAGGGTGGGGCCACAATGGATGATCAAAGTTTTACATAGGAAAATGTAGGAAAAATCTTCTTCTCAAGAACAGCAAAGCTATGATAGGTCATATTTAAATGGAAGTATCCTCAGGTGGTGTAGATTCAAGTTTGTTCAAATCACGACCCCCAGGGCTAGGGTGGGGCCAAAATGGACGATCAAAGTTTAACATAGGAGTATATAGGAAAAATCTTCAAAAATCTTCTTCTCAAGAACAGCAAAGCCATGATTGGTCAAATTTATATGGAAGCATCTGCAGGTGGTGTAGATTCAAATTTGTTCAAATCATGACCCCCAGGGGTAGGGTGGGGCCACAATGGACGATCAAAGTTTTCATAGAGTATAAAATCTTCTTCTCAAGAACAGTAAAGCTATGATTGGTCATATTTATTTGGTAGCAGCCTCAGATAGTGTAGATTCAAGTTTTTTCAAATCATGACCTCCAGGGGTAGGGTGGGGCCACAATGAAAGTTTAAACTTGTAGAGAAAAAAGTCACAGTTAGTCAAAAAATTATGTAAGCATCCTTAGTTAGTGTAGAAATAATTTTGTTCAAATGAAACCCCCACTCCCTTTTAGGGGTAGGTTGGGACCACTTATGCATTTAAGCTTTTCAATACTAAACTGATTTTTCCTTTTTTCCTCGCCACAGTGCTCAGGTGAGCGATGTGGCCCCTGGGCTTCGAATCATCAAAATTTGTCAGTTGATATATCTTGGGCCCTCTGAGTAGGTCGACTGAAAAGTAGGTAACCGTGACCTACTTTTCAATTTATATTACTATAATTAAATATTTCAGGTACTGATTGGCTTATAATCATCAAATTTTGTCAGTTAATGCATCTTGGGTCTTCAGAGTAGGTTGACTGAAAAGTAGGTCACCATGACCTACTTTTGAAAATTTATGGCTTTAATTTAATACTGTGGTTTCATTAATATTCGTGGGCATCAATTTTCGTGGATTTAGTAAAAATCACTGTTTCGAGGATACGTAAATTCGTGGATAATGATCATACAAAAAAATTGTCACCTATTCATTTTTTCATTCTCCATATGCTTCAACTGGAATCTTCACGCCATATACAATGTTAAGAGTACGTTGCATACAGATGTTAATTGTGGCAACAGGGTATTAAAAAAGTAAGAAAAGTTATAAGTACTTAAATTTACAAAATAGTGTTAGAAACATATTTCACAAGCACTGCGTGTTGTTTAATGAAAGTCGTAATAGGCTTTTTTAAAGGTTTATCATAAATAAAAATGGAGGCACCAAACTTCGATGAACATTCATGGATCGACTCAACAACGAAATCCACGAAAATTGGTGTTCCACGAATAATGATGAAACTACAGTATTTCAGGTACTTATTGGCTTAGAATCATCAAACTTTGTCAGTTGATGCGTCTTGGGTCCGCAGAGTTAGTCAACTGAAAAGGAGGTCACTGTGACCTATTTTTGAAATTTTATGGCTTTATTTAAATATGACAGGTACTTATTGGCTTAGAATCATCAAACTTTGTCAGTTGATGCATCTTGGGTCCTCAAAGTATGTCATCTGAAAAGTAGGTCACTGTGACCTACTTTTGAAATTTTATGGTTATAATTTTAAAAATATTTTGGGTATTAATTGGCTTAGAATCATCAAACTTAGTTGATGCATCTTGGGTCCTCAGAGAATGACAAGTGATAAGTTGGTCACCATAACCTACTCTCAGGTACTAATTGGCTTAGAATCATCTTGGGTTCTCAGAGTGTTTCATCTAAAATGTAGGTCATGATGACCTACCTTTGGAATTTCAAGGCTTTATCTAAATATACAGGATACTTAGAAGCTTCAAATAGAAATGATAGGTTGTACAGTTTATCAGAAGTGCGATTCAAGGCCCTTGGGCCTCTTGTTTTCAAAATACCATGAACACATGCTAACAACAAGTTTGTCATCCAAGCCAATTGCCTCACGGTATATATCTTGCATCTTTCTGTAAGATTTGGTGGATTTTTACGATGTTATATTTGGTTGTAACTGTTGAAGGACGAACTTGGCGAGCAGCATCTTTGAGGTGTTCGTAATCCGTTTTAAATTTAGAAACCCACTACAAACAAACCTATGAGACGTTTGACCATTCCCATAGATATCACAGACCTCATGATGAATAACTATGAGTTTAATGCCAATAAGGACCTACCTTTTATATAGGCCCTAATTTCAAGTGCATTATTTGCTCTTTTCCCGTCATTTTGAGTATAGTGTAATGAATATGCTATACAGCAATGTACACTGTAGCTAAGTCAGTGACATTGTGAACATGAAATTTTCTTCCGCTCAGTAATGTCAATGTGGTTTCAGTGAGATATTTACACAATTTTCATGCGAAGAAGGTGAAATACCATTATTTTTGGTACACTCCTCGTACATCACATGTGATTATCAGTGAAAGGAAAGTAAATTGTGTTAGATGTGATCAGTGTTAAAATAGCTTGTACAGTTCATTTTGATTGATTCAACCTTGTTACAGGTACATTTGTACATTAAATGTGGAAATGTTTTAAATGTGTTAATCTTTGAAAAGGTTTTTGAAAAGGTTTGCAAGCAAACAAAATTCCTTATTGTCACTTTTTCTTTATTAAGCTGTGAAGATGGGCAGGATCCCAAAGCTGGAAAAAGAGAGAGCTCTGGAACTGGCAAGCCAGGAGGGAAACCTCATCGAGGAAATTAACATAAACAAAAAGGTCAAAGGTCAGAAAAATAGTGACAGCAAAAACAGTAAAAAGGACTTGCAAGAAACAAAATTGTTTTACAACTCCAACACAGCTCAGATGGGCCAGGAGTCATCTTTCAGCATTGCTAAGGAAAATCATCAAATGTTTTATCATTCTGAAGCTGCTGGAATGCCAAGTAGGTCATTTAACTGCATCAGTCCACCAAATTCAGAAATGTTCTCTGATCCAGGGAAGCACAGGATGGTAGAACAGAAATCCACGGATTCCTCCAGTGACTCCTTTAAGAGTGATCCTTTACTGGAGTGTGCTAGCTCTCCAGAAGACGGCAATGTCTGGGCACCTCATCCTTCGTACCCACCAACAGTGTTTGAATCTAGTCGCAATATCATCCCTTCAACCTCTTCATCCCTCCCTGAATCATTTGGCATGAGACCCCCAGTTTCCATTGAAACTTCCACATGCTTTGCTAAATTTAAAACAGAATTCCCTCCATTCTCCGATAGTGGCACCCACAGAAACCCATCTGACAGAACTAGCTCAGGTTCAGTGGAAGATTGGGACCACCAGAGACCCTGTGGCTCCCAGTCACTTCACAGTAGTAATCACACAAATCCTTCTGCCTGCTTCAGCAGTTCCCACAAAGAGAGAAGGGACGTGCAGTGCAGCACCGCCTCGGGTTCAATGGACTATGATGAAATCATGAAGGGAAGGTTATTTCCTACTGCAGAGGTTGGTTCATTCTATGATGACAGAAGAAATAATGCTTCTCTCTCTCCAGCCGTGACTAACCCTCATTATAACAGTTCCTCAAGTAATGAAGCTATGGTATGGGAGAACGAAATCCTAGGAAAACTACAACTTAATGATAATAGCTTTAAAACAGAGATCAACACATCCGAGGTGTACTCACCCATTCGGAATCACTACAAATATCTTTGTGATGTAGAACAGTTTGGAATGTACAACAGACTCCCTCTTTACATTCGGACATTGCAGCAGCTGGATATATGTCAGAGAAATGGCATGCTTCTCAAACTCCTGGAGGTACCCTCGGATATGATAGACAAGATCTGTAAATCCCTGGCTATGGAGGATAAGTATGCCGTCAGTAAGGAGGGGGTAAACATGGGTAAGGACTCCACATTCCTAATCCAGGGAACCCTCCTAAGACTGAAACATTCCATGGATCTCCTCTGGAAGCCTATATGGCTCATGAGGCAGTTTATTCGACAAGGACTTTCCAACGAGGTAAAATTGTTTCAGTGATTAGACTTGGCATCTTAATTATGATATAAAGCATTTATCTATCAACATTTTCAAGTAGTATTTTTATGACTCTGCCAATTAAAGATAGAACATTAATATAGATAAGCATTGAATTTGACCCTAAAAGTCTTAATTTTTTAAAAAATTGCAAACAATTATAAAACAATACTAGTAGACTAATTGTTCTCGAACAATTAGAGGTCTTTCCACCTTCTGTAAATTTCATATATTTTTTATATTTTACGCTCTAAAGTTAATTTTTATTAAAAAAGAATCCATAAATGGCTTGAAAGATAGAAAAAATGAAAATTTCAAAAATTTTGAAATGACCTTGACCTCTGACCTTGAACAAATATTCAAGGTCAAAGTTCAAGGGTCACATTGCACTTGACCCCATGCTTCTACGACTTTTAGTTTTAAAGTTATAAGGTTTAATAGTAAGCACAAAATCGTTAAAGGGCAATTACTCATATAAGGGGTCATCGGATACTTTCGCACCCAATAGATTGAAGTTGTGTCTATAGACCCTTAAGACATTAGTGAAGGTTTTGTGTCTCTACAGTTTACAGTTTCGGAGGAGTAGCGATAACAAGGTTTTCAGTAAAAGGGGCAATAACTTTTAAAGGGGTAAATCTTAGGGGACAAGTATGAAATCTTTGAAATAGTTTTAAGAGGACATACTAATGATGCAAAGATATTTAGTATATGTTGAAAGATAAAAGAGATATAAAGAGAGCTTAATTTCTCATATTTTGAATGACCTTGACCTTTGACCTTTGCATATATTTTAAGGTCAAAGGTCAATGAATCTTATGCAGTTGGTCCAATGTCTCTACGACTTATCGTTTTGAAAATTTTTAATTATTCGTATGTTTCATAAACTTTCAGGGGCAATAACTCATAAAAGGGGTCGACGAATACTTTCGCAATGAAAAGATTGAAGAGTCCCCTCAATTAGTCGAAGACATTGGTGAAGGTTCCGTACCTCTATGGTTTACGGTTTCGAAGGAGTAGCGATAACAAGCTATTCTTGCGAAAGGGGCAATAACTTCGTAAGGGGTCATAGGTCAAACATGGGGGGTCGTTTTTCGGAATAACTTTTGATATCCAGTATCATGAACTATAAAGTTTTTCGATAAGTCTTGCGGTTTCAAAAGTCCGGGAAGAAAAAGAAGAAGAAGAATAATAATAATAATAATAAACATAAGCATTTCAAGAGGTCTTTCCACAGAAAGGTGGAAAGACCTAATAAAATGCTTTATCAATCAATTCAAAAAAATAATTTTCAAATTGCAGTATATCTTAAATTTAACTATAATGTAATAATGCTGCTGCATTTTTGAAATATTAAAGGTTCTTAGAAGAAAATTCTTTCATTGTAAGAGTTTATTTTACTTTTAACTTGGCTTTACTCTTGAATTTTTGCTTTTTTCATGCAATTTTGAAATACATTCATATTTTTATAAGGAAAAAATACCTGGTAGATAATAATCAATTCTCTTAATATAGGAATACTTTTAATAAGGTTTTAAATGTAACATTAGCCTATGGGTTGCCAAATAAGAATAAGAAAAACATTGTTTTTTGGAGGGGGGTATTCATAAATATTACTGTATTTCAGATTTCAAATGATACTGTAATATTTTTCAGCCCTGTAGTTTTGAGTTTACTGGTGTTGAGGAGGAAAGTATGAAGGAAAACTGGCCGGCCCTGATGCAATCTGTGGCATTCTACAATGATGTTATCATTGGTAGGTGTATATATATATATATATATATATATATATATATATATATATATATATATATATATATATATATATATATATATATATATATATATATATATATATATATATATATAAAATAACTTTAGCCAAACTATAGCAAATAAATGAAAATGACAAATATGCAACAGAAGTTTACTAATATTTATAATATGTTTTTGTCTCAATGAAAGGTGAATTTATTGTAAATTTGTCCTAAAACTGAGATGGAGGCATGCACCATGTTCAGATTTGTATAAAAGATGATGAAAGTCATGACCTTTTAAAGAACTAATTTGACTCCCCCTCCCCCAACAAGTGAATAGAATTGTTTCACTGTCAGGAGAAACTGTACATCAGGTAAAACTCTACAGTCAGTGAACTAAAATTGTATAGACGTTGCATGGTTATTGAATGTTACAAAAATTCTCCCTATCTTCAGGATTAAAATATAGATTGAATCTATTATATATGATGAATTTTGTATTTCAGGTTTTGCATTTGCCTGTCCTGGTTTCAGAAATTTACAGCCTGATTTGAAGGAATATCTTACAAAAAGGGCATATTTTGATATTTGGGTGGTAAGTAACTGGAAAATACTTCTTCAGTGTGAGGTAATGTACAAATTGTACTAATACGCTGCCAATGGTTTAGAGTATGTCCACTGTTCTATCAGTCTATGAGTTAAATTTTAGCTTCATGTGAGCTGTTCTATTCAAAGGACATCCTTGTTTTGTCCTTTATTGGGCAAGCAATTTATCTGTCTGAATCTTTCTCATTTTCAACCACTTCAAGCAGATTGCAGAGTTAATTTCCATCCCGTCTGCCATTCACAGCATCCTATAGTAGAGACTTGTCAAGATTATTCAAATGAAGAGCTTTTTTGTTTCTTGAGGGGGAAAAGAAAAAACAAAACAATGTGTGATGTTAAAGATCTTTATCTCAACAAATGTTAGACCAGAAAGGATAAAAGCTTCCTTGTATAATGTAGATTATATGTTGTCCACATTTGAAATCACTAGCAATTAGGACCCTCTATACACTGATGAAAAATGTTTTTTGGACTTTGAGAAAATTACATAGTGTAAAGGGGGATATTCTAAACTTAACTCACTCATTTTTAATATAGGTAGCGTGTCTTTCTTTATCCAGGAAAAATCTTCAAAGACAATGAAGTAATGATAAAGAAAAATCACTTTTGCTTACTCAAGTGGAGAAAATGCATACAAATAAAGTTTCAACTATTCTATCTTGGTCTAATAAATGGTTTAGAATACTTGGATTTATTTTAAATTATGTCACACAGTGAGGAATACAATTTATTCCATGTTATGTCAAATGGTGGGTCAGTCTAACTACACAAAGTACCCTGAAATTAAGGTGCAGTGTAGAGAGGGTCCTTAAATAAAAGTTTTGCTTAGACATATCAATATAAAAAATTCAGAAAATATTTTCTATAAAACAGCAAGGCTGTACTCAGATTATTATGCAAAACATACTCATTCATTTTTAGCTCACCTGAGCTGAAACTTCTTCTCAAGAACCACGGGGCCAATTTCAACCAAAATTTGTACAAAGCATCCTTGGGTAAAGGGGAGTTTAAATTATAAAAATAAAGGGCCAAGCCCTCTTCCAAGGGGAGATAATCAAGAAAAGACAAAAATAGGGTAGGGTCATTAAAAAATCTTCCTCTCAAGAACCACTGAACCAGAAAAGCTGAAACTTATGTGGAAGCATTCTGGGGTAGTGTAGATTCAAAATTGTTCCAATCATACCCCTTGGGGTAGGGCGGGGCCACAATAGGGAATCCAATTTTTACATTGAAAAATATGTAGAAAATATCTTTAAAAATCTTCTTCTTAAGAACCACTGGGCCAGAAAAGCTGAATCTTATGTGGAAGCATCCTGGGGTAGTTTAAATTCTAAATTATACAAATCATGACCCCCGGGGGTAGGATGGGGCCACAATAGGGAATCCAAGTTTTACATTGAAATATGTAGAAAATATCTTTAAAAATCTTCTTCTCAAGAACCACTGGGCCAGAAAAGCTGAAACTTATGTGGAAGCATTCTGTGGTAGTGTAGATTTTAAATTGTTCAAATTATGACCCCCGGGGGTTAGGGCGGGGCCACAATAGGGAATTCAAGTTTTACATTGAAATATGAAGAAAATATCTTTAAAAATCTTCTCAAGAACCACTGGGCCAGAAAAGCTGAAACTTATGTGGAAGCATCCTTGGGTAGTGTAGATTCTAAATTGTACAAACCATGACCTTTTGGGGCAGGGTGGGGCCACAATAGGTATTACAAGGGGGAAAATCAGATGAAGAACAGCAGGGCCAAAGTTACTCAGGTGAGCATTGTGGCCCATGGGCCTGTTGTAAGTTCAGAAGAGCTTATGCATTTATAGTAAGCAGTTCATTATCCATCTATAAATAATTTTTCAAAATAATATAAGACTTCATACAAAAATAGACTATATCAAAATATACACATGTGTATATTTTGATATAGTCTATTTTTGTCAGGTAGGAGCCACAAAAGGGATTAATAGTATTATATAGGAATATGCACTCTAGATCAAGAAACAAGGATGTATTGTAAAATTAATATGCAAGCGTCAGTATTTATATTCATGTATATGCTGTACATAATTTTTTTTTAATTGGTCTCTTTGGCTTTAATTGGGCTACAGTAAGGGATTATTTTTATTTGAAGATTTTTTTATTGAAACACAATTGGATTTGGCAGCAGGCATTGCCTATAAAACAGGAAATGTAACTCAGATAAGCATTTGTAGCACCTCGTCTTGGTAAATAAATACTCCGCTCTGTTCTGCTCCAGAGGAAACATCTGTGTCTTAATTAAGGGAGAAGATATTCCAAGCCTTACTCGTACATGCCAGAACTCTCCTGCTCTTGAAAGTTTCTCCTAAAGGCTACTTTTTAAGAACCAATTCAGTTTTTATTCAATAATGTATCAACTGAGTACTTGAAGAATTACATTCTAGTTGTCAAGGAATATGCAATTATGTTTTCCATGTATCAAGAAAGGCACATTTGATTGGCAACATCTGTGATTTTCTTGATATGTTCCCTGTAAAACCAGCAATTTTCTCTGTTACAGTTGACTATGGCAGACTTCTGCATTGATGGTAGATGCCTTTTTCCTCTTCCAAATGGAAAAGTCTACACTAATTGTACTATGAAAAAAATTTTGAAAGAAAAGACATTCATGGAAATCCAGAGTGTATTGGAGAAGATTAACAAATGTCAGCTGTGTGATCTGGAGATAGGTCTTATGTGTGCCATCCTCCTCATAGATGCAGGTATGATGGGAAAAAAAATCCTAACAATGGCATTCTGGGATATTGTATGATAAATTGTATAGAGATCGAAAAATAACTCTTTTGACTGAACTTATTGCATCTTGCTCTGACTTTTTTTGGTATGTTGTGTATTTTAGATGATGACAATCTAACTGGTAACTCCAACATGAACCTAGAACCATTGAGGACTCTACACTCCCATTACTTAGACATCCTAGCCACTGTCATCTCTAAAATCCACACCACTCAGACCACCAAACGTCTTAGGGACATCTTCAGCCTCACCCCACTCATCAAAAAACTCTCCACTCGACTACAACTTCAAATCACATCCTACGGAGTAGAGCAGATTCCTGATGAAGGTCAGTATAGTATTTGACCTTGATTATGGCTCAAGAGGACTTGAGTAGGCTCTATAGGACTTATACAGATGTTTGTCTGTATGTCAATATGTCAACAGGTGTACATGTTTGATGCTGTTAGAATTCTTATAAATAGTATGGAATTGCTGCTTGTTCAGACACAGTTATTTTAGGAATATGAGTAGGGATCACAGTCATTATTAATTGCATCTGAACAGTACTTATAATGAAGTAACAAGAAGTCATTTCTTTGTCAAGAAACCTAAAACCATAACAAAGAAAGCTCCAAAGTTTCAAGGTGAAAATGAGATTTATTTTCACAGGGTCAAAATCTCATATTACATACGTGTATCTCCAGCAAAACACTTGACAAGTTAAGGTCATTGTTTACATCATATACTTGGTGTGACTTTTATATGGTGATAATTAATCCTTAGATTCACAAAGAAAACACATATGCATCCTGCAAGAAGGGTGCCCCCCCACAGATAATTTTTTTTTTACGTTTATAGAAAACTTCTGAAGAGAAGGGTTGTACACAAATATATGAAATTTCAACAAAATTTATTACCATTTCCAAATACAGTAAAACACGTTTTTAGCAAACACGCTTATAATGAATGGACACTTAGCAAAGTGATTTTCGTTTTCCATGGCTTTTAAGTATATTGTGAACTTTGCGAATATAATGAATAAGGTTTATCCATGGCTCTTTGTTAAAAGCATGTTTTACTAATAGTATAATTTTTTGAATGTTATGTAAAGTTATATAAAGCATACAGCAAAATAAAAAATTCAGACCCTTGAGGGAATGGGTATAAATTAAAGAAGAATGTGTTGTATTGATTTTTGCATCCAAGATGCTAAATTTTTCAATAAATATTTTACATGCTAGTCATTTTTTTTTCCATTTTAAAAAGAACAAACATTATTGCCTAGAAATTAGAAATTTATGTTAAAATTAGGGCTGCACCATAATATCGCTATTCCGGTATTTTGCAATTCAATGACAAAAAATATCATATTGCGATACGTTGAGAATCTGCTGATAATGAACAGAAGGGTCATAATTACTCAGGTGTGCGTTGTGGCCCATAATTACTCAGGTGTGCATTGTGGCCCATAATTACTCAGGTGTGCATTGTGGCCCATAATTACTCAGGTGTGTGTTGTGGTCCAGAATTACTCAGGTGTGCATTGTGGCCCATAATTACTCAGGTGTGTGTTGTGGCCCATAATTACTCAGGTGTGCATTGTGGCCATAATTACTCAGGTGTGTGTTGTGGTCCAGAATTACTCAGGTGTGTGTTGTGGCCCAGAATTACTCAGGTGTGCATTGTGGCCCATAATTACTCAGGTGTGCATTGTGGCCCAAGGTTCTCTTGTTTATTAAGTTAAGTAGAAAAGAGACATTTGAAATGGGGTGGGGTCATTTGACAATCCCCACGCCAGAAATGAAATCAATTATTGGATCCTCTCCTTCAGGGAAGGGTTCTTTTGCTAAAAATGGATATTGATGAAGTAATTTTGCATGGGATACTCATATTTGCTCCATGGGCTACATAAATCAGCCAGACTCCTGAAATTTTGTTTATTTTAAATTATTATAAGAAAATTGGCTTTGTCTGAAATATTTAAACCCTTTTGTCTATTATTCTTGTCTATTTGTTGTTCGGACAATTGATTTGTATTAAAATTCAGTGAACATTTCTGTGTATCTTTAATTGATTTCTGTTACAGACTCCTTACAAACCATTGCCATGAACACAGAAGCCTCAGTGGAAAAAGTTCAAGCTCTGTGTGATTAGAGAATGTGTAGTTAAATACGCCGCCCAAGAATCAGTCCAACAGGTGAAGCATTACAGGATCCATGTCTGATCTCTTACAGAAATCCACATCCAAACACTGGCTGTACATTGGGTTCTTTGTGATATAACTCTGTCTGTCTGTCTGTGAGAGAAGTGGCTGTTAACTCTGATTAACAGTTCAGTAGATGTCATCATATTGATTTCTTGTTTGTCTGAGTAAGAGAGAAAAGAAGTGCCTATTTATAGTTTATTATTTGATTTTATGTTGATTACAGTCCATGTTTTATCAGTGACATGACAGGTAGCAGAATTAATTTTCGCAGTTAACCTACAAAGTTAACGTTTGCTGTGGTTTTGTGTATTATATACTATGTCTTTATTAATAATTGGAATCATTTTCCTGTCAGCTGCTCGGGCACAGGAAGCAAACTGAGAAATGATATTAATACAATAATACATGTAACCATTTAATGTAGAAATGATATTGATACATTGGTACATATAACCATTTTAATGAAATTTTCTGAAGTTCAAATACACATCTTCCCAAGTCAAAGGTTTCTGATCCACTCCGATCCATATAAACCCTTGACTGAATAGACTTAAGTTTGATGGGATTAGAAATGGGCTTTTTGATTGCCCTCATACAGGTTTGCATGAGCCAATCAAAAACATTGTTTTATTTAACCTGAAGCTAAATTGTAAATAGAAAAACACACCAGTTTTAGTTCCAACCAAAACATCTTCACCAATAAATAGCCCAGTTAAAGGCCTGTCTCAGCTTTTTAGGTGAAGTAATGTTGAATTTATACCAACTTCCAATATCGTCTCGAATTCTCTGTTTAATTTGCTTACTCTGATTGGTCAATAGCAGAGGTCAGTAGAGTTCAAAATTTGTAATTAATCTCACTAGATGGCATAATAGTTAACCCTGCAAACCTAGTCTATTTTGGTCAAGGGTTTATGAGGAGCGGAGTTGATCAGAAACACTTGACTTGGGAAGATGAAAAATACAGGGTAAAGAAACGTTATCAGCAAATCCTCCTATATCATTGAATAAAATTTAATGAGACTCTCACAGAATATTACATAATACCATTGTGCACCTCCTATTTTACTTTTTGATCGAACACATATTTATCACACATATTTAGGGTTTCCCATAGCTAAACTTGGACACTGCCATTCTTTCTATAATATTGGGGATACCCATCTCTTATCGACAACTCCCCTTTAGCACTAAATACTTTCACAGAATCTTTATTACAAAGTGCTATTTTGCACCTCCTATTTAACATTTTGAGATAGCGGGGGTATTTGTGAGCTCATTGTTTACAGTACCTCTAGTTTCTTTCTCATTTATGCTTTACTCTATAAAAAATCATGGTGTAAGTGGGGAAAACAGTTTTTGTTTTTATTTTTCCAACAAAAATACATTCCAAATCGTAAAAATTCCAAGCTATTGTCTTTCTTTCCCAGTAATTCAAAGTACAAATGTGTGTATTTGTGTACCCTTGTGGCTCAAGTCACAGTTCATACCAAAAGAGTCGCCCTAAAACACATACATGTGTATGATTATGTGTTTTTACTTCTAACTGTTAAGTAAGGGAGATTTTAACTTATGATACTGCTTAATCAGTGCTTGAATCCCCTTTGGTTGTTATTGGTTGACAATTTTATTTAGTTGTGATATGTAATGGTTGACAAATGTGATGTTATGTGTTGATTCTGATTGGTTGATATCTTTTGTAATTTTATTTAGACACTCAGTAGTTGATAAATATATATTGTAATGTTGATTGATCTGTTGTTGATACATCTTATTTGTTGTGATTGGTCAATTAGAAGTTGTTTGTTGATTACTGTACATTCCTTATTTTTCGCGAGTACTTATCGCGTGATGGCTCTTTAACGTCAAAGTACGAGAACAATAATTCATGAGTGGACAGTTGTTCAAGAGAATTTACATGGATTTTAGCACCATAAAAATAAAATCAAGTAATTTTATTTCATGAGTGGTGTTTCTCACAAAATTACGCGATAATTAATTCCTTGCATATACATCGTATTTGGGAATCTGCAGTACTGGTAATCTTCTATAATAGATTTCATTGGTTGATTTGTGCATAAATTGGAAACGGATCTTATTATGAAGTGTGTACTAGTGATTCTTTTTATTCCCAGTTATTCACTGTTTTCATGACTACATAAATGTCTTTATAGCTATTATATAATTATTTCTTATTCATGACAGACCTAGCATTAATTATTTAACAGTATCAAATGAAAATTCTTGATTTATCATTTTCTGCATGTACTTTTATTTTAAGAAAATGAGCATTAACAGTCTACACCTCCCATTTCAAATTTAAAAAATTCAAATGTCTGAAAAGTATTTAAATGCACATTCTACAGAAGTTAAGGTTGAAGAAGTTTTTTGCAAGAAAAATTATTTTTCTTTTTAATGAAAAAAATTTAAAATTTGCAAAAAAAGTAGTATGGAAAGGAATTTAAGCTTGTTTTCCGTTGTTCTTGTCGAATACCTTCAGATAATTATAGTCACATATCATTATTATACCCCACGCAACAAGTTGCGGGGGGTGTAATGTTTTTGACCCGTCCGTCAGTCAGTCAGTCAGTGTGTCAGTCAGTCAGTCCGTCAGTCCTGTTTTTTTTGTCAGCGCAACTCCTCATAAACCGCTGCACAGAATTTAATCAAACTTTGCAGATATTTAGGACACAATGTGTAGATGTGCATATTACCAGGAAATTCCGATTCCTTTATTTTTTCTGGGAATTTCGGCACTTTTCAACTTAGATTTTTGGCCATATCTTGAATATAGAGATGAACAGTTTGTCAGCGCAACTCCTCAAAAACCATTGCACAGAATTTCATCAAACTTTGCAGATATTTAGGACACAATGTGTAGATGTGCATATTACCAGGAAATTTCGATTCCTTTATTTTTTCTGGGAATTTCGGCACTTTTCAACTTAGATTTTTGGCCATATCTTGAATATAGAGATGAACAGTTTGTCAGCGCAACTCCTCAAAAACCATTGCACAGAATTTCATCAAACTTTGCAGATATTTAGGACACAATGTGTAGATGTGCATATTACCAGGAAATTCCGATTCCTTTATTTTTTCTGGGAATTTTGGCACTTTTCATCTTAGATTTTTGGCCATATCTTGAATATAGAGATGAACAGTTTGTCAGCGCAACTCCTCATAAACCGTTGCACAGAATTTCATCAAACTTTGCAGATATTTAGGACACAATGTGTAGATGTGCCTATTACCAGGAAATTCCGATTCCTTTATTTTTCTGGGAATTTTGGCACTCTTCAACTTAGTTTTTTGGCCATATCTTGAATATAGAGATGAACAGTTTGTCAGCGCAACTCCTCATAAACCGTTGCACAGAATTTAGTCAAACTTTGCAGATATTTAGGACACAATGTGTAGATGTGCATATTACCAGGAAATTCCAATTTCTTTATTTTTTCTGGGAATTTCGGCACTTTTCAACTTAGATTTTTGGCCATATCTTGAATATAGAGATGAACAGTTTGTCATCGCAACTCCTCTTAAACCGCTGCACAGAATTTCACCAAACTTTGCAGATATTTAGTACACAGTGTGTAGATGTGCATATTACCAGGAAATTCCGATTCCTTTATTTTTCTGGGAATTTTGGCACTTCAACTTAGATTTTTGGCCATATCTTGAATATAGAGATGAACAGTTTGTTATTGCAACTCCTCTTAAACCGCTGTACAGAATTTGGTAAAACTTTGCAGATATTTAGTACGTAGATGTGCAAATTACCAGGAAATTCCGATTCCATTATTTTTGCCTTAAGAGTTTTGCCTGTTATTGAAGAAACTTTCCAGCTAGGTAATAAGGAAATCCACTGGAATCAGCTTTTGTAATGAAATTTTATGTGAAATGTTTTATGACCTTAAAAGAACCCTATTGATTTTGAGATCAAAATATTAATGATTTAACACACACACAAAATCTTGGATAGTTCTCAACCCCCCCCCCCCCCCCCCCCCCCAAATTGGTGCTTTGGCTTAAATAATTTCTTAAGTACAGTATATAAACAAATTCATATGACTACATCATAATTTTGTTTCCATCAATTATTTAAATGTGTAAATTATCATGTGTTGGACATGGACTTACACTCATTAACAAATCGAAATCACTGAGGAATTTAAATAACAGTTTGTCAGCATAACTCCTGCACTGAATTTCCTGAAACTTTAGGTATTTCAGACATAATGTATAGATCTGTATATTACCAAGAAATTTTGATTCCATTATTTATCTAGAAACTTCAGCCGAATTAAATTTGTAACATACAAAGATTTGAATGTCCTTATATGCAAGAAGTTTTGATGTGATGATTTTTTGCAAGTAATGCCCCTTTTTGAATTATTATACTGTGTATTTAAAATGCACTGTGCCATTCATTACGTGTTGCATTGTTGAGTTTTGGGGGAGCGTGGGGTATGTGAGCTTGCTCACTTTTTCTTTCATTTGGTAATGTCAGTAGGCCAATCTTGGATTACTTCCCATGTCAGAACTCTTCAGAAAAGAGAATAGGAAAGGTTAAGGCCAAGGGGGCAATGGAAATTATAAGTTTATAAGAAAATAATTGTATCATGATTGAAAGTGGAGAATTACTCTAAACATTTTCAGAAAATATTTTTGTGTGGATTAAATAGAATTAAATTAAGAAGTAAATTAATCACATTTATATGTTTCAAAGTAATTCTTGAGGCATTTTTTGTAATTTTATAAATAAACAAAGAAAAAAATATTTCGATACCTTCTTTTTAACATAGAATTCCTTTTGTGTGTAGCAAAATAAACAGGGGCAGATAATTCTTATCTACAAGTTTACTACAAATAATCCAGAGAGTTCCAATTGTCAACATAAATTCAAGGCAAGAAAAAACATTGAGAAAATGAGTTGAATTTTCATCTTTATATGGATTATTTTTTAGGGTAAAAGGCATATTCAAGCTCAAAAGAGTTGTTATGTTAAATTTGGTACTTATTTTCAGTGCAACTCCTTTAATTTGTATTCTTCAAAATGGTTTGAAGTTTATCTACTCCGATTTGCTAATTAGTGCAACTACATGGGATGTATGATGAAAGTTTGTCCTTAGACACAGTTAGTTTATTCTGTGAACTACTATGTAGAATTTGAAAGTTGTGCTAACTCTACATTACTGTATATTTTGTTATGTAATTGAATTTTAATGATTTTAGCATTATTTTATAAATTAGTGAAAAAAAAAAATAGTCAAGCCTCTTTATCTCCAACTTGACAGGACCAAGATGAATCATTGAGATGTATTCAATTCAAGATAAGGAGGGTAAAAACATAAAGAAATAAGTTGTTCAGGCACTGCCAAGGCACTTTGACATATCCCTGGTATTCAATATATATTACTATGTTAATATTATCTAACTTACAAAAATAGAGTAATGCAAAAGTTAAGTGATTAACAGTAGAGGAGATTTTATCTTGCGCTAATATAACAACTGACTGAATATTAACAAAAGTAACAAATGTATAATAAAACACAGAAAAATTCATGACATTAACTTCATCAAAACCTTTTAGCAAGTAGGAACAGTGGAGGAGTTTATTTATAATAACAATGTCAAGTGGTCGTTTACGATACTTTGATAACAATTAATATCATGTGGTCATTTGTCATACTTGTAATATATTTTTCACAAATTTGCCAGAATTTAACTCCATATGCACCTAACTGCTAAAGAAGTGGAACATTTTTCTATTTCATGTTCTTCAAGTTTCTTTTTCAGAAAAGATTTCAAGGTTAGCCAATGTGGGTATAAATTAAAATTTCCTCCTAAAGAAATTACAAAAAAAAAAAAAGAAGTTAATAACGCTTTCATTTATGGGCATTTTTTAAGCCTATTCAAATGTATCTTTTAATTATTCCTGATTTTTTATTAATTATTCCTGATTAATCTGTACTGTTTGTAATTATGATTTAACAATGACGCAGACCTCAGTGTGACTAGGTCACAATCAGGTCTAATTAAGATACAGTTTTATCATGTATTGCTCAATGTACACTCTTCTCTGTGTGGATTATACCAGATGTACAACTGATTTTCTACAGAAGTGTGTAGAGGCGCTTTTTCCTCTTTAAATTCAGATATATTTATAATGAATTTTTAAGATTTCATTGTATATTGATATTTTCACTGGATGTACATGTTTGTTCAGAAATTAAGAAATTTGTTAAATAAAGAGAACTTACAGCTTGTTAAGTAGACAATCAGAAAGGAATGATACCACTGATCTTTCATTGATTAATTGGATTCCAGTTTACTTACAATATTGTCTTGATGAATTGTTGTTTTGAATGCCTGTCGTTAATATAAATATGTTATACAACTGTTTATTGTTTATTTTTTGTGAAAATTTCGTCCCTCACTGGACTTGCATGAAGAATTCCAGTGGGCCCTTCTATTAATAATAATATGATCAACATATATACTGTTCCATTGATTACTGAAAGAGGGTAATTTTGGTGTAGATTTTTCATACCACATTTAAAAGTCCAGAGAAGGTGAAAAACCACTCTTCAATAGATTAAGCAATGCTGTGTTGCAACAATGCTGTCATAGTGTCATTATTAGTTCTGGCTTAAGGGAGTATGGTACTGACAAGTCCTAATTTCAGAGTAATTAAAACTCTAAAACATCCACATAAAATGAAAGAAGTACCTTTATATATTTCATAAAATATTATAAGAAAAGGTTCTAGTGAGTAAATCAAAAATTATGACGCACTAAAATAAGGGGGGTAACTCTGTATGATAAAGTGATATTTTTATAACCAATTTTTAAAAAATTGAGAACAACAATAAAAACAACATAAAAATATTTTTTGAAAACGATGTCATCCACAATATTGAAATTTTAATTTCAAAACAAAATAGTGCAAGAAAAAAGCCAAAAAGACAAATTAATTTTGATTCATTTATATCATGACAATTTATTGGGAAAATGGGTTCATGTATATGTACAACGTATTTTTTAATAATGAAAGAATAATTAAAAGTTTGATATCTTATGCTATATTAATAGTGATTTGCTTGCTTTACAAATTGCTAATAAAAAATTATAATGTTAGTGTGTAGTTTTGGAGTAATGTGCTCCCGAATTTCCTGACCCGAATTTCCTCTGCTCAAAAAGCTGTTATAAAATGTTAAAATAATGAGATTGCAATTTATTTACTTGCTTATAGTTTCTAACTCTCCTGATTTTGTCGTTTTAAACTCAAATTTTTATTATAGTTATTATTTTTCTCTTGTGACACGGCGGGCAATGCTTTTCACCAGATTTTTTCCGAACAATCCGAAAATCTTCCGATTTCCCGGTTTGGTTTTGTACATTATCGTGTACATGTCACTTCCAGTTTGCAACTCGTATACAAAATGCCGAATCGGAATCAAAGTTGAAAGTAGACTTGGAGGAGGTGTTTACAATTATCTATGAATTGTTTTGAACAAAAACAAAAATAGAATTTGAAACTCCGGCTTGTAATTTCTAACGTTTTAGTGGAACGGATGAAATAAAGTGAATTGACGAAGACAGAATGCTCGAGGCTTATTGTACATTCGTTCTATGTCTCCATGTTTAATTTTAATTAATAATAAATTTGTCTTGAATGAATATTTTCCATCTTGAGCAATATTGAAAGATTAGATATGATTCAGTAACTATTAACTAACCAGCTATTAAACCGAGGTCCGTAGAATGCGGGGGGGGGGGGGGGGGTCTGAGTAAAGTATATTGTTGTAAATTTTTCCTTAGATGCTAGTCTCCAATGTCGAGCACTAGCAAATTCCAGGATTTGGATAGTGAAATTAGGTGTTTTTTTTATATTTGCTTGTCAGATTTTTGAGAAATATTGCCCCCTTTTTTGGTCTTTTTTTCCTTTATCAGATTTTTTTTGGGAAGTTGTCTCCCCCCCCCCCTTTTTTTGAAATTGTTGCTACAAGTCTGACTAAACCATCATACATGCTGTTGAAGCTAGGTAAAATAGTGACACCACCACAATATACTACACTGTACTTTGCTATGCATGTGTACAATATGGTGTAGAGTAACAGCAATATTTAACAAAATCAGATAAAATTTTAAGAGCTAAAACCACAAAGTACAAAAATAGTCCTTCACTAAAATAGATGAACTTATGTTTTATAATTTGAAGGGTTTTAAACTATTTATCTTAAATATCTTTTTCTAGTTTTCTTTTTATGGTTAAAATAACCTTTGTTTCTCTAATAATAAGTATCATAAGTTTACAAGTCAAGCAGTAGGCTTGTAGCAACGGTTCCAAAAGTGGGGGGGGGGGCACCTTCCCCCAAAAAAATCTGTCAAGCAAAAAAAAAAAAAAACTAAACTCACCAAAAATAGGGGAAGGGCAACTTCCCAAAATAATCTGATGGGCAAAAAAAAAAAAGAAACCAAACTTATCAAATGTCCATTTTGTGGAAATTGACAGTGCTTGACCTTGTAGCAACGGGGAGGGGGGCAATCACTATAGCAAACTACTATACTCGGAAAAAGTAGGTCCCCCCAGCATTCTACGGGCTTGAGCAGCTTTGTAATACTGCACCTGACATAACTCTCACACACTGACAGGAGCTTATAAATGAAGATAAAAACTTACAGTACATAACGTGAGGCAGCTTATTACCTCCTCAATGTAACCATATGCATGAGGGACGGGAGATTATTAATACAAGAAAGTTGTAGGAGATTATACATTCATGACATTGGGTCAGATTATGACACAGATTTGAGTCATAAGCAATTTTTGTGTCAAGTATCAACTACCAATTAGCCTCCATTTGAGAGTAATAGACCAGGTACAAATAACACACCTTTTCTGCCAGAAGCCTTGAACTTGCTGGAATGACCTTGAGTCAAGGTCAGTTACTCAATACATACATGTAACCTTAGGTTATATGCAATATTTACGATCAGTATGAGCATCTCATGTTCTCCATACAAAATACAGGAATTCAATGTTTTTCTTAAAATGACATTTAACTTGATCAAAGGATCTTGAGTCAAGGTCATGGCACGCATTTGGGTCATTAGCAGTCCTTGTGTGTCATTTTCATCATTTTTCCAATGGAAAACCTGGTTAAAAATAAGGAACATGAATTTCCCAGGTTCTACTCTTTTTTTTAACATGCAGTGTATTTAGCATTTGTTCATACAATGATAAGGTAATGAAATAATTTTTATAATGAAATGTATTTAATATTGCAAAATTCATGAGAATCAAAATATATTAACATATTGAAAACTTATTTGCTCTATCTACAATTAAAAAGAAAAGAAAAATAATTTGTTATTTGACCAAATTTGAATTAATGAAAACTTATTACATTTAGTACCAAACACTGACATTGTATCTAAAAATGATGCTACAGACATGGCAAATTCTGATAACACCAATAATGTATCCACAACTGATGTCATGGACATTTCAAACAGACTGAAGATATATGACTCTTTTCATATAAAACTCTGGGGTCTTTCAACTGAAAAAGTCTACATTCTGAGATAGAATCCACTTTACTTTTTATAACGAGTCACACACAGTTTTCAATTCACATCTTCCATCAATAACTCCATATCGAATTTGTTGGCAATGCCAGTTTTAAACTGCATTCGATTAATACTGGGACATCATAGGAAATGATAGTGTATCCAGTGACTACACTTTTCTTGTCGTTACTCAAAACTTTAGTCTAATTCTGATTGTTACAAGAGAAACTTCTATGTTCACTTGTTATTGTACACCTTCATTCCATTTATTTTTAGACCTGGAATTTTGTCTGCCTGTTTATTGATTGTTCTTTGTGGAAAAAGTTGAAAACTTTTCTCGTCTCATTGCTTATATGATCATGATGTTCCCGATCTCTGTAAGAAACAATAATCTTGTTTTAGTTATTAGTGCAGGTGATAAAATAATTTTCATTTTAATAACAATCAAATGATCTTGTCCACCTGATCTAGTCAATACAGGCCTACAGAATGGTTGTGTGTGTTGGGGGGGTGGGGGTCTGTCCTCCTAACTTTTTTCTGAGAATAGTATTTGGCTATAGAGTAAATTTTCATTAAGATGTCAGTTGCACCCCCCTTTTTTTTTTACTAGAGGTCTGCATCAATAAACTTGTTACATGTATATGGGCAGTTAGTGATTTCACATACCTAAACCTGTTGGCTTTATTTCAAACATGAAATGTTTAATAAGTTAATAACTATGAAACATACAAGTTGTATGTCCCTATGATACTATAAATAAACAATAATTAAGTATGTTTGTATTTATGTATAATTCATAATATTTAATGTCAAACCTAATATACCAGTTAGTATTCATCAAACAGTTACAATTCTTGCATATGGTTAGTGATGGGAAATTGGGATTTTTTTCATAATTGATTATTGGAATAATGGGATGCACTATAATTGAAAAAAAAATTGATTAATTTCAAATATTATATTTCTTCAATTTCAAATCTAGAATAAATTGTTTAGAAATTCTGGAGTGATTTCCAAAATACATTTTTGAAATAGTTTGTATCATTGGATTCATTTATTAGATTATTATTTAGGATTTAGTTAAATTCAAAGAAGAATGAATCAAAAATTAAAGGAATAATTTGCATTTAACTAATATTTTGAGTAATCGATTATCTATAATCAGGGACCATTTCGATTAGATAATTGATCTAATCGATTAATCATTACATCACTACATATGGTACTTTCAACTTTATCTAAAACTTGTCATGGGTATCAACTATGATATACATGTATTTGTCTAAAAGTGACACATAGGTCTGATTGACTGATTACATGTATTTTTACGTTTTTCTTCATACTGTAATATATCACTACATGTATAAAATACAATTTACTTGCTTACTAATTGTGAAATCTAGCCAATTATCAAAGAAAATAATCTAGTAAGTAAAGCCAAGGAAAATGATTGGTTAAACCTGCTTTGTTTCCACTTTTATCATGTTCATGCTTGAAAAATTGTCCAGTCTATGCAAAAGTTTTTTGGATCACACAGGACATTGGGTCCTGTGTAATCAATGAACACAAAGGACCGAATCAATTTTTGTTGGACCAAAAAACCTAATGTAAAAAAGTGAAAAACATGAAAATGCAGAGTAGTAAGCCTAACACCTTTTCTTTTACAAGGGATTGCTCCCGCATAGTACTGTAGATGGTCCATACGGTTTTAATCACCTTCATTTACGTATTTGGATTTGTGAGAAATTTTTTACTTATAACGAACATTTACATGACTCCCCATCAAAATAATAATGCTCAAAACTGGACATAGACACATCGGACATTCTGGTCCGGTGTAAAAAATGACGCATCGGACCAGAGGCACTACACATCGGTCAGGTCTGACGGTCCGATGTCTTTTGCATAGATTGGAAGTCAAAGAAATAGTGTTTTATTTATGGTGGACATTTTTTTATACATGCTATTATTGGGGAATTTAAAATGAATATTCATATTTTTCTTGAAAAAGCATTTTTAAAAAAATTGGGGTCAGCTGCAAAATAGGGTGGGTTCACTGGGTTGTGAAAGTGGAAATAATTTTGCCTAACAACACCACAGCCTAACATTTTGACAAATGTAAATGTACCTTAATGGTAGCTGATGATCCATAAGTTAGGATATCCACAGCATGAAAGAGCTGCTGAAATGGCATGGACATTTTAGAGCATCTGTCATATCACCCCCAGTTCCATAACCCTCCTTCCAAGTTTCCAGATAGCAGATATTTAGGGTTCCAGATCCTGTTCCATCTCAACTTCATGTTCAATGTCCACAATATTAGGGATACCTATTCAAATAATATACATGTACTACTAAATCTATATAGCTGAGATTTCTTCCCTATCACTGCATATATGTAAATGTAGATGCAGTATAAACAAAACAAGTGTTTTATTTTATTTTCATATTGTGTGGTCTAGATGATTATGATTGAGTTTCACATACTCTATAATATGTATTGATGCTTTTAGCTTTCATGAACTTAGAAGAAAATTCAATTAAAAAAATGATTATAGTCAAAATTGCAATTCAGACACTCTACCATCAACATAACTTGGAAATTAATAAGGAAAGAAATAATCTTAATAAAAAGAAAAGTCCTGTTTTAGGCCAAAGAATTTAGTGGTAAGTATTATTTGTGTTGTAGTGTAGTGAATTTTTTATCTAGTATGTTTTGGAAGAAAATTGTCTAGACAGTGTCGAACACCTTGCATCTGGTTACCTTCAAATTTCATTGAGTTATAACTGTGTCTCATATGACTTAACATTTATAATAAATTGTTGTTTCTTTTAATATATTTTCTATGTTTGCTAAATTTAAAAGCATCAATACATACATGTAGACATGATAGAGTACATGAAATTCGAAACGTTTTTCCAAAATCAAGCGCACCTGAATAACATCTATAAATTTTTGAATTTTTATTGATTCACCAACATTCCGGAATGCAATCATGTCACACAATATAAAAATAAATTGCAAAACAGAATTGTGTATAAATCATGTAAATTACCCCCTCATGTGTGCACTGGTAACCAGTGGTATTGTTTTTATTATAATATAGTGTAGTGCTCTTTATCACTTTTTTGAATCTATATTGTAAACAACAACTAACTAAAGGAAGAATATAACAATTTTTAATCACAAAATCTCTGCTTTTTTTTGAAAAAAACTTTAACATGAATCGTCACGAATTTATAAATACAAATACAAATATTTTATTGGCACAAACACAATTACAGTAATTGGTAAAGGCCCATACAGAACACATTAATAAGTATAATAATACAGTAGAACACAACTAGAATACAAACAATTGGTGTAGCAAATAATGTAGTGTACTCATCAGATACTAGGTGATTCATAACAATGTAGTTACTCATTTATAGCTAGAACATTTTTTCTAATATCAGATATTTGACATAAAAATGAAGATAATATTTTAAGAACCCTTTTACACCTGGTTTTCATCAATGATTTTAACAAATTGTCATTATTATGGATTGTTTGGTTGAAATTAGGGAAAGTAGATAATTTTGTTTTGAATATTTTTCTCTGTGCTTCATATTTCGGACAGAGCAAAATGAAATGTTTTTCATCCTCAATATCAAGGTTTTGACAAACTTTACACAACCTATCATTTTTATTAATTTCAACATATCTACCTTTTTCAATTTCTAAATTATGTGCACTTAACCTAATTTTTGCTAAAAATGATCTATCATGCAGTGTATAATGTTGTGAGTTCACTCATGCCCCCAATTCAGAAAAAAGTACCCAGTTCACTCATATATATATATATATAAATATATATATATCTTATCTAATACCGGCATTTAGCTGAGCCACAATCACTTTTACTGAATTTCTGAGGTAATGTTAGTTAAATGGTGTCAAATACTAGAGACAAACCTGGGCAGATCGTTTTTGCTAGGCTAGAGTTGTCATGCGTTTGTGATTCGAATGATGGGTTTAATCTTTGCACAGTAATTTTCAGTCAGACGCAGCTCACCATCGCCTTTCTTGAGTCAACGAAGCCTTGCTGTGCCGCTGAATAGATTTGGTTGACGAAAATCCTCGTTTTCTCCGCATTTCATTCTTTTCGAAACATCCGCTTTGTTTACATTACCGAAAAGTAAGATAAGTCGTAAAATTACCTCGACTTGTTGTTAGTTTGAATCCAATGAAATTTTAGTCACATTTTATATGATTTTATATCAAGTATATCTTTAAAATAAGTTGCATTGTAAATTTTATTTCCAACTCTACTAAAGAGATGAACGACATACGATTCATTTACGTCATTCGGAGTTGCGCGGTGGATTCAAAATCGTCACTACCATACGTCCTTAAAGACCTAATGCTATGGCCATTTGTGCACTGTGTGTGACAACTTTTTGGAATGTGGGCCATATCTCGAGAGAGCCTTGACCATCTTTATCAAATCTGTCGCATTTATCCTTGGCCCAAGGACTCTCATTTAAGTAGAGGTGTGATATAAACAAGGGGAGATGATTAGGGAAATTAAAAACAAAAGTAATGGTTACCAAAAATTTCCTCAAGGCAAGCAAGGCAGATTGTCACCAACTTACACGTAAGGATGTAGATAATGTAGGTTCAATCACTGTAGGACAAAGGATGTAGTCTCCAAGGACCATTCAAAATTAACCTAAAATGACATTTTGTTCATACTGCTGGAATCAAACCTTGTCAGTTCATAGATTTTATGACCTGAGGGTATACTGACCTTAAAGTAGGTCACAGTGACTTACTTTTTAGCTCTACTGATCAGAGACCAGAAGAGCTTATGCGATAGTAAGGTGTCCGTCGTCCGTCTGTCTGTCTCTATGCAAATGTGTCTGCTCAATATCTTTCTTACAGAGGAACATTAGAATCTACTACTTCACACAAAGATTGTTCATGACCTGAGGGTGTGTCATGACTTTGACCCAAGGTCATTTGGGCAAGTTCAAGGTCACTGAAAGAAAAAGTTCATAATTTGTGTCCATTCCATATCTTCTTATGGATAAACTTGGTGAGTTCCCATTTTACACAAAGATTGTCCATGACCTGCGGATGTGTCATGACTTTGACCCAAGGTCATTTGGGCAAGTTCAAGGTCACTGAAAGAAAAAGTTCATAATTCGTGTCCAGTCCATATCTTTCTTATGGATAAACTTGGTGAGTTTCCATTTTACACAAAGATTGCTTATGACCAGAGGGTGTGTCATGACCTTGACTTAAGGTCATTTGGGCAAGTTCAAGGTCACTGACAGAAAAAGTTCATAATTTGTGTCCGGTCTTTATCTTTCTTATGGAGAATAATGTTGGGAGTTTCCACTTCACACAAAGAATGCTTATGACCTGAGGATGTGTCATGATCTTGACCTATAAATGTGATAAAAAAAAATGTTATTATAAGTATTGATGTTTTATTAGGCTGTGCCTTAGTTTCATTCATTAAAAAAATAAAATGAGCAATTACCAGTAAATTTTCAATCTAAATATATAAACAAATTTTGACCATAAATCTATTGATAAGTAAAAAATGATTGATGTAATTTCACAATGATGTCATAAGTGGTAGATGTGTTCAACACATTTTATTAGGGCCCCGCTCTGCGGGCGCCCTATAGTGATCAGTCTGCCCGTCTGTCTGTAAAATATTTTTCAAAGCGCTACTCCTCCTACAGTTTTGGTCTAATTTCAATATAACTTGGCACAAAAGTAGACTACACTAGGATACATAATTCTATTTATCAGTTTTTGATTTTGATGAAAAATAACATGGCTCACAGTTAGACTACACTACGATACATAATTCTCTATATCAGCTTTTTATTTCGATGAACGGTGTTGCTGTGGTTTACTAAAAATAGAAATTTTTGTGAAATACTTTAAAAAACTACTCCTCCTACAGTTTTGGTCTAATTTCAATATAATTTGGCACAAAAGTAGACTACACTAGGATACATAATTCTACTTATCAGTTTTTGATTTTTGATGAACGGTGTTGCCAAGGTTACTATAAATAGATATTTCTGTGAAATACTTTCAAAATGTTTCTCCTCCTACAGTTTTGGTCTGATTTCAAAATAACTTGGCACACAAGTAGACTACACTAAGATACATAATTCTTTATATCAGTTTTTGATTTTGATGAACGGTGTTGCCATGGTTACTAAAAATAGAAATTTTTGTGAAATACTTTCAAAATGCTACTCCTCCTACAGTTCTGGTCTGATTTCATTATAATTTGGCTCACTGAGTTAGACTACACTAAGATGTATAATTCTATATATTGGTTTTGATTTCAATGAACAGTGTTGCTACTATATAAATAGCATGGTTATCAGTACTGCCATTATGTTAATAAAATTGAGCTGCTACTGTATAATAAATAGCATGGTATGGTACGTATAATTCAAATAGGAATATAATCTTTAATTTACTCCTTCTTCCCTATTGGGATTCTGAGTAATGAAGTTTCTCACAAGAAATGTTTCAATGACATAATTATTCAATCTTCTGTGAACAGAGATGAAGGTATATTTAAGAAATGAATTTAATTTTTGAAGATTCATGAGGACATGAACTACGACGCTTCACGCCGGCATATTTCATGAAGCGCATTAGCGCTTCATGATAAATATGCCGGCGTGAAGCGTCGTAGTTCATGTACCTCATGAATTTTCAAAAATTAATTTCATTTCTTATATTTACATTTTTTTTCTGATGAGTTTCCACAAATTACGCCATTCAACTATTATTTTTAAAGCAAAACAGTTTGAACTATAGTTTTGACGTCATGTACAGTATTATGACGCAACAATGGATATATTCATGCTCATCCATGGTAGTTCATGAGAAAATGAACAGCCTTCTAATTTGCAAAGAATCTTAAGGAAAAATATTTGGAAATGTAAATATATATATTTAAGGAATGTTTTAAAGTTTTGTGTAAGTTATTGGTGTGTAAATCACACAGACTTGTCACGTAGGCATAGTAGCGGGCTTCATGAAATATGCCTACGTGACAAGTCTGTGTGATTTACACACCAATAATTCACACTAAACTTAAAAACATTGTTTGAATTTCTCGCTGCCCTATATCGTCACATTTTTATTAACGTCTCTGTAGCCTCATTGTGACGTCACTTTAGTGCGAGTTTCTCTGTGTATATTTCTACGTGTGAGTATACACAAAAATGGCTTTCAAATCAATTTCACAGTTGGCTTAGGAGAAAAGCACAGCAATATATATATATATATATATATATATATATATATATATATATATATATATATATATATATATATATATATATATATATATATAATGAAAATAATTAAATTGAAAAACATGAAGAAATTAACACAGTACAGCATTAGACCCTTCATTTACAATCTTCAGATGGTAGTTGGTAAGGCAAGTAATTTAATTTTAAACTTTATGCAAATGTTACTTCCGGTTTTATATGGATTTTTGCAAGCTTGTCCGATACTATATGGATTTTCAGACTGGTCCTTGATATTAGGTATTGTTATCTCACCCGTATTGCACAGTGTAGATTCCTTTTTAGCTCACCTGAGCCGAAGGCTCAAGTGAGCTTTTCTGATCACATTTTGTCTGTCGTCCGTCTGTCCGTCCGTCTGTCTGTAAACTTTTCACATTTTCGACTTCTTCTCAAGAACCACTGGGCCAATTTCAACCAAACTTGCCACAAAGTATCCTTGGGTGAAGGGGATTCAAGTTTGTTCAAATGAAGGGCCACGCCCTCTTTCAAGGGGAGATAATAAGAATTAGTGAAAAATTAATAGCATCTTTTAAAAATCTTCTTCTCAAGAACCACAAAGCCAGGGAAGATGAAACTCATGTGGAAGCATCCTCAGGTAGTGTAGATTCAAGTTTGTTCAAATCATGACCCCCGGGGGTAGGGTGGGGCCACAATGGAGGATCAAAGTTTTACATAGAAATATATGGGGAAAAACCTTTAAAAATCTTCTTCTCAAGAACAGCAAAGCCATGATGAGTCATATTTATATGGAAGCATCCTCAGATAGTGTAGATTCAAGTTTGTTCAAATCATGACCCCCGGGGGTAGGGCGGGGCCATAATGGAGGATCAAAGTTTTACATAGAAATATATGGGAAAAACCTTTAAAAATCTTCTCCTCAAGAACAGCAAAGCCATGATGAGTCATATTTATATGGAAGCATCCTCAGGTAGTGTAGATTCAAGTTTGTTCAAATTATGACCCCGGGGGGTAGGGCGGGGCCCCAAAGGAGGATCAAAGTTTTACATAGAAATATATGGGAAAAACCTTTAAAAATCTTCTTCTCAAGAACAGCAAAGCCATGATTGGTCATATTTATATGGAAGCATCCTCAGGTAGTGTAAATTCAAGTTTGTTCAAATCATGACCCCCGGGGGTAGGGCGGGGCCACAATGGAGGATCAAAGTTTTACATAGAAATATATAGGAAAAATCTTTAAAAATCTTGTTCTCAATAACAGCAAAGCCCTAATTGATCATATTGATATGGAAGCATCCTAAGGTAGTATAGATTTAAGTATGTCCAAATCATGACCCCTGGGGGTAGGGTGGGGCCCCAAAGGAGGATAAAAGTTTTACATAGAGATATATAGGAAAAATCTTTAAAAATCTTCTTCTCAAGAACAGCAAAGCCCTGATTGATCATATTTATGTGGAAGTATACTCAGGTAGTGTAGATTCAAGTTTGTTCAAATGTTGCCCCCCCTGGGGTTGGGTGGGGCCACAATGGAGGATCAAAGTCTGAAATAGAAATATATAGGAAGATTTCTTCTGATGAAGAACTGCAAAGCCATGATTAGTCATTTTGATATGGAAGCATCATCAGGTAGTGTAAATTCAATTTTGTTCAAATGATGACCCCCGAGGGTAGGGTGGGGCCCAATAGGGGGATAGAAAGTTTTACATAAGAACACATAGAAAAAATATTTCTTCTGAAGAACAGAAAAGCTATGTTTAGTCATATTGATATGGAAGCATCTTCAGGTAGTGTAGATTCAAGTTTGTTCAAATGATGACCCCCGAGAGTAGGACGGGGCCACAATGGAGGATCGAATGTTACATAAGAACATATAGAAAAAATATTTCTTCTCAAGAACAGAAAAGCTATGTTTAGTCATATTGATATGGAAGCATCCTCAGGTAGTGTAGATTCCAGTTTGTTCAAATGATGACCCCTGGGATAGGGAGGAGCCACAAGGGGGGATCAAATTTTTACAAAGGAATATATCAGAATTTTTTTTTAAAATCTTCTCAAGTACAACAAAGCCATTTGTTATTTTGACATGGAAGCATCATCAGGTAGTTTAAAATTCAAGCCCCCCCCCCCCCCCCGGAATCTTTTCAGTACTGAACTGATTTGTGCTTTTGCCTATCCACTGTGCTCAGGTGAGCGATGTGGCCCATGGGCCTCTTGTATTTACTACTAAATTAATCATATATATGTTTATTATAAATAAGACACTAAAACGCAAACTCTTTTAAATCTTACTATTTATTTAATTTCAATATTCATTAAAAAAAAACCTCTGCAAGATAGATACAAAATTGTAATTATTAAACAATATTTCAATTTCATAAAAAATCACTTTAACTATTTTTGAAAATATTCTGTATACTCACAGTACATGTACTCTTAGGCCATCTTTAAAAAAATGTTTCTTTGCCCTCTCCCAACTTGGCTAAAAATGGCCATACTCAAAACTTTTTCGAACCTCTTGGAAATGATTTTTTTCCCTTTTATTCCTATATTTTCTCATCCCATCAATATGTATGTTGAAATTTTCTGGGACAATTTTTTTTTACCGAATGACCCAATTTTCTTTTAACCTGAGAGTTGGGAGAGGGCAAACAAACATTATTTCAAAGATTGCCTAATGCATTACATTTTGTGGTGAAAATATACAGTGATGTGCTACAAGGACTCTTGTATGAATGTCTATTATAGTCCCCCCCCCCCCCAAAAAAAAAAAGAAAAGAAAAGAAAAAAAAAATAGGCAATTAAAAGATGACCAATTGTAACTTTCTAAGCCTTTTCAAAATAGAACAGAACAATGTATGAATTTTAGGTTCAACTCTTCACTATTAACTTTTGATATTTTCTTAGTTGTTTGTAAATCCCAGCAACTGTATATCCATGTAAAAATCTTCCAAAAACACTTGTTTCCTCCTTTAGGGCTGCCATTTTGTTTGTTGTTATAACTTGGCCATGCTTTTTTTCATCTTCTATATAGTAATGAAAGGGTCACATGCATTTTTTATAAAAGAATTCCTGACAATTGGGATTCAGGACTTTACAGCAGTAGGTCAAAATTTACCCCTACTTTCACATAAGTTAAAAGTGGATATAATAAGCTAATTCAGAGAATTTGTATCCCCCCTTAAGATAAAAAGAAGAGGGTGGAAGAACTGGATGCTGTTATGCAGATGGTTCAACCTTGATCTTACAGCTTTTGGCCTGAGAGTCAATAGAAGTCTTTTTTAAAGTTTAAAAAATTCATGACCAAAAGTATCATTGCAAAAGCTTACAGAAAAACTAAAATAATCATCTGAAAACTATATATGCAGGTTATATTCTGATCCTGACTTTGACCTTAAAATCAATATTTTTTAAGGCCATGGGGAACTTTTATTCAAATTTCATTGCAAAATCTAAAAGGCCTCTTAAGATATAGTTTGGGAAAAAAGTGTTACACAGTTAAAATGTATGAATTTATGACCTTGACCTCTGACATTTTGACCTCAAAATCAACAGGGTTTTTCTTCAGGCCATAGGGAGTTGTGATATTAAATTTTATGGAAGGAAGCTCAAAGAAAACTAAAATTATTATCTGGAAAAAAATATTTGCAGTGTATGAATTTATGGTCCTTATGTCATAAGGAGTTGTGGAATAACATTTCATTGCAAAAGCTCAAAGGCTTTTGGAGATATCGCCCAGAAAACGAAGTGTTACATACAAACAGAATGTATGAATTAACGACCTTGACCTCAAAATCAATAAGGGTCTTCTTTAGGCCATAGGGAGTCATTGCAAAAGCTTAGAGGCTTCTCGAGATAGTATACGGAAATGAAAGTGTTATGGACAGACAGCATGACAGACAGATGGACAGACAGACAGACTCAAATTAATATCTCAGTATTTCAGTGAAAGTGGGGAACAAAAAGTCAACTGCTAAATCCCTAACATTTTAACCTAACAAAGTATTCATTAGATGCACCATATAAGTTTGGTTTGGATATATCAGTCATCTTTTGATAAACTTGGAGTAGACCTGAATGCTGTTCTTAACCAGAGTGTAGCATGAAATATAGGTCAGATGCAGTATCCCAGTATAGGGTATCAGTACAGGTCAGTTCAGTTTGGACATTTAGTGATATAATCTGTAAATAAAGCTTCCAGCTGAAGTTACTATCATGCCTACAGACAGGCAAACAAATGGACAAATGGACACATTGACTCAAGTATTGCTTCCTTCCCCTTCTTTACTTTGTTGCAGGAATACATATATAAGAACTAAAATTAACAAAAATAATTTGTCACAAAAGTTAAAAGTTTTGCATCGTTTAAGTAAATATGTATCACAGTCCAGTCAATCCCATCTCCACACAGCTGTTATTGATCACGACTCTGTAAAAAGTCCTAGAAAGAGAAACACAAATTAACAATTAATACTGGCAGCACTTGTCAATTAAATTTACAGGTGTATTGTTTCATCTGACATTCTTAAGGTGCTAATTACCCTACCATGATAAAGAGGAGTTACAGCTAGTCAAAACAACCTTCTAAAGAAGGACATTTACATCACAACATGAAAAGAATGGACCTTGTTTCTTCAGTCTGGGCTAATGGTAAATTGATGGAGAAAAATAGAATTATTTTCTTTTTTTTTTATATGCAGAATTGATACATTTAGAACAGTTAATGCCTGTAGTAAACATCACATGCAGTGTTGATTTATATACTTTCTATCTACCAGATAAATGAGGTGTCATAGTTTCAGTTCATTTTAATTATACATCCATATATATATATATATATATATATATATATATATATATATATATATATATATATATATATATATATATATATATATATATATATATATATATATATATATATATATTAGGGATGTCAATTTTGTCAATAATTCATATTCGAATATTCAATGAAAGTATTCGAATATATTCGAATATTCGATAAAATAAATAAAATCTGTTTTATTTTAAATGTGCATCACCCTACTCTCATGAAAGGTTTAGCATAGGTGTACTTATATTGGAAGTAAAATTGTATGAAAACTTTTGTAGGTGTACAATAAGAAATTTCATTTTATATTTGTCAATGCTTGAAATTAATAATTGATTTAAATGTAGAAAAGAGTCATTTTAACAAAAAAACCCTGCGTATTTATAATAGCTTCAACTGAGGAACCAGTCGTCTTACCAAAGGCAAGATAGTCGTAAAGGTATACTGTTTAGAATTCAATACTTGTAATATAAATTACAATTATCTGCCTAATAAGAGATATCATAATAATCTTTGATACAATGTTTTGTTTTGTTTTTTTAAATATATGAACAAATATCTCCATATACAATTTTCTTAGATAATTAACTAATTTCCCGATAATGAATAAAAAATTCAGGATTATGTACAACCCGTGATAATCAAGTAATTTACACATTTATTCTGAAATTGAGCCCCTTACATTAATTACAAACTAATTCTATTGGACATTCATTCAATGATCAATTAAATTTAATTTGATAAGTATACTCTTCACGTCTTTTAGACATTCTAAGAAGGATTTCCTTTTGTTGTTCTCGATTCTAGATCCGATCGTATCTAACTAATAAAACTATGAAAGTAATTTTTGTATTTTACATAAAGCATTATTGTATAATTCTTTAACACCTTACTCAAAACAAAATAATTTAGTAAATCTATAAGATTAGAAAGTGGTGAAAGAAATCAGGCGAAATCGAATTGATCGCTAGTAAATTAAACAGGGATAATTCCAGCACTGTTCTATTCAAAATTTATTTAATCACAGTACTTCTTTTTATTAAATCTGAAAAAAAAAACGAATATTAGAATCTTAAATTCATATTGGAATATCAGCTCATCGAATGAATATTCGAATGTTCGAATATTCGTTGCCATCCCTAATATATATATATATATAAATATATATATATATATATATATATATATATATATATATATATATATATATATATATATATATATATATATATATATATATGTTTATATTTATATATATATAATTTAATTCTGGTTATTTCCCATCATATGATTGGAGAAAAAAATTAATTTATATCATAAAACCTGTGTTGCTTATGTCACAATGACTTAGGTCAAAAAGTACAGTATCAATCTGCTTGATGTTACATTTAAAATATCCACAATTTGAAGGCATTTCTGTACTAGGAGAAATTGTCTTATTTTCTACACTTATTAATGGAAAATTAAATTACAGGGAATGAATTTAATAGCTTCCCAATTAAGGTATTCAATGTATAATGAAGGGATTTTGAACAATTTTGAATCATTTTAAACTAGTTAAAAATGCATTGCTAGATAACGATGAAAGTGAAATGAACCAAATTCACATGACTGATAACAGATAAGAAGCTGATTATTTTGCACCTTGAAAAGTTTTGAAGAGTTACCTGCCCTTGATGAAAAGAAGAAAATTTTAATTTTGTCAAAATATCTGTGGTAAATGATTCATTTTATTTCATATTTTAATAAAGAGAGAGTTTATGCATATTTTCACCAAGAGATTTGTATAAAATTCAAATTACTTTTTTACGATATCTTAATAAAACATGCGCTGCCCATAGACTTCAATGTAAAATTTAAGGTGCAATTAATTGGACAATAATTAAAATTTTGAAAATTCATTCGGTGGAGCATTTTTATTTTATGACATCTCCAAAATGTTGACATGATTATTCATTTCGGACCATTAATTTTTTAGGTACAAAATGTACGTGGTCGTTATACATTGAATACCTTAATACTGATATAACCTGGGTTGGAACGGTTTTGTGGTTTATAAAGCGTAAACTGCCCCAACCCAGGTTATACCAGTATAATTTGGGTATCTGTAAATGGAAAATATGTAGTTTTATGAAATAATCCTTAATGGAATTCAGTAAAATGAACAAAAAGCAAAATCTGGAAAAAGTTCAAAGTCAAAGGGAAGGTCAAGGTCAGAAAATTATGACACAGTTAAATTACTTTCACCAATTTGTATTAGAATATATATTTTGATGAAAATATCGTTTAATATTTATTAATGAGAAATCGGCATTTCTGATTGGTTGAAAAATTTCTTTGCTACTTGCATCAATAAATTTTTCACAAATTAATCGGAACTACATTTTTTGATATGCATATTATAATGACTGTCTTTACATATTTCAACTTCAAGAGTACAGTACTTTGTGAAAGAAAAAAATTTTTTAAATTCTTTTCCTGATTTTCAAAACTTGCCTGATACATTCCTAAGTTATTTTCTCCTTTTGTTTCTTTTTTTAATTATCACCCTTTGCTAAACATAAAGCAGATCATCTACAATGACAGCGATGCCTTTGAAATGAACAAGAGAACAATAGAAGTGTGAAGAAATGTTTTTATGCAATTACAGTGTGGAAATGCCATTGATCTGTTATTTCTCTGAAATAAGGGAAATGCATGGATGAGAAAAAAGACATTGAGGACGGATCCTGTCAGTGTTAAACAATCAGCCATAGACTCTACTAGATTTTACAGCCAGGTGTTACACAATCAGCCATAGACTCTACCAGATGTTACAGCCAGGTGTTATGCATGGACAGATTGTCATATGTATATATATGTTCAGTATAAGATTCAGATGAAGAGATGCACAAATCAAATCCAAAATGTCAGTTTCCTAGAATGAGTTGTCAGGGTTTGGAGTAACTTCCCTTCACATTTAGGAACCTTAAGGGTCCTCCACACACATTACTTGTAACAAACATATCAACCTTTAAAATCTGGCCAGGAAATGAAATTTAATTTAAAATACTGATTTTTTAAAACTTTAATGTCATAAGGTTCAAGATATTTTTCCCATTAAGATTTGATATGTAGCACAACAAATTTTGGTTTTTCCTATCATATATTTTTACACTCACAAAACAACCATGAAAACTTAATTTTATCAGTCAACATATTTTTTTTTGAAGAAATTTATTAAAGTTATGAAAAATAAATCTCATTTTCTCTAAAGTTCATGGGAAAAAAAATAAGGAAGACTCCTAATAGTATAGAAGAAACATTATTAAATTAATTTACAACACGAAATTGAATTAAAATAAAATTTATTGATGTAGAAAAATCATCTTCAAAATCTTTGGTATTGAAGTTTCTTTTTAGAGTTATCTTTCCTGTTGCCTGCGACTCAAAAATTTTGGTAAGTCTCCGTATACGTCATCATGATCATACACAAGTTACTCATTATTGGCAACAGATCATGACAGATCTATATAAATGAGCAAAGCTAGAAATGCATGCACACTATTTATTTAAGGAATGAATTTAATTGCTACCCATTTTATACAGTATAAACTGGGTTGGGGAAGTTATGCTTTATAAACCACGAAGCAGTTTATAAAAAAGTGTAAACTGTTCCAACCCAGTTTGTACCATATAAATTGGGTAACTATTAAATTCATTCCTTATTATTTATTTTTCATTCATTTGGAGTAAGAAAAAAAGATGATTAGCTAAACACTAATTTAAGAAAAGTGAGGTCAAGGTCAAAGGAAAGGTCAAGGTCAAAAAATGTTGATGCAGTTGAATAGCTTACATCAATATGTATCAACAAATGAAGTTTGATTACACTATCTTGAATGGTATCTTTAAAACAGAGCTAAACACTAATTCAAGAAAAGTGAGGTCAACGTCAAAGGAAAGGTCAAGGTCAAAAAATGTTGATGCAGTTGCATAGCCCTCATCAATATCTATCAGCGTATGAAGTTTGATAAAAATATCTTGGATAGTTTCTTTGAAACTGAGCTTTGAACAGAGCTAAATGCAAAGTGTGACGGAAGGACAGACGGAAGGACGGAAGACAAATGACAAACACTATATGCCCCGGCCATATTCATGGCGGGGCATAATAAAAATTCCGTGTGAGATTTTATATTGTTGATAATTGTTAACAATGAAATAAATGAAATTTAATCCCCAATGAATAGTTCTGCTTTTACGGTATTACAAGTGCAATTAACAATGAGCCGTTGCTGTCAGCAGTTGGCAGAAAGCAGTTGGCTGTCGTATATGAAATTTCACGATTAAGTAGCATTGAATTTCAATCCAAAATATTTTTATGCTATGTGCTAATTGATAAGTCAAACTATTTTGGTTCAACTTTGTTCTCATCTAAATATTCTCATTGTTCCTTTTACACAGAGTAACTTTCTGTGAAATATACAGAAATTACATATTTTAACAAAAGTACATGTTTATCAAATTATTAGAATGTATTGTGAAGTAGATGAACTTTTAAATGAATAATTTAATAACAATAAATATTGAAGTGATAATGATAACACTCATTGAAAACAAGATCCTTCTTCATAATATTATTTATGTCAGAATTCCCAATAAATATGTTGTTTACATAGTACTTATGTTAGCAGAGGATTTTCCATACTTCTAAGGACTTAAGTACTTGTTACTAAACCAACTTATTTTTGCATGTGAGAAATTTCTACAAGTTTCACAATCTTGTTTTATTTGGAATACTTCTTATTGTGAAATATTTATTTTATTGTGTCTTTATGTCGAATATTTCCTCATTCATGAAAAATTAGTCAATGTGGATAGATTTCAAAATGACAAATTGAAAACAAAATTCTGGTTTAGAGTACATTAAAATTCTCAATCTTTATCAAAAAACAAGCAAATTCCATTTTTAGGGGTTGGGATGCAGATATTTATGGCATATTGTAACTGTCTTGTCTGTGTGTCCTGTCTTGTCTGTCCATCATACAAAAAAGATATAAATTTTTGAATTAATAAAGGTAATGGCAAAGATTAAAGTTTCTTAAAATTACATCAAACTTCAAATTCAAGGTCATGAGGTCAAATATCATAATTCAATCCAAAAGGTTTTGTCACAAGTCATGCACACATGAAAAGAAAAATGAAAGCCTGTCTTCAGTGGCAAAAGGTACAGCCAAAGTTAACGTTTTTGATAAGTAAGTAAAACTTCTAGGTCAAGGTCATGAAGTTAAAAATGATAGTTCTCTTTGAAAGGTGTTGTCACAGGTAATGTACATGTTAAATATGAAAGCCTTATCTTCTCTCATTCAAAAGTTATTGCCAAAGTTACAAAAGTACTATAGGTTAAACTTTAAGGTAAAGATCATGGGATCAAAAACCATAGTATATTGTGAAAGGTCTTTCAACAGGTAATTCAGATGTGAAATATGAATGACCTATCTCCTTTCATTCAAAAGCTATCAGCAATACTAGTATTTAAATTTCTGAAGGATACATCAAACTTCAAGTTCACAGGGTCAAAATCATAGTACATGGTGAAAAGGTCTTGGTAAAGGAAATGCACATGTATGTAAATATGAAAACCCTATCTTTTCTCTTTCAAAAGTTATCACCAATGTTAAGATTTTTGAAAAGTAGGTCAAACTTTAAGGTCAATGTGTCAAAAATTATATCACATTTGGAAAGCTCTTGTCACAAGTAATGTACATGTGAAACATGAAAGCCCTATCTTTTCTCATTCAAAAGTTATGACCTAGGTTGAAGTTTTTGTAACGGACAGATTCACAGATGGACAGACTGACAGACAGACATAATATCCCCTCTCTTTTCCAAAATCAGGGGACAAAAATCACTTTCTTTATCTGTAGTCAATCAGCACCAATGTAGCAAATAATGGACTTGTGTGTCAAATAATGCCCTTTATACAGGGGATAGTCACACTTCCTATAAAAACCTTTTTTGAAGACAGATAACAGTCTAGATATTGCAAGCAAAATTCCTGATAATTTATTTGAATGTAATAAATTATGGATGAAACAAATAAATCCCTGATGATTTTCTATGACCTTGTTTCCTGAACCATGAAGACTAACCTTTGGTACAGATTGAATACTGTAAAACATGAAGACTGACCTTTGGTACAGATTGAATACTATAAAAGACTAACCTTTGTTACAGATTGAATACTGTAAAACATGAAGACTAACCTTTGGTACAGATTGAATACTGTAAACATGAAGACTAACCTCTGGTACAGATTGAATACTGTACTGTACTGTGAAGACTAACCTTTGGTACAGATTGAATACTGTACTGTACTGTGAAGACTAACCTTTGGTACAGATTGAATACTGTACTGTACTGTGAAGACTAACCTTTGGTACAGATTGAATACTGTAAAACATGAAGACTAACCTTTGGTACAGATTGAATACTGTAAAACATGAAGACTAACCTTTGGTACAGATTGAATACTGTACTGTACTGTGAAGACTAACCTCTGGTACAGATTGAATACTGTAAAACATGAAGACTAACCTTTGGTACAGACTGAATACTGTACTGTACTGTGAAGACTAACCTTTTGTACAGATTGAATACTGTACTGTACTGTGAAGACTAACCTTTGGTACAGATTGAATACTGTAAAACATGAAGACTAACCTCTGGTACAGATTGAATACTGTAAAACATGAAGACTAACCTCTGGTACAGACTGAATACTGTAAAACATGAAGACTAACCTCTGGTACAGATTGAATACTGTAAAACATGAAGACTAACCTTTGGTACAGATTGAATACTGTACTGTACTGTGAAGACTAACCTTTGGTACAGATTGAATACTGTAAAAGACTAACCTTTGTTACAGATTGAATACTGTAAAACATGAAGACTAACCTCTGGTACAGATTGAATACTGTAAAAGACTAATCTATGGTACAGATTGAATACTGTCCTGTACTGTGAAGACTAACCTTTGGAACAGATTGAATACTGTATATGTTGTTTTTAAACTTCTTGTTCCAGGAGTCAACTTGTGAGGGAGATATAGTCAGATTGCCATTTTTCTGGTGATTAAGGTAACATTCTGCAAAGAACCTGTTGGCAGCTGTCAGGTTTGGGTCAGCTAAGTATTCATCAGTCTGGAATCAGTCAAAATAAGTACATGTACTTAAGTAAGTATATCAGACTTAGAACCACCTCATCAATCAGCATAAGATATATGGAAATCTTGGCTGTGACTTCATTTCCATAACAAAGTCTGAAAAGTGCAAATTCAATAATAAGTTAGATCTTGGTTCATTTTCTCTCTGCCAAAAAGCCATATTTGATTCGATACAAGATTATATTGTTTTAATAAATTCTATAAAATCTAGGGAGGTGTAGACTATTACAATTTCACTAATAGATATTATCATGATGGTCTGACTGGGAGACAGAAAAGTGACTATGGCATATTCAAGATTGTCTGACAACTGAAAACTTCATCAAAATTGTTGATATGACTGCATATTTATACAAAACTTAAGTCCTTGCAAATAAAAAGTGATTTACAGTATTGTGTGAAAATGATCTATGAGGTATTATGTGAAAATGGTCTGATTGAAAAAAAAAAGAGGCTTTTCTTCTCATGGAATCAGTTCAAAGAATTTTAGAGAAATTGCCAGAATATTAAACCTCAAGTGAAATTCTACATTGAAGGTTGATATAACAGCTGTTCACTCATATGAAATGTTGCTTTATCTCTTATTTCCATAAGAAATGTATTTTATAAGTAGAATACAAACAATAATAGCATAGCTTGAAGAATACCAACAATAATAGCATAGCTTGTGGGCCAAGAACAAGTGCACTTATGGGCCCAGGTAAAAAGTGAAAAAAAGAGATTCAAATTAAGCATAATTTTTTACCTCACATCATCAATTGATATCTAAACTACAAGATTCAACAAATTTTATGAAATTCATGTTTATATAAAGAGCAAAGCCATACAATGTGGTAGGGGTCAGCCGACATTTGTGATTTTCTATAGTAAATCGAGGACGGTCATTCATTTCAAAGCTTTTGTTTATTGTACAAACTTGTGCCAAAGACAAAAGATACATTTCTAAAACTTGTGTGAAAGTAGGAAATTTGTAAAATATTAGGTTGGTACTTAAAAAATAAAAAAAGTATGAAAAGTTCAATATTTTTCCTGTAGCAAGCAAGAGCTATTTCCTGTGTGACCTTTGTTGAACCCACCTGTGAAATAAATCAGTGAGTTCTACCCAGTAAACATTCCTCAAAAGTGCTCACTATAAACACAGCCACGTTTTGTATCATTCACCCAAGTCGTGCCACTTTAGAGATGTTTGCATGTATTTGGTTTTATGAAAAACTGTAGATTAAATAGAATTTAGTGTTGTTTAAAATGTCATTACACATAAAAATGTCAAACATTTTTAACATTAATGAAAGACAATGGTACCAGTATTGAAAGCCATAATATTATGCAGTTATAAATAAATAAAATAAATTACATGCAAATTTGATATCAGGATAACCTATTAAAGCTTCAAAGCTTGTTTCCAATGGGTTTCTTAAAAACAGATGGAAAAAATACTTAATCATGCAACTATTATTTCAAGTTAATTATTACAACACTAAATTAAAATGATTTGCACAAACTTTTTGATTAACTCATTGTTACTTATATATTCAGCTCTACTGGTTTTAAATAACATTGATAACAAATAAATCTAACTGTGTTCTTAAATGGTAGTACGATAAAACATTCACTCTATACACCTAAATACCCTTTTGTTAGGAATATGCGATTTTATCTGTATACGGGTATATCGTGATTTTTAAATGCGTGATACGTATCGTGATACGGAGACTAAAATACCGGTATTTAGGTACATAGTTTTAAGTTCCAGAAATTTTTCATTTATTTGTTTAATCTTTCAAATTACATTTACAGGAAGTGTAAAAAATGTTGAAAACGGTAAAAGAATGGCATCCTAGCATCCAAATTGCTTGATGTTATGCAAATAATAAAAAATGATAAAAAGTGAAGTTATGTTTTTCCAGCCATATTTTTTGGAAAAATTATGAATATTCATTTAAAATCACTGTAAAAATGCTTGTAAAAATATCATGATATTATTGTGATATTTTGGGGAAAAAATCATGATATATCGCGATATGAAATTTTTGGCGATACCCATCCCTACCATTTGTAATTTAAAATTGATAAAGAAAATACATGTAACCCTTAAAGTACAATATCATGGAAATAGAAAAATGAACTTTTGCTTTTGAAGTACATGTATTTGATAAGATTCATTCGAGTGATGCAAAATTTTTCATGATATAAATATGTCAGATTTGTAAGTTAAGCTATAACACTCACTGTTATCCATTTACAGTCGGCAATTTCCTGTGGACAATGTTTGATTTCCATGGTAAGTGCTTTCATGAGACAGACAAAGTACCAGTCAGAACAGCCAAATCGGAAATTGTGCTGATGACGGAACCCCAGCACCGACACAAACTCGGCCTTGATTCCTGTCTCTTCCAGCACCTCTCTTCTGGCCGTCACTGCCAAGTCCTCCCCTGACAACGTGTCAAAGATCCAATGACAAAGTCATTTATTCTATTTTATCTTTCATCGTATTTCTGCTTGTGGAAAATGTATTGAAATTTACTCAAATTACAGAGAAGTTTACAGCGTGTGATTTTTTTTTTTCATTTTTACCATGAATAAGAATGTTAATCACAGCTTAAAAAACATTCTGAAATAAATTGAAGGAAAATGTTACATATGGCATTTAAAACATGACCATGTAAGCCATCTTCAAACAAAGTTTCCTGCTGCACTTTTTAAAATTGAAAAAAAAAAAATCCAATGCATAACAAGTGATGGGAGAACAAGGGCCATAGTTTCAGCTGTACAAACTGCAGGGAAAATGGAAAATTAACTTCAAAATATATCTAAAACTCAATAATGGATTTTAAAAGAATATTTTTAATCATTCATTTTAACTTTCATGGTGTATGAAAAAAAAACCCATGATATTGGCGAAATATTTTTTGGTTTTATTTTTGACAAGGGAAGTAATCCAAACAATATGCTGAAGAAATGGCAGACATGTACCCTTATCAGCCAATCCTCCAGGTAACTTCCAGGGTTGTGACTTCATAATACTATATCTCTCTCTAATCACCAACAGCTCACCCTTCTCATTGAGGACAAATCCTGCCACACCTGTAAAGTATGGAGGAAAATATTTCTCAGAAAGGCTCAAAATTCTAATTTTAATTTTTTTTTTACAAGTTCAACATCAGGGATACTGAGTATACTTTGGTGCCATTACTTTTTTAAGGTATAAAATGCTCCTCTAACAATGTTTGAGCATATTAATATATATGAATAGCAGAGGTATAGAAGGGAAGAACTCTAATTGTTCTCTAAACTTAAGGACTGTCATTGTTGTCACTAAATATATAGGAACATTTTCATACTAACCTCTAAGATAATTTATCTATCCACTTTACCTATGTGATGATTTACAGACCTTACCTAGGTAAGGATTGACTGTGGAATCATCATGTTCGTGAATAGATTTCTACAGTGAATCTAATAAACTATGTTTTTTTTAAAGAAAAGGCAGCCTAATTCTAAATTTTAAGAAGGATAAATCCTAATGTAACTACGCTTTATTAGTGCTTTCCTCACTACTGCATTGTCAAGGTAAATGATAGGCTGATTTGTTTTATGAATAATAAATTTCATTTATTGAAATTGGATTTAAAACAAATTAAATATCATATAGATCGATTCTCCCATACGCATCATGGTGAATATAGGCCACACTTGAATCATGCTCGAAATTTTGAATGTTCAATAATGGCAGACTGTATAGTAAGACACAGGAACTTGCTTTTGTATTCATTCATTAATGGAAATCATGAATTAGCACATCGTTGTCTGTGCCAAAGCTACTAAAATATGAAGCCCACTTATTAAAATAGACACATACAGTATTTAGATACCACCTTACTTAAGTACTGACTGGTAGTTAACAACTTACCTAGGTACTGACTGGTAGTTAACAACTTACCTAGGTACTGACTACTAGTTAACAACTTACCTAGGTACTGACTGGTAGTTAACAACTTACCTTGGTACTAACTGGTAGTTAACAACTTACCTCGTACTGACTGGTAGTTAACAACTTACCTAGGTACTGACTGGTAGTTACCAAATTACCTAGGAACTGACTGGTAGTTAACAACTTACCTAGGTACTGACTACTAGTTAACAACTTACCTAGGTACTGACTGGTAGTTACCAAATTACCTAGGAACTGACTGGTAGTTACCAACTTACCTAGGTACTGACTGGTAGTTACCAACTTACCTAGGTACTGACTGGTAGTTACCAAATTACCTAGGAACTGACTGGTAGTTACCAACTTACCTAGGTACTGACTACTAGTTAACAACTTACCTAGGTACTGACTACTAGTTAACAACTTACCTAGGTACTGACTGGTAGTTACCAAATTACCTAGGAACTGACTGGTAGTTACCAACTTACCTAGGTACTGACTACTAGTTAACAACTTACCTAGGTACTGACTACTAGTTAACAACTTACCTAGGAACTGACTGGTAGTTACCAACTTACCTAGGTACTGACTGGTAGTTACCAACTTACCTAGGTACTGATTTGCATATTCAGGTAGTTTGTTTTCTTCATTGTCTGGCAGCCATTTTGTCATCATTACATAGCCTGATTGAGCATGATTGAAATCAAACCCTAACTGAAATAGACAGAAAGAAATGTGGATTTAAAACTTTGATAGTAATGAAGCTAAAGGAATCCCTGGTGGTAGTTAATTTGAAGTACATTATAATGAACAAATAAAATACATATATATTACTTCTGAAAAATATAAATAATACTTTGCTTTCAAGACCAATGTTAAAAAATAAATAAATAAATAAGTTGACATCATATTGTAAACAAAATTTGATCTCAGCAGCTCACTTTAGCTATAGGGCTATAATTCTCACTTCTGACAGAGGATTATAATTCTCCCTATAGCTAGAGGGCTACAATTCCAGAGAGTTATAATTCTCACTTATATTAATGCAGAGGGCTATAATTCTCACTTAAGGGAGAGAGAAACAACTCTCACTTAAGCTAGATGGCTATAATTTTTGCCAGTCTGCCTGTTGACCAACAAACATTTTTGCTACTTTGCCAAACTAAACACTTAACCATTCTTTGTTCAAAGGAATCAATTCTGTAAATCCTCACTGTTGAGCATTTTCCAGTTGTCTTGGTAACCTACCTTGCTACACACTGGTTTCACGTTGTCTTGGTAACCTACCTTGCTACACACTAGTTTCGAGTTGTCTTGGTAACCTACCTCACTATACACTGGTTTCAATTAAGTTGTCTTGGTAACCTACCTCACTATACACTGGTTTCAAGTTGTCTTGGTAACCTACCTTGCTACACACTGGTTTTGAGTTGTCTTGGTAACCTACCTTGCTACACACTGGTTTCGAGTTGTCTTGGTAACCTACCTTGCTACACACTAGTTTCGAGTTGTCTTGGTAACCTACCTTGCTACACACTAGTTTTAAGTTGTCTTGGTAACCTACCTTGCTACACACTAGTTTCGAGTCATCTTGGTAACCTACCTTGCTACACACTACCGTAAATCTGGAAATTTTTGCTGTAGTTAAATTTTTAGCAAATTTGCGCATGCAATGCATTCGCAAAAATATTTTTCTTAAAAATAAATCAACAACAAAAAATGTTTTTATCTGAGGATTACTTAAAGATTACATCGTTATATATATTTTATGTACATGTGTGATTTATGAAATTGTTATGAAAACTTTCAACACTTTGGATGATTTATCTTTTCTAACATTTTTATCTGATTATTGAACGTTGGCATAGTTTAATAGTGTATGTTTTATTCGTAATTTATTGTATGTACATGCATAACTTACAAACGTTTAAGAAAATTTTAAGAGCTTTTTATATATTAGTTCAAATGACAATTTGCAAAAATTTTAAACGTAAAAGTTAATCAACAGACTTTTGACCCAGATTCGCAAAAATAAATCGACGTAAAAATTTCCAGATTTACAGTAGTTTCGAATCGTCTTCGTAACCTACCTTGCTACACACTAGTTTTGAGTTGTCTTCGTAACCTACCTTGCTACACACTAGTTTCGAGTCGTCTTCGTAACCTACCTTGCTACACACTGGTTTCGAGTTGCCTTGGTAACCTACCTTGCTACACACTGGTACAGCAGAGGAATGAGGAAGGTGAATCTTCATCCATAACCCACGAATTCCCTCCTGCTTCCATTTTGGAATGGCATCTAATGGTCAGAAAATTAACTAAGAAAAATTAACAAGAGGCCCTTAGGCCAAAATGATCACCTGATTTTATGTTTCTGTGTAAAAGTTGTACACCTGTTGTAGCACCATCATACCCCAGGGGTTACAAACTTAACTGACCATATTTGGAAAAAAAGATGGAATTTACACCTATTGCTTTCATATTAATTTGATAACTGTAACAATTTCTGCTGTGCTTTGAGAGATTTTCATGGCTCCATCCTAGCCCTGGGGCCTATGATATGAACAAATTTAAACCTACACACTATAAAGCAAACAAGATTCTTCAACCAGTTCTTAAAACAACCATTTGTCTGAAACTACTAGAGCCCCTTTATCAAAGGATGCTTTGTGTCAAATTTGATTGAAATTACCTGAACGGCTCTGGATAAAAAGTCAAATATGTTTAAAGTTTACAAACAACACACACAAGACACACTTTGGTCAGAAAAGGTCACTTAACCCCCTGTGGCTAAGGTGAGCTAAGTCATTCACTGAAAAGTCAAAATGTTTCCATTTACCTGTGAGTCTCTGTTCTAATGACTCTTCTATGTTAAAAGGCTGATCATTTGTGTCAATGGTTAGTCCATTAAACCTATAAAATACCAGAGGAAAATCAGATAACAATCTATCATAAGTGATTTGTATAAAATCATAACATCTAACAACTTTGAAAACACCTATTTTTCCAACATTTTTTTCACCAGTTCATGTATTTACAGATAAATGATCTCCATTCTGCTGTACAATTATAATATTTCCTGCTGTCCAAATTTTAGCAGCACTGGGTGTTTTAGTCTAAATAATTGTTTTATGGGTATAAGAAATGAGGTTACTGTTATGATAATTATAGGGTGTGTATCATATACTCACATAAAGGAGAGACAAAACTTGAGAGTTACTTACTTGTCTGTTAAGGACATTCAATAAGGGTTACTTACACATGTCAGTTAAGGACATTCAATGAGGGTAACTTATGTCAGTTATGAATATATAAAGGATATTCAACAAGGGTTACTTACATTTCAGTTATGAATATATAAGGGATATTCAATAAGGGGTATTTACATGTCAGTTATGAATATATAAAGGATATTCAATAAAGGGTATTTACATGTCAGTTATGAATATATAAAGGATATTCAATAAGGGGCATTTACATGTCAGTTATGAATATATAAAGGATATTCAATAAGGGGTATTTATATGTCAGTTATGAATATATAAAGGATATTCAATAAGGGATATTTACATGTCAGTTATGAATATATATAAAGGATATTCAATAAGGGGCATTTACATGTCAGTTATGAATATATAAAGGATATTCAATAAGGGGTATTTACATGTCAGTTATGAATATATAAAGGATATTCAATAAGGGGTATTTACATGTCAGTAATGAATATATAAAGGATATTCAATATGGGCTACTTACATGTCACAGATCACTGTAATTCCCTGAGAGTTCATAGTCATGTTGTCAAGTGTCTACATATCAGTCTATAAAAGTAATATACTGGTGAATATGCTCATTAAAACTTTCGTTAAATAAGGATTACTAATTACCACATAAATCCCATTTGTTTTTGAATTTGCCTTCCATGAGTAGAAGATTATATGCTGCTATAATATACTTGTACAATAGATTTGTGCATACACTTCTATACAAGGCTTTATTTCTTAAGTGATATAATAAATACAAACATCCATATCAGTTTAATTGATCCTATTTATAGTAAAGGTAACACATAAGACTAGGTCTGATGAGAGAAATAAAAGCCTCATCATTAATGTGCATTAATTAATTGTTTTATCAACATCGGAGTCCTTAGTCTCAGAATCACTGCTGTTCACCATGTTGTTTAGGTCAGCATCAGAGTTCATGATTTCTGTCTTTGAGTCGCTGGCATTCTTTTCGTTTTTTAGAAGCTGGTACTTCTTTCTAGACTTTTGTTTGGCTTTTAGCTTCTTGTATCTCTTTTCCCTAATCACTTGTGCAGAATAGCTATTTTCTCCATTTATGAAATCATCCAATTTTTCCCTCATCTTTTCTCTAGCAATCTCTTTATTTTTTGCTAGGGATCTTGTTTCATGACACTGAAAATGATGACAATGGAATATTGAATATTATAAAGTTGGTAAGAATGTAAATACACAAGAACTTGTGGTTCAATACCCCTCCCCCACATCCCATTATAAAAAGTAAAACAAGAACAAGATCTTACCTTGACTGTTATACCTGTAGGTAAATGTTTCAGGACCACACAGTTTGATGTCTTGTTGACAGACTGACCCCCGGGGCCACTCCCTTTGACAATGTCCTCCTCTAAATCTGTCTCAACGATGACTGGAAACTCATAATTTTTCTTAGATATTGATGCACATTGCTGAATACACCCTAAACTGTTTCTAGCTTTCACAGAATTCAAAGTTTGTCTAGTATAGGAAATATAGTGGTTGTCTATGCCTGCACAAATGTTCATTTTGGGTAGAGATGAAACAAAGTGATAAATAGTTCTTTGTTGATTTCCATTCCTCAGTAAGAAACAGGAAAGTTTGACCTCCATGTTTTCACAAAATAAGAATTGTAAAGGAAATTGATGAGTGTATTTCCATACTGAGAAATGTTTGATGAAATGCACCCACATTATTATAACCTAACTGCACTTTTAAAGTGAAGAACAGAGATCTGGCTATACTTACAATAGAATTTTAGGTGACTTGTGCTTTATGGAGCTGGAAGAATAGAAACATAAATACTATTACTTTTATTGAATATGCCTAAATTTATATATCCTGAAATGTTGTACAGGCCTAGCAGGGAATCCTACACAAGGGGTGGAGGTCATTACTCCAATTTATTGCTAAAGATAAAAATTTGCAAGCAAGAACTAACATTAAATCTTCTTATATACTTTGACAGGAAACTTAGGTTACCAGGTTGCTGACAGGTGTGAAAATCTGTCAATTTTTCAGGTTTCAATTGCTCAGTGGTACACCAATCTAATTAAAATCAAACTTCTTAGATCCACACCATATACACTCTTACACTTCTACAGATCTAAGAGGTCTGATTTTAATTAGATTCCATGTTACATTAGAGTCCTTGGTTGGAATCCAGGTTGAGACTTGATTTCTCACCACCTATTACATTTAGCATCCAATATAAAAACACACTATTCCCTAGGAAAATGCAATACAGCATTAAACTGTTGAATTCAAGGATGAATTTCAACCTTGAAGAGGAATACAATGGTATACAGATATAACCTTTTACATATACAGGTACTTATACCACATTTAAGGTTTTGGTCACTGAATGTATATCATAAGAATGTCACTTAAATAGAGGGTGCAGAAATTGTTAGAGGAACTTCAAGCTTTTCTTTCCATCACAAACTACAGACATTCCTGAATGCTCACTTATTAACTTAAATTACTTGCATGTCAACATAAATTAGTTGCATGTCAACACAAATAAGTTGCATGATGACATTCATCTTGTATGTTGGAAGTCACATTTGGGACATAATTGATAGCGAGCACAGCAAGCATCACAATGTTCCGCTCATGAAGCAAGCTCAACAGACAAATGACTGTAAGAACAGAGAAAATTTGAACCATTAAAAATCTGTATATTCGTCAAGCAAATTTATAACTATAGTTTCTCATTAAACATAAACAACATCTGAAGTGACATCACAGGGATTCGTCACAATCTACATGTGTTCCTACTTTCTGACTAGTGACCACCTCTATATAGAGGTCACTCATGTGGTCAGGTCAAAAATTAAAACAACAAATACAGTTGACTGCAGTGTGACAAGCTCTGTGGTGGGATAGGAAAGTCTTATAAGTTAAGGAGCATGAGATGTTTGTAAGTTTCCAAAGAATTTCAGATGAAATATGTCAAAATGGTAATAATATCAATGATCATACAGACACAATACCCACTTGCATTCAGAGAAATCGAATTCTCAAAATGAGTCGAATTTCCTCTACATACCAAATATTTTGAATGAAAATCACCGAGGAATTCCGAACATTGATATACGCGAGTATTTGTTTCACGCGAGAACTGTAAACAGAAACTGCTTCCTGTAGTGAATAATTCGAAAATATAAGGACGCAAATGTAAAATGTAGATAGGGATATTCGTGTTAAAGTTGGTTGTGTATTTTAAATCATATTAGGTTTACTGGTATAGATTTGTGAATGTCCACTTCAGGTACACGCGGGACAGAGACTTTATTTGTGCTGCACCGCCGACAGTGATTCATGTTTTGACGTGATTCTAATTTTGTGACCAATGTTTTCACAACCGGTGTATGACAGTAAATTAACGGTGCGTATCGTTAAATACATGTATAACCGATCTAATATTGTTTGATTCTAAATTTGCTCTAAGCTTTTTATACACAATCACACAAACTTATAAAATTGATGTATAAATTTTTAAATGAGAAGATAAGCCCGAAGCAAATTTTAGTCAGACTTTCACTTTTTTTTAAATTTTATTTTAAAGTTTTAGTTGGTGTTAAATTTATGTACTTCTCATTTATGTTTACTTATTTTTAATGACTAATTATCATGATAATTCTGGGGCTAAAGCATACTCTTTTCATAAATTAACACAGGTTTAAATTTTGATTTACTAAAAGCATTGAAATGCTTACGCTTCAATACTACTGGTTTTACAGAATGAAGATAAGTGTATAACTAAAAATTTACGCCATGGATGAAAGTGAAGTAAAACCAAGCAGCGGCACTGAAGACGTTGATCAAAGCGAGGAGGAGAATCAGAATGATTTGGAGGAATTATCAGAGCTGAGTGGTGGAAATGGATGGAGAATCCCTGATGAAGACTCCACAGGAAGTACAGCTCATGAAGAGGCAGATTCTGTAACAAGCAGAGATGGCTCTCAGAAAGTGTTTGAGAGCATGTTCACTGATAGTGATGGAGGAAGCACCATCAAAATGAATGAACAGTGGTGAGTACTGCTTAAACAAGGAAATTGTATAGAAGTCAAGTGAAGTGTTGTAATTCCCATAGAGTAAAATGTTAATTCAGTTGTAGTGTGTTTACAAACTTAACTTTGCATCGGTAATGGCTCTAGTTGTCATATCTTGTATTTTGTATTTATTCATTCCATGCTGAAATTCAGGGAGAACTGTATGGTTCTTATGAATGCCTTGTTATATTGCAGTCACTCAGATGCAACTCAGACAGGAGAGAATGAGCCCACAGCAGGTGGTCATTCACCAGAAGTAAAGGAGGAGCAAAGATCTTCTTCTATTGACCCTAACAGCAAAATAACTGTCCAGTCAGACGGTGCTGTTATGGAGAAAGACCAGCTTATTGTAACAGAGAGAGAACTAAATGAAGAAGATGGGATGAGTGACACTAGTGATGTTGTGAACAATAATGACATACAGAGCCCCAGGGAGATATCACCAGAAGAACAGGCAGCCAGGTTGGAGAAAATGCCACCTTCCAACAAATTTAAGACAGTGGCCAGCTCAGGTAGTTTGTTCAGTGAGGATGGGTATCAGACATTTCCAGGGGCTGATCAGAGCCGGGAATTGTTGAAGCGTGAGGTGTACGGTCGAGAGGAGGACAGCGACAGTGAGGCAGTGAGTTCCTGTACAGACACTAGTCATCTAGCTCAACTCATTGTCGATCATGTACTGGATAATGTGGTAGGATCAATTCAAGATGAGAGTGATTCTGACACACCTGTGAAAGAACTACTAGAGAAACTGGAGCATGATGCTGAGATGGAGGAGGAGCTGGATTACATGGATCAGGGAGGAGAAGATCAGGTCACAGAGGACAAAGAGTATGCATCAAAGATGGAGCTGGAATCTGATCTGAAGCCAGATGAGGATGACATGACTGACTTCCAGCTGGATGAACCACAGCCAGCAGAGGAAGAATGTATGGAGGAGAATGATGATAGAGTGAAAGATGGAGGTGATGAAGAAATAGAAAGTAAACTGGAGGAGGACAACACTGTGTTTGACACAAGGGGAGGAGGAGCATATAAGGTGGATCCTCAGTTACCTATGGAGAGGAGTGTACCAGATGTCCTCGAAAGTCCTAAAACAGAGGAGACAATGGAGAATAAGATTCTCGAAAATGGAAGACAAGTTAGACTCATGAAATCAAAAGACAGTGGAGTTTCAATGAGTTATGCTAGTGAAAGTGACAAAATTCTACAATCTAGGAGTATAGGTGCCACAAGTACAGGCAGTGAAATAGACAAAGTCAATGAAACAGTTCCTGAGCGGAGTAGAGAACCAGAGAGAGTCTCGTCAGACTTGGTACAGGAGTATGACACACAGAGACCCATAGAACAAACAGAAGAGAGAGGAGCAGAAAAACCATATGAAATCTCATCATCATTCAAAGAACTTATTCCTGAGGATATCACAAGGGACTCTGTTAAAAGTGATGCTTCAGAAAGTGTTGTATATCCCAAAGACACTGCTAGTCTGGCTTACACAACCGTGTCATCTCCAGGGTACATTGAACCTTCATCTATAAACCCAGACCAATCCTCATTGTCAGTTAGATCCCAGAAAATTGATTCAGTTTCATATGATAGAAACAGTTCACCTGCTAGAGCTGTGCAGACTCCTCCAAGAATGGTGCTCAGAACCAAGAAAGAATTTGTTGTTGAAGAAAACCGTCCAGAACGAGATGCAAATCCAGATTTTAGGAGTCGGGATCAGCAAAATCAGAGAGAGGTTGAGATGCTCAGGGAACAAATGATATTGGACAAAGTGAGAAAGGACATGGCAGCCAAAGAGAGAGAGATGAGGAGACAGATAGACAGAGAGATGAATGAAAGAATGGAAAGAGCAAGACTGGAACAGGAATTGTTGTCAACAGGAGGAGAGTACTACAGGAGTGAGAATGACCTATCACACAGTACCCACAATAGAACCAGTGAACTGGATACCTCTGAGTCATCAAGGTTAAAGTACACAGACAAAGTGTCATCTAGATCCCCGGTAAGTGCTGCATCACTGAGCATGTCGGTGAGGGGTTCTTCTGATGTAGGCATGTCGGAGGATGACCTCATTAGGAGGTACCAGAGAGAGCTGTCACGCTCAGAACAGAGAGAGCTGTCACGCTCAGAACAGAGAGAGCAGAGACAGTATGACGTCAGTGGAATAGACACATACGCCACTCTGCAGAACCCACGGGGCCAACATGACAGTCTGTCGTCTGAGGAGCAGCATCGATTGGAGGGAATGTCTTATGCAGATATGAGTCAACATGACAGTGCAGTGCCAGCAAGCATTTACTCTAGCTATAACATCCCACCTCCTCAATATAATGTGTCCACATCGTTTGGAGCTCAAAACTCGAGCCACACTTCATCAGATTTAGAAGCTCCTCCCCCTAAATCTGGGTCTGTGCCTCCATTCAAGACACTTCATGAACAGCAGGTATGTGGTCAGCTGGTCATAAAAAGCAGAGCTTCATTTAAAAGTATTTTTTTTTTAACTCATGCTTTAATTTTATTTAACAAATCGATGTTGAACATGTCCCTAAGTATAATTATTTGGGAAAATAAGTTCTGTGATACTGTAGATTTTAATGAAGAGTTGGATTTCAGATGGGTTGGATGAGGATGTTTAAGACAATTGAGGAGCAACACCACAATGAGTTGAAAAATCAGTATCGGCAGCATCAAGAAACCATCTTCTCCATGCAGCACCATTTAGAAAGTGAACTGTTAAACCAGCAACAGATACTCAAACAGAGGTTGTCTGCCCATAAGGAAGCTCTTTCACAAAGTGTTAGTCCAATTAAACCAAGTCAAGATAGGAGACTTGATCACAGTGAACTTGCCAATGCTAGTCAGATGTTAGAAAGCACCAGGTTAGGGACAGAAAACTCTTACAAAAAGCCCTCCCAAAAATCTTCCCCAAGATCCAGACCACTGGACCGCTCACCTGCTATGGAGAGGCACTCCACTCCTCCCTGGAAAGAAATTTACAGAGAGATTCGTGGGAAAGGAATCGACAGTGACAGGGAGACGGAAGATAATGAAGAGGAGACAACTCCAGTCAGACGGTCCCTAGAGGAAGATTTCATGTCTCCCTCATCCACACTGAGGCAGCCGCCGGTGGAGGAAGTCGGGCCTCCACCAAGGAAATCTTACAATCCACCCCCCAGTGAGTTTCCCAGGGGTGGGGTATTTAGCAGTCCCATGCCTATTCTCAGGAAAGCTAATGTGTCTCAGGTAGGACAACATTTGCAGAGAAGATTTCTATGAGTTTTAGATTTATTTTATGCATGAGGTTTTCTGTAATGTGAATATTAGTAAGTGTGATTTAGAAATACTGGATTATTGTAGCTTAATATCTTTAAAATACTTTTATTGATCTATTTTTCAACTTTGTTCATTTATACAATTCTACTGTTATTCATCTTATGGACTTGTATTCCAGAGTTCATCCAAAAGTAGGAGTCCCAGACAACCTGATAGGAGTTCACCCAGAGTTGCCATTGGGGATGACCTTTCACACAGAGATGACAGCAGATTATTGGACAGTCGGTCACGAGAGAGTTCAGCTGATGCTCCTGTAGACAGCTTGACATCAGAAGAGTTCTCATCACAAAGGTTAGTACATGTATGTTAACATAGTATACAGGTACCCATTCTTCACATTTTGTCAGATAATTAAAGTTTCTATGTACATAAATACTGTGGAGTCATTTTAATTCCTGGAGATCAATATTTGTGGATAAGCCAAATTTTGTTCGTGGGGACGTAATTTCGTGGATTACTTGTTTATACGGTAGATTCAATGAATCAATATATTAACAACATAAACGTTCACGGGGGTTGTAAATTCATGGGTAAGGATGGCCCACGAAGTCCATGAACATTGGTCCCCCACAAACATTGATGATTCCAAAGTATTTTAGCTGATATTAATATTATAACAGCATTTCAAAGTTAAAAGAAAGAAAATTCTTTAATTGATGTAAAACTTACTTACATCTATCTATAATACTGTTATATTGAATGACAAAAGATTATCACATGTAGTTTAAGAATTTTGCTTCATAGGTTTTGTGCTTTTCTTCTTAAAATATTCTTGATTTTATTGAAGGTCTATCATAAAGAGTTATAGTAATGATAAACAATTTCAGTTACAGAGCAAATCTTCGAGAGAAACATGCCAAGCACTTGTCGGATCTGAGGGAGTATTACGAACAAGAGATTCTTGAATTACGGGGAGCGTTATCACGATCTGATGACATCACCAACAGGTCACCATTCAAGCGTGTCGCCAGTGAGAACCAGGCTCTGATTACTGAGAACCATTCTCTGAAGCATGCTAATGAAGAGATGGAGAGCCAGCTCAATGTACTACTCAGGTTAGCAGGGTATAACTCAATATAGTACTCAGGTTAGCAGGGTATAACTCAATATAGTACTCAGGTTAGCAGGGTAGAACTCAATATAGTACTCAGGTTAGCAGGGTATTACTCAATATAGTACTCAGGTTAGCAGGGTATAACTCAATATAGTACTCAGGTTAGCAGGGTATTACTCAATATAGTACTCAGGTTAGCAGGGTGGAAATCAATATAGTACTCAGGTTAGCAGGGTATAACTCAGTATAGTACTCAGGTTAGCAGGGTATAACTCAGTATAGTACTCAGGTTAGCAGGGTAGAACTCAATATAGTACTCAGGTTAGCAGGGTAGAACTCAATATAGTACCCAGGTTAGCAGGGTATAACTCAGTATAGAACTCAAGTTAGCAGGATATAACTCAGTATAGTACTCAGGTTAGCAGGGTAGAACTCAGTATAGTACTCAGGTTAGCAGGGTATAACTCAATATAGTACTCAGGTTAGCAGGGTAGAACTCAATATAGTACTCAGGTTAGCAGGGTATAACTCAATATAGTACTCAGGTTAGCAGGGTATAACTCAATATAGTACTCAGGTTAGCAGGGTGGAAATCAATATAGTACTCAGGTTAGCAGGGTATTACTCAATATAGTACTAAGGTTAGCAGGGTAGAACTCAGTATAGTACTCAGGTTAGCAGGGTAGAACTCAGTATAGTACTCAGGTTAGCAGGATATGACTCAATATAGTACTCAGGTTAGCAGGGTATAACTCTATATAGTACTCAGGTTAGCAGGGAATATGTACCAGGACAATTATTGGAATAATATTGAAATAATATGAAAATACATCAAAAAGACATAAAATGTTTGATGTTATGTGAATAAAATTTTTAAGAAACTTGATAGTTGAAATTATAGATGTTGTAATAGTGTAACTGATGAATTGCCTGTTGGTTTATTTTTCAGAGAGAAGAGAGAGCTGGAACAAAAGGTTCATGGTCTTGAAAGACGGGCCGTAAGTTTATTTAATGTAAACCATTAGGAGATACCAGTATTAACCCTTAATTAATGATACATTTTTAGCTCACCTCGACGAAGTCGAGATGAGCTTATGCTATACCCCCGGCGTCGGCGTCGGCGTCGGTGTCGGCGTCGGCGTTAGCGTCGGCGTCCCAGGTTAAAGTTTTAGGAGCAAGTCCCATTCCCAAGTAACTATAAGCCCTACCTGGACCAAACTTGCATGGATGATGCATCTAGGGATGGACACTACCACACTTGTTTCGGATGCTGGATCTGACCTAGATTTTCCAGATGAGTGACCAGGTTAAAGTTTTAGGAGCAGGTCCATTCCCAAGTAACTATAAGCCCTACCTGGACCAAACTTGCATGGATGATGCATCTAGGGATGGACACTACCACACTTGCTTCGGATGCTGGATCTGACCTAGATTTTCCGGATGAGTGACCAGGTTAAAGTTTTAGGAGCAGGTCCATTCCCAAGTAACTATCAGCCCTACCTTGACCAAACTTGCATGGATGATGCATCTAGGGATGGACACTACAACACTTGCTTCGGATGCTGAATCTGACCTAGATTTTCCGGATGAGTGACCAGGTTAAAGTTTTAGGAGCAGGTCCATTCCCAAGTAACTATAAGCCCTACCTGGACCAAACTTGCATGGATGATGCATCTAGGGATGGACACTACCACACTTGCTTCGGATGCTGGATCTGACCTAGATTTTCCGGATGAGTGACCAGGTTAAAGTTTTAGGAGCAGGTCCATTCCCAAGTAACTATAAGCCCTACCTGGACCAAACTTGCATGGATGATGCATCTAGGGATGGACATGGCCAAACTTAGTTCGGATGCTGGATCTGACCTAGATTTTCCACATGAGTGAATTTTAGCCATATTTTAACCAAATTAGCATGGATGATGTATCTAGGGATGGATACTTCCAGACTTGCCTTGGATTCTGAATCTGACATACATTTTCCAGATGAGTGACCAGGGTAATTATTTGGAGTAGCTATATAATATTATGGCCTGTTATGATTAAACTTGCATAGATGGTGCATCTAAGGATGAAAACTTCCAGACTTGCTTTGGATGTTGGAACTGACCAAAATTTTCTTGATTACTAAACAGGTCAAAAGTTTTTTGAGCAGATCTATAATTAAATCAAACTTGCATGGATATTGATCTTGGGATGTACCCTAACTAGAAAAAAATATGATGTGAAATTTGCCTTACATGTAGATAACATTCGTCGAGGTGAGCTTCGTAATCTTTGATTACCTATGTTTAAACAGGTGGTTTATAGAGGCAAAAAATAGTTGTGGGATTAGTATTTTAATCATGCTTTTCAAAGTCAGAATTGTAAGAAAGGGAATATTTTGCAAGTATAATCATAATATGCAATATTGAATACTGTCATTTTTTTGTTTGAATTCAAACATCTGTGATTGAGCACATATTGATTTAACCTGAGCTTTGAACTCTAATGAATATGAAGTGTATTTTAGTAAATATTTACATTTGCTGTGATTTTCTACTAAGCCAACTGTGAAATTGATTTGAAAGCCATTTTTGTGTATATTCACGCGTAGAAATATACACGGAGAAACTCGCGCTAAAGTGATGTCACAATGAGACTACAGAGATGTTAATAAAATATGATGATAGAGGGCAGCGAGAATTCAAACATTTGGCACATTTAAACATGTAAAATATATAAAAAGCACGCTTCATGAAACATGCCTACGTGACAAGTCTGTGTGATTTACACACCAATAACTTGCACAAAACTTAAAAATATTCCTTAAATGAATTTCAGTACCTTACCCTCCTCTTTACAAGGAAAGTGCTTAATATAGTATCAAAAATGGACAGGTTAGGAAGCCATCATTATCAGTTTTTTCCCCTCTGTTATCTTGACAGAGTGAATATGCGGACCATTATAAGTTCTTTCCTCTCTTTTATCTTGACAGAGTGAATATGCGGACCATTACAAGGAAGCTCAGGATAAGATCTCTACTTTCCGTAACAAAGTGGAGGAACTTCAGTACCAGAACCGGACTCTAGAGGACCAGAACCAGCATCTGGAGTGTCAGATAAAGAACCAGACGGAGGCCATTAAACATTACAAAAAAGTAAGTCAGTACTAATTACAGCATTAGAAAGAATTTATTTCTGTAGAAGCACAAATTTTCATTGGGATAAAATTTGGTTGTTTTGTCATCTAAGAAGGTTTCATGAACATTGAATTTCCTTATTTTTAAAGTAACCTTACTCTATATATAGTCATAAAAATTTTATGCAGGATTTAATTTGGTTGATAACGATATTAAATTTCCGGCGAATATTTCTGCTTTTACGGTATGTAAAACAACAGATAGTCCAGAAATATACAATATCAAGAAGAATCTTACTGTAAACAATTCTAATTAAGACAGTATGTAAAACAACAGATAGTCCAGAATAAACAATATCAAGAAAAACTTACTGTAAACAATTCTAATTAAGACATTATGTAAAACAACAGATAGTCCAGAAATAAACAATATCAAGAAGAAACTTACTGTAAACAATTCTAATTAAGACATTATGTAAAACAACAGATAGTCCAGAATAAACAATATCAAGAAGAAACTTACTGTAAACAATTCTAATTAAGACATTATGTAAAACAACAGATAGTCCAGAAATAAACAATATCAAGAAGAAACTTACTGTAAACAATTCTAATTAAGACATTATGTAAAGTATTGAAATTCACTAGTACTAATAATCACTATGAATGGATGGAATTTAGAAATGAAGCTGTTTTACATTTCCTGTTTATTACAGACTCAAGATGAACAAATAGAAATGTTGCAGAAAGACAGGAATGCATATCACAAGGTAATGATTAAATCTCCTTCTCAGGGTGGTTTTTATTATACCGCTACTGAGAATTTGACATCATTTAATCTGTGTCTCAAAACAATTGGGAGTTTTACATTCCACAGTTGTTTCCCTTATAAAAGACTAATATTCCTTTATTTCCTTATAGACATCTTATATGTTAATGAATTGTTAAAAGGTAAAAAGCCTGATAATCAGTGTTTGTGCTTTACTTATTTACTTAATACACATTATTCAATATTTCCTCGTAAAGTGATTAAAGAAGCACCGACTGCAAAAATACTCATTTGGTACAAATTATAACTGTTTTCTGCAATGTTACAGCTTGTTGATAAATATGAGAGTTTGGAGAGGGAATTCAATGTCTTGAAGGTAAGGCATAACTACACGACCTCAGAGGGGTTGTGAAGTTTTATAATACTACTAATATCCTAAAAAGTTGATATTGTGGATAAATTAATAATGAAACTCACAGTTAAGGCTAATGGTGACTTTATTCTGATTTATCAGTCAGTTGTTTAATTGTAGGAATCCTTCAATGTGACAGAAAACAAACTGTATGATGCTCGCTCAGAGGTTGTGGAATTGAACAGGTACAGGATCAAACGAAACACAATACTTTGAAAGCAATCTTTGGTATATCACTAAAAACTGTACACAATCCTTTGTATGGTAAAGGTAAAAAATCTGTTGTATGGAGTAAAGTTTGGATACAAAATTTGTTTTTTTAAAAAGTGATTTGGATGAAAAAATTCTGTTTTTTTGTACAGAATCTGCAGGGATTGTAAGATGTACCGTAAACTTGTGTGGGTTCATTGTTTTGTAGAACTGTATCAAAGCTAGAGCTGGAGAATAAGAGACTGGGGAGAGAGAATGATAACCTAAGACACAAGCTGACACAGAGTGCTAAGTAAAGTCTTCACACTTCTGTCTTAGAGTTTTAAACACTTTTTCTCTGTTTACTGTTCCTAAAAGTCTGTTTTCAGTAAAAATTGTGTACAAAGCTTTCAGCAGTAGAAGAAAGAGAAAAAATGGAAGAATATTTGTTAAAAAGTTTTCAGTGAATTTTGAATCCATATTTATGATATAGATGCATAAAGCATACATGAAAACTACAAACAAATCATTGTTATAAACCTGTGATGATATAAAACTAAAACTTTCTCTTGTAGTGCTGTATCAATACAGGGACATTTTGATGAATCTTACGGCAGCCCTGGCCGACTTCATCATCCATCTCCAGACAGAGACACTAGCCATCGGACACCGTATGGTACGTCAGCAGATGAAACAGAGATCCCGGTTACACACTCTCGCAGCAGAAGTCAGGAGATTCCCTTACGGACTTTAGCAGAGGACAGAGAGGTCAGGTCACAGGGTCGTGATCGCAGCATCAGCTCAGAGAGAAATACAGAATGTAGAGTGAGGGAAGGTAGCAGGGAACGTCGACCAAAAAATACCTGTAACACTTACGCTGAAGTCGAGGAGATGGAGTAAGTAAAGAAAACTAATTGTATTGTAATGATTACTGTATAGGGGGAAAATAACTCACATTGTAAATATTTGCTATATTCACGATGTTAATAAATCCGTGAATTCAAGAAACCATGAATAAGTTTTCAATAAATTTTTTTCTTTGAAATTTAAGTATAAACTACAATAGGTATATACATACGGACATCACAAAATCATTCAGTAATGAAGAATGTTACTCGTCATTCAATTATTTAAATTATCACGCCTATAATGACCTGTATTTTTTGTAAAAAGCTGTTTTAATACTTGAACAATCAAAACACATGGGTCATGGGTTTTGATTACCCATGCGTAACTAACATTACCACATGTATTTGTTACCTGATCATGCGTATTAGTTTTTATCCCATGTTTACCCCTTTATCCCGTGGATATGACTCATTGGATAAATTTTTCATAATCCACAGTTGTGACATCACAATGGTTTTTGCGTTAGCGCAATGAAGTAAAATAAAGTGGAGTCCTATATAAAACAGTGTAAAACATTGGTTGTGAAGTATTAAACATGGGATAAAAAGAATCTCCCATGATTTGTAGTTGGATATGACTTTTATCCAACTCGTTGTGTGTTTTTATCCCCTCACCAAGGCTCGGGGATAAAAAACACACAACTCGTTGGATAAAAATCATATCCAACTACAAATCATGGGAGATCCTATATTTATCGACATTTGGATGTTAAGAAAATATATGGAAAAATATTATTTTGTCGAGGTACATTATTAGTTATCCAGGTCCAATCAAGGGTGTAAGGGGATTTACCCGGGTTTTATTCCATACACCCTGAGGCCGAAGGGTGTGTGGAATACAACCAATGGTAAATCCCTGTACACCCTTGATTGGACCTGGATAACAAATTTATTTAATTAACTATTTATTTTAGGGATGTCAATTTTGTCAGTAATTCATATTCGAATATTCAATGAAAGTATTCGAATATATTCGAATATTCGATTAAATAAATAAAATCTGTTTTATTTTAAATATGCATCATCCTACTCTCATGAAAGGTTTAATGTAGGTTTATTATATTGGATGTAAAATTGTATGAAGACTTTTGTAGGTGTACAATAAGAAATTCCATTTGATATTTGTCAATGTTTGAAATAAATAATTGATTTAAATGTAGAAAAGTATAATTTTAACAAATGAAACGTGTATTTATAGTAGCTCCAACTGAGGAACCAGTTGTCTTGCAAAAGGCAAGATAGTCGTAACGGTTAACTGTTCAGATTTCAATATGTGTAATTAATTACGATTATCTGCCTGATAAGAGATATGATTATAATCTTTGATACAATGTAAACAAATATTTCCATAGACAATTTTCCTAGGTAATTAACTAATTTCCCGATAATGAATATAAAATTCAGGACTATGTACAACTCAAGATAATCAAGTAATTTACACATTTATTCTGAAATTAAGCAATTTACAATATTTATAACAGATTAATTCTATCGGACATTCATTCAATGATCAATTAATTTTATTTTGATAAGTATACTCTTCACGCCTTTTAGACATTCTTAGATTTCATTTGTTGTCCTCGATTCTATAGATCCGATCGTATCTAACTAATAAGAACTATGAGAGTACGTTTTGTATTATACATAAAGCATTATTGTACAATTCTTTAACACCTTACTCAAAACAAAATACATGTAATTTAGTAGATTTATTAAATTAGAAAGTAGTGAAAGGAATCAGGCGATCGAAGTTGATCGCTAGTAAATTAAACAGGGATAATTCCAGCACTGTTCTAATAAAAATTTATTAATCACAGTACTTCTTTTTATGAAATCTGAAAAACGCCGAATATTCGAATCTTAAATTCATATTCGAATATCAACTCATCGAATGAATATTCGAATGTTCAAATATTCGTTGCCATCCCTAATTTATTTATAGGAATTAACTATTTATTAATAGGAAATTTATTTCCTATGTACCCAAATAAATTCTTTGTAAACAAGTCCAATCAACTGTGTTTCAAGCTATCGATAAGATTTACTACATCCTACAATGCATCGTGATGTCTTGTTATTTTCTTTTTATCATAGAGAAACTATGCATTGTGACGTCACGTTTTTTAACCCCGGCTCAAGTCGGGTGTATGGAAATTTACACCCGACTTTGTAACCAATCAAAGCTCGTGTTACAAGCTACATAGGAAATAATTATTATCGTCCAGTGGATTTCGCTGTGATGTGACCTTGGGGTGTAGATGTACTCGTCGTAATAGCATACAGGAAAGTCATTCGACTTTTATAGTCGAAGACGTTTAACGGCTCTTGTTTTGATTAATTGTAAGTTAATCACCAAATCTAACCACTTTATTTAAACATCCCTGAGTATTGTTCATTAAGTGACTACATAATGCTGATGAATGTTGTTCTTGCTATACTGGATACACACAAGGGAGGTAACTTTAATCATATACCTATTCCTTGAATTCATCAAACCATGATCATGTCGAGAGAGAAAAGCATGAAAATTACAACCCGTGAAATTAATCCCCTATACAGTAAATCAAAAAAGATCAGAAATATGAATATAATAGATGCAGTTTATTTGTTTCAGAATTAATTACATGTTAAATTTGAGTAGTGGACATTGATAAAAGTCGATTAATAAGTGTTAAAAAAGTAAGCTTTTAAAAGCGACTTCAAAACATTATGTCCTAAGTACACCGTACGTGTATAATTTTGTATTCTATCAAAGCTGTAAAAAAAATCCTAATAAAGAATCTTCTATCAGTTCATCTGTATAAGGAAATAACTTGTCATAGATAACAGTTAAAGCTCACCTGAACCAAAGGCTCAATAGTAGTAAAAAAGTATTTAAAATTTGCAGAAAATCTCGACAGAGACCGAAATCTGCCCCGGATTCCAGAAGCACCCCAGACAGTAGAGGAAGTCCTGGGGTTGAGCAGACCTCCCCAGTGCTGAGGGCTGAGAGAGAACTGTATAAACTCCGAGAGATCATGAGACAGGCTGACAAAGCTGTCGAGTCTTCATCTCCTCCACAGCCAAAACTTCAGAAAAAATTCTATGGCAGTGAGTCAAGGCTCTCTGTTAATAGATCTGATTCTGGTTCCTCAGTTAGTAAATCAGACTCATCTACCAGTCCCAAAATCAGGAAAAATAAATCAGTTAGCACGTCTTCAGTAAGGTCTCAGAAAGTAAGGTCATCCAAATCATCAAGATATCCAGAATCTAATTCCATGTCAACACCATCAAAAGCAAAATTTGAGACAAGCCCTAGTGAATTTGACAGTCCAACACGATTTGATGTGAGGGCTGGGGAGAGGTCTTCAAGTAGTCGACAGTATAGTGATTCTACGCCCACTCGAGACACTGGGTTCAAAGCTCGACAGAACTCTGTACACAAGGATAAAAGAAATGGGGAGGTCAGAGGCAGCAAAGGAAGCAGGGACAGAAACTCACTAAAAGCAGAGAAAGGTGAGCTCCTATAAATGACAACAAAATCACTTTATTTCTGTCATCTCTTTTGTCACAGTTTGATTAATAATCTTTCTTGATCCCAGACCCCCCTGTTCCAAATGGAACTGTAGAAAGCACACTACATAGAGTGAAGGAGGGGGACTTTGTGTCAAGGCCAGAATGGGAGGATATCTACACATCCATGGCCAAGCCCAAGCCAGACTCCAAAATCATGCCAGTAAGGAACTTTTTTTTGTACCTTAAGACTGAAAAAGTGATGGAGAAGATACCAAGTTATAAAATTTGCTTGAAATTTCGGTTAAGCAAGTGTTGTACCTCAAAGTATTTTCAAAATATAAGCAGTGAAACTTATTCTATACATGATTTTGTTCCCAATATTAAATTGGGAGGCATATACAGAGTTATACATATCTGTTATGTTTATCTGTCTGTCTGTCTCTGATTTGGATTCCCAACATGAAGTGGGGCTTTCAATTTGGATGTTCACATTAGCATCATAAATTGGTCTGAAGAGTTCAGATGGGATTAATTTTGACTACAGGATCAAAAGTGTGGTTTCTGTCATTAAAAACAAATTCTTATAGTTTCTGAGTAATGACTCAAGAGGATTTTGAATTGAATGTTTGCATAATAACTTGGTCTGATAAACAGCTTCATTGGGATTGCTTTTTTGGATCAGGGGATCAAATGGCTTGGTAGCTTGAAAATGTTTCTATGTAATAGGTTGGGAAGCTTTAGAACTGGAATCTTTGCCCCTTAATTTGAGCTGACAATGTCACTTGGATTCATATTTAGATAGGATGGCTTCTTGTCCAAAAATAAATTGATGGTTTCCATGTAAATTTAGAGAGTATGTGTTAAGATATTTGCTCCATATGTTAGCATTATGCAGACTTGTTGTTTTTAGTATCCTGTAGTGCATGTCAAAGTATTGATAAACAGGTTTGTTATTATTAGAGAACAGATTGAAATAGAGTTGAACTTCAGTATTAAGAACATCTCAAATACCAAAGATATGTCAAAGTGAGTTCAAAGTCCCACTCACTTTTTAGCTCTTCTGAGCCAAAGGCTCAAAGAGCTAATGCTATGGCCATTTGTGCGGTGTGCGGTGTGCGTAAACTTTTTAGAATATGGGCCATAACTCAAGAACCCCTTGGCCAATTATTGTCAAATTTGTCACAGGGTATCCTTGGCCCAAGGGCTCCCTTTTATACTAAAACTGGGGTTGTGACCCTTTAACAAGGGGAGATAATTAGGAAAATAGAAACAAAAGTACTGGTTGCTAAAAAATCTTCTTCTCAAGAACCACTGGGCAGATTATCACCAAACTTACACAAAAGGATGAGGATATGTTGAAGATTAAAATTTGCACGGGGATTTACCCTGGGGCAAAGGGCGTGGTCTCAAGGTCACTTCAAAGTTGACCAAAAATTACATTTTATTAAAATGTTGATATTTTGCTTACTATAAGGACTAGGATCATCAAATCTTGTCAGTTGGTGCATCTAAGGACCTCATATCATGTTGACTCAAAAGTAGGTCACAGTGACCTACTTTTTAAATTTTGCGGCCATTCTTTTTCAAAATGATTTAGAGGCATATTTTGAACAATTTAAGGCCTATGATCATCAAACTTTGTCAGTTGATGCATCTTGGGTCCTCAAAGTACGTCAACTAAAAAGTAGGTCACCTTGACCTACTTTTTGAATTTTATGGCAAATCTTTTTTAAAACAATTAAGGTCAATAATTCGAATACGGGGAGGCTTAGAATCATTAAATCTTGTAAGATGATGCATCTTGGGGCCATAAAACATAGTTATTAAAAAGTAGGTCACTGTAGTAGGTCACAGTGACCTACTTTTTGAACTTTGCAGGCATTCGATTTCAAAGTGTTTTAGAGGCATAATTTGGACATTTTAAGTCCTATGATCATAAAACTTTGTAAGTTGATGCATCTTGGGTCCTCAAAAAAGGTCAACTGAAAAGTAGGTCACCGTGACCTACTTTTCAATTTATATGACTATAATTAAATATTTCAGGTACTAATTGGCTTAGAATCATCAAACTTTGTCAGTTGATGCATCTTGGGTCTTCGGAGTAGGTCGACTAAAAAGTAGGTCACAGTGACCTACTTTTGAAAATTTATGGCGTTAATTAAATATTTCGGGTACTAATTGGCTTAGAATCATCAAACTTTGTCAGTTGATGCATCTTGGGTCTTCGGAGTAGGTCAACTAAAAAGTAGGTCACAGTGACCTACTTTTGAAAATTTATGGCGATAATTGAATATTTCGGGTACTAATTGGCTTAGAATCATCAAACTTTGTCAGTTGATGCATCTTAGGTCTTTAGAGTAGATCGACTAAAAAGTAGGTCACCGTGACCTACTTTTGAAAATTTTATGGCTTTAATTAAATATTTCGGGTACTAATTGGCTTAGAATCATCAAACTTTGTCAGTTGATGCGTCATGGGTCTTCGGAGTAGGTCGACTAAAAAGTAGGTCACCATGACCTACTTTCGGAAAATTTATGGCTTTAATAAAATATTTCGGGTACTAATTGGCTTAGAATCATAAAACTTTGTCAGTTTAGGCGTCATGGGTCCTCGGAGTACAACAACTGAAAAGTAGGTCACTGTGACCTACTTTTGAAAATTTATGGCTTTAATCAAATATTTCGGGTACTAATTGGCTTAGAATCATTAAACTTTGTCAGTTGATGCGTCTTGGGTCCTCGGAGTACAACAACTGAAAAGTAGGTCACGGTGACCTACTTTTGAAATTTTATGGCTGTATTTAATATTTTCAGGAATTATTTGGCTTAGAATCGTCAAAATTTGTCAGTTGATGCATCTTTGGTCCTCGGAGTAGGTTGACTGAAAAGTAGGTCACTGTGACCTACTTTTGAAAATTTATGGCTGTAATTAAATATTTTGGGTACTTACTGGCTAGAATCATCAAACTTTGTCAGTCGATGTATCTTTGGTCCTCGGAGTACAGCAACTGAAAAGTAGGTCACGGTGACCTACTTTTGAAAATTTATGGCTTTAATTAAATATTACAGGTACTAATTGGCTTAGAATCATCAAACTTTGTCAGTTGATGCATCTTGGGTCCTTGGAGTAAAACAATTGAAAAGTAGGTCACTTTGACCTACTCATAAAATTTTATGATTATAATTTTAAAAAATATTTTAGGTATTAATTGGCTTAGAATCATCAAACTTAGTTGATGGGTCCTTAGAGAATGACAAGTGATAATTAGGTCACCATGACCAACACTCAGGTACTAATTGGCTTAGAATCATCTTGGGTTCTCAGAGTGTGAATTGGAATTTCAAGGGTTTATGTAAATATACAGGATACTTCGAGGCTTCAAATAGAAGTGATAGGTTGTACAGTTTATCAGAAGAGCGATTCAAGGCCCATGGGCCTCTTGTTTATCTGTGTATTTTAGCTCCAATATCTCAAATTCTTGGATATCTTGATGATCCCCCCTCCCCCCAAGTCCCATGGAGTTTAAGATAAAGAATTTTGACTGTATATATAAGTACCAATATTTTTCCTGTTCTATTTTTGAATATTTTCTGTTTTCAGATTAAACAAACTGTGAAGAATCACCTGAGTACCATACCAGATCTGGAGGCTAGATATGATGAATTACAAACAGAGAAAAAAACTGTATGTAGCTCATCTAGTAAACCTTGCCAGTTTAACTATTTTAAAATTATTTTTAAAATGCTTATTCAAGGAAACCTTTGAAGTTTTTGACTAACTTCTTTATAGACTTCTTCATAATTGTACAATTGGTGAGATTTGGGGAGACTGTTAGGTTTGTGACTGTCTAATTCTTTATAGACTTCTTCATAATTGTACAAATGATGAGATTTGGGGAGACTGTTAGGTTTGTGACTGTCTAATTCTTTATAGGCTTCTTCATAATTGTACAAATGATGAGATTTGGGGAGACTGCCTAATTCTTTATAGACAACATGTGTTTAATATTTTGTCAATTTCAGCTTGAATCCCAGCTCAGCAGGGTGCCATCACATGGAAAGGGGAGACAACAAAAGGTGTGTTCTATTGTATATTTTACAGTCAGCTGTAGTATTGAAAGCTCTACATTTAAAGGTGGATTCAAATGAAATGGCTTTGCAGTTTTCAAGATCTATTTTTTCTTCATAAATGATGGATGATTTTTTCCTTCAAACTTATAAGAAATGGTTACACTAATTACAGAAGTTTGTTATTTAAACTGATGAGGTAATGTTTGAATTGATATCTGTGGCAAAGGGAACAGCTCATGCTCATATATTTACTTCCTGGACTGCCATTATAACTTACCCTGGGTTTATTAATCTATTGGCTACAACCACACTTTTACTGTAATGGATTTAACTTTCTAATGACTGAACCAGTGTTTTCTGTGAAGTACTTTTGTGTGAAAATAAAGGGCTTATGACTAATTCAAATTTGATGAACTGTAAATTTTAAAGATTTTTTAACTTATCTATTCCCGTTTTATTTTGAATTGAGTTGTTTTCCTTTCCTTCTTTTCAGGAAACTATAGAGGAGAAGCTGGATGAAGTCGAGAAGGAGCTCGGCTCGGTGCGGATGTCACTGAAGAGATACCACGTGTTGAAGACTTCTATATAATCAGAAGGATTCAGAATTCATACGGGTGTTACTGTAAAAATATTATGCTAAACTTTGAGTAAGTTACTGGAGAGGTACTGTGTCATGAAATATAAGAAGGAATTTAACTGTCAGTCTGCTGTAGTCAATAATGGAACAGAAACGCTGTACCTCAGTCCAGTAGTACATCTGTACCAAAAGTGTTCCCGTCTATAATGCCAGTGCCCAGTATAAATGTCTGGAGGTCTTCTGACCAGTATTCAATATACACCAGGGAGTTCTATGTATTCATCTGTTTTTGATTTGCTATGGTTGTTCGTGTTTGCTGGTGTTGGGGAAATCATTTGTTGAGGAAATTTGTTACTGTCTGTTTAGGTAAAACTTGTTGTTAAACTTTTTGATTTTATATGTAAAAATTACTAATGATAAGTGTTTGATTAATGGGTAAAACTGGGCCCTATGATGAGTATTCACAAAATGACATAAAATGTGTGTGTATATGATTCTCACTGATGTCATATATTAGTGGAATCTGTTCCATACATGGTCATATACATAGTGGATGTAATTTTGCCAGTTGAAGCTATATTTTATCATTAGTAGAGTTTTTATATTATTAATAGTTACTATAGAGCTCTATCACATGACACTAAGGAAGGGGAGACAATTGTATGATATACAGTATTATATAATCCTGTCTTTTATTGTGAGATGTACAAGTATTCAGTTTCTTTTTATAGGTCATTTAGTCTAGTCCAGATTTGTTATTTATTATTTTGTTTTATCAGCACAGTAAATAGAAGACTTTAATTAAATGTAGAACACACATGTGCTAAATTATTCTAAAACTACGATAGCCTTTTTTTGAATTGTTAGATTTATTTTTGATGCACACTTCAAGCATGTTAAAAATGGTTGCTATCTAATAGATATTTAAAACTTTATTTTATTTAAATTAGAAAACATAGTAAACACCTATTTACTGGCTATGAGGACAATAGCAAGTTTATTGCCCCCAAGACAGCAACTATTTCACAAGGTGCAGCCAGGGAAAAAGTAACTATCAAGGAGGACAATAGACTTGCTATAACTGTCGGAATAGTCAGTAAATAGGTGCATTATTATATTGAAGCAGTTATGTCAAGATTGGGATAAAACTGCAAAGTTCCAATATGAAATGGGGGGGGGGGGGGGAAATGAATGCTGTGTGTGAATAGTTCGACGACTATTTCACCATGGGCAAATACAGGTAGAACAAAAATATTTCACAGTATAGACTGTTAAGAAAAATATAGCTGCAGGTTTATTTGTCATATTTCTATATAGAAATAGATATACAGAGGTTTAAAAATAATTTCTATTTATTTAATAAACCCAAAATAAATATGCAAAAGAGTCTATCTTGAATATGTTTTATTTTAAGCAATGGATTCTTAAAAGTTCATTAAGTTCTTTAAGCTAAATTGATTATTTTCCAAAAAGTTGTCGAAATGGCAAAACCATTTTCCAAAAGAAATGGCAAAACAATCCAAAGGTACCCCCTAAAGTTTTGGGGCTAAAATTTTTTTTTGAATTATTCTTGAAGACATGAAATATGACATTAGTATGATCATTGCCATCGTATGTTATTCAGCTTGTATTGTTTTTTTTTTGTTTTTGTATGACACCATTTTCATAGAAGAAATGTTTTATTTTTTGTTATTTATACACCACATGCTTCTTACAAATCATTCCAAACCGTCCAGACTTAATTATTGTATGTTGACAACAATTGGACCATTGTAGTCAGTATTTTTCTTATCTGCACATATTTACTAGATATAGACAAGAAGCTAGATTACACAGGGAATCAGATTTTTCTTAATTCACTCATTGTGAACAAGCAGATGATATTCTGAATGGCACCAAATATTTTACTCACATCTCTATAAAATTTATGTACTATGTACCATTTTCTAGATATAAATTAAATCACATTGTCTGGTTGGTGAATCAATTTGTACCTTTTAATGAAGTTTGATGAAAATATCTTGAAGTTAGATAGTTAGAAATTGACAGTGTGGTCAAGGTCACAGAAAAGCTCAAAGCAAGAATATTATGACACAGTTGAAAAGTTCCCACCAATATGTATGTGCAAGAGTTTTGAAAATATGAACAGTTTCTTCTTAATTGTGCTAAATGCAAAATAAGTATTAGTGAGGTAAAGGTCACAGGGAAGATTAAGGTCAGAAAACTATGAAAAAGTGTAATAGCTTCCACCAATACGTTACAGTGTATGAGTTTTGATAAAAACTTACTGAATAGTACCCTTGAAACTGAGTTAATACAAAATAGGAATAGTGAGGTCAAGGCCACAGGGATGGTCAAGTTAAAAAAAAAATATGCCACAGTTGAATTGCTATCATCAATATGTATCAGTGTTTGAATTTCGGTTAAGGGGGCTGACAAGGGTTTTCATTGCGCAATACTTCGCGCAGCATAGTAAAATCAAGCGTATCTACACTTTAAAAGCAACTATTTTCAAATAATTTATCAAATCAAGCAAAAATAGGAAAGCACAGGTTAAAAAATCTAATTGCAATTTTGAAAAACAGATTTTTAATTGATAGGTAGATGGATGTGGTTATAGTGAGTTTGTGATAAAATGAAATCCTTTAAGAGGGGGTTATAAAAATGTAAAAAAGGAAAAGTATAAAATGTATGCTCACGAGATTTTAAACATAGGAATTTGAAAATCTAGAAACTATTTTCTGATAGTTTTTGTATGAATCATTAGTAATGTGATATATTGTAGTACTCCATAAAAACAGCATCTTCGCTAGCCAAGGGTTTCTGATACGCTACTCTCCTCATAAGCCCTTGGCATACGGTGTTAAAAAAAGTTGGGATTTTTTTCTCAAGTTGTGATTGGAGTTGATCGACATCGTTCGACCAATCAGCAATTGCTTTTTGTAAATGACCATATTTGCGTTCGAGATATATCTTGACTCTTTAATATCGGTAATGTAAAACGCAAGTAAACAATGATCCGTAAGATAACATGCCATTCTATGAATAGCTATATGGTGTCATCCAATATCTAAAGCTACGTGCAAAATGTGTGATTAAGAATCTATACTGAAGATGTAGATTTGCATTTTTACATGTTTAAATAACAAATTAACATAACTCAATACCTTCTTGTTAATTATTCTTTAAAAACAATTTTTTTTAAATACGCTTTTTATTTCTGTCGATGACGCAATCTGTGCGTACCTGGTAAGAATCATGATCACGTGACAAAAACAATCCCGTCTTTTGTGAGGACCTTATGCCAAGGGTATCAGAAACCCTTGGCTAGCGAAGATGTAAAAACGGAAAAATTGTATTTTTTTTTATTTTGAGATGCCCCCTCTGGAAACCAGACGATAGAATTTTCGTGTTTCTTTCTTATAATTTACAATATTGTATAACTCGTCATATATTATAATGTAAGCAAAAGGTCTATTTTGGTATTTGTAAAATTTGCTTTGAAGTGTGACAAACTAGCACTTTCTCATATAATCCTATAGTAAATGTACCTGTATTTTGAGACGGTCCCTAAAATACCCAAACGACAGATTTTTCCTAAACTCGGCATGAATGTAAGTTACACATGATATAAAATTGAAGAGTTTTCTGTTGTGATTTTCACATAATAAAACCCTAGTCGGTTCCCTTAAAATATCTTGAACAGTTTCTTTGAAAATGAGCTGAACGCAAAGTGTGACAGACGGAAGGACAGAAAGATGGGAGGTCGAAGGGACGGAAAACGGACAAATTTTAAAAACACTGTATGTCCCGTCACCCATATATATTTATGACAGGGCATAAAAATGTCTCAGATACGTTATTTAGAAGTTTTCTTCTTACTTTATTCGCCGTCAGTAGCTCAGTCGGTAGAGCGGTCGCTCCTTAATCGGAAGGTCGTGTGTTCGAATCACGGCCGCGACTGACCTAACTCGAGAAAAAAAAGTGACAACTGTTCCTTCGCCAAGCGCTCGGCATTTTGAAGTGAAAGTTGCGGGTCCTTCGGATGAGACCTTAAAAACCGAGGTCCCGTGTCACTGCTCAATGGCCCTGAGTGCCGAGTAAAGGTCTTTTGAGGACCTTCACCGGTATATGGTGACGTCTCTATATGAATGAAAAATTCTCGAACGGGACGTAAAACAGCATACAATCAATCAACAATCTTACTTTATTCCGATCTGAACAGTTAACCGGAAGTCTTTTACATCTGTTGTTCTGATGGTTTGTGCATTCGTAAAACATGTTACATATTTTCCTCCAACATCTGTACAGAGGTTTCACTGGGAGAAAGTAACATATAAAATGATTTTGAACAAGGTTGAAGAACCAAAAAGTAGACTCAACTTTCGGCGAATCTAAAAAGGATCAGGGACGAAAAATGCTTATTACTGAAGACTAGTTTTATTTATCAATAAGATTTTCAAATCCAACAAGCGCTTTGGAATTTGTAGCATATAGGATTTTTTTTAAAGTAACAGTATCACTGACTTAACAATATATTGATACACAAAATTACGTATCTTCGTTAAGTGTAAATTCAGATTTTTTTTTCAATTTTACACTGATGTAAAATAACTACATGTATTTAAGATAATCTAATATAATAGAATCAACACTGTTCATCAAAACTGAAATCAATACTAAGTAAATTATATAATATCTTTATTTGGTCTGCATTTATATCAGTTTATTTTTACAAATCAGTAAAAACAAGCATTCTGAGAGTATTGCTTAAGCAGTACTAGTCCTGTACCGGCAAGTGTAATCTGGTTCCCTGAAAAATTGGAAGAGCCTTCCTTTTTGTCATTAATCATTGAAGCGGAACAAAACGTAAACTAAACCAGTAACTCATCAAGGTACACTCAAATACCAAAAATCAGCTCAATATCTATAAGTATTTAGAAAAAAAGTGCGGAAAACTAAGTGTGACAGACAGACTGACATACGGACAGGTAGATGGACACAAAGACAGACTGACAGGTGGACAGACGCGGAGGAAACCTATAGTTTCCTCCGGTTTCACTTGTACCAAAAATACGAAAAGTACTTATAATCTCTGGGAGAAAATTCAAACCAATTTTAAAAGGGGCACTAATATTAAAAATGCATTGATTCATTCTTTTGAAAATCTTTTTTTTGTCTGACGTCATGGCGTCAGGCAGTACTAGATTTAGCCAAGGCTTGTTGGTCAAGTCGTTCAATAGAATATTTGTGATAGCTTGATCACGGAAGCTTCATACTATCTTAACTATCAACTGAAGAGCATGAGGAGTAAAAGAAACATGATTAACACTCAAACAAACCAGAGCATTAGAGCTGGTGTCATTATTATCACATTATACATTACAGGTTACATAACGTTTGGCCATTCTCGAATGCATCATTCATGTCCTGCAAAACAGAAGGAATGAAGCTGGTCAGGTCAACACTTGTCCATTATCTTTATCAGATTAACTAATGGATGTTTATTTTCAATGCATACTAAGTCTCTCTACCTATAGAACTTTTATAAAATAACTTGCAGACGTTTGATTTATTCATGGTTAAAAATATCACAGTGAAGGATAAATGTTGAATATTCTTTTGCTTAAATGCAAAGATGTTAGCTCATTTGTAATACGTTGTTTTTTTTTTTTATATATAAGACATTCCTTAATTATCAAAATTATTCACTAATTGATGTTAAAATTTTTATGTGTTAAATTGTAGCTTTTTCATTCAAAAGCACTAGATATATTTTTGTATCCCTGAACAGGCCCGTTGGAAGAAATTTCAGAAATTTTCAGTTTAGGGTGGACACTGTCGAGGAAAAATTCCTTATAGAGCATAAAAAATGTTATCGGAAGTTAATATTTACATGATTTAGAGGACACAAGCATAAAATTATCAGCTATGTATAAATCGGCAATATTATTGGGGGCACGGTCCCCAACATACCCCCCTCCCCCCTTTCGGTTCTTAAGTCCATGAAAAAGAAATGACAAATAATATAGTGTATATAGAATAAATTCATGTCCAAGTTTTATTTCAAGTTGATGCCACTGAATTGAACTTTTCTTGTTTCTTAGCAAAATAATTCATTTCATTACTCAGAGTCATGTTGTTAACACTGGGTTTAGTTTTTCTTAATTCTTCGCGTAAAAATAAATTTGCTCAAGTCAGACAAGCTTTTTAGGAAAGCTAATACTTGTTTTTTTTAGTCTTGCATAAATTTGTATAATTATAATATGATTATTCTTCTATGTAATTGTGGTCGATCGCGGTAGCCTAATGGTAGGGTGGTCGCTTCGTATTCGGGAGGTTTCCGGGTTTGATTCTCGTTCCGGGCGCCGCATCAAACCTTGGACGTTTAAGCATAGGCAGTGACGGTACCGTAGTGACTTTTCCTTCCCCAAGCGCCCTGCACTAGAAGTGAGTCATGGGTCTGTCGCATGAGACCGTAAAAACCGAGGTCCCGTCCCGTGTCACGGTAGGAGTTGTACGATAAACCTCACTGCTACGGCCGTAAGCACCATGCATAAGTCTTAAGAACTACGCACGCTAACCCTTGATTTCCGCCTACATTTTACCGCAATTTAATTCAACATTACTGAAAATTTGGCCGTTAAAAAGGTCTTTTTGAATGCAAAGAAGAGTTGAATAGTAATTATAAATGATTTTAATACTATCAAAAAAGTTAATTACTCTTAATTACTTTTATAAGGGGGTAGCTGCAGAACTGTAGCGTTATTGTTTTACATGTATATATCAGTCTTTGACCATTACGCTACAGCTCCCGTAATGCAAATTTAGTGCAATTTACGGCGCAAGATTTTCTGCGCATGGTTCAGGAGAATTTCTCCACTTTCCAGCATTGGTCAATCAACTACCTTTCACTCCCTATTTCTAGAAATATTCTTTGACAACCTTATATTTTTTCCACCTCTTAACCCTTTATAGTTGTCTCTACAGACCAATAAACTCGCTTGTTTTGAAATTTTTGTTGGATGGCAGAAAATTCAAAACAAGCGAGTGAAATTCTTGTGTCCTTTCTGACATATTTCATTTTACCAAATAAAATCGGCAACTTGTCTATTTTTAGTCATGTTGCAGATTTTATTTGGTAAAATGAAATATGTCAGAAAGGACACAAAGTCCAATGTCTAAGTCTGTTCATTTGGAAATTCATTAGATCTTTGAAAATCTTCTTTACCCTGCACGCTTAGCAGATAATCTTTAAAACTATGAGTGATTAAAGCATGGGCTATTAATGTCCCCTGGGTCCTGTGTCAAATAGCAAACCTTCCCCATATAGTAAAGTATCTTCCCTGGAAGATTTACTATATATTAAATCTTCTCTTATGGGTGAAAGTTTACTATGCAATATTTTTTTCGCATAGCAAACTTCTTATTTTCTATATTATATGAAAAATATATTTTTTACACGTGTAATTAATTTCCCCCATGTGTTAAATCAATATTGTGATTTTCATTTCTGTGAAGTTATTAATGAGCGAAGAAAAAAAAACTGTTCAATTCCTACATAATCTTTGATGTTTTGTGAATACACACATAGCATTTTGACACATTATACTAACAATTCCAAAACTAGCACCCGATTCATTTGAAGACAACAGGAATGAATTCAGTAGTCCTCGACAAATTGTGAAGAAAAAGTGTGTATATGACTAAGCATTACAAAGTTGCTATATATGAAAAAAAAAGTTATGATTTAAATTGGTTCTGAATGGGCACTATTATAATTTGATCTGAAGACTACTGTATCGAGAAGTTTACATTCATAAGTTAATTTTTCTTTATTGAGAGTCAAATGGTTATTCAAAAATGTTTCAGCTTGAAAGAAATGACAAATCAGTCAACCTAACAGCCAGACCAGTAACAACTTTGTTGAGGAGACGCTGTGACTTATGTCCAAGAAAGGTTTGAGCTCTTGGAGATAGCTTCCCGATCCCCCAGGGGCCTCGCCTTTTTAGTGATCTATTTCCCTCTACATGACAGTAGGCATTCTGTCATACTATTTTCAAATTGAGGACCGCCATCACGAGGTCGCTCTTACAAGGCGTCAACTTCACAACTTGTTTGGAGGGAAATGTGTCTTTGGAGACCTTGTGTCGACACGTAATGGCAGACGATTGCGTGCTTTATAACGAATTCCGGCAGAGGGAGCTTAAAAAGAAATCACATGACAAAATTTCGGATTCCAAACTAAGCGACGGTAAATGATGGCGTAGTCTTAAAACTGCATTATATTTTCTTGCTAAGTGTGAGTTAATACCATTGGGATTCCAAAGTTCTCGTGTAGATAGATAATGCGGCAAATTACGCTGTTACATAATTAAAGTTAGCAAAGTATAAAGACAAAAAGGCAAAAAAGAAAAAAAAATTCATTGACTTGAAAATCCCTATGTATTTACTGTTTCTAATACCTTATCCCCAAGCTGACAGCACAACTTTCTTTTTTTAAAAACTAAGATTTTCTTTTCAGCAGAATAGTACCTAACAAGCCAATGCAAACAAGATGTGAAATAAATCTGACTAAATAAGATGGCAAAATATAAAATGAAATTTGAAAGAGATATCGTATTGTTGTGCCAGAATAATAATAATGGAACCTGTCAGGAAAATACATCTATTTAATAGACGAATAATATGTATGTATTTCCTGAAAATACATAAGTGAAGTTGAGTGAGAATATAGTTTTGCATTTAAAACCAAAACATTTTACTGATACATTTGAAGAGTTGCCTTTCTTTTTCAAACATTCAGAAAACATATTGTTGAGTTAAGATCATGCGCCATCAGAACTTTCTATTATTATACAGAAATAAACTATGAACGACATATTTAGATTTTTTCTCTGTCCTATTTTAGCCCTCATGATCTGAAAGTTGGACATTCTTCTTTTTTACATAGGAATATACAGGATGAATACGTAAAAAAAAAATCCTCCAAGAACATCAGGACCACATTTTGTAAAAAATATTAAGCAAGCATCCCCATATGCTGTTGATATGTGTTTACTCACTGCCTTCAGGCTCCTAGTCTGCCTTCCTTAGGTACATGTAAGGCCTTACTAAGCAAGCATGTAAGGCCTTACTAAGCAAACATGTAAGGCCTTACTAAGCAAACATTTAGCGGATAACATTGATCAACTACAGTATAAATGGAGAAAGCTTTGCGTGGGAGAAGATAGAAAAAAAATTATTTCTCCTCTTGTTCTCAAAACAGCAGATTAAAACTTGTCCAATAACTAAGCAAGATTCCAAGTAACTGAGATTCGTATTTTTAATTACGTCCCCTGAATTAGGAACAAAAGAGGGAGTTTCTAAGTATAACATAAGAATGACGGGTTGATCAAAAGGACTGAAAAACCTCGAGCAGATTTAGACATATGACCAACAGCCTTCATTTCCCAGATATATCTTTGTAAATTGTTATGGTATGTAAGTTTACAAAATGTTGACTATGTGAATATGTGAAAATGATTGTCATTAATTTATAACACTTACATCTTGATAACGTGTTTTAACAGAATGTTTGTGACGAAAGTTTTATGGAATTTTTATCATCAAAAGACATTGACTGGACCACACATATAACCAGTTATTAGTAGCTTTTATTTATCTCGGTAAGCTATGTTGTGCTCATGCTCACACAATATTATGACCCTCGTTAATTTTATAGTTAGAATTGACGAGATCACTGCATTTTAACTGGCTTATTTCTAATTTCCTGTTGAGATCTGTTATGATGAGAATCGTGCATGTGAGGGGTTGTTTCGGTATTTACTGCCATTCAATGATATCACCTATCCGAGGATTTGATATCACCTATTTGATTTCAAGGCGTGATATCATATATTCGAGTACTTGATATCACCTATCTAATTTCAAGTCGTGATGTCACATATTTGAACAAGCATTCTGAGAGTATTGCATTAGCAATACTAGTCCCCTACCGACAAGTGTAATCTGGTTCCCGTTAAAAATTAAAAATGCCATAATTCCGTCAAAAATCATTGAAGCGGAACGAAATGCAAACTTGATTTTAAATAAAACGCATCAAGGTAAAGGCACATACCAAAAATCAGCCCAATATCTGCAAGCGTTTAGGAGAAAATTGCGGAAATCCCTTAAAAATTGAAAAGGTCGTAATTCCTTCAAAAATCATTGAAGCGGAACGAAATGCAAACTTGATCTGTGACTCATGAAGATACACTTACATACCAAAAATCAGCTCAATATCTGGAAGCGTTTGGAAAAAAAGTGCGGAAAACCAAGTGGGACAGACAGACAGACCGACAGAGGGACAGCTAGACAGACAGACAGTCGGACGGACAGACTCAGAGGAAACCTATAGTCCCCTCCGGTTTCACCGGTAGGGGACTTATAAGTGATATCACATATTCAAATCAAACAGATGATATTTACCAATTCGATTATTAGATATTACAAAATATGCGTTACTATAAGATATTAATGTGAGAAATCTAGAAAATAAGCGCAAACGCGTGTTGATTGGTTAACATTGTAAGTGGTTAAACTTCCTTGGTTTTAAACGAAAAAAATATGAAATTCAGAGGGTATATGTATGTTTTTAATAAGACCCTACAATCAGAAATTTTAAATACGAGAACAAAATATCTATTTTATTTTGCTTATCATTTTAAGAGTTAATTTTATTGACGATTTAGGAAATAATTAAATTATAACACCCTTTTTCATGTTTCCAGTGCGCAGGTGTTTTCTTTTGATCTTGAAAAAAGTCAAAATAGAGTACAGTGACAAAAAATTACCCAAGTAACCATTGTGCAATAATAGATTACGTCGATTTTAGAACAGAAAACAAAAGTCTTTCTGTAAATAAAACTATAGAAGCCAGGTTGTATACGTCATAAAATTATGAAATCAACAGCCTGACTATTTCATTACGAATGTGCACGTTACTTGACGCCTTTGATTTAAAACTCCTTTCCAAGTCATTGGAAAATAGTTCGCAGAGATGCCTTTTTTTTTTTAAAAGAAGACTTCTCTTTAACTTCTAATTAAAGACAGATTGACTACTGGATTACCTAAGCAAACTTATGGAAGAATAATTTTCTAAAATACTTCCAGAAAAATAATTTGTTCTACAAATAAAAATATCAGGTAGGATTCCTATTAGGTCAGTCAACCGCGGAGCAATTGCTGGAAACAACATAATTGTTAAAAAATTGACGAGGACAAATCATATTGCATGTTCTTTTGTGAGTGATCAAAGACTTTCTTTTGATTGTGACATATGGGTCTTCTTTTAAACTACAAACATAAAAAAGAATGATTCTACAACTATTTGAAAAAAAAAAGATGATTCGAATATATGTCGCAAGATAATTCGTCCATAGTGTCGTTTACTGATGAACTTTTTTTTTTCTAATCAGAATAAGTATTATACACAACTTTATATTTTAACTTGAGATCAGTAAACGACAAAGTCAAGATTATTAATGCCAGGTTACCAATGGATTTGTCTTTGCTCTCTATATTTTTTTGCATTGTATTTCTAATTTTCTTGACGAAATGTTTCATCAAATGTCGCTTATATTTAACATTAACGATGATCTTAATGTTTTAGCAAAATGGCTACTTAAATTGAGTCCCTCTAAAGCTAAGACCAAAATTACATTCTAAATGGTAAAAAAAAGTTCAAATTGCCAAATTTTGATGTCAGAGTTTATATCTAACATTGGTATCTGAATTTTGATATCAGAGTCTATACCTACACATTGGCATCTAGGTTTACTTTCAGGTCACATGGGAAAAGTTCAAATTTGCTCTTTCAAGAAACATTCTTTATTAAATGTATATACAATATTTGTCAGGCTATAATAGAAAAAATATGATTCAGCCGTCTTGGATGGATTTAACATTGGAAAAGACTCAATTTACAATCAAACAAATTATCTTCGGTCTTTCAAATCTTGCTTCTGGGAATTTTACAAACAAGTATATATCGTTAACTCCTCTGCATAAACATACTTGATAATAAAGTAACCATTGCATATATTAAGATGCACAAAAGTGAAAGTTCTTGTAAATTAGCCATTGTATGTACTGAAAAACAGTCATTTCGTCTACCTACCGTTCACGGTAGATCAGTCGGTAGAGCGCTCGCTCCATGATCGGGAGGTCGTGAGTTCGAATCTCGGCTGCGACTGACCTAAGTCGATAAAAAATGGGTAGCAACTGTTTCTTCGCCATGCGCTCGGCACTTTGAAGTGAAAGTTGCGGGTCCTTCGGATGAGACCTTAAAAAGACCCCATGTCACGGCAGGCGTTGGGACGATAAACATCCCTCACTGCTCAATGGCCCTGAGTGCCGAGTAAAGGTCAAAATGTGAAGCCTTTCACCGGTATATAGTGACGTCTCTATATGAGTGAAAAATTCTCGAATAGGAAGTAAAACAATATACAATCAATCAATCATTCCGTCTACCTGATCAATACATAGGGCTCACGGCGGGTGTGACCGGTCAACAAGGGATGCTTACTTATCTTACGCACCTGATTCCACCTCTGGAGTTTCCGGTGGTCCGTCTTTATGCCTTGTTCATAGATTTGCATTATTTGAAATTTGTTTTGTATTTGATGCCCCCCCCCACCCTAATCGAAGATTCGGGGGATTATAAAGTGTAGTTTTTGCCCTGTCCGCCCGTCTCTTTGTTTATCCGCAAAAACTTTAACCTTGACTGTAACTTTTGATTGGTTGGACCTATGGCTTTCATATTTCACATGTGTATTCTTTGTGACAAAACTTTCCTTTGGGTACCAATATTTGACACCTTGACCTTGGAGTTTGACCCACTTTTGCAAAAAAGTACCCAACTTTAACTTTGGCCATAACTTCTGAACAGTTGGTGCTAGGGCTTTCATATTTCACATGTGTATACCTTTCCATGGGTGTAAATATTTCTGATCTTTTGACCTTGACCTTAAAGTTTGACCCACTTTAAAAAAAAACTTTAACCTTAGCCATAACTTTTGAACAGTTAGCACTAGGGCTTTCAAATTTCACAGGTATATTCCTTGTGACAAAACCTTCCATTTGATACCAACAATTTTGACCTTTTTACCTTGACCTTCGAGTTACCTACTTTTGAAAAATTTTAACCTTCGCCATAACTTTTGAGCAGTTGGTGCTAGGGCTTTTATATTTTGTACGAGTATTATTATGATAAGGTCTTTCCCTGCGTACCATTAATTTTATCCCTTTGACCTTGGAGTTTGACCCACTTTTAGAAAACATTAACCTTGACTGTTGAATGGTTGGTGCTTGGGCTTTCATATTAACCAGAAATATCCATTGACACAAGTCCTTTCTTTGGATAACAACAATTTTGAACTCTTGACTTTGGAGTTTGACTTGCATTTGAGAAACTTTAACCTTCGCCATAAGCTGCCATACGAGGGCATCAGTGTTTCACAACCACATCTCGTTTTGTTTGTTTTTTGTTTGTTTGTTTGTTTTTTTTGATCGGTTACTGTTCGTTATCTTCACCTTTTTCATTTCTAGAATGTTATTGAAATCGTAAAGAATTTTTGGCCGAATTTAACATTTGTGTCACGAAAAGAAATTAATTTAATATTTTGTAGAAAAGTTTTTTTGGGCCCTGACCTTGGGTTGATATTTTTTGAATAAGTTTAGAGTATAGAACGTATGCAAGATTTTTTAAGTCTTGAACGAATCTGATATCAAGTGAAAATTTCAGGCAAAATATCGTTACGAAAGTTAATCGTTACGGAAATTAATTTTCAGTGCCAGTTTAGTTGAAAATCTTGGAATAGATGTAATTAATGTTTGTTTTAAGATGGTAATCAGAAGTATTTCGCTACCAAAACAACAAAACTTTTTGCAGAAACATTCCTGATTTACCGTTACAGTAGTTAAATTTTTAAGCGAGACAACTTGATTTGTCTAATTCATTTTGCTACGTCGAAAATGTAATGGTCTTAATTATCTGACTTGAAACAAAAATCGATCATATTAGGTGGTCACTTTACGGTAAGTTCCAGTTCATTTTCAGATCTGCATGGTTTGTGTACAATTGAAAAAACGTTAATAAATGTAGATTAATGTTAACGCGACAAGCTATGATTTTATATGAAACTAGATTCATGCATTTCTTTTCAAGAAGTGATTTGTTTTCTTTTCATATAGGGTGAAAAACTTTTCTTTTATATTAAATTCAATTAATTTGAAACACTTGTCATTTTGTCATGTTTTTAATTGATTGATTGTATGTTGTTTTACGTCCCGTTTGAGAATTTTTCACTCATATAGAGACGTCACCATATACCGGTGAAGGGCTTCAAAATTAGACCTTTACTCGGCACTCAGCGCCATTGAGCAGTGAGGGATCTTTATCGTGCCAACGCCTGTCGTGACACGGAGTCTCGGTTATTAAGGTCTCCTCCGAAGGACACGCAACTTTTTTCTTTGAAGTGCCGAGCGTTTGGCGAAGGAACAGTTGCTACCTATTTTTTATCGGCTTAGGCCAGTCACGGCCGGGGCTCGAATCCACGACCTTTCGATCACGGAGCGAGCGCTCTACCGAATGAGCTACCGTGACGGTTTCATGAAAAAAAAAGTTGTGTTTGTGAAACACTGATGTCCCCGTATGGCAGCTTATACCGAAGGTTACAGTTTCTCAAATGCATATCAAACTCCAAGGTCAAGAGATAAAAACTGTTGCTACCCAAAGAAAGGACTTGTGTCATTGGATATACCTAGTAAATATGAAAGCCCAAGTACCAACCATTCAAAAGTTAAGGTCAAAGTTAATGTTTTCTAAACGTCGGTCAAACTCCAAGGTCAAAGGGGTCAAAATCATTGGTACGCAGGGGAAGACCTTGTCGTATGAAATACACATGCGAAATATAAAAGCCTTAGCAACAACTGTTCAAAAGTTATGGCGAAGATTAAAGTTTTTCAAAGTAGGTCAAACTCCAAGGTCAAGGTCAAAAGGTCAAAATTGTTGGTATCCAAAGGAAGGTCTTATCACAAGGAATATACCTGTAGAATTTGAAAGCCCTTGTATTAACTGTTCAAAATCTATGGCCAAGGTTAAAGTTTTTAAAAGTGGGTCAAATTCTAAGGTCAAGGTCAAAAATATTTACATCAATGGAAAGGTATTGTCACGATGAATACACATGTTTGAAATACGAAAGCCCTAGCACCAACTGTTCAAAAGTTATTGCCAAGGTTAAATTTGGGTAATATTTTGCAAAAGAGGGTCATACTCCAAGGTCAAGAGGTCAAATATGTGGGCACCCAAAGGAAGGTCTTGGCACAAGGAATACACATGTGAAATATGAAAGTCATAACTCTATCCAATCAAAAGTTATGGGCAATGTTAAAGTTTTTGCGGACAAACAGACGGACGGACGGACAGGGCAAATAGTATATACCCCCGAATCTTTGATTACGGGGACATAAAAATGACTGATTTATGAATGCTAAATCAAGTTTATCTTCCTGTATTTTAACGCTAATGATCGTTTTGTTAAGAAATATAAATTCTCACTTGTATTTACTATAATTGATGTTAACAAATATAAGAGTTGACAATCATAGGCCCTTGATCATTTAAGTATTCCGGGAAAGGCAATCGTGTTTTATGCGGATATAAATTTATTATTATTGATATCAATATGGGAAATGAGAACAAAGAAACAAAATAAATTTTAAAAATTAGAATTTTTTTTTCTTTTGTTTGGGTTGGAAAAATAGGGTTATTTGGAAAGCAGAAATAAGCATCGAATGGGAAAACGAAAAACTTAATTACCTAAAATTCAGGGGGAAATTAAAGGTTAAGTAAAATGTATTTACTATTTAAATATGCTTCTTGAAATTATTGATTCAATGATTTTTTTTTTTCAAAATATATTTTAAATAATAGCAAAACCAGATATCATAAAAGATAAAATAGATGAATTTATAACATTTTTATAGGACGTATAATTAGCTTATTTGAATATTTCAATCATTTTATGTTCACGTCTCATTTAGAACGTGCTATGCTCAGTGATAACATTGATAAGTTTTGACGAGAAGCGGTTATAGAGCTCAAAAAGTCTCAGAAAGGGCACGAATCAGTGTGGATCTTCTGACGCCCTCCGCGACTTTAAACTGACATTAGCGCAGGACTAACACCTAGGAGAAGAACGAGCTTATTAGAAAGACATCTTCACGCATAGGAAGGTCTCAAGGGCACGCGAGATTGCGCAAGTCTAATCTAATGAACTAGATAGGTTGCACAACTGAACAATTCATAATCGGCGGAATTCAATTAGGTGACAAAGGGTTAATAGTGTGGCAGAAATTGAAGTCACCGGATTTGAACACACTATTGTAATGAAAAACTGTCATGAATACATGATAGCGATTATTTCACAAATCTTCTTTTGATAACCCTCTCGTTAGAAGAAGATCATTTGTTCACAGCCGTCGTTAAAATCATATAAACACGTCCCTTTATTGTGAAAATGGAATTCTCCAAGCTGAACGACAATTGAATTGAGTTTGCAAAAAATACTTTATTTAAAATTTGACTGTCATAAGGTTCTCGCCTAGTGTCTGTCGATTACATAACTATCTGTTCGAGGAGCGGATTGTAATTATTAAGAATTCTAAAACACGCGTCAACATGTTCCTTCATGTAAATTTGATAAGAAATTGTCCAAAAACTGACAGTAAAAGTCGACTGTATCAGATCATTGTGTAATTTAACATAAATGACTGCAGACTACTGGGACTTAGTCTATGAAATTTGCATCGCTACTCCTGGGTCTCAAATTAATTAATCTAAATGAAGGGTCTTCTGAACAAATCTTTAACCATAAAAACACAGTGTTTACAATATAAGTAAGCTATCATATTTTGCGTTACTGCATTTTGGAATATTATCGTATTATTCTCGCATGTGAACTAATTTATTTACCGTAGTCGCAATCATGGTAGCTAAGACCGTACAAAACATCCGTTTAAATGATTTCATTATTTATGTTTACTACAAGAACGAGCTGATTTTCTTTTTCTTTTCAATTTTTTTCCCCGATTAACATTGCAAAAAAAGTCATAATAACTGTTCTTACATAACATAACAATTCCAGGGATCAAGTGGGGATTAATTGCAGTGGAGGAGGAAGCATCCCCTGTCGACAGGTCACACCGGCCGTGTGCTCATTGTCATGATCGGGCAAACGGAAAATTTCGTAGACAACTCAGTGTGAAAATAATGGCCTAGCAATTTGTATGAAAAACGTCAGTCAATATTCGATTTAACGATAGATTGTATTTGGTAACAGGGTCATTGTATCAACCATAGAATTCGCGAAATGTTGGCTTTAAAATGAGATTACGAGTATTTCCTTGTATCATCAACTTATTTATCATAGTCTGCTTCATTTTAGAACTTGTTCATATATAGAACATGCTCTTGCGTATCGAATCAACTTGGAGACCTAAACTCTATATGCAGGTGATAAGGGTTTATTGCTTCATGATAAAGGGAAGTTGACGATAGAAAAGTTGACGTCATCACGTTTACCATAGATAGAAAAGTTGAAGTCATCCCGTTTATCATATAGTTTTTGTCAGTTTACCATTAACGACTTTCTCTAGTGAAATATCTTAAGATGAAAGAGATGTGTAAGACTCCTTGGTATATTTTTTTCCAGTTCAAAATAGTATATCGGAATCAACGTAGGAATGAAAATGAATTACTATTTTATATGAATATTATTAATTGATAAAACATCATCGATATATTTAAATGTCGAATTCAAGGCCACAGCAAGAGACTTCATTTTATATAAAAGTTTAAAAATAAATTCGGAATCATATAAATACAAAAATAGGTCTGCTAATAACGTGGCACAATTAATATCAACTTCAGAGTACTTATGTAAACAATTAGAATGTTTTTTAACAAAATAATTTTGCAGATGACCAATGACAAGATGTGTACATTTACGAGTTCCATATGTATTGCAAAAGTAGCTGTCTACGATGTCGAAAGCCTGCACTTTAATTCATCGTGGAGAATAGTTGCATAAAGTGTTGAAAAGGCGTTCGTTATGGTGAATAATTAGTATATTCAAAGACTGAACATACGCAGACATACATAGAGAGAAAAAAAACTACATGATCACAAAATTTATATATGTCTTTTTCTTTTAATAAACCTCATCTCTATAAATTTTGAAATTGTTATAATGAACTATATAACGATATATGTGTCATATATCTATAGACATAAAGGCAATGCAATATTACCTCAAAATATATAAATGTCTTCTCTTATTGTAAAGTATTTTGGTAAAAATTTAAAAATGTTACGTTGAGAACTTTTAGCGTTATAGCGTCACATTAAAAGTGTTGACGGATAGACGGACAGACTTCCTCTTATGGCCAACTCTTTCTGAATGAAATTTGAAATAATTATGCTGAAAATGTTTAAATTATCGTGTCACACATATTTGGGCATGTATACAGACAAACAGACAAAGTGATATAGCCGTAATATATATCTTTTTCTTATAAGAAGTACTGTACTGCAAAATTTGAAAACATTACGTTGAGTTTTTGCGTAAGTGAAAATAGATATTCATACAAATAGACAGACAGATCAAGTGATATACTATTTCTTTACCATTAAATAGGTTGCATAACCTTAATACTCTAAGTATACTTTTGTTTCAATTTCAAAATTTTTGTTCTTCACATACTGAATTATTGCTTGGACAACAAGTATGTATATATTTCAAAATGATAATATGCACAACAAAATAGGACTGTAAATATCAGAAAACAATGACTTGCAAATCTCGTATATATTTTAAAAGATTCATATTGATTATACAATAATAAACGCTAGTCAACTTACAAGTTAATTCTCCACTAATACCTCCGTTTGGTCTACCATTCAAAATATAAATATTTTTTTCATGTATCAATAAACTTTCCTCTATACTGCTAATTGTTTTATCTCTTGATTTCCCTTCTACTAAATATCCATACCTGTAGTTTGTAATCTGACATCTTGACTTTCATCAAGTTTTATGTCTCTAATACGGTTGAATCATTTTCAATAAAAACGAATGTAAACCTCATTAGACAATCTGCTATAAAAATTACCTACTATGCAAACACACTTATATTCATTTGACACCAGCTTCATTTCATTTTCAAATTCCTTAAAAATGGTTGGTGATGAAAAACATGAATTACATGGGGCACATAAACATTTCCAATCCCAACATGTTTATCTATTCGTAATGAATTTCCATTAATTTTTTTACCATAAAATCTGGTCACATTCATTATCAATGATAGATTCATTAGAAACATATTTATTTCGAACAATAATAGCTTATTCACCTGATTTGCAAATTGATACTAGTAATCAAGATCTGTGTTTATCAATGAAAAAGGATTCAGATAAGGAACAGTGATCGATTTCATAAAAATGTTAAACAATGCAAATCTGTGAACAGGGCATAAACACGGACCCCTGGAAATTCCAAAAGAGCGATCAGGTGCCTAGGAGGAGTAAGCACACCTGTAATGATCCCTATGTATTGATCAGGTGGACGGAACATTCAGTGGTCAAATTTAGTATAAAAGCAAAGGTCTAACAATTGGTATGAAACGCGTCAGCCAAAATCCGACCCAATGATAGGTTATAATTGTAATATAATGTTTATTATAATGTAAATGTAATATAATTGTTATATATATAAGGTCATTTTAACGACCATAGAATTTACGGAATGCCGACTTTATACGAGGTTGCTGAATGTCGAGTTGAAGACCACGGCAGGTGTTTTCCTCTTCTCATGTAGAAGTTTTTGTATAAATTCTACTTCATACGAATATAAAAACAAGTCATCTAATAAAGGAGCACAATTAATGACCATCGGATATTCCAACAGTCTGTTGAAACACTTGGTCTCCGAAGACTACATAAATGTTTTCAATGAGGGACTCCAGCATCTTTTGATATCAACTTCAGAATCAGAGTGATTTAAACGAAGTACTTTTTACGAAGTAATTACCCATCTTATCTGCAATTCCTCCTGTATCACTGAATAAAATTTCATGAGACTTTCACAAAATCATTATTGCATAGGCAATTGTGACCTCCATTTTACGTTTTGATCAGACACATATTTGGGTTTCCCAATAGCAAAACATGGACACTGCCATATTCTTCCTATGATATTGGGAGTACCATTCTCTTATCTGCAACTCCTATATCACTGAATAAAATTTCATGAAACTTTCACAGAATCTTTATAACATAGTGCCATTGTGCAGATATTTTTTGGGGTTTCTCATTGCAAAACCGGGACTTTTTCATTATATTCCTGGGAATGGGGAGGGGGTATAATTTTGTGAGCTAATTGCTCCTCTAGTTTTAAATATATGTTCAATATTGTTCCGATATATTTTCCGATATATTGCTTCGATATATTTTTTTATTTAGACTTTCTTGAAGATCTTGTAGATCTCAGAAAAATAATTTTTAAAAAATCATCCGTTTTGTTTAATTCCAAACATCAGATTTATGTTTTAATCGTACTTTACTAATTATCTTTACTTATGTTTACAAAATCAGGCCTTTTTTGATATAAGAAATGTGCCCTAATAATTAACACATTTTAAACGATAAATGAGGATAGTCCAATACATCCAATTATAAGCTTATATGAAGGAAACTGCTGTTGATAAATTACTTATTTTAGCAAAATTTGTCAACTAATCAACTTTAAAGATATTTCAGTTTTTTTTCTTCAAGATCATTCATTCTTGTTTAAATTTAGGTTTGATTCATTTTTAAACCGGAGAGGGACTATCTAATTTTTTTTGGAATTGTTTCCAATGCCCTTGACATACTATCAATAACATATATTCAAAATAAACCGTATTAAGGGATTAGGAGATTTAAATAGAAATTAACAATAAAATATGGAACGTAGAAATGTGATTATATATTATTCACAAGCGAAACTAAAATACTCTATCCGTGAAAAAGACTCAAATGATTTGGCCATTTTAAATATTGTAAAGAATTGTATAAAATGCAGAAAATAGATTTATTTTAGCATCATGACACCCATTTCGATAATCTTGATTAATTAATTATTATTTGCCCAATTTTTACGTGTAATCTTCAGAATAAATGTAAGGAACTATCACCACTGAATTTAACATCTGTTATGTTTTCTTTATCTCTCGTGCTAATTCTAATTAAATCGGTACTTTGGTTTTGAGACGGTCCCAAGTTTAAGGCATTCCCATTAGTCTTTCGGAATTCATCATGTCAATTGCTTTTTACAGAGAGCGATCCCGTCTCCTTTTTTCTTCCATCTCGCGCTACAGTTTCTGGGGCACACTTATCATCGCATCTCGTAATAACAATATTAATCCGCACGAAAATGAAACTTGACTTCAATCACTACAGCGATATAAAACAGCCCCATAATCACCTAATTGCGCATCTACGGTATGGCTTTCTTTCAATTAAGGTAATAGACAGTCGTACACAGATTCAACGATTTTATTTTACAATTAAAGGCTCAGAGAGCCATGGTAGCTTTGATTTGCCGATGGCGGTAGGACAAAAAGTTCTATTTTTCCGTTTCACTCGATTCTATGAGGGAGATTTACGAGTATCCAATGCCACTTTGCCGTTAATTTTATGTTTGGTCATTTATAATTCTTACGGATCTAATGAAACCGTCTAGATGTGATTAATCATTTACAGAATCCTGTTGTAAATTTGTTGCGGGCTAATATTACACAGACAGCTATTAGGGAACATGCTTTCACTGGTCAAGCCTTTCTGATTTATCTATATATGCAATGTGACTTCAAATTTCCTAATTTAAAAATTAACTCACGATTTAAATCCAATTGAACATGTATAACCGGTCACGGAAGCCTATTAGCAAATCGGTCGCTTCGTGATCGGAAGGCCCGGGTTCGATTCACGTTAGCCGCACCGCATCAAACCTTTACGTTAACAAAAGCCAGAGACGCCCTGCACAAGAGGTGAAAAGCAAGGGTCTTTTGGACGAAACCTTAAAATAGGTCCCCAACAAGATAGGCGTTGGCCCAATAAAGAACCCACACTGTTCAATGCCTCTGAATGTCAAGGGTAGGCCTAAATTTGAAGCCCTTCACCGGTATATGGTGACATATTTATATGAGTGAAAAATCGTAAAATAGAATACAATCATGTATACGTTGTGTATTCATCAAACTGAATAAAACAATGAGGTCAGGCGACACGTTTCTCAATAATATTTAATTTTTCCCGAGAATTTGTGATTGAAGTATTGCTGCTTTAACAAGTTTCCTCATCAAAAATTTAGGTACATTTACAGGCATTTGTGCAAGGTACCAGAGGATGCAATTTCCTATAAAATCCTATTGGATATCACTTGCGACATCACAGTTTTTGATGTTTATATTTCAAAGACATTTTAAAACCAGTTTAGAAATAACATGGCAAAAGGAATTGGAAAGATTTTTGGTATGCTACAAAGAGATTCAAAATCAGATATTCGAGGGATGTGTCGTCAGACCTTAATGATATATGCAGTACATGTGCTTACATAAAACTATATTTGATTCATTGTCGCTTTGGTATATTTCTCAGAGATTTTCCAGATCATTTGAAATTAAACATTTAAATTATGAAAATCGACAGGCAGAAATATACAGCTATAGTGTATTGCAGCATTAGTACAGTTTATATGACTGTAAAATTAAAATAATATAATAGATAAAATATCTATCATTTAAGTTAAATCAATAATAATAATTATATAATTCTTATAACATCCTTGTTTTCTTCATTAATATTAAGCAGAAGACAAATTATCTGAAGTTGATTTTGCTACATCAGGGTCGGCCTGTACCCCAAACTTAAAGTGACACTGCTTTAAAAAAAATAATACGATGACACTGGCTTTTTTCCCCATGAAAATATTATCGTATGTCAGTAAAATAAGTTTAAAGTTGGGAAAATTTCCCTCAAAAATTAACCCGAGTATGGCTCTTCCTTAACTTTAAAAACGATATAGATAATCTGTATTTTTTCGAACAAAAACAGAATTCAAAGTATTGAAATTTGATGTGGTCGGTCGGAGTACATCAAAGAAATAATTTCTATTGTTGGCAATAACATAATGTTTTTATGCAGTGTTTTTTATTGTTAGTTTTTAAAAAATAAAATAAATTTGTGGCTGTATCCCGATATATTACAGTCCAAGCTAAACTTCAACTTAGATTGCTAATTTTGAATGACATAATTGTGGTCATATTTTCTAATTTTGAGGACGAAACAGCCATTTGTTACAAACACTTATAGAATTTATTTACTGTCCCTTAATTTTATAAAGAATTGTTATTTCTGAGTTTAAGATTTACTTTTTAAGTTGAAACATAGATTAATAATTAAATAATAACTTCTAACTGTATTTTTTATTTTGTTTAAATTTTTATTGAATTTAATTTTGTGGAAAAATATAAAAGATTAAAGAGATGATATTTATATATTTTATTTTAATAAAAAGTCAAAATATGCTTGGAAAACTTTAAGAATAGCTCCTGGAAAAGGATAGGCTGAAATAGTCGGAGATAATGAACAGTGATCGATCTCAAAAAACCTACAAACAATACAAATCTGTGAACAGGGCATAAAACACAGACCCCTGGAAATTCCAGACGTGGGATCAAAGTGCCTAGGAGGAGTAAGTATTCTTTGTCGACCGGTCACACCTGTCGTAAGCCCTACGTATTGATCAGGTAGACGGAATATTGGACAGGGGATGTTTACTCTTCCATGGCACCTGATCCCACTTCTGATTTTTTTTAAGAGGTCCGTGTTTTCTGTGCTCCTGATTTGTATTTTTTCTATGGACTTTTGAGCTTGATTACTGTTTGTTGTTTCTATATTTGATTCATCTCAGATAAATGGAGTAATAACAATCATAGAATTTACAAAAAGCTGTCTTTAAACGAGACTGATAAAAGCCCTGTTACATAAAATTATTTGTCAGCAGCCTGCAGCTGACCCGCTTTCAAAATTAATCGCAAATGTACTCGGAGCATGCACCTGCATACCGAATCAGCTGAAAATAGATGAAAGTGGAATGTTACTATACGAATTAGGGATATTGAAGATGGAAAAGTTGAAGTCGTTCTGTTTAAACAATATTTATTCAGAATACTGAATAGATTAGGCAACAGGCAATGCCTATATATACCCTCTCTATACAAGAAGTCAAGGTTACAAATACAATGAACTGAGTATATATATATATATATATATATATATATATATATATATATATATATATATATATATATATATATATATATATATATATATATATATTACAATACAGGTAAACACACACACACACACACACACACACACCCTCACCCTCACAAACACACACACACACACACACACACACACACACACACACACAGAGAGAGAGAGAGAGAGAGAGAGAGAGAGAGAGAGAGAGAGAGAGAGAGAGAGATGAATTAAGCATAACACATAATTGTATTAATAACCTATAGTAAAAAGAATATATATCAAAATGAAATGTATTTAAAAACGTTTTGTTAACCTGATGTATTCTTGAACATAATTTGTTATGTTGAAGTTCGTTTGATATGAAAACTCCAAACACCCATGAAAAAGTCGTTCTGTTTGTTGTTAGTTGACCATTAAGTTCTATAGTCGGAAAAAATCGAAATGTATAACAGAGGTAATAAACTCTGTGGTGTCTTTTATTTTGAGTTCGCTGGGTTGATGAAATGTCGTCGGTATATCAAAATGTCGAAATGAAAGCCACAACAAAAGTTTTTTTTCTCACTGGATTCATGAGTTTTATCATTGTTTATTATCTTCATCTTTTTCATGTAGAAGTTTTTGACTTAAGTCTAATCTCAGTTTATGATCTTGAAGCCTGGTATACAAATACTACATAGATATCGTCAATGAGGAACTTCAGCATCTTCATAAATATCAACTTCAAAGTACTTACATGTGTAGAATCAATTTTTTTTTTATCAAAGTAATTCTCTTGGTGACCAATCACAAGAAATTAAAATTTTCGAGTTCCATTTTTGTTGAGGAAACTGTTGTCTATGATGTCAAAAAGCCTGATCTTTAATTTGATTTCAAACATTAAACGTTAGATGTTACTGATTTTTAAAAAAATGTGATTTCAATTTTTTGAGTTTTTGAGAACATTTGAATAACATCACGTCTTGAATATGTTATAACACAGTACATCCGAAGTTTTTAGCACTTAGAAAATGTGTTAAATTTACATTCATTTATTAAAATATACAATGTATACACATAGCAATTTTTTTTTCTCAGACTTATTCCATCAAGTTGTACGTTTTTACCCATTGTTGCTTTTATTTAAAAAAAAGAATGCTCATCCACATCAACACTGTACATTTATCTTACATGTAATTGACTATTAATTTGACTATTTACACTTGTAGGAAGGGGATTTTATATTATATGGTGCTATTATTTGATATTATATGGTATACTTCTTCCCAATCTAAATAGTACACATGGCCGTAGGAACCGGGGGGCACGGGGGGCCGTGCCCCCCCAATAATGTTGCCGATATATAGATTACTATAGAAAACATGGGTACTATGTGCTTGTGCCCCCTCAATAAAAACGTCTGATGACCTTTTTTTTTTTTTTTTTTTTTTTTGCTTGTCAAGAATTTTTGGTAATGGATAGTGCCCCTCCAACTGAAAATGTATGGCTGTGCCCCCCCCCCCCCCCCAAACTGAAATTGCTTCCTACGGGCCTGGTACAATATACAAATTCGCTTCATAAGATAACTCCTTAAAGAAAGTCTTCACCAGAAAATCTTCCTACCTATCCACAATCGTGTAGGGGATTTCAAAGGAAGCTTTCAGCTTTATAACAATGGCCTGTTTAGGTACCTGCTGTGTTACCATCAGGATTATTTACATGTACATACTACGCAGAAGCATACATGTCATAAATAATTTCTTACAAACAGTTGTGTAAAAATGAGTCAAATTCTTTTAAGACTTTTTTTTTAAATATGAAGAAACCAATTCATTCTGTTTATTTAGCCTGAATTTGTTTTACTCATGTCTACTGGTATTTGATTGAAAAAAAGGCAAGTTGGCTTTTGGTGCTTAACCATTACATATGTATCTATACAGAAAATTTCCAGGGAGAATGGTTTTCTATATAAAGATGTCATTTGTGAATTTTCAATCTGAAATTGAGAATTATTACATGTCAATTAGTTTGTCATGTAAAAAAAGATCTTGCCATTTTTTTTATACATATAAGCTTAGATAATTGAATTATATTAAATTCAATTATCCTCTTTCAAAATTGAAAATGTAGCTTGAAAATCGGTAATTTTTTCTTCGTACATGAAATAATCATTTCCGGGAATTTTATTCTATATATAGCAAATACAAGTTTTTTTAAAAATATAGTTAATATCTGATTGGATGTTTAACTATACAGAGCTTTCTGGGGGAAATATGACATGTGGAAAATTTTCTTTACAATGGTACATTAATACAATAAAAATACATGTAAATTAAAATCAAATGGGGTATCTAACTCGTCGTTATAACAGGAGTCAGTTCCCAATCTGTATAATGAGCACCAAGAAAGTTTATCATCTTTATATCGAGATTTAAGGGTAATTATTATATTTAAAATCTACCATGGATAAAAAAAACTTAAAATAAATAAATAAATAAATTTTTAAAAAGTATCCTTCCAGTTTTCATTTATATGTTTTTTGCTTCTGTAATTTCTTTTTTTTTTTTTTTTTTTTTTTACAATTAATTATTCATTTAACTCTAAAGATAAATCGAATGTTATAAAAATATATAATCCAAAATTACGTCTCCATAGAACTTTAATAATTTGTAGGATAACTGCAAAATAGACATGGATATGTTTACAATGTATATCGTAAAGTAGTAAACTTAAATTTTGTAAGCCTTGAAATGGCTCAAATTTCTTGAAGAAAAAAATAGGCTGTTTTGTAAAATATTTTTTCTTAAACGTTAGTACAGAATATCTATTTTGAATTTTTTTCAGCTAAATATCATTTTTTAAAAAAATCTATAATATCTGGTATTTTTTGCTTCTTCAACCAGTTTGATCTTTCTTTAGCAAAAATAAAGCACAGGATCTTGAAAAGAGAAACAAAATTTTTTCATTAAGACATGCAGAGATAATAAAAAACACAAAGAGCATGCTTCCCCCTGTCATAGACAGTCTTCGACAGATTGGGATCTGGTTCTTTATAGAGTTAAATTGTTCCCTGGACATAATAAAAATCAGACTTCAAATTGAAATGATCTCGCCACTTCTAAAGGTAACACTACCTGGGAAATCAACAAAGCTCTTATCAGGACGATTCATCTGATGTATGGTCTAAAAGACAAATTAATTTGTATTTTACACCCATTTGATGACAAGTGAGTTGTAATAAGCGGTTGACAATATTGTACTTTTCTTATTTTCCAATTTGTCGCTTTCTACTGGCCTGCGTATACATCTGAGACGAATCTCTACATCAAATGTACCATGGCGTAGTCCCCTCATTGATCGAAGTCTCCCATGCGCTAGAAAACATTATTAGAGTAACTCCATCGCCGATATCTTGATTATTACCGTGAAGAGAGCTAATAAAAGCTCAGGTCGGGAGCAGTGAGGCGACCACAAGACGCATTACAGAGGTGTGACACAGAGACGGAGGAGTAGCAGAAATTTGACGAAGTCATTCATGAATTTAAAAAAAAATTTTTGGAAATGAAAGAGTTTTGATGGACTTCTTTTTATATACATAAATGTGGAAAATGTCATTTTTATTTTGTTCAAAACGAATTTGCATCATGCCTAAACTTTGTTGATGGGAGGGGAAATTGAATGATGAAAGAATTGTAAATTAAGAGAGCTCTTTGAGCTGCCATTTGAAATATCTTGTTTAGAATGTATGTTATCAAAAGTCTTCACAATAAAACAACAGAGCCTGAAAAATCGTAATAAAAAGCGAATCACAATGTTAAGGGTAAACAAGACGGCGACCGCACTATAGCAAGGACTTAATGTATTTGTTACATTAAAGTTTTAGAATTCAGAGAACTTGAAACTAACTGTAACAAGATTGTTCTAGTTAGTTTTAAATTCTCTGAATTCTAAAACTTTAATGTAACATATGTCACTCGTCTGCTTTTGAGAAAAGATTGTCAGAACTTCTGACTTCAAAACTATTTATTAGAATTCAATTTTTATAACATACTGAAAATAAACAATGCAAATTATACATAATTCAATTCAAAAACTGGTCACAAAATCAAGAAACAAGATTTATGGGGGACTATTTCTTATGGTGGAAGGATATTCAGAAGAATTTTCTTCAATTCTACACAATTGTTAATTTACTATCTTGGAACTTAAACCCAAAATATTTTTGCTAAAGAAATGTTTTTCATTATTATATGCTAGGAATATGGAATACATGTATAGGTTTCTATTAATACATTTAGAACCATTTTTACACATTCACTCAACAGACTTTGCAAGAAATGAAGATAAATTGAAGAAGTCAAGATAAAATTAACATTGTATTTTGTCAGAAAGTTGCATTTTTTTTTAAATTTTAAAATTTTACATCACTGGCCCTAACGTTTTCATTATTTTAAACTATATGATACTTTCAATCGATCAGCACTGGAGTAATAAAAGGCTTGAAAGGCTTGATACAAGAATATTTACATTTGCTGTGTTTTTCTACTAAGCCAACTGTGAAATTGATTTGAAAACCATTTTTGTGTATACTCATGCGTAATAATATACACGGAGAAACTCGAGCTAAAGTGACGTCACAATATGGCTACAGAGACGTTAATAAAATTATGATGATATAGGGCAGCGAGAAATTTAAACATTGAGTATATTTTTGGTGCATTTAAACATGTAAAATATAAATATAAGGAATGTTTTTAAGTTTAGTGTGAATTATTGGTGTATAAATCACACAGACTTGCACGTAGGCATATTTTTCATGAAGTGCGCTTCATGAAATATGCCTACGTGACAAGTCTGTGTGATTTACACACCAATAACTCACACAAAACTTAAAAACATTCCTTAAATATTTTTCATTACCGGTTTAGATTTTTAATACCCCAAATATGCTATTTTTCCGAGTGCAAAAATGTCACACAATAATTTACGCGCATTAATTTGCAATATTTTTTCAATAAAAAAGATTAAACTAATTTACATAAAATAGGATTTAATATATTGGTTAACTTGATCAACCTAAAAGTTACAATTTAAGCGCAAAAAGGTCGTTATTAATTGTACCGTTGCTCAGTATAAGATGTACACTTACTCCCAGTTTTCTTTGCTATATTGAATCATGCTTTATGAGTAGTTATCTAAAATATATTTCTCAAAAAATCCTTGATATAACTCATGTCACGAGTGACACACCTTAAGTCGGATTTTGAGGCTCAAGCCTTACCTACAAGATTCTAAAACTGAAAAATTTAAGCAGAACTTCCCAAACAGTTGACTTCAATATGACTCAAGTAGTACACACATAATTATAAACTTATCAATCGCAATCGGGTTGTTCAGAACATTTTAAGATTTATTGATGCAAATCTAATTTTATTCAATTTGTGGATTAAATCTTTTTATTGAAAACTAACTCCAGACAATCTTTAAGATGTGTTAAAATAAATAAATAAATAAATAAATAAATTTGCACTTCTCCGTTGTTTCAAAATTTACTATAAATTGTGCAATTGATGACGGAATTTCTAGCAGTGTTTAATACGTTGTAGCTAACTAGTCTCACGTAAGATACTGAGTGTAGATCTATAGGGGGAAGCAATGGTGTTTAGTACATTGTAGCTAACTAGTCTCACGTAAGATACTGAGTGTAGACGAAATAGTGTTTCAGAGTTGATATATAGTACTAGAATGACAATAACAACAGCTCTTTTCAATCTCTTTAGGAATGTGTACAATTAAAGATAGCGCATGTATATAAAACCGATTAACGACAAAATTATGAACATCGGCGAATTAAACAAAAGCTAATAAGACCAGTATGAACAATTCTACATCCTGGGTTTACTTCATAAAATATAAATATACATTCTTTCACAGAAATGGAAACATTTGTAATTTTTCAAACATAATTTAATTTTCAAAAAAGCTGCACGCATTTTTATAAGGTAAAATTGTTTATTTTTGTCATCTAACCAATATTAAGATATTGGTTTAATGACAAAAATAAACAATTTCACGTTATAAAAATGCTGTAGGAAAACTTAATTATAAACAATAGGAAGTGTCTTTATGTAAGTATTTAATGCATAAGAAAGTATATCACTATGGCTTAACTGATACCTCACTTAATTTGTGTTAGATACGATCTTACATGTAGATGTTTGTTAAAGGACATCTTTTGCTAAGATCCGTAAATCAGCAAGGTTACAAAAAATAAATAAATGAAATGCATTCTACAAAATAGTTGAATTTCAACAGCTTTTAAGTTCTGGTATAAACAGAGAAAAAATGAAATGAAATTTTATTACACATCTTTATTTCTCATTTGTTCGGGAACTTTGGTATCTATTTCATCATATATTTAAAACACTTTTAAAAATGTAAGTATGTTTTTTTTTTCGTTTTCCAATCATAATGATTCGTTAAATAAGTATAAATTTCTTTATTGCTCTTATACAATTTTATAACTCGGGTTATATATACAATATATTAAAAGAAACATACTTTTATAGAATTTTTTTTTTCAAAGGCAATATTGAATTTTTGAAATTTGTTATTGGTGTAAATAATTTCAAATTGCGATCTATACAATTTTTTTTAGTATCAAAAATAGTAAAATATACTGGAAGATTTTGATCCAATGCTCTATGTATTAAATCGATGAACGAGGAATATCTTAGAGTTTAATTCATTAATGCTGTCCTCTGATTGGTCGATAAGGTGACAATCCCCCATTGTTTTATGCTGATTGGCTGAATTGTCTTTTGCTTCCTGCTGTACATAACTGTCAGGGCTACAATACACTGCTACTCTAAAACTTCTCTAATGGAGCCAGCATACAACACTAATTATTTTCAGAAAACAGTGCAGTTTGGGTAAGTATTATAAGCAGATACAAGAAATAAGTGATTTATATTTACATTCCGTGTAAAAAGCAAATACTAGCCCTTGTTAACTAAAAAAATTAAATAAGATGTAAAAGATAAGACAGAATTAATTTTAAGATGCATGAACTTTATCATTAATTATGAATAAAAACACGTAATGCATTAGCCACATGCTAAGTTAATGTTTAGTGGGTTTGAAAGATTTATATCTGGTATTCAAACTACACAAAACTGTGCTCTTTTTTGCATATGTAGATTTAAAGCTTATGTTTTGAAAATATAAAATTAATATGCATTCACCTGAAGCTGCTAATTGGGGCACACAGATGCCTTTTGAAGGAAATTTGTTTACGAACCTTATAACTGTTGATGCAGCACGTCTTAAAAGAACAGGTGCTTGACGTGACTTAAGATTTTTGTATTAATGGTTCATAAGTTTTGATTCAAAATTATTGAAACATATACAGATATCTTTTGGCAGGTTGCAAATGTTATCAACGTATTTTTAAAAGTGTTCTGTGTTTTTTTTTTCTCATAATATATTTTACACACTAAAATTAAAGCTTAAGTAAAATTTAAATAAATAAATAAAAATATGTGTGTACACTGTAGTTCTATGTTAAATGCATTGAAACAGGCTTTTTTTAATAATACAAAATATAATAACAATAATAATGTATTGCTCCTACCAAAACCTTTAATATGGAAATAAATATCTGCTAAAAATAAAAATAAGATGAACCTTACATTTTCTTCAATACTTTCTCATTTTTTTTATCCACTTTTAAATATATTCAGATCTCTTCACGACTTAAAAATAATCCGATGTCAATGGACTAATATTATATATCCCATCACGGATGTTAAGCGACAGCGCGTTATATTATATATTTTGGATATATTATTGATAATTCACAAAGTCAATATTGTGAACTATAAGACCTAAAATCTACATTAGAATTCTGAGTTACAGTTTGGATTGAATGAAATTAAGTTTTTAGGTACTGCGTGACTCTTACATTGCGAAATGGAACGCTGTATTTATATTCCGTGTATACAATACATTTATGCACAAACTATAACCCTTATCCTAAACCCTTTCCACTTCTATTGAGATTCTGAAATTTTAAAATATTTCTTTTTATCAAAAACAACTTTGAAAAGTATTTAATGATAGAAAACCAAAGATTCCAAGAACCTAAGATAAGATTCTTTCAAATATTAAAAAAAAAACGTTTTTTTTTTTTTTAAAACAAACAGTAACAAACTATAGATTATTATGTGGCATCTATTTTGGCACTGTAGTTAAGACAAATAGATTTCATATTAAGCCATAGTTTATTAAAAAGATAATTTTTATTTTGAGGTATTTGAAGTAGATTTTTTTTAATGCAGCTTGCATTGCAAAATTCACTCTTACAATTAAACTTTTGTGATGACAAAAATTATTTAATCCGATTTTAAACAAAATGTTATAAATTGATTACTTTGGTGTTATCCATCTTTTTTATCATAAAATATCACATGTATTCGCCATTGCATTAGTAATTAGTGTTTTATTCGTAATTAACTTAGCTAGATAAAACGTTTTTAATCACTTGATTAAATATTGGTTGGATTTTATATATTTTATGATCAGTATAAGTGACACTTTAATAACGTATTTTATAATTATGATTTTTAGCTTTTTAATGATAAAGATTATGAAATACATTTTCATGGAAATAAGGTACACCGGTATTAAGTCAGGTATTAAGTTAGTATTCTTGAATAATCATAAACCTTAGAAATTTTACAAGATAAAATAGTTTCAATGCAATTTAAAAGAATTAATTAGCTGTATACTCATTAATTATTGACTTACTAATGTTAACTGTTGTTGAATTTATAATTTTCATGAGAATAAATATTGGATGTTTGATTCCTCCGATTTCTGATAAAAGCCCCTCGCAAAGACCTCCATCAGAACCGGGTGGCGCTCGAGAACCGTCGCATTAAAATCTCAATAAACTCGCATATGTTCAATGAAACTATAAAATTTATCACTTTGATGGTAATACAAGTTCTTGAACTACCGCCCGTGCGTTTAATGTCTTTTTAAGCCAGTTAGTTGGCTAGGTTTACAGATTTAAGCATAGACTACCCTCAATTACTCGCATTATCTGACATCCTGCGACAGAGCAGTATGAGTATCATTGACAAGGAGAATCTGCCACACAAACTTTCCGTGACTAAGTAAGTTGACGAAATTTTTATTTTTTTTTTATGTTTATGCAAAGATTATTCTGTTAAAATTACTTCGGTAGATCTAAATTCATGAAATAAAATCATTTTGATTGCAACGCATTTCATTAATTTTAATTTGGGACACTGATCTAGGACTTGATACGGTCGTAAATTTATAAAACAATATAACTAATTAATAGAACAATCTTTTGAAAATCCGTTAAGTGTTTTGCTTAAATTGACATTTGAATTAAAAGATAAACATCTTGGAACTAGTAAAATTACATTTTTCATCGATTATTTAACCAGGTTGCTCTTCCTTGTCAAGTGAGGGTAAAATGAAAAGAAATTAGATCAATTTTAGTGATGAGCTCAAAGTAAGCCTGAATTAATCATTAATTACGTCTTAAGGAACATTATTTTACGTTGTGTTTTTATTTGTGATATCTTAATGATAGCAATGGAGAATCATTCATATTTAATTAGGGAACAAAAATGACTACTGTATTATCAGTTTTTAAGCCTATAGATACCTGGGGAGTTCATCACGTGATTCCTCCTAACGCTGTCATTTGTAAATCATTTGACGACCATATAGTGAAGTGAAATGTATTATAATTATATAAAATAAACTATTATTATATATATCGTATATTATATCATGTTATGTTTTATATATATACATATATATATATATATATAGTAAGCACAAAGAAATTCACTTTTATAAGGATACCCACTTCCGCCCCAGCCCGCGGTTGAACTCTCGACCTACGGAATCTGTCTCCTAGCATGCAGTACAGGAACAGCGCGCTAGACCGCTCGGCTATCTAGGCAAGTCTAAAAACTTGCTTTCGATGCCGATGGAATTCTCGCGGCGCTGCTCTACACCACACGGTCATTGAGAATGGAAGTGAGATACAGTTATTTGGACATTAGTTTTATTAGAGGATCGTTACCAATACACGTTGTAATGAAATTAATTTTTATTTCTAAAGCACATTTTACAACAACTCTTAAACTAACATAACTGCCCTAAGTGAAGAAATATTAATATAGAAAGCACAAAGAAATTCACTTTTATAAGGATAACCCACTTCCTCCCCAGCCTGGGGTTGAACTCTCGACCTACGGAATCTGTCTCCTAGCAGTACGGGAACAGGAATAAAAAAAATATTTACTTAGGCATTTTTGAAAAAAAAAAAAATAAATTTCATATCATAACATGAAAAAGTGGCAAGAGGAATGAGAAACCTTTGTAGCTGTGATTTAGTTCCCAGTATTTCCTATATTCACCTGTTGTGTTTCCAGGCTTTTAGTCTTGTTCACGATTCCTCATATGTACCGGAGATTGATCACTTATTTCATCTTCATTCCTTCATACATGTGACAGAGGATTAGATAAAATAAAAGCATTTATTTGTTTACATTAAATCTTATTACGATGGTGTTATTTCTTCCAAAGATCAGAGCATAGTTTGAAGTTGCGGAAAAAAATCATTAATTGCATGCATCATCTTAATCATGACATAATATAGTATATAGAGCTATATTTTCGCTACATTTTTTTCTGTTAAGCAAATCCATGAAATTTATAGTAGGGTAAAAATTAATGAATGAATAATAAAATGTAAATTAGAATGAATGTGAATCTGATTTAAGAATGCAATGAATTTACAAAAATGAAAAAAAAACTGTATACGGTCTGAAAGATATTTTATGGCACCATTTATTTCAAAGTGAACGGTATTACAGAATCCTCAACTTGATAATCTGTCATGTTGTAAATTTTGAATTTACCGGGTGGCAGTAATACAAAATTTTGTCATGCTGTAAATTTTGTATAATTTACTGCCATTCGGTAAATTCAAAATTTTACAACATGACAAATCGGATAGCACAGTTCTATGGGAAAAAAGGTTTATTTTGAAATATGAAGATAACAATAAGTACTCATGCGCAAAAGTCCATTGAAACAATGTAAACTGTGAGCAGAGCAAACAAGGACATCTAAAAAATAGAGTGGAATCAGGTGCCATGCAAGAGTAATCATCCTCTGTCATCCTCTGTTGTGCTTTTTAGCTTGAGGAGAAATTCGTAGAGAAAATTTAATTTTCTTATTTTGTTTAAATCAGCAATTCGCTTTATTTCATTGTCAGAATTTCCTTATTTAGTCTGTAAATTTCAACAGAGAGAATTTCTGACGATGAAGTCCATTTGTTTTTAATATTCAGACTTCCCCAGTGATAGACTACGGATCTAGTGACAATGATTGTGGTTTTTTTTCATAAACTGATGGTACAGTGTAAAAAAAAAAGCAGCAGCTAACTTTCACAATTTTAAATTTTCCTGGAATTCCTGATTAATTCTCAGTTTGTTTTCTTCTGTTTCTACCTTTTTATAGAGCACATTTCTATATAACTGGAAAGCAATTCTTTTGCAGTATTTATTCAAAAACTTCTTCATGAGAAAAGGAAAACTCTTTTTGATTTCAAATTTTGATATATTGTCGAAGTTGTATTAAATATTAATACATGTAGTTATTTTCATTCATATGTCGACTAAATATATCCCAGTGAACTCAAAATAGTAGACACCACAGAGTCTGCTACATCTTTTTCATATTTTGACGTTTTACTGACTATAGACATTAATGGCTAACTATAACAACTAAACTGTATGATAACGTGATGACCTCAGCTTTTCCAATGCTAACCAAGTATTTGTGCAGTCATACTCCAATTACATCTGCATATTGTGATTATGTCTCCCATGTACCTGATTCGGTAAGCAAGGACATGTTCTGAGTATGATCACTTTTTAACCAAACAAATAAGTTACAGGGTTTTCAAAATCTCGTTTAAAATCAGCATTTCGCAAATTCTACGGCTAGTATAATGACCTTATTTGCAGATCCAACCTATAGTTTTTTGACTGACATATTTTTAAACTGTTACAAAAAATTTGAACAAAGGATTACACTGTTCATCTGATCAATACAGAGTGCGGATGTGACCGGTCAACAGGGGATGCTTACTCTTCATTGGCACCTAATCCCACCAATGGTGTGTCCTTGGGTCCGTGCTTTTTGCCCTGTTCAAGACCCGTATTGTTCAAGGGATTTATGAGATCGATTACATTCGTGATCTTAACTCTTTTCTTTAAAGTCTTAATACAGATATGGTCCTGGGCCTTTTTCCCTTTTCCCTCCCCTCCCCTCCTTTTTTCTCTCTTCCCTTTCATTTTTCTATTTTATTGTTCATTTCCCCTCTTTTTTTCAAATTTGTACTTTGTATTCTCCTTAAAAATTAGTTTAAAATACATGACTTTGTAAAAGTTGAGATATATACCAGTGTAATATTTCATGATTTGTACCTTGATCTCTAATGGAGGGAACTAATGTAGGCCACTTTTGCCTGCTGTTCGATCCTGCTATTCATTGTATATACTTCTATGTATATCGTGAATGAAATACTTCTTAAACTAAACTAAAGTTTTAATATTTTTCAGATTAGCTAACATCAATTATGTTGACTTTTTTCCTCTGCATAGAGACCATGGAGACTTTTCTTTACTAAGTACAACAAAATGTTTTATCGTTTTCTACTGTTTGCAGTTGAGGTTTATCATGTAACACTTACCATCAGGAATCATGGCCGTAGGAACCGGGGGGGGCACGGGGGGCCGTGCCCCCCCAATAATTTTGCCGATATATAGATTACTATAATAAACATAGATACTATAAGCTTGTGCCCCCTCAATAAAACCGCCTGATAACCCCCCCTTTTTTTTTTTTTTTTGCTTGTCAGAAAATTTTTGGTAGTGCCCCCTCAACTGTCAACTGAAAAATGTTTGGCTGTGCCCCCCAAACTGAAATTGCTTCCTACGGGCCTGGGAATTGTCAAATTTTTTTAGCTTTTGAACTTATGCTAAATCTTCATGTATGAAATATGGAGAACAGTAATTAAGCTCAAAAGTCCATTAAAACAATACAAATTGAGAGCAGAGCAAACACAAACCACTAAAAGCAGCAGAGGGAGGAGTAAGCATCCCCTGTCGATCGACCGGTCACACCCGCCAGGGATGCCAGGGAGGAGTAAGCATCCCCTGTCGATCGACCGGTCACACCCGCCGTGTGCTCATTGTCATGACCGGACAAACAGAAAAAATCCTATCCATGTATCTGTATCCATGGTTACCAGCTATTTAGTGATACATGTATATTAGAAATAATTTGTAGTCATAGTGTCAACTAGATTTAATGATTTCGTGTAAGTTATCAATTTGTTTCACATTCCTACAGGTCCGGTTACTACTCACAACATATAGGACAAAATGCAGAATGCATGCCGTCCATACGCTCCACGATCTTACAGTGTAAGGCCCTGGCGGATATTTCTAATCGGCTGTACCCAGCACAACACAACCTTCCTGCGCCTGCGCAGAGACAAAACACGTTCTATTTCACTCAAGAGCAGCTGGATTACGTTTTATTTGGTTTCTCCCACTCTGGATGCAGGGGTACTCCTGTCCACGCCCTGAGTGGGCTCAAAATAGGAGAGATAAGTCATGGTATTTTTTCATCCCTACCAAATGCAAAATGTTATCTTTATAAATATTAAAAAGGCTAAAAAGGTAGATATATTAAACAAATGCGATGTAACTATTCTAAAGGGAAACAAGGAATTTAATATTTCCATTTTTCTTTGCATCTGGTACTGGTATTTTAAAAGTTATCTAATTTTACGATCTTATTAATGTTATTAATTCAAATGTTTTATTAATAATTAAGATAATTGTAATTTCATCAATTTGCCAGGGATTGAAAGGATTCTATCTCATCAGAATGGTATGTCACCCCACTGTTCCATGAATTCCTGGAAGTTATCCCGCACCGACCCTCCCCCGAACGAACTGCCCGAGGGTAAGGCACAGTTTTATATCTCCTTGAAGAACTTTCCGATTGTAAGGCTGTTTTGTGTTTTCATATCTTAGTGTTATTCAAAGACATTTATTGAACCTTATCTTTGCTTTTAGACCTTTGCATTTGCCCTACCACATTCGCAGGAATAATTCACTATGGAGTCTTCTGTCGAAAGGAGTCTATTCCGAAGGGTAGAAGGTTTGGTCCCTTTAAAGGAAAAGTCGTGAACACCAGTGAAATTAAGACTTTTGATGACAACAGTTTTATGTGGGAGGTATTGTTCTTGCAATATAACATTAACATTAATAAGTTAATTACATTTAATTGAAATTTCATCACAAGACCCGTCGAACATTTAGATTTTGTCAATTTTATTGTACAGATATCATTGATATTTAAAAGGTATCAGAACTCGGTTAGGCTGGTACTGTTAGCGAGAAACATCTGTTAGTGAGTTCAAAAAAGAGATATGCAGGTGGATATTTTGATTGCTTCAATTTATATGACAGGGTTCACATGAATTTGTGTTTTGTATTTGGTAGATTTTCAAAAATGGTAAACTGAGCCATTTCATTGACGGTCGTGGAGCAACAGGAAATTGGATGTCTTACGTAAACTGCGCGAGGTATTCTGGAGAACAGAATCTGGTTGTCATCCAGGACGGAGAATGTATCTTCTATGAAGCATGCAAAGACATTCCGATGGGAGCCGAACTCCTGGTCTGGTACGGGGAAATGTACACTCAGTTTATGGGGATACCCGTCACGCTCCAGAGGATAGGAGACTGCGCTAACATTTCCTTGGAACCTGAAAGTAAGTTCAAATGAACCTCGTGAGCATGACCTCATGAAAACCAAACAAAAATACCAGTATTCTATATAAAATATTAAATTTAATGAAATTTGCAAACAGGCGCCCTTAAAGTAAACATTATCGAGTGACCAAATGTTATGTTTAAAATTAAACAACTCCTAGAATGATAGAGCCTGGGTGACTATTAGATCATGTGAAAGAAAGGAAGTATTAGTGGACAACAAAAAAATCAAAGAAATCTTAAGATGACGTTTTTATTACTTTATCCTCTGTCTTTATTTCTGATAAAACAAAGACTCTGTCGTAATTGCGGTGAGGACGCGAATACAGAGATTATCTGAGGGCCTGAGTCTGATTTCCTCCTTGTATAATCCCCCATTAATAGTCTAAGATTTAGAAAACACTGGCCCAAGAGAGTTCTATGATGGAATCTTCTTAACTTAGTGATTGTTTTATCGCTGCTCTGGGGTCCAAATAAATGTCGCCTAACTTTGAAACATTCACTAAACATAATAGATGTCCAATTACAGACGAGGAATCAGAGAAAATGAAAAGATTTGTTTGCGGCCTGCTTTACGGTTGTGGCTTTAGGGGACTGATAGACAAGCTTATCGGGCTATTAAATGGAATTAAAGCTGAGAATCTGATGGGGAGATTTGGGGACACGATGGGTTTTATACCTTACTTGGCATTTATCACTGTAGTCAGTTCTTATAATGCAGCGATGGACTCGACAGAGTTTATACCCCATAATTAGTGTAGCTCTGCAACTCCACTATGCATGACCATGCATTCAATACAATTTATTGAAAATCTGTTAAAATTCAGATGCGGAAGGATATCAATGTGAGAGATGTGGGAAGGTTTTCGCGTATAAATACTACAGAGACAAACATCTAAAGTATACCAAGTGCGTCGACCAAGGAAACCGGAAGTTCCCATGCCATTTATGTGCAAGGTAGTGCAAAAATTCTATCACACATGACACACAGGTAATTGCTAGGAATGTTTAAGAGAAAGGTTGACAGTGCAATTCTCAATTAAATTACAAGTCATCCATATTTTTCTTTTATTTTAAAGTCCAACATGTTTTTTTTGGAATCAGCAAATTATAAAAGCTAAAACAACTAATACACAGAAGAAAAATAGACCTAGTTCAAAATGCAACCATTTTAAATCTCTATTAAAATTAGGGATGGCAATTTGTAACCGGTTAATCGATTAATCGGTCGGAACGATGGTAATCGGTTAGAAAATCCGTAATCGGTTAATCGGAAAAAAATAAAATATATTCAAATTTGAATGCAATTTTCTTAAAATTCATTTTTAGAAAGGAAACTTCAACACAAAAGAGTTGATCATTTACGGTTTTTACACACCTAATAATTAAGCTTGTCAGGAGGTAATTATGGCTTTCTGGATTGAGATCGCGGCTAATTGGTCAGTTTGTGGTGAGTTAATTACTGATTTTAAAAACATCAAATCGTTTAACCAGACTATCCTGTAATCCTTTAATGATATTAAATAAAACAACGTAGAGCTAATTAGTTTGCCTTTCTTTTGCCGTTATCTTTTAAATTATAGTATTAGAAAAAGATTGGACAGTGAAAGTTCAGGCATAGTTGTGATTATGGTGTCAATGCAGATTGAACTTGTGTGTGCACTGGAAAATTATCTGCGTCTGTTTTCTCAGGCAAACTTCATGTTTTTCTTATAATTTTTCTTGTCTATTGAAATTGAAGTAAAAGTTAGGTACATATTAAGTTTCCTGATCGAGATGATAAACAGAATATTCCTAACTTCTAGCGTCTTTATATCAGTCTTCTTGTGTATATGAAAGAGCTACTTGAAAAAATAGAATGTCAAAAAATGTGTATAATATTACGATTAACCGATTAATCGGTCGGAACGTCTTGCGGTTAACCGATTAGCAATTCTGTAATCGATTGCCATCCCTAATTAAAATACATTATATTTCAATCATATTTTTATAGAAAACTTTTTTCATAAAAATTTAGTCTTTATTTTGATTTCAGATCTTTTGAGAAAAGGGATCGTCTTAGAATCCATATCCTCCACGTCCACGAGAAACACCGTCCTCATAAGTGTGGTGTGTGTGGGAAAAGCTTCAGTCAGAGCTCCAGTCTAAATAAACATATGAGGGTATGATATTCTGGTTATTACAACGAGATTCAGCTATAATGTTGTTGCTTTCATCATTATAAACTGATAGTTACAATCAAGTGAGGGATATTTTCTGCCTCTGTCAAGCATACTCAACTTATAATACAAATTCAGATAAGAATAAAGCAGTGGGAATTCTATGAAAATTTATCTAAACTTTCTTGATTTTAATGTTTAATTCACACGCAGCTCTAAATGTTAACGTCATATAACTAAATGTATAACCTGTCATGGCCGTAGGAACCCCCCTTTTTTTTGCTTGCCAAGGAATTTGCCCATCCCTTCTGAATATGTTTGGTTGTGCCCCCCCCCCCCCTTCCCGAAATTGCTACCTACCGGCCTACCTGTTCAAGGTTTCTTTTTTTCCTTTACACTTTACCTTTTCCTTGTCAGGTACACAGTGGAGAACGACCTTACAAGTGTGTTTATTGTAGCAAGTCGTTCACAGCCTCCAGTATTCTCCGTACTCACATTCGACAACACTCCGGAGAGAGGCCATTCAAGGTATAGTCTGAAAAGGGTGTTCGAAAAGTAACTTTTGGTCGCTTGAAAAGTATAACGATGTCATTACGGACAATAACTGAATTTTAATAAAGCATGAACTAATATTACCTTTTTTCAGTGTAAATTTTGTGGGAAGGCATTTGCTTCACATGCTGCACACGACAGTCACGTGAGACGTACACATGTAAAAGATAAGTCTTTCCACTGTAAATATTGCGGAGCCGAGTTCAACCAGCAACAAGAGCTAAAGATTCACTACAGGAGTCATCATAATGGCGCTGGTCAGTATTCACGTAATTTTGGAGTTTTGAAGTCAAGCATACGAAATCTTCTTAGTTTAAGTGTAAATGAAAAAAAGCCAAAATTAGCACGTTAACTGTAATGAAGAATTCACAAAACAATTCTGTTATTGTTTCAGAGTCCAGTCTGACTTCATGGTCCGCCGTAGAACCGTCTATACCCGTCCCCGCTCACTTTCCCATCTAGAGCGATCTCCAGTGAATTCCGTCTCCAGGCTGTGAAGATTTAGAGCTCACTTCATGCATTATAAATATATTTTATTTAAAGCATTGCTTTCTTGTCATTGCAAACACATGCACCCTGACCAAACTCTTTATTCATCGAATCTCTCTCTCTCCTTTCTCTCTCTCTCTCACTGTGTGTGTGTGGTTTAGTTCTCAGTTATTTTAATTATCACAAATGATATTTAATGACTTTTAATTTAGGTATTTTTTTTAATATAGAGCACGTTCCAAACATGAACTCTGTATTTCTTACCTGTTTCAGCTTCCGATTAATTGCATTAAAGAAAGCAAATATTCTATAGAGTTTTCTTTCTTTATTGGTTTTAAGAAACGTTATTGCTGGGATATTAAACGTTTAATATAAAGGTTAAATGCAGAATCTGTACCATCTATAACATAATCCCTCCCAGCGATGTCCTGACATGGCAGTTTATGAATCGTCCGTTATCTATGACGGTCACCCCCGGGAGAGATGATTTATCCCCGATCAGGGACCCAGACCGATGCTTATGCTTTCCATCAGTTTTCTAGTAGTCAGTAAGTTATGAGGGCCCGGGGTTAGGCGGGTGACTTATTGAGATATTTATCTAGACATCTCTAAAGTCTACATCGCCAATGGATTAAACGAGTAACGAGGCTATATCAATTAGAAAATTAATTGGAAGGGGTTCTTAATTTGATAATGTTCGATAGCATCCCGTTGCAGGTATAATAGGAAATTGAATCGTCCAGCGGCCATGTCACTGGCGACATGCATAGAGAAATTGAACGAAATATGCCATTTTTGAGAAAATGTTTAACTTATTTTCCTTAAGTTATTATATTTTTAAACGTTGACTTCCAATTTTAGTTTGAGAAAAATTTCATACCCGCTCTTTCAAAAGAAAATGTTGTTATCGCGTTTTGTTTATAGTTAAATTTTTAAAACAAACATTTTTTTCTCTTCAAAATGCTGGTTCTCAGAACTCCTCTTACAATTTACGCACTGTAGCCAATTCATCATTTTAAATATGATAGGTGGTATCCTGAAGATGTGCAGTAGGGATTCAGAATTTACATTTTCATCCTAGGGACGAAGTGGGGGTCGTAAAATTCTTTTTTTGAAAAAAAGGTTCCTAGAACTCCTCTTACATTTTACGCAGTAACCAAATCATCTTTTGGACTGTGATTGGTGGTGTCCAGTAGATGTACATAAAGGTTTGTTGACTTTCCATGTAGGAAGCCAATTGGAAAAACGAGATAGGGCTCACGGTGGGTGTGACCGGTCAACAGGGGTTGCTGAATTCTCCTGATTCCACTTCTGTAATTTATGGGGGCCCGCGGTTTATTTCCGGGGGCCCGTGGTGTATGCCCTGTTCACAAATTTGTATTGTTTGTAGATTTTTAAGATCGATCATTGTCTGTTATCTTCACATTTTCTACTGGTTTCTAAAATTCCTCTCTACTGTTTTTACAAAAAAAAAGCCCTGTTCCAAGACTTTCATTTTATGAAGTAGGCGTATCATCTTTTGGAATGTAATTGACGGTACCCTGCAGATATGCAATAAGGGTTTGAAATTTTCATTCTCATCTGGGAGGTCTATTGAGGGGCGAATTTTTTTTTTCTACAAAAACCACGTTCCCTGAATTCATCTTACATTTAATGGAGTATCCAATTTATCTTTGGGGATATGATTGACGTTTTACTGTAGATGTGCAACAAGGCTTTAGAAATTTCATTTTAATTCTGGGGGGCAAGTGTGGATCAAAAAACCAACTTCCTTTTATAAAAAAAAATGTTTCAAAAAATTCTCTTACATTTCAACGCAGTATTCAATTCATACTTTGGAATTTGATTGATTATATCTTGTTGATGTTCAATAAGATTTTGGAATTTTCATTTTTATTCTGGGGCCAATTTAGGCCAAATAACGATGTTTTTCTACAAAAACCATGTCCTCTCTCTTTTCTCGACTGAATGGACTTAAAGTATTTCTCGAAAAGATGCGAATGTTATGTCATAAAAGTATATTTTTAAGGTGTAGTGGGTCTTTGCTCCATATTTTTGTTGACCAAAAAATGTTTATTTTTATGCAAACTATGAAGATTAACTTTCAAAAAAATGGAGCGAAGACCCACTCATATCGAAAAATAGTGTTATAGTATGAGAAAATTACTCTTTTTGGCCTCTTTAGTGTGTGTATGCTATTTCATAAGCAAATAATTTCAATCTTTGTGAGATTTTTGCCAATTGTAGAGATTTTAATTAAAGTATATTTTAATGTTAGATGAAATATCAAGGAAAAGTTTGATGTAATTGAGATTTAATTTTTCACCTTCATGTTTGTCACACTATAGGCTTTTTGCTCGTCATGTTCACCCATCTTCTTTATGCTTCATTAAATTCTTTAGTTTCAAACAGGTTATAAAATCATTATATTTAAAAATACTACTACAAGATGCCCAAAGGCTACATGCTTACCTGAACTCAATTTTACACATATATACTTTTGTAAAATGTAATATTCGCTAGTTTCGAAATGAGTACATTTAGAGGCAAACACTTAGGTGCAAGTATTAATATCTAATGTCAGCATTTAGTTGTTGTTGTTGTTTTTTTTTACAGAAAACTTTATTTCCATCACTCCTTTTAAACAAATTTTTTGCTTCATTGTATCCCCTCTTTCTTGTTATTTTCGTGCGTTTGTCCGTCACACGATCTTCTTCCCGAATCTCCTCTTATATTTCAAGCAGTTAACAAATTCCTTTTTAAATAGGATAAATGGTGTCCAGTAGGTGTACAAAAATGTTGCAGAGATTTATTTTTCATCCTGGAGCCGATTGAGAGTTAAAAAAGACGATTTTCTGCAAAAATCAGGTTCTCAGAACTTTTCATAGGTTTTACCCAGTATAGTCATATCTTTTTTTTTTTTTTTTTATCATGATTGGTGGTGTCTTCTATATGTGCATTGTGGTATCCAAACTTTTATTTTTATCCTGAGGGTCATTTGGGGATTAAAAAACGATCCTTTTTTCTACAATGAGCACACGGCCGGTGTGACCGTCCACAGGGGATGTTTACTCCTCCGTGGCATCTGATCCCACCTCTGATGTTTTATTTAAACGTCTGTGTTTGCTCTGCCCTCGATTTGTATTGTTTCAATGGACTTTTGAGCTTGATCGCTGTTCGCTCCACATATCACTATGTACAATAATTTGGCTCCCAGAACTCATGACATTTTATGCAGCTAGTGTCCATATCATCGTTTGGATAATGATTGGTTGTGTCTTTTGGATATGCAGTAAGGTTTCCCAATTTTCACTTATATCCAAAAGGCCATTTTTTATTGAAGATTTTATTGCAATGTTTTCTTCTCTTTTTCCCTTTTTTAAACAAACAAAAAAAAAACTCTTTCCAAAACTCTTTTAAGACGAAATGTATGCGTCATAATTTTTTTTTTAATATACCCGCACTTTATTTTGGAAGTTGGAAAAAATGCTCTCATCCTTGTCCGTCTGTCCGTTTTTCTTTTATATTATCCTCCTCCTCAAACTGCTCTTACATTTGTAGCAGTAGCCAATCCATTTTTGGAATATTATTGATGGTGTCGTGTATATCAAAAATAAGGTTTTGCAACTTTTATTTTCATTCTATTCAGCGCCAATTTGGGATTGGAAACGACTTTAAAAAAAGACAATAATCACCTTTTGGAATATGATTGATGGTGTCTTGTAGGTGTGCAACAGGATTTCTGAATTTTCCTTTTCATAAAAAATTAACTTTTTTCTGCAATAGCCATGTTAACAGAATTCCTTTTGATTTTTATGAAGTAGCCAAATCATTTTTATACCCCCGTAATCGAAGATTCGGGGGTATATAGTTTTTGCCCTGTCCGTCCGTCCGTTCGTCTGTCTGCAAAAACCTTAAACTTGTCCATAACTTTTGATTGGTTGGAGGTATGGCTTTCATATTCCATATGTATATTCCTTGTGACAAGGCCTTTCTTTTTTCACCAGACTTTAACCTTGGCAATAACTTTTCAATAGTTAGTACTAGGGCTTTCATATGTCACATATGTGTTCATTGTGACAAGACCTTTCCATGGATGTAAATATTTTTGACATTTTACCTTGAACTTTGAGTTTGACCCTCTTTAAAAAGAACTTCAAGCGTGGCCGCAACTTTTGAACAGTTAGTAATAGGGCCTTCATATTTCACAGGTATATACTTAGTGACAAGACCTGTCTTTGGATACCAACAATTTACACCTTTTGACCTTGAAGTTTGACTTACTTTTAAAAAACTTTAACCTCGGCCATAACTTTTGAAAAGTTTGTGCAAAGGCTTTAATATTTCATATGTGTATTTCTTATGACAAGACCTTCCCCTGGTACCTTAAGTTAGACCCTTTGACCTTGGAGTCTGATCCACGATTTAAAAAATTTAAACCTTTGAATGGTTTTGCTTGGGCTTTCATATTTCAATTTTTGAACATTTATTGAGACAAGTCCTTTCTTTGGGTAACTCTTTAACCTGACCTCTGAGTTTTACTTGCATTTGAGAAACTTTAACCTTCAAAAGTCCCATACAGGGGTATCAGTATTTCACAAACACATTTTGTTTTTTAATCGAAGATTCGGGGGTATACAGTTTTTGCTCTTTCCGTCTGTCTGTTTGTCTGCAAAAACTTTAACATTGCTCATAACTTTTGATTGGTTGAAGCTATAGCTTTCATATTTCACATGTGTATTCCTTGTGACAAGACCTTTCTTTGGGTACCACCATATTTGACCTTTTGACATTACCTTGGAGTTTGACCCAGTTTTAAAAAAAACTTCCCAACTTTAACCTTGGCCATAACTTTTGAACGGTTGGTGCTAGGGCTTTAATACTTAATATGTGTAATCCTTGTGACAAGACCTTCCTTTGGATACCAACATCTTTGAACCTTTGACCTTGACCTTGGAGTTTGACCTACTTTTGAAAAACTTTAACATTGGCTATAACTTTTGAACGGTTGACGCTAGGGCTCTCATATTTCACTTGTGTAATCCTTGTGACAAGACCTTCCTCTGGATACCAACAACTTTGAACGTTTGACCTACTTTTGAAAAACTTTAACATTGGCCATATCTTTTGAAGGGTTGGTGCTAAGGCTTTCATACTTCACATATGTTATCCTTGTGACAAGACCTTCCTTTGGATACCAACAATTATAGCCCATTGTCCTTGACCTTGGAGTTTGACCTACTTTTGAAAAACTTTAACCTTGGCCATAACGTTTAAATGGTTGGTGCTACTTCTTTCACATTTCACATGTGTATTTCTTGTGAGAAGGCCTTTCCTTGGGCACCATAAATTTTGACCTTGACCTTGATGTTTGACTTACTTTTGAAAAATTTTAACATTTTCCTTATCTTTCCAATGGTTGCTGCTAGGGCTTTTATATTTTACAAGTATATTCCTCGATATAAGACCTTACTTTGGGTACCAAGTACCAACATATTTGATTTGCATTTGAGAAAGTTTAATCTTCGCTATAAGTTGCCATACGGGGGCATCAGTGTTTCACAAACACATCTTGTTTGTTTTTGTTTTTCCCTTGTCAACACTTCCAAGCCCGATAATGTTAACTGAAGCCATCTAACAACATTTCTTTAAACAGATGAATGACACTTTATTTTGTTTCAAAAATTATCATTTTGAAGCTTTTTTTCGCGTACAATCAAAACCTCCCTTTCAAACGCCTTGTTACTCGGGACCTCGTATAATTAATATCTCGTATAACTTGAATCCCCCTTTTTGTAACAATATATACCATTTTAGAGACAAAGTCGGTAAGTAACAAAGTTAGCAGTGGTTAGTCGGTCAATTACTTTTAGGATAGTGCTATAAAAGCTGGTTAATACAGGCCCGTAGGAAGCAATTTCAGTTTGGGGGGGGGGGGGGGGCACAGCCAAACATTTTTCAGTTGACAGTTGAGGGGGCACTACCAAAAATTTTCTGACAAGCAAAAAAAAAAAAAAAAAAGTCGTCAACTACCAAATATTCCTTGACAAGAAAAAAAAAAAAAAGGGTCATCAGGCGGTTTTATTGAGGGGACACATGCTTATAGTACCTATGTTTACTATAGTAATCTATACATCGGCAAAATTATGTGCCCCCCCCCCCCCGGTTCCTACGGCCATGTAATAATAATAATATTATTGGAAGAAAAAAACATTCAGGGCCCTGTTTTACAAAAGAATTGACGACCAAGACTAAAATGTAATTTTTCAAGTAACCTTGAAGGCTTCTACTTTACATTAATTTGAGGTTGGGGTTTTTATGCCCCCGTATCGAAGATTCGGGGGTATATAGTTTTTGCCCTGTCCGTCCGTCCGCCTGTCTGTCTGTTTGTCCGCAAAAACTTTAATATTGCCCATAACTTTTGATTGGTTGGAGCTATGGCTTTCATATTTCACATGTGTAATCCTTGTGACAAGATCTTCCTTTGGATACCAACAACTTTGACCCTTTGACCTTGGAGTTTGACCTACTTTTGAAAAAACTTTAACATTGGCTCATAAGTTTTGAACGCTTGGAGCTAGGGCTTTTATACTTCACATATGTAATCCTTGTGACAAGACCTTCCTTTGGATACCAACAACTTTGACCTTGACCTTGGAGTTTGACCTACTTTTGAAAAACTTTAACCTTGGCCATAACTATTGAACCGTTGGTGCTAGGGCTTTCATACTTCACATTTGTAATCCCTGTGAAAAGACCTTCCTCTGGATAGCAACAACTTTTTGACCCTTTGACCATGACCTTGGAGTTTGACCTACTTTTGGAAAACTTTAACCTTGGCCATAACTATTGAACCGTTGGTGCTAGGGCTCTCATACTTCACATATGTAATCCTTGTGACAAGACCTTCCTTTGGATACCAACAACTTTGACCTTGACCTTGGAGTTTGACCTACTTTTGGAAAACTTTAACTTTGGTCATAACTTTTGAACCATTGGTGCTAGGGCTTTCATACTTCACAGATGTAATCCTTGTGACAAGACCTTCCTTTGGATACCAACAATTGTAATCCATTGACCTTGACCTTGGAGTTTGACCTTCTTTTGAAAAACTTAAACCCCTGGTCTTAACTTTTGAACGATTGGTGCTTCAGCTTTCATATTTCACCAGTATATTTCTTGTGAGAAGGCCTTTCCTTAGACACCATTAATTTTGACCATTTGACCTTGACGTTGATGTTTGACTTACTTTTGAAAAACTTTAACCTTTTCCATATCTATTCAATGGTTGCTGCTAGGGCTTTCATATTTCACAGGTATATTCTTCTAGACAAGACCTTACTTTGGGTACCAACATATTTGATTTGCATTTGAGAAAGTTTAATCTTTGCTATAAGTTCCCATACGGGGGCATCAGTGTTTCACAAACACATCTTGTTTTTAATTTTTTTTTTGAAAGAACCACAGACACTTATTTCTGTAAATAAATTTTAACCCATAGTATGATAATAACACAAGGTGTTATAAGCTCACCTGAGCCGAAGGCTCAAGTGAGCTTTTCTGATCAAAGAGTGTCCGACGTCCGTCTGTCGTGTGTCGTCTGATATCTGTAAACTTTTCACATTTCGACTTCTTCTCCAGAACCACTGGGTCAATTTCAACCAGGCCGAAGAACGCAGGGGGGGGGGGTCCCCAACTTTTTTCTTAGATGATTTTCCTTTAGATGTTGCCCCCCCCCCCCCACTTTTGAAACCGTTGATACGGGCCTGTCAACCAAATTTGCCACCAAGCATCCTTGGGTGAAGGGGATTTGTTTGTTCACAGGAAGTGCCACGCCCTCTTTCCAGGGGAGATAATTAAGAATTCGTGAAAAATTGGTGGCATAGTTTAAAATTCTTCTTCTCAAAATCTACTGGGCAACATAAGATGAAATTTATGTGAAAGCTTCATTACATACTCTAGATTCAAGTTTTTTCATATCATAACCCATGGTGAAGGGCGGGGCCACAAGAGGGGGTCGAAATTTTACATAGGAATATATAGGAAATATCTTTAGATATATTCTTCTCGAGAACAGCAAATCCATGATTAGTCATATTATTATAGAAGTATCCTCGGGTAATATAGATTCAAGTTTGTTATTGTAGAAGTATCCTCGGGTAATGTAGATTCAAGTTTGTTCCAATCATGACCCCTGTGGTTGGGCGTAGACAAACAAGGGGCCAAAGTTTTACATAGGAATATATAGAAAATATCTTTTAAAATTTTCTTCTCAAGAACAGCTAAGCCATTATTAGTCATATTAATACAGAAGTATCCTCAGGTAGTGTAGGTTCAAGTTTGTTCAAATCATGACACCCGGGGGTAGGGCGCGACCACAACAATGGGTCAAAGTTTTACAAAGGAATATATAGCTAGGAATTATCTTTAAAAATCTTCTTCTCAAGAACAGCAAAGCCATTATTAGTCATATTAATACAGAAGTATCCTCGGGTATTGTAGAATCAAGTTTGTTCAAAATATGACCGACCTCCTAGTTTTTTTTTTGGGGGGGGGGGCACAGCAGAGGGTCAAAGTTTTGCATAAGAATATATAGGAATCATCTTGTATCGATATGACTAATCATGGGTTTGCTGATCTTGAGCAGAAAATTTTTGAAGTTTAGTCATATTATTATAGAAGTATCCTCAGGTGGTGTAGATTTAAATTTCTTCAAATTTAAGGTGGGTAGGGTGGGGCCACAATGAGCGATCAGTTTTACATAGGAATACATAGGAACAAAATCTTTCAGCTCGAGAACAGCGAAGCCATGATAAGTAACATCAGGGACTAGGGCTGGGTATCGTCTGGGAATTTCGTATTGCGATATATTGCGATATTTTAAACAGTATTGCGATATGTATTGCAATATTTTTAATAACAGTTGAATTTTATTAACCTCCATTTATATAATCAGAGTGAATAAAACTATGTATGTATTATAAATACGTTCACATGTAACAAAAAAGTTATTGTCGATTTCACTTCAGTTTTGCAACGAAATACAACCATACAACAGCAACCTTATTGTTTGGCATGATCGAAAGCGTTTCTGGCATCTTAAATTTCATATTTTACTTTAGAAGTCCCAAGCCCAAGCATTTTTACCGATTTACCGACCACATACTGGAAAAACGTATCGCAGTACGATAATTTTTTGTTAACGAATCGCGATATATCGGAATATCGATATTATTGCGCAGTCCTATCAGGGACCTATATACTAAGTTAGTATATATGTCCCTGGTAATGTTGATATGGAAGCATCCTGAGGTAATGTAAAATTCAAGCCCCCCCCCCCCATCCGTCAACTTTTCAATACTGAACTAATTTCTGCTTTTCGCTTTTCCCTAGCCTATGTGCCCAGGTGAGCAATGTGGCCCATGTTATATTTACACTATATGTTGAAAATTTATTCCAGAAATAAGTGCCTGTGGAAAGATAATTAATGCTAGCAAGTTTTTTATAAGAATAGTTAAAAATTTTGAAAGACATTACAGTCAACTTAAGTTTTTTGTTTTAGTCATAAGTTCTTTTGTAAAACTAGCCCCTCTCCCTTTCCCTTCATATGAAAAGGGAAATGAAGGTTTATTTAATAATTATGTCCATTGTCATCCTCGCAAGCCAGGGGTCCTGAGTCAACACGTTGCCGTTGGTCCAACGGCAACGTGTTGACTCAGGACCCCTGGCTTGCGAGGATGGTCCATTGTAAGATCAAAGTTTCGTACCATAAAGTTAGATCCACGCCTTCATTACTCCCCTATGAGGGCGATTTCTCATTTAATGTAACAAGTATTTTGATTGGTTATTACAGTTACGTAGTCCAATCAATTTTATTTTCACAAAGACAGCAGGCAGTGTACGTTGCACCATAAGCGGAAAGAGGGAACGTGATCATGTCTGAAAGAGTCTGTTGTACAGTTTACAGTTGATAAAATGAATAAACGAGTAGCCGTGTGATATTTTTACTGTGCCAACATGAAGTTGGTATCAAGAGATATCGATAAAAATAACGCAGGGTAACAATTTTAACGAGATCCCTTCACTATCTGACGTTACATTTTCATTTCGAATTTCCTCTAATTATGTTTTTAAGCTTTTAGATATCACTTTTCTCCTTTAAAGGTGTGTGACTCTGGTTCCAGAGGAAGCGGAAGACCTGTGGCATGCATACAACCTGATAATGGTGGGCGACACTCTCAGATCCACAACAATCAGGTCAGAACCGTGAAAAACGAAAGTTGTACTCATCTGTCAATGCTAGCATATTGAGGAGTTTGTACTTATAAAATCAAATATTATAGGAGGAAGGAACCGTAGGATATTCATGCATAATTCTCCTCCTCCCTAATCCCAATAAATTCAGATTCTAGGTCCAGTCCAAAGACTACTTCTACCTACGTTGCTATTAAAAGCTACCTTGGTAATTAAAGCTACTTGAAGTAGCTACTTCTACCAACCTTACATGTCTTTGAAAGTAAAAAATAATTATTAAGGCACATCTTTAAATAAGGCCAGAATTGTTGTTTATCATGTTGCACTAGATAGAACATTCTATTGTTAAAATGATATTGTCCTACGGACCCAGTTTAACAATAGAATTCTTTCCATGTATTGGCAATGCAGCAAAATAAACATGGGCAATAACTCAAACTCTGGGCATTTTCTATGATCAATCCAGAGAGTTCCGAATGTCAACATGGCATGTAAATTTGAAGCGAGGAAAAATGTTGAGGAAATGAGTTGAATTTTCGTATTTACATGGATTATTTTTTAGGTTAAAAGGCATATAAAATCTCAGAAATGTTTGTTATGATTAATTTGGTAGTTATTTTCAGTGCAATTCCTTTTGTATTCTTCAAAAACATTTTGGAGCAGATCAGCTCCGATTTGCTGCATTGCAAGTACATGGGAGGTATTTTAACTGTGGTAAAGGCTAGTCCTTCTGTCCTGCTCTGCGTTTAGCAGTCTGGTCGAACCCCCGAACGGGGGTAAACGGAAATAGGAAATTCATACCCCCAAACGGGGGTACGAGCATGCGCAGATGCTTAAAAATGTGCGTATTTCACGCAAAAAGTAGAGGTTTACAAAAATCGCCGGTGCAAAGTAACGGGTCATTTGGCAAATGTAAAACCACTCGGATATGATAGATTGAAGGTTTTTAAAGAGTTTGTATTTTAAAAAAATACAACTTTATTGTACAAATCGGGATTTATTCACTGGCAAAGTTGACTATCTTTTGCTCTGTGACATCCAGGTAATTAAGATAAAATATTCGATAAACAGACATAAACCACTAATATTAAATTGAAATTATAAAAGAAATATATTATTTTACCTTATATCTTTTATTATAAAATGCACGAAAATGTGGTGTTAATAATCGATTTATTTATGATCGTGAGTTTCAGTCCGCGTTTCCTCTGACTAGCAATCGACGGTCTTTACTGTCGATAATCATGCCCAAGAAGTATAACAAAAATACAGTTAAAAATAAAATTCAAGTGCAATTTATCGTATTTGTTGTCTTTTATGTCTTATAAGAATTTAAATAAAATGTTTGGTAATTTGTTTTTTAAATAACTACGATTGTTTGGGGGAAAACATGATTATATTTATTTTTTAAAATCTAGATTCTAAATTCATATTTTTCTCATTCTTAGAATATTTTTTCTTGTGTTTCAAATTCCATAATTAAAAAAAAATCGTAATTGAGACGTCACACAAAATAATAAATTATTTCATGAAATGACGGGAAATTTTCGTTTTTCCTACAGTATAAAATCAAAATATGGAAAACTTAACCTGTTGATTTTTTTTCTATTGATATTTTTCCAAATTCATAGAAGAAATAACAATATTATCGATCTTTTTTTCCAAGATAGATGATATAGGCAAGTTTGTTTATATTGGATACGGCAAGAGTTACCGTTCTTGTGCCTTGCATGACGGGACAGAAAACCCTCGTTTGAGGGTATACCCCTGTTTGAGGGTTCGACCAGACTGTTTAGCTTAGTTCAAAGCTAAGTCTCAAAGAAACAGTACTATTCAGGATATTTTTATCAAACTTCAAATGCTGATACATATTAATGAGAGCTATTCAACTGCATCAGCATTTTTTACCTTGACCTTTCCTTTGACCTTGACCTCAGTTTTCTTAAATTAGCATTTAGCTCAGTTTTAAAGAAAACATTCAAGATAGTGTAATAAAAATTCGTATGCTGATACTAACTGATTAGGGATATTCAACTTTTTTACCTCGGCATCACTTTTCTTAAATTAGTGTCAAACTTCATATGCTGATACATACTGATGTAAGCTGTTCAACTGCATCAACATTTTTGGCCTTGACCTTTCCTTTAACCTTGACCTCACTTTTCTCAATTTGTGTTTAGCTCAGTTTTAAAGAAACCATTCATGATATTTTTACCAAACTTCATATGCTAACACATAAAGATGTAAGCTTTTCAACTGCTTAAGGTATGTCACTCGTCAGCCTTTTAGAAAATTTCAGTCAGAACCTCTTACTTAAAAACTATTTATTACAATTCAATCTTTATAACATATTTAAATTAAACAATGTAAAATATTCAACATTCCATTAAAAAACTGCTCAAAAATTCACAAAGAAGCAAGATTTATAAGGGACTATTTCTTGTGGCGGAAGGATATTTAGCAGAAAATTCTGCAAATCTACACATTTATTAAATTTAATATCTTGGAACTTTAGCCTCACATACTTTTACTCAGAGAATATTTTCCGTTATGATATGCCTGGAATATTAAATATAGGTCTCAATTTATATTTTTATAACAAAATTTACACCTTCGCTCAACAAACATTGCCAAGAAATGAAGATATATTAAGGAAGTCGAGATAAAATTTACACAGTTTTTTGCCTGAAAATCGCATATTTTGACCAATATTTCAAAATTTACATCACTGACCCCAGCTTTTTCTTTCATTATTTTAATCTACTCGATACTTTTGACCGATCAGCACTTAAGTCGTAAAAAGTTTGATACAAGAAAATATTCTATTGCCTATTTAGATTTTCAATACCCCAAATATGAGACTTTTTTTAGTGCAAAAAGGTCACACAATAATTTACGCGCATTAATTTGCGTGATTTGTGATAAATATTATTCAAACTATTTTACGTAAAATAAGATTATGTTTATTGCCATGGTTACATCTTATAAAATATGATAATGGTTAAAGTGATTAACCAAAGAGTTACAATTTAAGTGCAAAAAGGTCAACTTAATTTTACCGTAGCTCAGATAGATGCACACTGACCCCCCTTTTTCTCTGCGATTTTGAGTCATACTATATGAGTACTTATCCAAAATATACTTCTCAAAAAATCCTTGATATAACAAATTTCACGAGTGACATACCTTAAACATTTTTGACTTTGACCTTTCTTTTGACCTTGACTACATTTTTCTTATTTCAGTTTTTAGCTCAGTTTCAAATAAACCATTGTTTTAAACCAAAGAAACCATTATTTTTTTATCAAACTTAATATGCTGATATGTATTAGTGAGAGCTATTCAACTGCATCAAAAATGTTTGACCTTGAACTTTCCTTTGACCTTGACCTAACTTTTCTGAAATTTGCGTTTTGCTTAGTTTTAAAGAAACCATATAAGATATTTCTATATAAGCTTATGCACTTACACATAATTTGGTGAGAATTTATCATTTGTATCCAACTTTTTAGATTTCAATTTTAAAAAAACTATTCAAGATATTCTCATCAAACTTCATACACTTATACAATTTTTCGAGTTGCATTACTAATAAACCCTCGGCTGGGCATTCATGTCCTATGGACATAGTTCTAGTTTATTTACATGACAGGGATGGAAATTAGTGGGAAATACTCGCAAAATGTGAGTTAATTTTTAAAACAGCAAGTAAAAATAGTAGACACTCAGAAGTTTTTAGCTAGTGTTGATTTTCGACCTCGATTGTCTCGTATCTGTATTGTTCTGGTAATTTGTCTTTTGCTTTTTTGAAACTTTAACAGAGTCACGCAAATGCTGATTGAAGCAGCCATTTTTATGTGTCTTTTTCTATTATATTCATTTTGAAAATCAGAATCAAACAAATGCTTTTAAGGTCACAGAAACAAGTTGATTACGATTTTTTTTAAACGTAAAAACATTAATGATCCACGACCAGATCATAACTCTGTACTGACCCACTACAGAAGGCCCTGTATTGTTATTGATTAAAATAAAGAGCATGAAAAGGGCATTTAATCATTCTTTTAATTTTAGCTTGTAGATCTTCATTTTAGCCTGTGGATTTTATATGTACAGGGTAAAATTAGCCTGTGGTTAAAACAGTTGATTTCGATCCCTGCATGATACAGTAGTTTATTGATAAAATTGTATCAGTTATGAAAAAGACTTTATATCCCAGCATTATTTATCAGTTTTGTAAGTTTATTTGTATTTATCAGGAAAGTCCAGACGGAGTCGGCCACAGGAAGTGTCAGTGTCAACAAAGTAAGGACCACTCTGACCATTAAGATAGAGGCCATCGACTTCGACACCCATGCATGTGTTCTTCGACTGAAAGGTCGAAATATTCAGGAAAACCAGTATGTCAAGGTTAGAGAGTAACCATACCTGGGATTCTGAAGATTCTGAAAATGTATACCAGTTTATATGATTGAGATTTTTGCAAGGATTAATTCTTAAGTTACAAGTATGGTATTTAATTTGACGTAAAATTTATTGCAGATGGGTGCTTATCATACCCTAGATTTAGAAGTGAACCGGAAATTTACATTGGGAAAACAAGAATGGGATAGCATAGCTTTGGAGAGAATTGGTATGAAATTTGACAAATACAGTAACTTAAACAACCTGGGAGATGGCTCTAAATAATGAACCTCCTATAGATCTCTTCCCATTTTATGTATATTTATTATTCTCATTGACATTGAAGTACATTTGCTTTAAATTTGAATACAACCTTTGATATCATCTTAGAATTTAAGATTGATAATGCAAAAAAACATCCCTAATGATTGATAAAATTTGTTACATTCTGACTACAGGGTCTGTTGGTGGAGCTTTCTGAGACAATGTTATAATGTGTCTTGTCCTTTGATTCACAGAGTTGGCATGTGATCCAACACAGCATGCAGACTTGGCCGCTGTTATCATGCAGGAAGGTCTTGCCAATGTTTGTCTCATCACACCAAATATGACAATAGTTCGAGCAAAAATAGAAACCAACATTCCACGTAAAAGGAAGGGAAGCTGTACACAGCATGATAAGGTATCATTAGTAGAAGTTATAAAAAAACCATTGCAGCTTAATGTTAGCAAAGACTACACAAGTTTTTGTTGTCTAAAAATAAAAATATTATTGCACACTTTATTTCAGAATTATTTTAGCTTCTAAACACATCATCAAAGAATCTACATTGTATTTTTTTTCCTCAAAGACGTGCATGCAGCTTACCTCTCAAATTTATAAAAAGTTTTGAACTATATTCTTGTTTTTTTTTCCCCTATCAGGGTTTAACAAAGTTTTATGACCAGATTGTGCAAGCAATATTACGCCATATTAATTTTGATGGTAAGTAATTTTTAAGATTAATTTATAGTTCTCAATTTTTTTTTTTTTTAAAAAACATCAGGTTAGACTTTAAGGACTCTTTTCAGCCAATATTGACTTTTTCTACAATGACTGGAGTACAAGTAACATGTATTCAAATGCAGTGTGTGAAACTAACAAGGATAATGAAATAAACATCAGGCTGTCTCATTTTAAATTGGGATAGACCTTGGACAAATCAGACTGTCCACAAAATGAAACTCAGTAAAATCTGCACTTGTTTTTATACACATATTTTTAATTTGTATTCATTACATTTTTGTATTGTATCTTTTTTTTGAATTTCTATAATTATACTTTGTGAAAATAAAATATAAATCAGACTTTGTACCTTTCACAGAAACTGTATTGTATTTATACCTTCACAGTTGTTTCTTGTTACGTAATTTAAACAATAAAATCTTCTTTGGTTGTAAGTATGGGAATTAATGTTGCAGAATAAGTACATAACTCACGTAAGTGGTTTATATAAATTTTTTTCTGCAATAACTGCAACATCAAATCCTGTTTCCCATACTAACAAAGATAGAATGGCATTTTATTGTTTATATTTATTTCTGTATAAATATAATTATTTAAAGTAAAATTAAGTGTGAAATATTGTTTTATTGATATGTACGTCATTATATGTGTCGTTGATGGAAGAGCCTCTGCTCAAGAAATCTATACAGTTGGCTTACTTAGCAGCATTCAAGTATTGATAAACAACCGTGGTTTTCATAAAAAAATTAAGGAGGTGATATTCAGTGGATGTAAATATTTATATTTAATCATGCTTCCAGTTGTAAGTAATAGAAAAAAAAGGAAAAAGCTATCCAATGTTTAAATTGAATCCACTGTCTTTATGGTATATCTACTGTAAAATCACTAATTTCTGAGGGGGTTAATTTTCATTGTTTTTGATGTATAGAGAAACCCATAAATTCTTGTCATCCATGAAATTTAAAACATTCAAACTAAGCATCATTTTTGTCTACCAACCAAAAATTAATTTTTTTTTTCTGAATCCACGCAAATTTGACCTCATGAAAATAAGTGATTATACAGTACAATTGTTACTGAGCTTTATTGATTAATCAGCTTGTTTTAATTGTAGTTTTACAGTACATGTATTTCCATTGTTACTGAGCTTTATTAATTAATCAGGTTGTTTTAATTGTAGTTGTGAAATGTATTTTGGTGGCCAGTCCTGGTTTTGTGAAGGTAAGGCACTGCGGTGATAAATAGAAAGAAGAATAAGAAAAGGTTATTAAACCACTTACCGGACACTGTAAACATACTACAGGTTCATAATTCCATGGAATCACAATTTCTGTTCAATCCATGTGTAGAAAAAATATGCAGATTTCTTGGACTGTTTTATTGCATTTCTTAAATGTACTTTAAATAAGCTGTGACAAATTTCTGTGGAATAATTTGTGATCATGTACATAGCAAAAATAAATCCCAGGCGAAAAAAGCATGTCTACATTACTTAGTATATCAATACAAAAGTAAAAAAAAAGTACAATAATGCAGTACCTCTGACAGCTGTTTTGTTTGAGTTAAGAGGAATGTCCAAGTTTGTCTTTCCAGAGTTTAGTAATGGAGATGTTTAAGAGTCAGTTCAATAAAAACCAACATAAGATGCAGACATTGACTTGTATTTTCTTTTGCTAATTTTTATGCACTCCTTCGAAGAAGGGAGGGCATATTGCTTTGCTGCTGTCTGTCGGTTGGTCTGTCTGTCTGTCGGTCCACCAACAGTTTCCATTCATTTTCTTCACAAAGGTTACACATACTGAAATGAAATTTGGTATACAGATTTATCATAAGAATATCTAGGTCAAGTTCTGTTTTGGGTACGATCGAGCAATTTTTGACAGACTTTTGCCTCTTGGACTTACAAAAATTCCAATTAGTTGCAGTTTCTGTTCATTTTCTTTGCAGAGGTTGCACATACTGGAATGAGATTTGGTATACAGATTTATCTTAAAAATCTCTTGGTCAACTTGTGTTTTGGGTTCGATCAAGCAATTTTTGACAGAGTTATGCCCCTTGGACTTGGAAAAATTCTAATTATTGGGGGGGGGGGGGGGGGGCATAAGTGTTTCACAAACATCTCTTGTTCTGATTGAAGTCATATCCAGACACTGAAATTTTAATAACTTTTATGTATAACAGTTGCTTTATTGTAGGACCAGTTTATGACATACATGATGGACCAAGCTGTCAAAATGGAATACAAGGTCCTCATTGAAAATAAATCCAAGTTCTTAACAGTCCACGCATCATCTGGATTCAAGCATTCTCTAAAAGGTAACATAAACAAGCTCTTACAGGTAATGTCTGGTTCAAATTTTCTCCAGAGGTAAATTGTGATTTAATATTCTTTCGAAGGTAACACTGAATTCAGGCTATGGGTAAGGTCTGGTTCAAGCACTTCTGAAAGGGAAGCTATTTCATAGCTACTTACCAAAGTGTCAGGGGTCTAACATGATGTACGAGTAGTTACCAAAAATGTTTGTTGATTGGTTGGTGCTGTAAAATTTGAACTATAAAGGCTGTGCTTACAAAATTTATAAGGAACATAAAATGACAAAAGTTTAAGAAGTTTTACAAATTTTAGCTTTATTCTGTTGATAATTTGTCAGTTTATCAGTAAACACAAAACACATTATCTGGTCACCCAAGACAGTAGTAATTTTGTTTGATCAGAACACTTTATACCTTGTATATTTTATTTCAAATTCAGAAAAAGTTAGAAAAACATGAAGATGCCTGAGATATCAGAGATATTGTTTATGATTTTCAGACCATCTGTCACACAGTTCATGCTGCATTGTCACCATACTCAGATCTCTAAGAGAACCCCCCAGGGGTAGGGTGGGGCCATAACAGGGGAACAAAACTATACATAGGAATATTTAAGAATTCTTTAAAAATGTCTGAAGAATAGAAAAACCATGATTAGTTATATTAATAAAAAAGCACATTAAGGTATTGTTGATTCAATGTTGTTCACATCTTGCCCCCCCCCCCCTCCCACACACACACACACACACACCTCGAAGTTCTTATCTTGACCCTGATGGGTTAGGTGGGGCCACAACAAGGGACCAATTTTATACATAAGAATATATAGTAAATATCTTTAAAAATCTTCTTAAGAGCAGTAAAGCAACGATTAGTCATATAAATACAGAAATATCTTCAGGTAGTGTAGATTCAAGTTTGTTCAAATCATGACGCCCGGGGTAGAGTGATGCCAGAAGAGGGGATCAAAGTTATGCATAGGAATATATGGGAAATATCTTTGAAAATATTCTTCTCAAAAACAACAAAGCCGTGATTAGTCATATTAAATAAATACAGAAGCATTCTCAGGTAATGTAGATTCAAGTGTGTTCAAATCATGCCAACCCACACCCTTCGGGGGCTAGGGGTGGATTAAGGTTTTGATGAACATTAAGCAGTTTGTTTTATGGTGCCAGTCCAAAAACTTTTTGATAATCAAGCCCTCATCCTGGTAGATCATATAAATTCTATTTGGATGTAAATACATGTATAACAATTAATATTTCAGAAATTTTGCAAGACCCAGCTGTGACTTCCAAATTATCCAACACCAAAGCTACAGGGGAAGTGAAAGCTTTAGATGATTTTTATCAGATGTTACAAAATGACCCTAACAGGGCCTTCTATGGGTAGGTAGAATTATCATTTAACCAGTTAGCATTATAACTTCAGACTGGATAGCATGCTTGTGTGCTGTTACATAACCATTGGAGTCTTTTTACTAAACATTACAGTGTCAAACATGTGGAGAAGGCAGTAGAGCTACAGGCTGTTGAGGTTTTACTCATCTCAGATGAATTGTTTCGGTAAGATTTTTTGTTGTGTTGGTAATTTTCACTGAAGTTATGATTGATTACATTGTGCACATCAAATATTTTTTTTAAAATTCATTTTCATATAAAGACAGATTAAAGATGATTTAATCTAGTTTTTTTTTTGGGGGGGGGGGCATAGATATAGGATGGGAGGTTATTCATGAGTTAGGGTTTATTTAACTAATAAGATTTTTTTTCATTCTAACAGTCTTTTTATTGTAGATCCCAGAATCTTGCACAGCGGAAGAGATATGTCAAAATTGTGGACACTGTGAGAGACTGTGGTGGAGATGTGAAAATATTCTCTAGCATGCATATATCAGGGGAACGTAAGTAAATCCATCAAGGCAGCATAACCTGTACAAGTATGTACAACAGCAATTGTTTAAATTAAATCGACATTAAAGCTGAACACGACTTGTAAATAGGCATACGCCATTTTCAATATTACTATCTTAGATATCAGCACCAGGGTATACTCTTCGCATTCGTTACACCTGACTGCTTTATTGTCACGGGTATCGGCGTGGAATGGCGACCCATGTTCGTCTGGTTATCTTGCATTCCCTTTGCTTACATTTTATTGCAGTTACGTATATTTGTGTTTGTTTGTATATTGCACTGACCTGTGCAACTGTTGTAAGTGTCTTTGGTATCTTACTCTCCTGCATTAGAAGCACACAGTTATTTTTGTCGCTACCAAGTGCTGTATAGCATACGTCCGTCTACCCTGGTGACGATTGATTACACTGAAAAGTGACCAAGTGAGCGGCTCTATATATAGGGGCCCTCAGATACAGCTCGAGTCCAATTGAATATGGCGGACACATTCTTTTTACGAAGCGTGAACAGCTTTAATGTAGGCATATATCAGGGGAAGATGCATCCATCAGAGAGCATGTAATGGGGAAATAACAGATAATTTATCACCTATTATACTACAATTTCCCTTTATACTGTGTTCTAAAATTAATAGTCCATGCAAACAACATGTATAGTACTGTCATGTTCATGTTTTTTAGCTCACCTGAGCCGAAGGCTCAAGTGAGCTTTTCTGATCACATTTTGTCCGTCGTCCGTCCGTCCGTCTGTCTGTCTGTCTGTCCGTCCGTCTGTAAACTTTTCACATTTTTGACTTCTTCTCAAGAACCACTGAGCCAATTTTGACCAAACTTGGTACAAAGCATCCTTGGGTGAAGGGAAATTTAAATTGTTAAAATGAAGGGCCAAGTCCCCTCACAAGGGGAGATAATCAAGAGAAGACAAAAATAGGGTGGGGTCATTAAAAAATCTTCTTCTCAAGAACCACAGGGCCAGTAAAGCTGAAACTTATATGGAAGCATCCTGGGGTAGTGTAGATGCTAAATTGTTCAAATCATGACCCCCGGGGGTAGGGCGGGGCCACAATGTGGAATCAATGTTTTACATAGAAATATATAGGAAAAATCTTAAAAAATCTTCTTCTCAAGAACCACTGGGCCAGAAAAGCTGAAACTTATGTGGAAGCATCCTGGGGTAGTGTAGATTCTAAATTGTTCAAATCATGACCCCCGGGGGTAGGGCGGGGCCACAATAGGGAATCCAAGTTTTACATTGAAATATATAGGAAAAATCTTTAAAAATCTTTTTCTCAAGAACCACTGGGCCAGAAAAGCTGAAACTTATGTGGAAGCATCCTGGGGTAGTGTAGATTCTAAATTGTTCAAATCATGACCCCCGGGGGTAGGGCGGGGCCACAATAGGGAATCCAAGTTTTTCATTGAAATATATAGGAAAAATCTTAAAAAATCTTCTTCTCAAGAACCACTGGGCCAGAAAAGCTGAAACTTATGTGGAAGCATCCTCAAGTAGTGTACACTCTAAATTGTTCAAATCATGACCCAGGGGATAGGGCGGGGCCACAATAGGGGGAATCCCAAGTTTTTACATTGAAATATATAGGAAAAATCTTTAAAAATCTTCTCAAGAACCACTGGACCAGAAAAACTTAAACTTATGTGGAAGCATCCTGGGGTAGTGTAGATTCTAAATTGTTCAAATCATGGCCCCTGGGGGGAGGGTGGGGCCACAATAGGTATTACAAGGGGGAGTCTGGTAATGAACAGCATGGCCAAAGTTACTCAGGTGAGCGATGTGGCCCATGGGCCTCTTGTTTTATAATTGTACCTAAAGACACATTGTGTTCAAGGTTCACTTTTAGGCATGACACTTAAACTATTGTGCCATTCTGGTTTTCAGAGTTGGGACTCCTGTCTGGAGTAGCTGCAATTTTAAGATTTCCAATTCCTGATGATGAAGATGACGATTCAGATGATGATTGATAGCAACTCGTATTTAGAGTTTTATATTAAAAAATTAAACAGGCCACATAATCTCGGTGAAGGACCTCAGATAATGAAGTCAGTCACATGACCAAAGTCAGTGTTGTGTAAAAAATCTCATGTTGTGTTTCTCTGGAAAGAAATACTAAAAACATTGAATTTCTTAATATGTAGATTGTTAAATTTTTAACAAACTTGTTAAATTTTTAACATTTATATTGTGTATGAATATGTTTATTTATTTGTTATTAAAAATGTCATTGATGGATACCAGTATTTTCAAGAGTTTATTCATTGTAAACATGACGTTCAGTACAATGCAGTATCCAGTTCCATAGAATGGGGGGGGGGGGGATTTTTATGCCCCGCCATGAATATGGCTGGGGCATATAGTGTTTGTCATGTCTGTCTTCCGTCTGTCCTTCCGTCGCACTTTGCGTTTAGCTCAGTTTCAAGAAACTATCCAAGATATTTTCATCAAACTTCATATGCTGATAGATATTGATGAGAGCTATTCAACTGCATCAACATTTTTTTACCTTGACCTTTCCTTTTACCTTGACCTCACTTTTCTTAAATTAGTTTTTGGCCCTGTTTTAAAGAAGCCATTAAAGATATTTTATCAATCTTCATATGCTGATACATACCGATGAGTGCTATTCAACTGCATCAACATTTTTTGACCTTGACCTTTCCTTTGACCTTGACCTCACTTTTCTTAAATTAGTGTTTAGCTCAGTTTTAAAAAAAAATTCAAGATATTTTTATCAAACTTCATATGCTGATAGATATTGATGAGAGCTATTCAACTGCATCAACATTTTTTGACTTTGACCTTTCCTTTGACTTCACTTTTCTTAAATTAGTGTCAAACTTCATATGCTGATGCATACTGATGTAAGCAATTCAACTGCATCAACATTTTTTACCTTGACCTTTCATTTGACCTTGACCTCACTTTTAACTCAGTTTTAAAGAAACCATTCATAATATTTTTATCAAACTTCATATGCTAATACATACTGATGTAAGCTTTTCAACTGTATCAATATTTTTTTTTTACTTTGACCTTTTCTTTGACCTTAACTTCATTTATTTCAAATTAGTGTTTAGCTCAGTTTTAAACCATTCAAAATATTTTTATCAAACTTAATATGCTGATAGGTATTTGTGTGAACTATTCAGCTGCATCAAAAATGTTTGACCTTGAACTTTCCTGTGACCTTGACCTCACTTTTCTTAAATTTGTACATGTATTTTGTTTTAAAGAAACCATTTAAGATATATTTATTTAAGTTTATGCACTTATACATAATTTAGTGAGAATTTATCATCTGTATCCAACTTTTTAGATTTTAATTAGAAACTATTCAAGATGTTCTCATCAAATTTCGTACGCTAATACAAATTTTCATGTTGCATTACTAATATACCCTCAGCGGGGCATTCATGTCCTATGGACATATTTCTAGTTTTTTCGAGAAGAGTCTTTTTGCTGTTAATTTTCTTTTGGATGTAAATTTTCATTGAAATGTTTTCATGCTATTCTACTGAATACTGTATTAGAAAAAAAAATTCTGAAAAATGTTGGAATGTACCCGCTCTATGGTTGTTGGTATTGGCAATTAGCTGCCTCACCTACATGTATTTAAAATTTCCTATGCATGAAGTTGTTCAAAGAAAAGATTTTGAAAAGTGTGTATAAGTAAACAGCTATTAGCTGTGAGGAGTTATTTGCTGACAAATTCCTAGGGAACCACTCACAAATTTGTATTCATTTTTTTTTAATCGGAATGAAAACCATTGCATATCATGTGAACCTTAGATAGGTATTTTGAGCAGTTGTTACTTTTGGCAACAAAGTTTGAAGAGGATACATTTTCATGTGTCTTAAGTGTTCATCTGCAAGACATTTTATTAAGAATGTGAACTGATTACATGAAAATTTCAAGAAAGTGCAGGAAGAATCATTAATATTCTGAGGTAGATCCAGTTAGAGATTGATGCCTTTGCAGGATCAAGTTTTTGTTAGTTTTTAAGCCCACCTCAACAAAGGGAGGGGGGGGTGGCGGGGGGGGGGACTTATGTAATACTCTCGGTGTTGGTGTCCCAGGTTAAAGGTGCTTGGACACAGATTTCAAAGTAATATTTTCTCAAATTTTCTGTATAATTTCGTGACGTATGTTGCTATAGCATTTCATACTAAAATATAATACATATCTTATTTCATCTCGAAGTTATTAAAACTTCAAATTTCTGGATGTGTTGGATTGACACATCCTTGGGCTTTCACATATTTTAATTTTATTCTTAATACTTAACAAAAGTGGCAATTTTGTTGTGTATTAATGAATAATATTAAAACTATAACCCAGAAAATTCAGAGTAGAAATGTTCGAAAGCATTAAACCCACTCACGGTATTGTAAGTCCGTGCTCAGTGGTGTGTGCAGAGTTTAACAATTGAACACACCCGGTGAATCGTAAACATTAACAATAACGGAGCTCATGCCCTGTTTACAAAAATAGTTTACGCTTCACAGGTTTGTTCAATTTGTTAAACTCTATACACATTACAGAGCACGGACTGACAATACTGGTGTGTTGGTTTTGCTTTGGAACATTTTTACTCTGAATTTTCTGGATTATAGATGTAATATATTTCATTAATACGTAACAAAATCGCTTCTTTTCTTAAATATTAAGGATAAAGTTAAAATTTGTGTAAGTGAAAAGATGTGTTAATCAAACGCGTCCTGGAGTTCGTAGTTCCAATAATTTCCAGATAAAATAAGTTTTTAATTATATTTTTGTGTGAAATGCTATAGCAATATATAAGTCATGATATTATACAGAAAATTGGAGAAAATATTAAGTTCAGATCTGTGTCTAAGCACCTTTAAGGTATATGGAGCAGATTTCTTTTCAAGTACTTCTCTGCCCTATATTAATCAGATATGCATGGAAAATGCTTCTAGTATGTTTCATTGTACCAGTCCAGGTTTTAGATGCTGCAATTTCAGCTACAGAATGATCAGGTTAAAGTTTTTGGAGCAGATTACAGCTTTTGGAGCAGGTCTCATTAGTAACTAAAAGCCCTATTGACCAAACTTGCATGGATGATACATCTAGGGTGCACATTATAGCCTTGCTTCAGATGCTGGATCTAGCCTACATTTTCAGGATAAGTGACAAGGTTTAAGATTTTGGAGTAAGTTCATTTTAAAGTATTTTTGCCCTACTGGACCAATCTTGCATGAATGGTACATCTAAGGATGCACATTACTGCATGGACTTGCTTCAGATGCTGAATTTGACCTACATTTTCTGGATGAGTGACCAGGTTAAAGTTTTGGGAGTAGGTTTATTTTAAAGTATCTATTTGCCCTACCTGGACCATTAACTTGCATGGATGACACATCTAAGGATGCACACTACTGGACTTGCTTCAGATGCTGAATTTTACCTACATTTTCCAAATCAGTGACCAGGTTAAAGTTTTTGAAGCAGTTTTTTTTTTTCTAGAATGACTGTAAGCCCTATGCTAACCAACTTTGCACTGATTCAAGATACATATTGATGCACTCTACCAGAGTTGCTATGAATGTGGGATTTGACCTATATTTTCCATATGAGTGTCCCAGTCAAAGTTTTGGAGGATGTCCATTACCATAAAGAAACATTAAGGCCTATCTGAACCAAACTTGCATGGATGATGCCTCAAGGGATGGACACTCTAACTTATTTAGATGCTGGATGTGACTTGCATTTTCTGGACGAGTGACTAGTTTGAAGTTTTTAGATAAGTCTATTTCCAAGTACATGTAGCTGCAAGCCCTATCAAACCAAAATTAAAGACTGAAACTATATAAAACTGAGTAACTCATTATTGTTCAAAATTTATACCATAAGAAAAAATTCAAAGATGTATACTTTTCCCGCCAAAATCCTGTTTTGAATGACCTTCACCTTCCCGACTTCCGTTATGATCTGCGCCTGTGTAAAAAGCCATTTCCCGGATGAACGCATGCGCTCCGTTAATGGCCGACATTTTGCGCCAAGTTTCTGGATAAGCAGCTAAACTTTAGCGTTTTTCTTACAAATGCAAACCGTATGCACTCGTTTGTATAGCCTGTTTTCATCTACGTTTATTGTTTTGTTATATATGTGACTTTCATATGTTAAGGAAATATTGTTTTTCTTAATATCTAAAAAGTTTACTGTTATATTATTGTGCCGTTGCACGACAAAATGGTGTTGTGGGGTATCTAGGCAAGAGGAGAATATTTGCAAAGTTCCACTTTAAAGGACTGAATCTAATAATGGCAACGGTGGAATACGATCTTGATACTTCTGGAGGATTAATGGAGGTTTGTCATGAATTAAATAAGCATTTATTCGGTCTTTGTGGATTTTTTTTTGGTGCGTGTGGACAATATCTAAAATACGAAAACCGTCATGGCGGCCATTCTTAAAATCTCTCACTGTTATTTCATTGTAATGTACAAGAATATCAACTTTGAATTGATCCATGTCAGTTTAACAGTCCTTTTTACACTGACAGGCAATAATTTAGAGTTTGAGATTAATTTGTCGCAAACAATGTTTTCTTCACATAAATGTTTAAGAAATAATTAAGTTCGATTTAATTACAAAATGGAGAAATGTTCAATTTGTGATTTAGTTGGAATTATAACTGTTATTAAATCTTGTACAATATCAAAATGAATATCAATTATTTATATATTTATTGACACCAATTATCGAAATATGTTGCAGCAAATTCAAAAGCTTGTTGCTCCTCCAGTAAGTGATGAAGTACTGCGCCGACAGAGAAGAAAAGAAAGGGAGAGTAGAAGACAGGGTCGGGCTGTAAATCATGATAGTTGTGACAGTTGTAAGGAAGGAGGAGATTTACTCTGTTGTGATTGGTGCCCAGCAGCTTTTCATTTACAGTGCCAGTAGGTTTCAGCGTAACATAAGCATTATTTGGATTTAGCATTACTTTTATTATTAGAGAGACATATATTGATTATTTTAATTCAGGCATGTATGCTACAGTAATAATCATTTGCCAGAATATTGGCAATTTCAGTAAAGATGAACTTGATTGATTCTCTGACTTTTGATATATTTTTATTAATAACTTTTAATTGAATTTTTTCCCTCATACAGTGATCCTCCATTAGAAGAGGATGATGTACCGCCTGGTGAATGGCGATGTCATCGTTGTAAGGTCTCTCCACCCAAGGCAGAGGTACAAAAAGAAAAGAAATAATGTTGCAGCAAATTAGTTCTATCTGAAAGAGATATGATACAGAAGAATTGGACATTGTTAAATAATTTATTCTAAAAAATGAAACATAGGTTTCTTTATATTAATACAGCCATCTAAAGATAAAGAAAAAGATGATGATGCCTCTTCAACCAAAAGCAATAGCAGCAATACAAGTCGGAAATCCCGACCACAGCCACCCATCCCTATCATTGAGGAGATTTTAGTTGATACACCCACTACAGAACATTTAACTCCTTTACAAAAGTTGGCCAGAGCTGCCCAGTTGATGAACCCAGTCCAGTTTGATTTACCCAGAGACATAGCTTGCACTACACCACTGCCTGGTATGATTTCTAGGAATAGAACTGTAGCCAAAAGTACACAATAACACATGATTTAAACCAATACTTGTCAAGTTTGCTAATTTATGATGGGCTAATCAGTTGAAGAAATAGATAGTGCCAAATTTTGAGCAGGCTAATTTATGTATGTTTAAAGTATTACATTTATTATGATTTTCTTTAGATGGACAACATGCAATCTTTCAATTATAATGTTTTTGAAAATTATTATGATTTTTTTGTGGATGGAAAAAAAAATGCAGTCTTTTAATTTTAAGGTTTTTAAAAATTATTTTCTAAAAATTTTACTCCCTGCAAGTGTCAGGTCTGTTGCCCTCACAATCTGAATCCTGGGGTGAAAAAAATCATAGAATGAATGGGTGGAGCAAAAATGTAAGCTATAATTACATAAAATTAATAATTGAAGTGGTTAACAGTTGAAACTGAGGGGCCATGTGGACCCCTAACTTTTTACAGTTTATGGGCCCACATTATATGAATTAAAAAATAACAACAGAATGTTCCTCAAATGTTTTAAATTGAACTGGAAAGGGGGGGTATAGTCCTCAATAAATTTGCGGTGTTTGAAGTTTCAAGAATTTAAAAAAAAAAATTGATCCAATAATATATTGTTTGTTATATTTTGTCATGTGTAACAGGGGGGCCAAATTACATGACATACAACATTGATTGTTGTTTAACGTCCCTCTCGAGAATTTTTCACTCATATGGAGACGCCACCACTTGCCCGTGGAGGGCTACAAATTCTGACCTACACTCGGCACTTAGGGCCATTGAGCAGTGAGGGATCTTTTTCGTGCCAGCACCTACTGCAACAAGGGACCTCGGTTTATACGGTCTCATCCAAAGGACTGGTTTCCACGTCCCGCAGTGGGATTTGAACCCGCGACGTAAGGATCAACTCCTTACTCCGTGACTCTAGAGCGGACGCTCTAACCACTGTGCTGCGCTGGTCACTACAACACGAGATGAAGTTTGATTCCTGTCGACTATTGTGAATTTGAAACAAACCATTGCGGTTGGAATATCTGACAATCATAGCAGATTTATTACATTTTTATATTTAAGAACAATCTCAAATGTTTGCTCATGTATTTATCAAAGAAATTTGTTTCTTAACCACTTTGATTAGGTAAATCGCCATGTTAAGCTGAGGTCATGTACATGTTTGAATTATCTGCTTTGCACGCAACACAAATTATCTGGTTAATAGAGCGTTTTATTAAAACTGAAAGTACATATACATATTAAAAGTGAAATGTGATTAGGTTCTGGAAAAAAAATTGTGGGCGACTAGGTTCAGAATACGTAATGGTCCACAGCAAATTTTACTTGCATTGGCAAGCGGGCAAGTGATTATCCACAACCTTGATTTTAACAGAGGAATTTTTATGATAGTTTTTTTTCCTCCAGGATCAAGTAAAAGGAAATGGTGGGGCAGAGATAGGAACCCGAATAAGAAGTTTGCTCATGAATTAGATAATGGGTTAGTTCCTCTGCCAGCAAAGCTATGCTTTTACTGCAGCAAGTAAGTGACCCAAGTACTTTTGCTTGTCTTTAAAAGGGACTATTTTTGTATATGATCATCTGTAACATGAAGAGGTTTATTATGAAGAAGATAATCGTTTATACAAAGTTCACAAACATCAGACATTTTGCTGAAAATTATTCTTCTGTGCATTTCAAGGAATGTAAATGTATTTGTGTAATGAACATTACTGCAGAAAGTTGTTTATTCAGGGAAAGAATAGGTTTGGGGAAAAAAAACCTATGAAGATAGCTAATAAATATGAATGAGACTCAATTCAGTATCATATTCAGTTCTAAACATTGCACAATAAACTGTTTATAGGAGCTGTCGTGTAGGGGCCCTCGTACAGTGTGATTACTGCCCCTTACTGTATCATCTAGACTGCCTTAATCCTCCACTAGCTTCTCCACCTACCAATCGATGGATGTGTCCAAACCATCCAGAAAATGTTATTGTAAGTGGGAAAATATAATTATCAACATTTCAAAATTGATAAAAACAAACTGAATTATATTATTGATTTGAGTTTTAGATATTTTTAGCTCACCTGAGCTGAAGGCTCCAGTGAAATTTTCAAATCACATTTTGTCTGCCATCCGTCTGTCTGTCCATCTGTATGTAAACTTTTCACATTCTTGACTTCTTCTCAAGAACCACTGGACCCATTTCAACCAAACTTACCAAAAGTATCCATGGGTAAAGGGAATTCAAGTTTGTTAAAATGAACTTTAATGAAGGGCCACACCTTCTTTCAAGGGGAGATAATTACAAATAAGTGAAAAATTAAAGACATCTTCTCAAGAACCACTGGGCTAGATAATCTGAAACTTATGTGGAAACATCCTCAGTGTAGATTCAAGTTTGTTCAAATCATTACCTCAGGGGGTAGGGTGGGGCCACAATGTGCAATCATAATTACATAAAAATCTTTTAAATAAAACCTTCTCAAGAACAACAAAGCCATGATTGGTTATATTAATTCAAAAGCATCATTAGGTAGTATAGATTCAATAGTGGTCAAATTTTGTCCCCCCCCCCCCCACCACCACCACCACCACAACCACTTTTGTATTTAAACATTTTCAATACTGAACTGATTTCCTAGCCAAAGTGCTAAGGTGACCAATGTGCCTATGGGCCTTTTGTTTATTTTAAATCCAGGATGAACATCTGTTGAAAAGTGTTGGCCTAACTGAGCGTATAAAATTATGGAACAAGTTCAATAACCGCATTAGTCAGCATACCGTCAAACTCAACTTTCTTAACAAGATCCACAGAGAGAGTCCACCTTTTAGGATCAAAGTCAAACATCCGAGGCGCAAATCATTAGCGGTAAAAATATTCTCTCGTTTTATCTTATTTTTTCGTATGTATTTAAATGATACTGCTGAGAAATATCCGTTAATGTCTTTTTTAACTTTTAATGAAAAGTATGAAGTATCTTAAAATTGGTGCAGTCCTTTCTTGGTCTAATTTTATTTATTTTTTTTTTGTACAGATTCCAGAAGCAATCAAACTTCATTATCAAAACCCTTCACCCTTACTTCCTTGTGTTACGGATCCTGACACGACAGCAGTAGTGGAAACTGACGAGAAGACAGTCCCTGACACTACACTGGAAGATCAGGAAGAGGTAAACTTTAAAAAAAGAAAAGAAAAGAAAAGCACTTTCCCCTTTGTTTTTTTTTTTATTCAGTCTTGGTCCTTTTGAGGTTCAAGATAATGAGATTTGACTGTATTTTCCAGTTTTGAGTAATAAATAATACCAGTTTTTGTAATCTTTAATTTATTCACAATTCAGTCTACTCATGCAAAGAACAAAGGTGACGCTTATCAGAAAAATTAACATAACTGGAAAACATGAGAATTTTAACATTAAGTATCTGTTAGAATTATCAAATATTGCATTGTTAATATTCATGCTCCATTAAATATTGAACATTTCAGTGGTTGTCTGCAGTTGTTTCATTACAAACCAGTATAGCCAGACATTTAGCTCAAAAACAGATACAAAAGTCCTCATCAGAATCTGGAAAATCAGAGCAGAGTGTTAAAACGGAGAAACCTACAGCCTCAGTGCAACCTGTGATCCAGGGTAGTGACTCGCAGCCCAGTGAAGGGGGCTTGTGTGATTCTAAAGTGACTAATATGGAGGTGGATAAACCCCTTAATGGTCCTCTCTCAGACCCTATTTCAAATGGACCTTTGGAAGGAAATCGAGGGGGTGCAATATCTTTATTGCATCCCCCAGGTCCCTCATCACAAAGTTCTATGAATGGGGAATTGGGGGAATCTAGTAAAAGTAAATCAGAGACTGTTTTAATCAAATCCAGGAGTAAAAGTGTTGATGGATCTCCAGCCAACATAGTGAGGGTTAACTGGGCATCCATGGACAAACAGACCACCTCAGGGGCATCTACTTCAACTACACCATCTGGTAAAAACATTGTCATTAGTGCTATCAATAAAGCTAACAATACTGTAGTCACAAAAGTGTTAGGTCCGACTCAGGGCAACAAACTCCTAGCAAACAACGTGGCAGCTAACAGTGGCAGCAGCTCAACATCAATCCTGTCTCCGCGCGTGTCTGGACAGTCAGCAATTAAAGTGGCCAGTGTACAGGGCAGGACAAACACTGTAGGCTCAACAGCCAAGGTCATCACTGTCTCCACACCAACTACTGGTAGGTCCTTATACACAGGCTAAATTTCATGCTCGGAAATATTTATGAATAGGAATAAAGCAGAGGAAGTGAAACTTATGAAATAATTAGTTTTATTCCTGATATATTAGTTATCAGACAGTAGAATCCAAAGAAAATTTCTGAGACAGGTGCATAAAACTCTGATCCTGAAGATGTAATTTTCTGAACAATGCTTTATTACAGGTAAAAGTGGAGCCTCATCCAATAGCAATATTACGATCTCAGGTGGCAAACCATCTTCCACTACTGGCAGCCAGAACTCATCCAATGCCATAGTCTCCCTAAATAACTCACTCCAACAATGTCTAGAGGGAACAGGTGGTAAGTCTGCCTTAAAAACTCACTCCAACAAAGTCTAGAGGTTACAGGTGGTAAGTCTACCTTAATAACTCACACCAACAATGTCTAGAGTGAACAGGTGGTAAATCTGCCTTAAAAACTCACTGCAACAAAGTCTAGGGGTTACAGGTGGTAAGTCTGCCTTAATAACTCACACCAACAAAGTCTGGAGGTTACAGGTGGTAAGTCTGCCTTAAAAACTCACACCAACAATGTCTAGAGTGAACAGGTGGTAAGTCTGCCTTAAAAACTCGCTCCAACAAAGTCTAGAGGTTACAGGTGGTAAGTCTGCCTTAATAACTCGCACCAACAAAGTCTAGAGGTTACAGGTGGTAAGTCTGCCTTAATAACTCACTCCAACAATGTCTAGAGGGAACAGGTGGTAAGTCTGCCTTAATAACTCACACCAACAAAGTCTAGAGGTTACAGGTGGTAAGTCTGCCCAACTCACACCAACAAAGTATAGAGGGAACAGGTGGTAAGTCTGCCTTAATAACTCACACCAACAAAAAGTCTCCCTAAATAACTCTTTCCAACAGTGTCTAGAAGCAACAGGTGACAAGGGGTAATCAAAAGAGAATTACATGAAATTAAAGTAATTATAGCTAAAAAAGAATTTTTCTGGGACCTAATGTATGTCATTGACGTGGTAAGTTTCTTTTCAGGTTGTGTATCTGTGAATATTTTTGGCCTCTGACATTATAATTTCATTTATCATATACATGTGGCAAAAGGTTTTTATTGAGTGATGAATTATGTGCTTCAGATATAGAACTGAGTAAGTTGGATGAAAAACTGATTCAAATCCTGGCCTGGCAAAGACTTCAGCAATTGTTACCATCCAAATCCAGTTCCCCACAGACCCCAAACAAGAAGGGAGTGTTAAATGGACTGCTAAATCAAGCAGGTGTGTGAGACAATGTCCTGCAGATATCAAAGAGTTTCTGACTGTCATGTATACTGAATTAGTCAATATTAAACTTTTAAAGACCTTGTTTGCAGCTGAAAATAGATATAAACATATTAATTTGAAGTTTTTTAAAAAAAATTATAATAGGTAGCACTGAGGTGAAAGCCCGAGCCGTCCTTTGTCCTCTAACCAGCAAAGGCCAGCCGATATCCATGTGTTACAGGACCCTCAATATCGGAACAGGTCAGTTCTTAATTTAATTTCAACTGCTTATTCATACATGTACATTGGTGTACAGTTGTACATTATATATTTTCATACGTTTGATACTTTATTGTGTAGGTGCGGACATGGATGTGTGTTTGACCCAGTTTGGACACTGCAATTATATTTCTCCCAAACATGCATATGTGTTTTATGATGAGGTAAAATTGTGTTTTGTTTTAGCATTTCACAGTTTCAACTTTCTACCTATAAAACTTGTAGAGAGGAGAGATTCAGACATGTAACTTTATATATCATATGAAACGGAATAATTTATGAATTAGCATACAGTTAAACTTCAGTATCTCGAATACCATGGATATGTCGAAGTGATTTGGAAGTCCCAACAACATATTCCTTTAGTATTTTACCCTTGATATCTTGAGTCCTCTGATATCTTGAAGATTTTTCTCGGTCCCATTGAGTTAAAGAGAGGTTTGACTATATTTTATTAATATGGGGAGGAATTTTATGCAAAGTCCTACTTAGGTATAGAAAGATTTATAATGGAGAAATTATTTCCTTGATTTTTCAGACAACCAAACACTATGAGCTTTTGAACTACAGTGAGCATGGAACAACGGTGGACAACGTCCTATACTCGTGTGACTTCAGTGACAAGCCTTCGTCAACACCACAGCCCACGTCTGTTGTCGCAGCTGTCCGCAAAATCATAAAGAATAAGAAAGTGGAGAAAGCAAAAGATGACGAGGCAAAGGAAGAGAAACGCTTGACAATGAGTGGCAAAGCTAATGAGGCAAGTGATTGACTCTTTATATAGCATAAATAACTAACTTGCAAATTTCATGGATTATATTAACAAATGTTTTAGACCTTTTGATTAATTAGCTAATTAATTGATTGTAGAACAAGAAGCCTTGTAATTGTAAGGCCAGTAGCTCAAGTTTGATTGGAGGGAGTGGTGCAGGATGGGAAGGAACAGCACTGTTGCATCATGGGAGCTACATCAAAGTTGGTTGTCTTCAATTTGTGTTTAGCATTGTGGACCATGCAACTAATTCTTTAGGACAGGAAAGAAAGAAAGAACCTATGTCATTACTTAAATCAACTCTCAGAGGTTCAGTCCCATAGATTTCATATTGTCATTATTTAGGAGATTTTTTTTATAAATTGTAATTAGCTCAAACTTGAGTATTAAATTAATGAGGAGTTTATAGGTATTATTTAAAGAGGTATTTAGATTTATAAAGAAAAGGAGGTTGTATTTTATTGGTGGATTTTTTTCTTCTTCTAAGAGCTTTGTCCAGAATTGGGCCAGTACTTGAATTTGTAAAGAGAAACATCAGTGTTGTCATGACTTCCTATGGAAATGTACGTCAACAATCTTTAGCTATTCTGTCTATGGGTTGTTTTTAATCTTTTGTAAGGAGTTACCTATGGAATTTTAAAAATAATGTTTTCCTTGAGTACCTATCCCAGTAAGACAAAGTTAACTACATACATGTGTGAGTGCTCGACAGATCTGATTCTTCCCTAACCTAGAATGTTCAGGGCTGATCAGGTATTGACTACTTATAATTTCTGTTCAAGGATCGGTATTGAGTACTGTTAAATCACTCCTATCCATTGGTTGGTATTTTTACACTTTTATCCATGGTCTTCAAAGAAAATCGTGTCTGTTTAAATTCAGTTCATTTAAAACGATGGGAATAAAAGAAATATATACAGCAAGCTCTATATGAAAAATAAACAGATGTGAATAAAGCAGTCTCAAGCAATTTAAAGCCTGATGGTTTTTTGTTAACTACAAACTGTTGAAGACAATTTCAATCCGAATCATTCTTTACAAAAGCCAAATAAGAAACAGATATTTAACTCTATGCATATATTTTTGCATTCCATATGATATGACATGGACCCTCTTGTAACATTCAGCACTGATTTTTCACTAGAAAACACCTTGTGTAATGGGTAATTACAGAATTTGGGGTGGACAAATGTCATGTCATATTTCTACCTTATGTTTCTCTAAACTATGTGACTGGGTAAACTCTCCCTCATCTTTATGAATTTAATAACTTTCAGTCTTATTTTCTTGTATTAAAACTGAAAAGACAGTTTAACCACAGTAGTTCTAGATATTCATTATGAAATCTCCTGTGCTCAAGGTTTTGTATCACATTTAAAGATTTATACCTTCAGATAAAGTCCTCGTGTAAAGTGTAGAAGCTCATTATAACACGTTAAAATACTACCCCCCCCCCCTTTCCCATTCTCCACCAGCCAGCATTTTATAGGGCAGCTGAATGTTCTCTTTACCCCCCTCAATGTAAATATCATCAGAAATGGTTCACTCAGGGTTGTCATCAAATCCACAGGATCCAGGAAAAAATGCAACTTTTTATAGAATTTAATTCCATTGTATGTGAAGGAATATTTCTTTTGTCAAGCTAATTCTGATTTTAAGGAATCTTTTGCAGCAATCAATCATGATATATCTGAACTTAAGTAATTATTTGATAAGAAACTACATGTATATGGAAGTGAGATCCTTATTTTGCAAAATAAAACAGCAAATTCAAGGATTTTGTATATTTCATAATCGAAAAAAATGTAAGCCACTTGTTGGATAAAACTATTTGTCATCCTGATTTCAATAATAAAGGGTAGCAAAGTCCTCAATTTCTTTATTTTCAATAATTAAGGGTATTTATGGAGGTAAAACAAAGTTTGGTATTTGTCGCCATCTGAAGACAGATTATTAAACTATTAAAACTCGACATTATTGTGACAACAATAGCAAAGTCCTCAATTTCTTTATATATAAGGTGTACAATTGTCATGTTTAAAACATGTATCTTCACTGTGTATATTGATAGTGAAAAAAAGAAACCAGAGATTTTAAAGAATGAAAAGACTGGTAATGTGAACAAGTTTGACTTGTGAAAGGAGTTGTGCAACTGCTGAAAAATCAACCCGAAAGCTTTAATGTTATATGACCCTCATCTTTGAATCCCAAGTTAGATATTCTATATATATCCTATGTTTATGATTGTTTTTACACATTGTTTTTGAATTTAATTAGGATTATTTATTGTCATTTATACAATGCATTGTTTTGTTATGATATTTGCATTTAGTGCAAGTATATGTAGAGGAAAATGATATTTTTAAATTGTCAAAAACTGTACATAATAAAATAAGTCTTAGAAATGACATTATTTTAACCACACTGTAAAAATTAGCATGTACATTTCAACCAGACATATTGTGTACATACATGTACTTTGCCTAAAATATTTATGCATGAAGCAAAATCATGTCTTCGTAAATATTGCGCAGAAAATTCTGTTACAAATTTTTAGTCATTAAGCATATTTTAGAAGGTAACCCTGGTTACAATAAAATTGTGTCAATTGGACATTGTCAATTTTGTTATAATAGAATCTGCTTGAGAAACATTTGAGCAAAAAACAAAAATCATCATGGGTGTATTGAATTGAACATATTTTATTGACAAAGCCAAAAGGATAAGACACAAGTTCTACAACTTAGATAGTCTTCTCCTTATTCAAAATTTTATAACATTGCCATAATAAAGTACAATTATTCTCAGTAACAATGGCTGTAGTTAACAATGCCCCAAAGAGGGAAAAATTTATTCTTCAAAATTTTAAAACAATGAAATAATTCATACTAGAGCTGTCCTAATGAGACTTGTACCCAAGAGGGGTATGCTACTGCATCTTATTAAATATTAGCTACCACGAGCAAGCTTGTCTGGAGATGAGCCAGAAAGTGACTGAACCACTGAGCTTAACCTTGCATCTATGGGAGGACATGGCGATTCCAGTATACCTCTCTACAACATTATTTCGAGGGATATAACAAACTGGTAGGGGTTTATCTAAAGGATTGAGTAGTATGAATTTACCAGTGAGTGATGGATACAAGATTATTTTCGTAATTTTCATTTGCTGAAATGATGTCACGTGATATTCGTCCTTTTGCAATATTGACGCAAAAGTGCGCCCGCGGAATATGATATCGCACGACTTGTTATGTAGAACGTGATTTCATAGTATAATAAGCATGTTTTTACCATTGTGACGTAGTGAAGCCAAGTCTGTTCAGTTAGGACCGTGTCAGATTATTCACTTTGAGTGATTATATAATATAACTATTACAGACTTCAAGGAACGGTCAATATGTGGTTCTAAGGACCCTTTTCAAGTGATATTGACCCCAGACACATAAAATGATAGCGACCTCGGAAGCTCGGTCGCTATCACTTTCTGTGTCTTCGGTCAATATCACTTGCCATGGGTCCTTAGAATCACATATCGATCCACGCTGAAGTCCATAATTGTATAATATCAAGAGGCTCATGGGCGACAATGCTCATCTGAGTCAATATGACCCTGCTGTTCTTCAGCAGCAGATAAATCCTATGTGAAACTTTAATCACCCATTTTGACTCCCACCTATCATGGGTCATGATTTGACCAAATGCCTGAGGATGTTTCCATATCAATATGACTAATCATGGTTTTGTTGTACTTTTTTCCCCATATATTCCTATGTAAAACTTTTATCCCTCATTGTTGCCCCACCCTGTTCCTGGGAAGGGGGCATGATTTAAACAAACTTGAATATACATTACCTGAGGATGCTTCCATATCAGTATGACTAATCATGGCTTTGCTGTACTTGAGAAGATTTATAAAGATTTTTTTCCCATATATTCCTATATACCGTATAACAGGTATTTTCTGTGGTTGGAAATTTTTGCAAATTGACCCCTGAAAGGTAGTAAATTAATTTCTGAATTTTCAATTTCCCACCCACCCTACCTCCAGGGGTCATGATTTTAACAAACAAGAATCTACACTATCTGAGGATGCTTCCATATCAATATGACCAATCATGGCTTTGCTGTTTTTAGGAGATTTTTAAAGACTTTTTTTCCTATATTTCTAATGTAAAACTTCGATCCCCCATTGTGGCCCCACCCGAACGCTGTGGGTCATGATTTGAACAAACTTGAATCTACACTATAGAATGAAGGTTTCACATAAGTTTCAACTTTTTTGGTTCTTGAAAAGAAAATTTTTGAAAGATGCCACGAAATTCTAACGAATTCTTAATTATCTCCCATTGAAAGAGGGTGTGGCTTTTCATTTGAACAAACTTGAATCCCTTTCACCCAAGGATGCTTTGTTGCAAGTTTGGTTAAAATTGGCCAAGTGGTTCTGGAGAAGAAGTTGAAATTGTGGAAGGTTTACTGACAGACTACAGACAAAATGTGATCAGAAAAGCTCACCTGAGCTTTCAATTCAGGTGAGCTAAAACTGGTTGTCCAAAAATATATCCAATAAGTACATGCCACATTGAGTGAATGGTTTTTTATTAGCTTGCCTGAGCTTTCAGATTAGCAGTTGTCAAGCATCCATCTGTCTACCTGTCTGTCAATATTACAATTTTTTTCCCCAAGAACCACAGGGCCAGTTTATCCAAACATGGCACAGATTGGTGAAAGGGGATTCTAAATTGTTCAAATGAAGGGCCATGCCCCCTTCAAAGTGGAGATAACAGTAATCAAGAAAAGTTAAAACAAGGTGGGGTCATTAAAAAATCTTTTCAAGAACCAATTTACCAGAAAAGATGAAGCACATTTAATACATGCTCGGATCTAGAAAGGGGGGGAGAGTTATTAAATGTATATACTAAAGCTACTTAAAGTGACCTTGAACCCCCCCCCCCCCCTTGAAAATGTTGGTATGAAAAGTCATAAATATGAAGCTTTAGAAGTGAGCGGCTACCCCCCCCCCCCCCCCCCCCCCCCGGTTTTTTTAACATTTATGGCGTAAATTATAAATTGTTCAAATCATAGGCACCAGGTATAGATCAGGGCTGCAATAGGGGATAAAAGTCTTGTATGCACATAATATATGATGTAAAAGCTCAATATGTATTGTTCAAGTCATGGCCTCTGTGGATAGGGTGGGGCAACGGTAGGGGATCAAAGATTTACATGTTAATATATATAGGAAAACATTATCTTCTCCAGAACCAATGAACTAGAAATGAGCAAACTTATATAAAAGCTTCTTGACATATGTAGATACTTAGTCTAATTAAATTGTTCACATTTTGGGGATAGGATAGGGCTACAATAGGAGATCAAAATTTAAAGGGGACTATATAAAAAATTCTCAATAGTAGGCTAGGACCATTATGCAATTTTAATATAAAAGCCTCCTCTGGTAGAAGTGTGGATTCTAAATTGTGGGCCTCGGGGGATAGAGTGGAGTCACAATAGGGGATCAAAGTTTTACATGTGAATATAATAGGAAAATGTGATAGCTTCTTAACATTTTGTTAGCTCACCTGAGCTGAAAGCTCAAGTGAGCTTTTCTGATCACCCGTTGTCCGTACGTCTAGCTGTCCGTCCGTCCGTCTGTCTGTAAACTCTTCACATTTTCAATTTCTTCTCAAGAACCACTGGGCCAAATTTTACCAAACTTGGTACAAAGTATCCTTGGGTGAAGGGGAGTTTAAATTGTTAAAATAAAGGGCCAAGTCCCCTTACAAGGGGAGATAATCAAGAAAAGACAAAAATAGGGTGGGTCATTAAAAAATCTTCTTCTCAAGAACCACTAAGCCAGAAAAGCTGAAACTTATGTGGAAGCATCCTAGGATAGTGTAGATTCTAAATTGTTAAAATCATGACCCCTGGGGGTAGGGTGGGGCCACAATAGGGAATTCAAGTTCTACATTGAAAAATATAGGAAAAATCTTTAAAAATCTTCTTCTCAAGAACCACTGGGCCGGAAAAGCTGAAACTTATGTGGAAGCATCCTTGGATAGTGTAGATTCTAAATTGTTAAAACCATGACCCCTGGGGGAAGGGCAGGACCACAATAGGGAATTCAAGTTTTACATTGAAATATATAAGAAAAATCTTTAAAAATCTTCTTCTCAATAACCACTGGGCCAGAAAAGCTGAAACTAATGTGGAAGCATACTGGGGTAGTGTAGATTCTAAATCGTTAAAATTATGACCCACTTGGGTAGGGCGGGGCCACAATAGGGAATTCAAGTTTTACATTGAAATATATAGGAAAAATCTTTAAAATCTTCTCAAGAACCACTGGGCAGAAAAGCTGAAACTTATGTGGAAGCATCCTTGGATAGTGTAGATTCTAAATTGTTAAAATCATGACCCCTGGGGGTAGGGCAAGGCCACAATAGGGAATTCAAGTTTTACATTGAAATATATAGGAAAAATCTTTAAAAATCTTCTTCTCAATAACCACTGGGCCAGAAAAGCTGAAACTAATGTGGAAGCATACTGGGGTAGTGTAGATTCTAAATTATTAAAATCATGACCCCCGGGGGTAAGGCGAGGCCACAATAGGGAATTCAAGTTTTACATTGAAATATATAGGAAAAATCTTTAAAAATCTTCTCAAGAACCACTGGGCCAGAAAAGCTGAAACTTATGTGGAAGCATCCTGGGATAGTGTAGATTCTAAATTGTTAAAATCATGACCCCCGGGGGTAGGGCGGAGCCACAATAGGGAATTCACATTTTACATTGAAATATACAGCAAAACTCGTTTAGTACGAACACGGATATTGCGAATTCACGGATATAGCGAAGTTTTCTTGGATCCCCAGCTAAATAAATTTTACGAATTCCTTATACGGATATGATGAATTACAGATATAGCGAAGTAATTTCACAGGTCCCTATGACTTCATTATAACCGAGTTTTACGGTATAGGAATAATCTTTAAAAGTCTTCTTCTCAATAACCACTGGGCTAGAAAAGCTGAAACTTATGTGGAAGCATCCTTGGATAGTGTAGATTCTAAATTGTTAAAATCATGACCCCTGGGGGTAGGGCAAGGCCACAATAGGGAATTCAAGTTTTACATTGAAATATATAGGAAAAATCTTTAAAAATCTTCTTCTCAATAACCACTGGGCCAGAAAAGCTGAAACTAATGTGGAAGCATACTGGGGTAGTGTAGATTCCAAATTATTAAAATCATGACCCCCGGGGGTAAGGCGGGGCCACAATAGGGAATTCAAGTTTTACATTGAAATATATAGGAAAAATCTTTAAAAATCTTCTCAAGGACCACTCTGCCAGAAAAGCTGAAACTTATGTAGAAGCATCCTGGGATAGTGTAGATTCTAACTTGTTAAATCATGACCCCCGGGGGCAGGGCGGGGCCACAATAGGGAATTCAAGTTTTACATTGAAATATATAGGAAAAATCTTTAAAAATCTTCTTCTTAAGAACCACTGGGCCAGAAAAGCTGAAACTGATGTGGAAGCATCCTGGGGTAGTGTAGATTCTAAATTTTACAAATCATGTCCGCCAGGGGTAGAGCGGGGCCACAATAGGTATAACAAGGGGGGAAATCTGGTAAAGAATAGCATGGCCAAAGCTACTCAAATGAGCGATGTGGCCCATGGGCCTCTTGTTTTTGTGTTCTTTTGAACATTTTCAGCTTCTTCTCTGAAACTGTTTAAACGATTTCAACCAATTTTGCATATAGAATCTATAGGTAAAGGGGAACCAAAATGTGAATTTCATAGTCTCTGCCCCCTGGAGACTGAGGGTTAGGGCTAAAACCATCAAAATAAGTGCAATCTTTAAAATTCTTCTTTACTCCTGGACATCAAGCAGTCAAACTGTTGGCATGATTGAAGTAAGCATAATGAACCCTATACCACAGTTGTGAAATTCATTGCTCCATGGTCAAGGGTTCTGGTTCTAGGGTGGGAGGCTATTGATCATAGACATATAGTGAAAATGCATTAATTCTTTGAAAATCTTCTTTTCTGCTCGTGGGTATTAAGCAGACCAAATTAGTGCATGATTATAATGAGCAAGGGCACCTCTTCCAAAATTGTTAAATTTAGTGAGAGGTTCTGGAGTTAAGATGGAGCTCTATTGATCATATAGGAAAATGCATCAGTTCTTCAAAACTCTTTTCTGTGCCTGGGTTTTTAACAGACAAAGTGCATAATTATGATGAGCAAGGGTGCTTCTTTCAAAATTGTGAAACTCATGGCCCCTTCATCGGGATTTTGGGTGGGGCTATTGATCATACAGTGAAGATGCATTAATTCTCTGAAAAGATTCTCTGCTTCTGGGTTTTTAAGCAGACAAACTAAGTGCATAATAATGATGAGCAAGGGTGCCTCTTTCAAAATTGTGAAATTCATAACCCCTTGGTCAGAGGTTCTTGAGTTAGGGTGGGGCTTTATTGATCATATAGTGAAAATGCTCTTCTCCTTGGGCTCTATTCATCTTAAAGAGAAAACACATTCTTTTGAAAATCTTTTTCTCTACCCCTGGGTATTTAGCAGATAAACTAAGTGGACCTTTTGTTGAATATGTTTCAAGGTCTTTTTCCTCCACTGTAAAACTTAAGATCCCTAACTTGGTCTAAAGTGTATTCATGTTAACAAATCTGAATCAACCTTGAGGGCATTTTCCCATTTGTAGTATAATGGGGGAGGTTAGCAAAAATGACAGAAGAAGGAATAAGAAGATACCCACAATTCTCACCTAAATCTAATACTGTAAACATTATACAATTATGGACTCTTTTGGTGGTGAATATGGTTTGTTATTCACCGAGGCGAAGCCGAGGTCAATATTGATATTTTTTGGTGAATAACAAACCATATTCACCACCGAAAGAGTCCATAATTGTTTTATTATATAGTCAGGATTTGAATGAATAAGACATTGAAGGCTGCATGACGACTCCATTTTCATTAACAAACTTCTGTCCTAGAAAAATTAAAAAAAATGTCCAGATTATAACTTATAACTTCTGTGTTTTCCTTTTGCTGTGTGTAAGACATCTAAAATGTTTGGAAAATAATCCTACGAGAAATTTGCCTAATAGTTTTCCTGCTCAGATATAGGTCTATGTAAAGCTGGCTCCGGCCGTTGCAACCATTGTTTTCAACGTTGTTTTAGGTTTGATTGTGACGTCACAATGCTGCTGCACGCTCACTGACCCTCCGGTGAATACGGCTTCAAATCCAGTGAATATGTAGTATTGTGAACTGTTTGCATTTGTATAGATTATATAGGGACTATTTATAGACTATATAATAATACATTTGGCTGACTATTTTTTTTAGCACTCATCACAGAAAATAATAGAGCACTAATATACAATGTAGATAGCTAAATGTTTATACATTTTTATCTATTTTAGCACATTAAAAATGCACTAAATCAAACTATACACCAACTTATTGATAAATCAATTTCAGCCAAATATTGTACATGCTCAATATAATGCAATTACAGTATTTGCCCTTCTCTTCTTGAGAGAATATTAAAGATTTTTTTTCTATATATTTCCATATAAAACTTGACCCCTTATTGTGCCCCATACTAGCCCAAAGGAACTTGAATCTACACTACATTGGTAGTACGTGGCCCTGCTGTTCTTGAGATTTTTAAAGCCTTTTTTCCCTATAAATTTCCATGTAGAATTTTGATCCTTTATTTTGTGTCCACCCCACCCCCCATGGTCCAATAAATGTGATCCAAAAGAATCTGATTAGAGTTCTCTTACATCCAACAATGTTTTCTAAAAGAAAATGGAATACAAAAAAAAATCAACAAAAATAAACCTTTAAAAGGTTACGTTTTACATTGTAAATGACTGCCACCTTCAAATGACCTCATCAGTCGTAAGCAGATTTGTGTCAGAAAATTACTGACCAGACTCCACACCTTGATCAGTAACTATGGGTCATTATAAAACAGCATTCTGATTAACAGGAAGCTTCCTGCTGTGTAAGGTCTTCATGTTCCTCAAAAAAAAAAAGTTATGGACTGGACAGCAATTCATTTACTTTTTCCAACGACCTTGATCTAGGGTTAGGTCACACCTTCTAGTCATAAGCTACCGTTCTACACATATGATATCTCCATATTGTTATGTTCAGATGTTACAAGCAAGGTTAAAGTTAATAGAGACAAAGACTGAATGCAAAATGTCCCTTATCTTTGAAAAACAGCCAATAAAGTATGTAAACAGGAAAAAAATAAACACTGAATGATATATGTTATCTTTATTGTTAATAACCTGACACATCGTGCCCATGTCACTGTATGTTGAGCATCTCAAGTTCTACATTGTTCCAATGATCATACAAACTGTTAGATCTTATGGCAGTGATGTCCTCACCAGAAACTTGAGAACTTAGTATTGGAACAATGCCACCAGTCACACTGGTTAAATTATCTCCAAAATTTATCTCAATGTAACCATCTTAACAAAAATACAAATTTCAGTTTGTTCATTATCAAACTTGTTAACACAAATTTAAATTTTTCCCCTTTTGGTGATTCAAATCTACATAAAAACTGAAACCAGTATTAATTGATGTTATCGACCAAAAAAAAATTATAACAGAAAATTTCCTGAAAATTTGTACAACTTTATCAAATACAATAAATTATAGTTCACACATTAAACAATATTCTTTTCTACTTCATATATAATCAGGTTAAAATTTCTCAAATTTCACATGTACTTTATGAAATGGCTTTACTAAAAGATGACTCCTTATGCAAATTTTGAAAATTTCAATATTGTGTTCTAATTTACCAAAATCCATCTTTAATCTGAATCCCATCTTTACCAATTTTAAGTACCCTCTTATAAAAACACAAAAAGCTGGGATTCAAAATATCTCCCCTTAACATGTATATATATAAAAGTTAAACATCATCCTAGAAAGTTTTCAACACTTGAACAAATCATTCGACAATTTTTTTTTTCTTGAACAAATAATCAAGTACCACACATACCATCATTCATAGCAATAACAATTCTCAATAGACATGTAATAGGCGGAAAAAAACTTACAAAACAGAATAGTATCAAAAAAAAAAAAAAATTAATAAGCATAAAGGGGAAAAAATTTTCAAACCTAAAAGCTACATATAACAATGCCTCCTCCGTGTAAATGACCTTGATGGCTTGGCATTTACACAACACATCACAAACATGCTGACAGAGGAATGATTGAATCCAAAATAATGCTGGATTATCTTTGTATGTAACAATATAAATTACAATCATCTTATTTTTTAAAAATTCTATTACATTTACTTTTGAATCTTATCAAAGTTCAAGTCGGATCGACATGCAATTAAAAAGTGAAAAAGAAACATTGACCATGTCTAACCATACACAGGATTCACGTGAAACAAAAAATTTTCATGAAAAGAGAACTAGAATTTAAGTACGAAATAATAATGTCATCCCAAAATTTTAAGTATTGGAAACATCTCCCCGTCAGCACCCTTGTAAGAGGTGTTTCAGACCACTGGCGCAATATGAACAAATTCAAAACAATAGCATACTCAAAATAAATATAATTCAATGAAACAAATAACACTGTGATCAATGACATAAAGCCCAAATATCAAGGTTTATGATACCCAGGATATACATGTTGACGTGCCACAAAACGACTAGATCCCACTGTTCACTCCCTTACACACCACAGACAAACCCATGTATGATCACGTTAGCACATCAGATGAAGAAAATAAATTGTTAGGAAGATTTTCTGGCATAAATCATTTTAACTAATCCATTTTTTTCCCGACTGCTGAAGTAAACAAAAGAAGAACAATAGTTAGAAGTTGTTATAAAGCTGGCACCAATTTTATTCCTTTGATCTCTCTCTCCTCCCCTTCTCTCCTTTATAATAACATTCTGAAATAAAAAAAAAAAGAAGAAATAAAAAGGGCACTAAGTACACATATTTAAAATAGAATTTTTTTTTGGTTTAACATTTAATTGGTATTATTCCATGTGCAAAAAGAATGGATTCCAAATCTATCAAAGTACATGGAAATAAAAAAATGATTCTTACCCAGATTTTGTTTATAAAATTGACCTCTATGGTCATGCCTGAAGTTACTATGACATCATAACACCACAATGCTCCAGAACCACTTAACTTCATCCAGCGTCTCCACAAAGAGTATTCTCCCCTGAATTCTCACAGACTGCAGAAAGAGTTCTCCCCCCTGAATCCAGACCTTTCCAATCAGACACGTCTCTGTCTGTTTCAGATGACCTCTGATGACCTTTACATCCATGCATCACCTCCCGGTGGTCATTACTGTCCGTCAACAGAGGACCGATGGTCAGATCAATTTCACACACACAAATCATCACAGGTCTCTCTTCACATTTTTTTTTGGCATATAAAATTAAAATTTCACATTAAATATTTACTTCTAGTCACTATTATTTTCTTTGATAAACAAATGCTTCCAGCAATCAGTGATATGCTAGAAAAGAAAAAAAACTTTTCACCTTCTCTAACAGTTTGAAATAAGTAAAAGAAACAAAGTTTTACATTAAAAGGTGAGTTGTTTTGAGAACACAATAAAAGTTCAACTTTTCTATCACATTATTTCCATATATTGCAGTTTTTTTTTTTTTTTTATACATAGTATCAAGGAATGTTAAGCATTGGCAGCTTACAAATACAGTAAGAAATCTATCAAAAATGCAGTACTTTGTTTTACATGTAAGCATCCACCTCCTATTTTTTCTCTCCAAATTTCAAATTCATATCATATAAATATTTTGCAGAGCAAAAAAAAGTCCTCCAAAGAATCTTGTCCATTTTTTTCTTTAAATAAATATGGCTTGGCTGAAGCTTAATATATGGGGAAAAAGCATCAGCCATGGAGAAAAATATAGGAAATAATATTCTACTGAAAAACAAGAAAAATTCACAAGACATGCTATCCAAAAAACTCCCATTTTCTTTAGTTGAATTTTCTACCTATCCCTATATTAAACCCGTCAGAGATTCCAAATATGTAAGTCACTTGGAATGTATGCAAATATACATGATAGATTATACAAAACAGCATACAACTGAATATTTCTTCTCATTTTGTCGTGTTCATTTATAGATGGTATTTTTCAAAGAATACAAAATGCAATGGAACAAAAGCTGTCACTTTCACCAAAGTTTCATTTTTCAATACACTTGTGATATAAAAATACTGATCATCCACAAAAACATCAAAAAGTGAGATAAATTATTTGACTCTCTAATAACAATGGTTAAAACTAAAATCCAAAGCAACACATGATGGCAGGGTAAGGCAATATGAAGCTTAGAGCGCAGCAGGTTTAGTGCTGGTTGAAGACAAGAATGCTCCCTGGATCTGTGAAAAAAGAAAACAAGCTTCAGTTAGGCACATTTCATTCATTTCCTGTTTATATTTCAATATTCTGCAGTGTTAAAATGAAGGTTTGTCAAAATATGGAATAATAATGGACTTTTTTTTGGAGGGGGGTGATTTTTTTTTTCTTGCAAAAATTGATCATAGCAATTGTTTAAGATATTGCCACAAATAGATACAACTGTTCATGAATATATGCATATTCTCATTGTTTTCATAAGAATATCAGTTTTAAATCGGCAGCAAAGCTATGAACAACTTCCAACCCCAATTCAATCTTACGCTAGTCAGCATTGCTAAGGCTTCAAGCTCTTTTTACGACAGAGCAATAATGCCTATTGCTTCCAATAGAGATGATATTGAACTGTATAGAGGGAGTATAAATGAAATCAATACGCAAGTACCTTTTAGACAAATATTCATTGATCTCGATATAACAAGATGGCTGTATAGGTTTTTCTGTGAGATGTGTCTTAACCATATTAAGGCTGACTGAAATTAATTCTATGTTTAATGTCACCTAAAAACCTATGAGGAGGGAGAAAAAAAAAATTAAAAATAAATTTCAGAGAAATGAGTATTTACTCATTGACATGGATCAAAATACTGTGAATATTTGTGCATGATGAAAGCTAATCAATAATCATTTTAATTAAATCTGTCAGTTTATATGATAGTCTCATCCCAAATACAGCTCATACAGAGCAGAAATGTTGACTATTTCTATAGAATGCAGTTTTTAGTTGCTAAAAATAAAAGAAAATGAGAATAGAAACTTTGAAAAAATATCAATTTCTTCATTTTTACAAAGTGCCAATTTATCCAAAACTTGCTTGCACGGTGGGTGACATTAAACGTACAATTAACTTTGGACAGCCTAATCCTACATCAAAACCTGGTATTTTGTTCAATGTATTTTGTACGAGTGTTGATTTTGTTTCTCAGAGGTTATTTCAAGCCCCAAGACCATAAACTGAGAACAGACTTAAGTCAAAATTTCAAATCAATATAACTTTTGAAATAATTTTGATAATGAAATAAAATTTTCATCATATGTGTACAATGGAATATTATACAAACCTGCAAATTTTTAAGTCTGCATGTTGAATAAAACTCAAGATATTCAAAATCAAAATTTTGACTTAAGTATGTTCTCAGTTTATGGTCTCAAGCCCAGAGGTCAGGAGGAAGACGAGTATAAATATGGAATTCTTGTTTATATTTACTTTCAGCATTTACTCTATTTCATGGCCATAATACTCACTTTTCTCTTTCATATTCATTACAATCTCCCATTCTGAAAATTGAAAAAAAAAAGGTAAATGTATTTCAGAACAAATATTTTAGTAAAAGATCACACAACCTATCCTATACAACATGATATAAGAACCCATTACATATTTGTCTGTCTATACTTGTATTTAACACTGCAGAGGAATCATCCATCATCCTTGCTGCATTGCATCATCAGTACATTTGCATAATGCTCATATCATCATACTTCTCAAAATATTTAAAAAAAAAAAATAATGTGGATCATGCACAACAGCCTTATAGCAAAGTTGTTGATTAAAAAAAATATCAGCTTTGACAAAAGTTAACCATTTTCTTTCCTGATTTTATTACTGAAGATTGGCAAATAATCACACGATGGTTTTAATTTCACTATGTTCACGATTCATCATTTTCCTGCGAAATTAAACCCATCGTGAAAGCTATCATAAGTTTTCAAAAGTTTGAATGCTTATATGAAATTTAAATTAATTTCCTGCAGCGTGAAATTTAAACCATCGCGATTGGTACTTATTGAGATATCGTGAAATTTTTACACTGTGGAATTAAAACAACTTACAGTATTTAGTCAATTATTATTTGTTTTAAAGATTAATTTTAATTTCCACTATTGACATTCATACCTCTCATAAGATAGCTGGTTACATCCACCCTATTAAAGCACCCTAAAATATCCCCCGTCTCTTTCTGATATCTGATTTGTTTTGGGGGATGTCTGGACTCTGCCCCCAACACAGCACTACACTCCTCCCCATATACCACTGTCACACATCCCTCATCACTGGGGGCCTCATTGGAGATCACAGGGGTATCGCTTACAGTGGGGGCACATGTGTCCTCACTGATAAACGAGAACTGCTGAGCAGAAGGGTTCTTGGAATCAGGAGAAAGAATTAAGGTGCTAATTGATTTCACTCCATTTTTCCCTTCTAAAGGAAAAGTTGCTGATTTGGAATTTCTTACAGAGTGTTTGTAGTCCTTGGTATTTGTGTAACTAGAATTGTTTGTGACACTTCTGGAGTGTATCACAGGAACACGGGGCAATCCTTTTGAACTGTTTGAGTCAACACTAAGATTTTCACTAGACTTAGTTTGGGCTAACACTGCAGGGGGCTGTAAACTACTGCTTGAAACAGAATTTGATACAGACACCATTGGTTCCTCGACCTCCAGTTGAGGATCAAATCCAAACACAATATCCAAGTTTTCATGGTCTTTCTCACCTCTGTCCAAGAAAATGACCGATTTTGCTTGCTTCTTTGCACTAACTTTTTTAGAAGAGACTTGTGATTTGCTTGTTTTAGAGGCTTCACAACTAGATTTTGATACCTTAATTTTAGAGACTATCTGATTGTTTGCACCTTGATTCTTTGCAGTCACTTGGATAGTGTTTTTTATAGAATAACTCTCCAGAGGTTCATTGAATTCACTATCACTAGCTTTAGTCACACTAGTGTTCGACACAGCTTCAGTAATAGATACACTGTCAATGGCAGCACTATTATCCACAGAGAAATTCTGAGAAGAGTTTGACTTTACACTCTCCACTACTGAAGGTGATTTCTCAGGTGAACTAAACAGACCTTCTTCCTTTTCTGGTTTGACCAATTCCTGACTTCCGAATTTTTGACGAATGGAAGAGGCTTCATTTTCTTTACCCTCTGGACTAGAGCCTATTGAATGCCTCCTCTCTGTAAGACTTCCCTTCCAAACTGCCGATTTTAAGTCAACAGAAACATTACTTGGATCCTCAGTATCCTCATCAGGACAAGTGGACACCGAACTGTTTGGCTTAGGAGAAGCGGCCATCTTTGCATAAGAAATTTGAAGTCTAGGAGACACGGCCTGTGCTGATGCAGGGAGTGATTTTACAGACTCCAAATCACTGTCATCTTGAGGTTTAATAAGAATTTCCTTTGGTACATCTCCAGTTGAACTGCGACGACCATCTCTGAAAGACTGCCTCCCCTGTCTGCCAGCACCAAGAGCAGGAAATGATGAAGGACTGAGGTCCCTCATTCTGTTTCTCTCATCCTCCATGGCTAGGGAGTTGACGAGGGAGGTTGGAGGTGGGGTAATGGACCTCTGGGGTCTTCGTCTCTCCTCCCTCAAGGGAACACGCTGGGTGGTATTAGCATCCTTGCTCACAATTTCTTTGACAGAGACAGGGACACCCTTTTTCTTCTTTTTACCAACTACTTGGAATTCCTCTTCCACTGGTTTAGGAAGGTCAAGGTCTGTGAATATATAGTAATCACTTTCTTTATCTATATCCTCAGTGTCTCCCACCACACTGCTTTTGGGTTCACTTTTCTGTTCCACCATCTTTTCCTCTGGCTCTTTTTCACCAGAGCTTTTAACAGTGTCTTTTTTATTATTATCTGACACTATGTTATGTTTCTTTTTGGAGTTTTTCATATTGTTTTGTTTCATATTGTTCAGATTTGTGTCAATCTGGAGGTCCTTGGTCACTTTACTGGAGGTATCAATTATTATTTCAGCACTGTCACTTTCCTCTTTATCATTGATTAACACCTCCCCTGCCTTAAGGTCTAAGCTTTTCAATTTCTTGTTGGAAATCCCCTCAGCCTCTTCCTCAGGAGACGTAATGTCACCATTCATCATCTCACCTTTCAATTTACTGTCTTTCAGAACACAATTTTCACCAATGATGTGATTCCGCTCCTTGATATCCCTTTGACAGTCTTCAGTCTTTATTTCTGGTGAGCCGAATCTTTCATTAGAATTTCCCATTTCTATCCTACAGGTTTCGGAATCTTCCCTATTCTCCTCGGAGCCTTCTTTTACACTATTCTCTGGGTTATTTTCCTTTTTTTCTGTAGATTTGATGTCTCCTGGTGTTACCTTAGGTTTTCTCTCTTTGTTCTTCTTGTTATTTTTGTCTGTAGATTTGACAGGGTTAACGTCCACTGTAGTGTTATTGGACACCTTTTTGGGTTTTCGCCCAGTGCCATCGTTTTCAATAAATGACAATATTTCGTCAATTTCTTTCGATCCTTGATAGTTTTCAATTTCCTCTGATTTTCGGACCGTTTCTACTGTTTTGTCTTTCTTTGGTTTTTTGCGTTTCTTTGTTGCCTCCTGATTAGAAGTGGACGACGAATCTTCTAACTCTCTCCTGTTAGAATAAAACGCTGGAATTGAATCATAGCTGGTGGGTTTGGAGTACACTGAGGAGCCAGAAGAATTCGGACTTTCTCTCATCGGCCTGTAGGCTTTAGGATTAAGAAGTTGTGCACACTCTAAACGAGGATTTCCATTTTCGTCTGTGTCACTATAATCTGGTCTTCTCTTGCTTTTGTCATCTAAATCATCTGAAAAGACACAGTTCTGATATTTAAACATTACCTGTATATAATGCTTATTATTAAAAACTGGCGAATGACTTTTGAACATCATTACAGCAGAATTTTTTTTTTTTCATATTTCCATACAAATTAACATATGCATGGAAATACAAATTGCAGATTTAAACTTGATCTATGGTATTAACAGTGAATCAATAGCCATGCCTATAAAACATTCCCAAACATTATACAGTGAAACTTGTCTAATCTAGATGTTATGTATTCTGAAATCTTGCCTAACAATGTAAACTTTAATACAGAATGTTGTTTAATCCAGTCAATTTTTTGGAACCAGTGGTGTCCAGATCAGACAAGTTATACTGTATTATTCTTGCTCTACAATTTTCAATCTACTGGTATAACAGAGGGCATTTATTAAACAAAATGTAATGTTTTAATATTAATTAAAAGTTTCATGATTTAAAAATTCCTGTATCTATAATAGCTACAAAATAGGAATTCATTTAATTGCCTCTTCAATAATAAGTGTATTAAAATTACTCCTCTGATCTGGTGTGAAACACCAATAAGCAACAGGACACATTAGTATACAGAATGAACTGAACATTTTGACAGGCTGTCATATTGCCCGAGGTAAAATGAATTCCTTGCTGTAATGGCCTACAATTAGGCATGCTACCAAAATAATCAAATGTGTGGGTTTCCCATATGGATTTTGTTGATCAATCTTTAAAACATTCTGAAGTTACAACCCTTAGATAAAAACCTACACAGCAGTATAATCCCTCAATATCAGAATTACTGAAATTACACAGAATACTGCCATCAGAAAGATCTTCTTTTTGTTAACTATATATCTGAACCAATCAATATACCTCCCAATACATCTTTATTATTCCATCCAGGTAAATATCAATACTGTTATTTTCACCATATTAAAACCATGTGCAAATAGGGCGTGTTACACAATTTAACATGTAGCAGCCATTTTGGAACACCAAATAGATCTTCATTTCAGAATGACAAATTTATACAAACATGTCTCTAATTACAGCACACATATACATTCCAGTTTAAATGGAGCCTCACAAAGTTAATCAATAACAAAAATAAACCACAATGTCAAACCATGTCCAGAGGTGAACTGAAAACAGCAGATTTGCCTTCTGCTCATGTATATAAATATATTTAAATATCTGTCTAGTGTACCTACATTTTATATATCCACACCTGAATACTGCCTCCTCACAAAGAAGTCATGACAACACACAAGTACTAGAGTACTTAAGACACTAGTCACAGTCAGAAACACATGACTCAGATCCTTCTACACAAAATTCAATTTCTCCCTGTACAAATTTTCACACTGAACAATCATTTGTCAGAGGCCTGTACCATGTGTGTGTACATACTGTCGATTTGAGCAGGTAAATTGTCAGTAGAATAGCTTGTTTACATAACTCACGGCTTGCCTACAATGGGATCTGTGGCAGTGTTGTGGAACACTGACCCCCGTTAGACACAAGAGGCAAGTCAACAGCATCTAACATCCACAAACTTCTGTCCCAGCCTGTCGAGGAACACCACGCAATAACAACACTAGCAAGGACAAACTTAATAGTTCACTGTCTCCCTAGCTTAGTATTCCTGGAGTGAACAGCCAGGCTCTAAAGCCTACTGTGTATTACAATCAATACTAACTGTATGGAAAGTGCCACAATCTCAGACGGACTGGTGGAATCTTTACATACTTTATAATCACAGAATTGCCTTTTGGTTGTGGTCTTAAGAAAACTTCTTATGTTTCTATCATATTCAAATTTTGTTCAACAACACAAATGTCAGAACTGAAAATTCTACAAAATGCCATTCCATGAAGATTTTAATGAGAAATGAAAAGTTCCTACCTCTGTGAATATAAATTTAAGAGTGAAATATTGTGTAGCCACCAATGACAAGATAGAAGTCCAGATCACATGCTGGTGAGATCTTGATAATGACATAGTGATAGAGTTCACATCACATTTTACAGGTGGGAAAAGTCCAACCCTGGGCTTCAGATCCCCAGGCTATTCTGCTCAAACAATTACCATCAAAAAAAGTCTCCAAGACATAAAACCATCTTAAGTGCATTAATTAAGACATGTCAACACATCAATGCCTTACAGATGAATTAGTTAATTTTTTTTATTAAATATACAAACATTATCACAAACTTGTTCACTTATCAATATTGATAACAGTAACACTCTCTGGTTGACTAAAACCTACCAAGGTAGCTTTTTTACGGGTTTAAACTGAAATGATGGAATGCTTTACTATTCTTTGCCTGCTGCACACACCTTGTATAAACATCGTGTAGGACCTGTAATCTGAAGACCCCCAATACAAATAGAGAATGAATACAAACATGTAACAGAGACAGTGTGAGCAGCTGTTCTGAATGGGAGCCAGGCTCAGTCAGTGCATTCCATCCCTGATGGGGAAAACATATACATGATACTCATATGACAAAACCAGAAACAATTCAATGCTGGTTCAACAGTGCCAAATTCATTTTTTTTTTCAGTGGGCTAATGAAAAAAAAAGAAGAAAAATTGAATTTAAATGTGACAGATCAGCATCACTGCCAAAAATGGAGAAAACGTGTAATTAAAACATCAGCCGTGCCTTTTCTTACTTTGTACCAAAAGACAGAATATTCTATGAAACAATTACAATAGTGCATGATATTTATATTACAAATTGATTCCTAGTTCTCTGATTGGCTAAAATCCAACATTCTAGAAATTACAAAGATAATGCCATCTGTACCCAACTTTCCTGGTGAATAATATAACATTTAATTTTCTTACATCGGACCAAAAAAACCCAGAAAACAATGGGTTCAGGTATGATTTTAACAGTTGTATTTAAACAATCAAGTCCAAGAAAATGGTGAGGTTTGCTTAAGGACCTTACATGCACTAATGAAAAATGTTTTTTGGACTCTGAGGAAATTATATCATATAAAGATGTAAATATGAAGTTTATATCTATTTAATTTTCAGCATAGGGTACCTGCCATTTACTCCCAGGATAAATCTTCTAAAAATGTTGTTGAACTGAAATAACTGTTGCTCACTTAAATGAGAATGAAAAGTACATGCAAACAGAGTTAAATTAATTCATCTAGGCCGAATGAAAAATTTAGAATGCTTGAATTGATTTCAAATAAAGTAATAAACTTTAGATTTCAATTTATTTCATTTCAGATCTAAGGGCAGATTACTTTAACCGCATAAAAATACCATGGATTCCGAATTAGAACTCTTTAGTGTGCAGTGTATAGAGGGTACTCGAGTTTGTATCACTTAACAAGTAGAGCTTTTTTCAAAAACTCTTTTTTAGCATCAACCTTAAACATTAAACTGGCATACACCTATCAGGCCATATAATTCTTGAGCATTAAATTTTCTACGTCAACTTTTTACTGACATTAGCCCTACCATGTGAAAGTTCAACCATACTCAGCTTTCCCCGTAAATCCAACTCTGCAGCTTGTTGGAGTTTACGGAGAAAGCAAAGGGATTAGAATGACAAGCGGGAACGACAACTTGGATAGAGAATGGAATGACAAGTGCAAAACAAAAGAAAACGAAAAATACTAGCTGAAAAGCTGACAATAAAGAAGTTCAATATTTCTGTTTACAATGAAAATAAAGAAACGGCTTTTAGTTATTGCTATAAAAATTAAAGTGTTATTTAGATTGATTGATTGCCATTTTCAACTGTTCGTTAGTCAATTTTTGTAAAGATTGAAAATCTTGAAAAATTGTAAAGTCGTGCGAAAATTAGATCACCAGAAAATTATCCCCCTTGCCTTGAACAGCATTTTAACCAATGAAATAATTGGAAATTTTCACATCATGTAATTTCTACCAATCACAAAAGAGAGGAAGTGCAAAATCCAAAGACTGTAAAATACTTCAACTCTGTATACCGTCTTCCAAGGAAGACAGTCATCATTGAATCATATAATAAAGCAATTGATGCAATATTCACCTTGCCCTTTGGGCTCAATAAATTTAGTACTCCTTGGGTTGCTAAATCATCATATTGACCTCAAAAATAACAATAACTGAATAATGGACTTTTGCGAGAAGCACTGACTTTTACACTCGACGGCTTACTTTGACACTTAAATATGTGTCATGTACGGAGGTACGGACTTGGTATTAGATTAGAAAACCTTACTAGTGGTCATAGGTATGGTGTTAGGGACACTTACATGATTTACTTGTATGCAATCAACACAAGAGATGATGACAGGTAGAATAACACAACTTAAAATACCTTATTCGTGAGGGATAGTACATGTATTTCCTTTCAATCTTATTTTATGAAGGAATCAAATAAGGAAGAAAAAACGATCCGGAATGAAAACTTGGGAGTAGTTGGTCAAATGGGAAGGGAGGGGGTTGGTAGAGGGTGTTTCTCCTTCCCCTCCCTAGACAACGTAATATGTGCTTTGAAATGCCCAATTATTATCGTTTAATTAACTGTTAAGCAAAATATTTATATCGCAAAAGAGCTTCCGTATATTGTCGCAATGTAAAAGTAAGTCGTTGATTGTAAAAGTCAGCGCTTCTCGCAAAAGTCCAATATTAAGTGTTTTAGGCAATATATATGCCTCTGTACATATAATGCATTGTTCCTGTAACAGTACTAATTTTATACTCAAAAGGTCAAGCAGCTACAGCTTAACCAATTTACCTGGCAGTCATAATTATCAAGGTACTCTTTAAGAAGATATTTTAATTAAAGTGTAACAGGAAAGGAGAAAATGTATGGCTGGACCGGGAATCAAACCCGGGACCCCTGCATCACTAGTCAGGTGCTCTACCGACTGAGCTACCCAGGCCAATATCACCAAACCATTACATTCCTCTCTCTTTAAATTGTCTTCACCCTCGAAGACACAAACCAAGTTCTTATTTGCCCCTGGCAGGACTTTCACCTGGAAGTCCAGGGGTGGTCAACGGCACCAAATCTGTAACAGGAAAGGAGAAAATGTATGGCTGGACTGGGAATCAAACCCAGACCCTGCAATATTAGTCAGGTTCTCTACCGACAGTTACCCAGGCCAAAATCCACGGCCCAAACCATGACAAAAGAATAAAGTTTGTAAAGTTTTGAATTCACTCCCTTGTCAAATGTACGTTTTATTTTTTGATAGATTTTCTTCAAATTATAGCTAACATAGTAAAAGTTTGCATTATCTTTTATGCATTTAAAATATACAGAGGTATTTATACAATGGAAATGCATATATGTATATACAACACATATTTAAAACGAGGGTTATGATGTTGAACATAGTAGACCGCCAACACAAGTACGACTAAGTGAACTCCATTTTAACCCTAATACTTGTCTGTGCTATTCTTGACCACAGACAACACCAGCTTATGAACATTAATTCTTCAATATTTACTTATTGATACACTTACTCTGAACCCACACCTATAATCTCCACAGCGTTTTTTTCATTAGATAGTTTTATATCTCAGAAAGTCTTATGTTTCATCTATTTTTTCCTCTATCAAGAGCCCACAAACAAATGGTTATAATTGCATCTCAAGAAACTTGTATATCTACAATTGTCAAATGATATATTGCTTCAACTACTATGGGTCATAGCTAGGATTATTTACTTGACCATGTCCTAGTAAATGGGTCCATTAACTCACCTGAGGCATGCACTGCAAGGGGAAGATAGAGGTCACACAACCTTAATGGATTAGTCAGTCCTGCAGCACGGGGGTAGTGAAGATACATGATTGGTCCCTCCCCCTATAAACTGCATCATTAATCCATAAGACAACACACTGATTCTCATCAAGTCCACACCTGTATTTCCTTATGTAAGACACAATCCTCAGTAGACAATCATCTCTCAAAAGATAACACTTGCTTACTTGATCAAAGTGCAGGCCTAAAGTAGATTATACCGAGCCACGTCACAAGAATGACTACCTGAGATGTCTACCTGACGCTCTGGAAGATGGCAAGATGAATTCTGCACACGTTGATGATGTGTCCTTGTTAGTTTCCCATCGTCAGACACACATGACACTGCATGAGAATGGATTCAGCACATACTACTATATGACCTCTCTCTGGCATATACTGTGAACCTCTTCACAAGCCAACAACCGACTGATAACAATGACAATTTTCAATGAGAACTGACCTACAACAATATACATTACACAGAGCCCTGTGTGACAACTGGCTACCTCCCTACACACATGTATATATCACACACATTGATCTTACTCAGTTGCTGTTATTGAAGATCAATACTTCAAGATGTCCATACATTCCACAGCTATGCATGTCTCACAGATAGCTGATCAACACTTAAAATATCACAGCAGCACTTCACTCCAGATTCCTACACACAGATATCTCATAGCAATGGGAATTTAACCAGGGATGTCAACATAATGCAAAGAAGTAGACTGACTGGAAGGCTCCAAATAAACGAGGCCCACAGGTCACAACACTCACCTTGGTCAAAACAGTCATCACCATTTCTTCCACAGGTTTTAATCTAGCCCTCAAATGTCTTTTATACCAACAAGTTTAAAATTGCGTAGCCCCCCCCCCCCCCTTTCCAAAGCATCAACACATCACCTTAATAAGGTATGTTATAAAAAAAAAAGAAAAGAAAAAGACACTCAATATGCCAGATATCAATTTTAATTTAGTTAACATCTAAAAATATGCAATTCTTTACACTCATGTGCTTTATTCCTGCACCTTTCATCAGATTCAACAATTCATTTATGGATTTTATCTTAAATATACTGTCTTTCCCATGGATGTCCAAATTATACAGCCATATAAATTACCCTATAAATTTTATTAATCTCTTCTCTACATGTACATGTAGTATGATCTAAATTGTCATTAACTGAAACAAAATAATAAAGCTAAATCAATGATAAGTCTAGTCAGAACCTAAATCCTTATATCTATAGATCTGATATTTCCAATTCTGCTACAAGTGATTGCTTAATAAACAACATGTTCAATCAATTATCATTGCCATTAATACTGATCAAAGATGTGTCTACTACCTTCAGATTTCATGTAATATCCAGTTATCCAAAGCCTTGTTTGATGTCAAATTTTACTTTTTTATCAAATCTCAGCAATAACACAACATTCCAATCAACTCATAAAGAAGCATTTCAATCCAATCTTTACAGCATCACAGAAGTTTATCAGTTAATAGCAGCACTGGTATACAGCAAACACCCTCTCAGTACAACACTAACAACAGACTACTGCTTGTAGAGAGAGAACACGCATCTACTGACTGTGTGTGTGTGTAGAAGGGGCAGCCATATTTCACCCATAAATTATATACAGAGAAAACAGTCAATATCACCTGCATACATAACAACCAAGGATACTGCTGCTACAGAGCTGGATAACACTCTGACAGCAGTGAGGGCTCAGTATACCCAGACTCTTCTCTGTATTAATTATGTTATTCTCAGTGAGTTATTACTGTGAGTTCTCCCACCCTCAGTGGAGAGAATCCTTAGTGATTATAATGCTGCCAGCAGGTTTCCATGCCAAGTATCCTAGACTGACAACAGTCATTATTCTACATGCATGCAATATGACAATATGTAATTCTCCTGATTTCTGACATATGAATTAATATCTTCTTTTCAACTCTACAATCTTATACAACAATAAAGCTAAAACACATGTACTGAAATGTATAGTGGAATCATAGCCTCCATATATCTATTTTAGATGTGTCTGCCAAATTTAGAAAATTAAGCAGAATATAGAAAACCTATAAATCATAAAATTTTTATAAATATATAAAATATTTAAATAAATAAATCAATCAATCCAAAATACAATAATTTTCAGTTTTAGCTACAAAGATAAGAGCAAGCAAATGCTTTGGCTAATGACAATAATAAATGATATATGACCTTAAAATACATGATATAATACCAAACAAGAGGGCCAGGGAACACTCAGCTCACCTGAGAACTCTGGCTAATAGGTTCAGTATTGAAAAGTTTAAATGCATAAGTGCCGACCCAATCTGCCCCCCCCCCCCCCTTTAATCTACACTACATGAGGATGCTTTCTTATTAATATGACTAATCCTGGCTTTGCTTTTCTTGAGAAGATGATTTTTTAAGATATTTTCCTGTTGTGGCCCCCCTACCCTGGGGGGGGGGGGGGGACATGTTTTGAACAAACTTGAATCTACACTATATAAAGCTTTCATGTAAGATTCATCTTTTCTGGCCCAGTGGTTATTGAAAGTAAGATCTTTAAAAGATACCATTATACTTTCACTACTTCTTAATTATCTCCCCTTTAAAGAGGTATCCCTTCAAGTGAATAAACTTATATTCCCATCACCCAAGGATGATTTGTGGCAAGTTTGATTGAAATAGTTCTGGAGAAAAAAATGAAATTGTGAAAAGTTTATAAATGCCAATGACAATGTCGACAATGCACAAATTTTGATCAGAAAAGCTCACTTGAGCATTTGGCACAGGTAAACTAAAAAAACATTGAAATCTATGCACAATTAATGGAGTTATTGCCCCTTGAAGTGACTATTTCTACCTGTTTTGAAAATCCAATCAAGTGAAAAATTGAATCAATTGATAATGAGGCTGTACTGGTGTGATGTCACTACATGGACCAAACAAGAGGTCCATGGGCCACAACACTCACCAGTCAATTTGGCCTTGTTGTTCTTCGTCATCAGATTTTTTTTCTCCCCATAGATTCCTATATAAAACTTTGATCACATATTGTAGCTCCACCCTTACCCCTGGGGTAATAATTTGAACAAACTTGAATCTACAGTGATTGTATAAATTCAACTTGTGTCAATGGAGCTTGGTCTATTTTTAAACAAATATTTACCAATATTTTAGATACTTTAGCTCCTGTTATTGAAATAAGGGTTAAGCAAAGAACAGAGCCATGGATGACATCATATATTTTAGGCCTCATTAGAGATAGGGATAAACATTTGTATTTGTATAGAAAACATAAAAGTCATGAAGACAATAAAATTTTTTGTAAATTAAGAAATTTAGTGCAGAGAGAAGTTAGAAAAGCCAGATCTTCTTATTTTCAAGATAAAATTGAGGAAAATAGGTCAGAGCCCAAGAAGTTGTAGCAACAGCTTAAGAACATTGGATACAAAACCAAACAAAAAAGTAGCGAAAATATTGTTTTAAACATAGATGGTAAAGTACACCATGAAGGCAAAACTATAGCGGATTATTTTAATTGTTTTTTTACTACTATTGCATTAAAACTTGTAAGCAAATTACCTAGTCCTTTACATGTATTTTCTGTTACATCAAAGGTATTTAGACAGTTTTATGCAGATAAAAACATAGAAAAAAAAACTTTAGTACTTCAACCTGTGTCTGAAGATTTTATTTATAAAGAACTGAAAAATCTGAATGTAAACAAAAGTACTGGTTTAGATAATATACCAGCAAGGTTTTTAAAAGATGGTGCTTTTTATATCAAGGAACCTATTATGTCCATTGTAAATAAATCTATAATCACCGGTACCGTACCAGAAGACTTTAAAATGGCGAGAGTCAAACCTCTCTTCAAAAAAGGAAATTCCCTTGAAGTCGGAAATTACAGGCCAGTCAGTATACTGTGTATAGTGTCAAAAATTTTGGAAAAATGTGTTCATGTTCAACTTTTAGATTTTTTAAACAATAATCACTTGTTGTATTCATACCAATCAGGTTTTAGAAATAAATTTTCAACAGATACTTGTTTAATACACATGTTAGATTTTATTAAAAGTAATACATCTAAAGGGCTTTTTACAGGTATGGTAATGTTAGATTTACAAAAAGCTTTTGATACTGTTGACCATACAATTTTATGTGATAAGTTAGAAGTTTTAGGAGTTTTATCCACTGCGTGGTTCAAATCTTATCTGTCCTGTAGACAGCAACAAGTCCATGTCAACAACATTTCATCAGATTTTAATTCGATAAACTGTGGTGTTCCTCAGGGAAGTATTTTAGGACCTCTTTTATTTTTAATCTATGTAAACGATATGGCTGTCAGTATTGATGATGACTGTAAATTAATTTTATATGCTGATGATAGTGCTATTTTTTATGCACACAAAGATCCTGCTATTATTGCTCATAAACTGGGCAGTGTTCTGGATAAATGTTCTTCATGGTTAGTTGATAATAGATTGTCACTTCACTTAGGTAAGACAGAATCTATTTTATTTGGTCCTCCGAGAAAGCTTAAAAATATCACAGATTTTAAAATTTTGTTCAATGGTCATGTTATTGTAGGTTCTGAAAGCGTTAAATATTTAGGAATCTGTATTGACAAGTTTCTTTCATGTGAAAATATTGTATTAAGCATTATACAAAAAGTTAATGCCAGACTTAAATTTTTATATAGAAATGCATCTTGTCTTAGTACACAGTCTAGAAAGACCCTATGTTCTGCCTTGATACAGTGTTACTTTGACTATGCCTGTTCTTCTTGGTATTGCGGAATAAATAAGCAACTTAAACACAGATTACAAGTTACCCAGAACAAAGTAGTAAGGTTCATTTTAAACCTTGGTCCAAGAGAGAGTATTTCTAGTAATATTTTAGACTCTCTGAATATGTTAAGAGTGGAAGATAGAGTTAAACAATTAAGATTAAACCATGTTTTTAATATATATCATGGAAATGCACCAGATTATCTCCATGATCATTTTGTGCTGAATAATAATATAACAAGAAGTGCAACTAATAAGAATTTTCATGTACCTAAGATAAAAGGGAAAGAGTCTACATGTTTTTTCTATAATGCTATTAAAGACTGGAATGCATTGCCACGTGAGATCAAGGAGATGAGTACTAAACAAAAATTTAAGAAAGCTGTAAGATCTTTTTTATCTAAAAATGCTAGTGATACTACGTGAAGGCTTGTCTAATTTTATTTCTATTTAATTTTATTTTAGTTTTATAAGCATTATTGTGATAATTTTTAAGGAAAATGTGTAATGAGAAACATGTCATTTTTCAAAGCATTATGCTATATTCATTTAAGTACCCTGCCTAAATTCCATTATTAATGTAATTTTTTTGTTACTAACGTATTTGTAATTTAAGGACCCCATTGGAAATAAGCTTTTTTATAAAGGCTTTTATGGGCTATCCTTAGGTAATACCTATCATCTGTATGTCATGTAATTTATATAATAATACATGTATATGCTCAATTGATCTTTATTAAGTAGCATAGTGCTGAGATAATGTCTGTTTTTTTTTTTCTATTAGTGGGCTAATCTGTAATGTTTTAATTGTGTGTTATCATGACATTCTGTGATAATTTTACCTGAATAAAATGAAATGAAATGAAATACACAACCTGAGGATACTTCCATACAAATATGACTGATCATAGCTTTGCTGCTCTTGAGAGGAAGATTCTTAGAGATTTTTCCTTTATATTCCTATGTAAACTATTATTACATACTCTGACCCCACCCTATCCCAGAGGTCATGATTTGAACAAACCTGAATCTACACTACCTGCAGATGCTTCCATTTAAATATATAAGACCAATGATGGCTTTGCTGTTCTTGAGAAGATTTTTAAAGATTTTTTCCAATGTAAAAGTTTGATCGCCCATAGTAGCATGACTCTACCCCTGGGGGTCATGATTTTGAAAATTTGAATGTACACTATGTCAGGAAGCTTTCAAACAAGTTTCATCTTTTCTGACCCATTGGTTCTTGAGAAGAAGATTTTTAATTGACCCCATCTAGTCTTCACTATTTCTTAATTATCTCCCATTGGAAGAGGGTGTGACCCTTAATTTGAACAACTCTGAATGCCCTTTACCCAAGGATATTCTGTGCCAAGTCTGGTTGACATTGGCTCAATGGTTCTGAAGAGGAAGATGAAATAAGTAATAAGTTTACGACAACAATGACAGACGATAGACAAATCTTAATCAGAAAAGCTCACTTCAGCCTTTGACTCAGGTGATCAAAAAAGGGGGTTAGATTTAGTTCCCATGTAATTTATGCACCCCTACTTTGAACAATTTTCTGATGAAAAAGTGCATAGAATCCACACAATTTTACAGTAAATCTCAAAAATCTCACCATTTATCTTCTATGCTCTAATGTTTCATTTCATTGATTATAGCTATTCCTCTCTTTTATACAACTAAGCTAGCTGCTTAACCAAGAATCAATATGTAACTTTTCTTATAACATCTAAAAAAAAATACTGTTAAACCAAATATTAAATTTATTTTATTTTAAAATTAAAATTTTCACTTTAAATTATAAACTGCAAATCTGCAAATTTCAAGTTTCTTTTACAAGTGTTTCAATTTCCTTAAAAAGAAAAAAATCCCAATCCAGAAACTTCCTGTTTTTTGTATAGATCTCATTCCCAAATCCTGTCCTTACATAGGATTATTTCTGTCACCCAATACAACACCTACTGTCTAATTTTATTCCTTTTATGGAATTCTACTGATAGAAGAAACTGAACTTCTGAAATGTAAAAAGTGTCCACCTTGAGCTTACAGTAAATCTAAAGCAGGATTATTTTAATCAATCCTAATACTTGTGTATTTCGTTAAGCCTTTTGATTCTATGATGACAATGAACTTAAAAGTTAAAAATTACTATCATGTCAATGTAGAGTTCTTTTATAATAACAAACATTTCCTGATCAATCATTCAATACTATATCCCATTATTTCTCATTATTGCCGAGTTTTTCCTTTTTTATACAGTTTTCCTCATTGTATCAGTGTTTTTCATACACTTACATTCAACATTGTTGAAGGCTGTTAGTCATATTAAACCCTCTTTTGTATTTCCTGAGTATATATATTCTTACAGTTAAGATACAATAGGTCCAGTCACTTGAACAAACTGATTGTCAATAATAAGAATATTAGTTGTCAATTTATGAGAAAGTCTTACTCTAAATCTAGGACAGTGCCCATACTTGCTGTGAAGGTATCCATATGTAATAAATGAATATGAATCCATGAAAATATAGAAATATGTCACTTTTTTGTTAACCTCATTTTTATTATTTTTTTTTAACAAGATCCTGTCCATTATCAGGTGCAATCTCCCTGTAAACCTGCAACAACTCAGTACTAAATTTCTTTTTCTACTATAAAAACTGAAGACATAATGCCTGAAGGTTCATCAATCAATTCTTAACAGAACAGAGTCTGAGAAAAACCAAACTAGTCCCCTGTAATGTTTATAGAGATTAATCAATGTGGTCCACCATATCATCCTGACATCACTCTTGTTATCAGTCCAATCTTTCTAACCTACCACCATAACTGATAGATGAATAATAAATACCATCAATTATATTAAACAATTCAAAAGAAAAGAAGGTGACAATGTTATTGACTCATATATATAAAACATTAATTAACATGAAAGCACTACAGTTCCACAGACTAAATATTTCCTGCTACCGTCTTGCTGTATAATGTGGGGGCATTACCCACTAAAATATAACCATACTGCCAAATTATTCTCCGTCCTCCTCTACTTACACCCTGTAATGTCAGTACGTGCCATGGGGTCAAAAGGTCAATATCTTACCACAAATGCCCCCCTCCTCCTCCAAATTCTGACCAATTTTTAACTTCATCCTGAAATCTCTCCCCGCCTCTCAGTCACTAGACACTAACTCAATGTTCACGGCACATCTCCTTGGAATGCTTGATTGGCACAATCTCAACACACCATCCAACTTTCAAAAATGTAGCCACAGTGGTTGTTTATTTTTTATCTGCATGCAGTGACATACATTTTGTCTAGAACATTTATTAATGTCCTCTGACTTTAACCAGGAAACTCCTCTCGCTCTATACTACAAGGTAGATATAGGCTGGGGTACAGCGTTAACTGAGCCGGATCACACTACTATACCACACTTCCTTCTTATCTGTATAACACCACAAGTCAATGCATTTTAATGTTCTAAATATAAAGGAATTAGAAGGGCAGATACATTGGAATAAGCCTTATATATAGATGTTGGAGTAATGTGTGGAATGATCATATCTTAATTTAGCATGATTAAGTTTTTATGGTAATTATACATAGGTACACAGTTTGATTAATCACTCTTCCTGTGTTGTCAAGTAAAGAACCTCCCAGGGTTATAAACAGATGTACTATACACAGAACAACAAGTATTGTCTACATAGGATCTATGATATTACGCAATTTTAGGTGAAAGCAAACATGTCCTTGAAACCTTTCCTTCATACTTGAATGTGAACAGGAAATCTTCTAGTTAACCAACAAACAAAATTACCCGAATCAATACCCTGTCTAGCACCTCAAACAACAATCTAACAATCCAAATCAATACCCTGTTTAGGGCCTCTGACCTTGTATTTGCCTTAATAGGAAATTTTACTGAATGCACAAACAGTTATATGAGACAGGTCAAATATGGCTTTATTTGTGGAATATGTGTACTTATATAGATATCGGAGAATATTCTCTAAAGGATTACGAAAAGTTGTCACCAGGGTTCTGAACATAGACTTAGACTCTGTTTAGATTCCACGATAACTTTTAATTTTTCTCCAGATGACATTTCTTTCACATCCTACATAAAGGGACATAACTAAGCCTTGCTTACTTGTGTCTGTTTTCTAATGACCGTTCTCACTACTATGATACAAAAACATCATCCAATTAGCATTAAACACATCAGAACACATAAAATTGTACCTCAGAATTTTCACTTGTGACAAGAGTTATATCAAGGATTTTTTGAGAAGTATATGTTTTACATAACTACTCACATAGGATGACTTAATTGCAAAGAAATTGGGAGGTCAGTGTGCATCTTATTCAGCTAAGGTACAATTAACTTGGATCTTTTTGCACTTAAATTGTAAATTTTAGGTTATCCACTTTAACCTTTATCGTATTCTATCAACATAATGTAATTAAGGCAATAAATATAATCTTATTTCATTTAACATACATTTATTGAAAAAATCCTGCAAATTAATGTGCCTAAATTATAGTGTGACCCTTTTTGCACTAAAAAATATCATATTTGGGGTATTAAAAATCTAAATAGGCAATAAAATATTTTCTTATATCAAGCTTTATATGACTTTAGTGCTGATCAATTGAAAATTTCATATAGTTTAAAATAATGAAAGAAAAAGCTGGGGCTAGTGATTAAGTTTTGAGATAATGGTCAAAATATGTGATTTTCAGGCCCAAGACCATGAAAATTTTATGCTGACTTCTTAAGGGAGCCAACTGGGGTTTTATTGTGTGAAAACTACTGTAGAGAAACTCTTTAATTTTATACCATATGTACCTTACATTGACTTCAGTATACATGCCAAGTTTAGTGAAAATCTACCGTCTGGTTATTTTTTAGGGACCATCTCAAAATACCGGTACATTTACTATAGGATTATATAGGAAAATACCATTTTTTTGCACTTCGGAGCAAATTATACAAATGCTACTATAGACTTTTTGCTAAAATTCTATTATTTGATGACTTACACTATTTTGTACATTTTATGCAAGAAACACAAAATTCTACCGTCTGGTTTCCAGAGGGGGCATCTCAAAATGTCAAAATTCATGATATTTTCCTGTTTTTATGGAGTACTACAAAACATGACAGATACCACAGATTTACATAAAAAATAATAAGAATGATTGTGATATTCTCAATTTCTTATGTTTAAAATTTCAAGAGCATCTATTTTATACTTTTTATTTTATGAAATAATCAATGATCTCTCTTAAAGAACTTCGGTTATTCATAACGTCAAAACCATACTATTATGACGTCTATCTACCCACCATTTGAAAAATTGTTTTAAAAATCAGTTATTTAAAGTCGTAATTAGAATTTTTTACCTTAGATTTCCTAAATTTGTAATTTTTTATAAATTATGTGAAAATAGTTGCTTTAAAAGAGTAAATACGCTTCGTTTTACTATGCTGCGCAAAGTATTGTGCAATGAAAACCCCAGTCAGCCCCCTTAAATATATTTTCATTTCTTGGCAAAGTCTGTTGAGTGAATGTGTAAAACTTGTTTTAAAAATATTTAAAAAAATTTTTAAAAAATTTCTAAAAAAAGAAATATTTCTAGCATATAATAATGAAAAAATTCTCTGAGTAAAAATATGTAGAGCTAAAGTTCCAAGATAATAAATCAAACAAATGTGTAGATTATGAAGAATTTTCTTCTAAATATCCTTCTACCACAAGAAAGTCCCCCATAAATCTTGATTCTTAACAATTTTGTGAGCAGTTTTTAAATTGAAAATTGAATAATTTTTATTGCTTTATTTGTTTACTTCAAATATGTCATAAAAATTTAACTGTTATAAATAATTTTGAAGTTAGAGGTTCTGACCAATCTTTTCTCAAAAGTTGATGAGAACATTCCCTGTTTATACAATAAAACACCCTTAAAACGAAATGCCCGGGATGAACGATTTTGCTTCGTTATAAATGTAATTTATTATATCTGTAGAGTTTACAATATATTTTAAAGTCAAGGGGAATGAAAGTCACTTTGCTGTAAGCATCAATTCATTATAAGCATGTTCGCTATAACCATGTTTTACTGTATATATGTAAATTTTAATTACAATAGCCATCTGTGTTTTTACAACAAGAAGCATCGTTAGCAAAATATCTAAATGATCAGCTACTCTGTCATGGTACTGTCTCGGTAGCTAATTCTCTCAGAGTTTGTTTCATTCTTAAATTCAAAGTAAAAAAAAAGGAAACAAAAAGAGGTTGTATAGACAAAAATATAACTTGTACAAGTTATACATGTTTATACATTTTCATACATGTTTGACAACTTAACATTCTAATTATAATTATCACTTGTCAAGCAAACTTAAATTTCTAGATGTTTTTGAAATCTGAACAAATCCATGAAAATCCGACATGCATAAAATACGAGTTAGATTTCAACTTTTCTCCACCATATTTTAATTCATGTAATCCATGTATTTATACATCATTAACAAATAAGATGTGCCCATTCTCAGTTGCAGTGATTCATTTTGAAAATGGTTATCATGGGTCCAAAGGACCCCTTTTACTAACAACAATGAGTCCCATGCCAAAACCAATGTGTCCAAATCCAAGGGTACTCAATGGTACCGTATATTAGATACTGCAGAGGAAATTCTGGTGAAATAGAAAAGGGTTCTGTCTGAAAGTGTTGTTTTATTGAAGCTGTAAGTGGTTTATACTATTATTACTATCAATTTGGAAGTAAGAATAAATGATTTTGTGGCATGTTATATATTGTCAACTGTGCACCTTGGTTCTATTTTTAGATTGTACTTATGATTTCACACATAATTTGTATTTAAATGCAGAGGCAGACCAGTTGTTCTATTGAATGAAGTAATGAAAGTTTTCTTTAAAAAAAAGGAAAGAAAAATAGCCTGAAAGAAGGATAATCAAATATTTATTAGCTTCTACGGAAGAAGTTGAAATGATTCAGGTTACAGCTAAAATACAAATGTATAGTATACACTGCAGAAATGCTTCAGCAGACAAAATTGAACTTTCTTTTTCTGATAATTGTTTCATTGTTAAATGCAATTTAACAGTGAAGTGTGAAATCTGACCTGTTGTTGACAACCTTATACCTGTTAAAATCGCTCATGCATATCGCTTAGCACGTGGATATGATGCAATCAGCCAAGTTTTGAAGCAGATTATGCCAAAATAATTTAAAAATTTTACCTTTCATTTTTATAAATTAAAAGCGTCCATTGGGATGCACATTTATTGAAATAATGCGTCCTGAGCAAAATTTATGTGTAATTTACGCAGGACGCACACCAAAATGAATCACTGCAGTTGTAACAAATAAGATGTGCCCATTCTCAGTTGTAACAAATAAGATGTGCCCATTCTCAGTTGTATGTAAACCTTGCAGATTATCTTCATTCAATGTAAATAATCTGAGAAATGATCCAAAATGAAAATTTAGTTTAGAATCTTATATTTTCATTTGCATAGGGAAATACTGTAGCCCAAATCATTCTTGTTTAAGCTGGGCGTTGTGTATAATCCCAAAGCTAACCTATTAGGATGAAAACTTTTTTACTCGATTTTTGTAAATTCAATCGTTAATATTTTGTCTAATCCATAATGTTGTCTAAACTGGCAAATTGGTGTCCAAATTAAACAAGAAGTCTGTGAGCCAATGCTCACTAATAATACCCCCGCTTTGATGTGAATGTACTCAAGTTCAGTTATGGACAGACACAAGGATGAACAACAGGTTGACATTGGATTCTTACAAAAATGATTCCCACTATATGGCATGCCTAAACAAAGAGTGTGCTAAAATTTCAAGCATCTGCAATCAGTAGTTGCTGAGAAAACTGCGACCAAAATTTGTTATGTATGGTATGGACAGACGCAAAGATACACAGGAAGTTGACATCGGATTTGTACAAAAATTAATCCCACCATATGGCATGCCTAAACAAAGGATGTGCTAAAATTTCAAGCATCTGCACCAGTAGTTGCTGAGAAAACTGCGACCAAAATTTGTTATGTATGGTACGGACAGACGTATGGATAAACAGGAAGTTGACATCAGATTCGTACAAAAATTAATCCCACTATATGGCATGCCTCAACAAAGTGTGTGCTAAAATTTCAAGCATCTGCGATTAGTAGTTGCTGAGAAAACTGTGACAAAAAATCAATTATGGACAGACAGACAGACACACAAGGGTAAAACAGTATACCCCCCTCTCCTTCGGAGCAGGGGTATAACAAGTTTTACTGTATTCATGAAAACATTTATTTTTAATTAGAGGCCACGCCTTCTATTGCTCTCAAGTGGGATGCATGGACAGACTTGCATGTGTATCTCTATTAACACCCCCCCCCCCTTTTTTCCCTCAAACTTCCCCCACAGATTCAATGATAAGCACATAAAAAATTATTTTAAAACAAGATGTGTTTGTGAAACACTGATGCCCCCGTATGGCAGCTTATGGTGAAGGTTAAAGTTTCTCAAATGCAAGTCAAAATCCAGGCCAAAAGATAAAAAATGTTGGTACCCAAAGAAAGGTCTTGTCTCGAGGAATTTACCTGTGAAATTTGAACGACCTAGCTGCAACTGTTCCAAAGTTATGGCGAAGGTTAAAGTTTTTAAAAACTAAGTAAAACGTCAAGGTCAAGGTCAAAGTGGTTGGTATCCAAAGGAAGGTCTTGTCACAAGGATTACATATGTGAAGTATGAAAGCCCTAGCATAAAATTTTGCAAAAGTGGGTCAAACTCCAAGGTCAAGGTCAAAAGGTCAAATATGATGGTACCCAAAGAAAGGTCTTATCACAAGGAATACACATGTGAAATATGAAAGTCATAGCTCCAACCAATCAAAAGTTATGGGCAAGGTTAAAGTTGACAACAGACAAACGGACAAACAGACAGACAGGACAAAAACAATATACCCCCTGGATCTTTCGATCCGGGGGCATAAAAAAAAGTTTGATATCAACCTAAAACATATTTACAGCTGCTCATATATACAGTACTCAAACAGTAGCCTTTCTGATGGATTAAGTTGTTTGGTGAGGCCAAATAAAAAAATATGTGTGGTTCCGGTTACACCTCCAAACAAATTAGGGTAGGTAGGTAGGGTTTTGTTTTTTTTTTTTTTAAATATAATAAAAGTCAAAAATATCATTGAATGTTCTTGAATTAACTATTGGTGATATTGGTGAGATAATACTATTGCTTTCTTTCAGGTGGTGACATTTGTAACTGACAAAACACTTGTACTGCATGTTGAAACGATGTTGTCAAAGAAGGCCACCATTGCTGAAACTAAAACTAATACCACAGCCAATGAGGGAAATCAGGGAAAATTCCGGAAATTTGCAAATTGTCAAAAAAAAAGTTTAGGGTCGGGGGTATAAAATAGGGACGGTTGGGTAACCGGAACCACACATATTTTTTTATTTGGCCTGAGGGCATATGTAACTTATCATTCATCATTTGATATCTACTCAAAATACTTGATAATGAATGCTGATTTTATGATGGTACTGTGGTTTTAAATTAAGAATATCTTAGAAAATTATTGGGAAAGGTCTATTGTAAAGTACATGTACATAGACCCCTCAGCCCCTGACAGTTTTCATTTAATATCTTGTGGGCTGATTGCAGCGACGTCTTTAGGGAAAACTAGAAAACTGACCAGTCAGCAAGGGCCCCGCCGAGGGGTAGAAATATAAGAGTGCAGCTTACAGAATAAGAATTTTAATTGATTACAAAAATTCAAAAATATATGAAGAAGAATATGCAATAACAACTGTATTTATAAAATTAAAATTTCAAGATAATTCATAAATATCCAACAACCTTTAAAGAGTATCCCTGTATTTACATAAGGCAGTAAAACACATCATATCTATAATAACTCAGTTAAATGTATATTCAAACAATAATAAAGCATGTGTTTTCAAAATCACCCAGGCTTGACCTTAACTTCAAAACAAACATCAGTTGCAGACAAAGGTTAATTTATCTTAAAGTGACAAATAAAGATAAGCCTGGAAAATTTTCTGCCCAAGACAAGATAATTAATCCCAAGGGATTAATTGTACTGCTCTCTTATCCTTTTCTTCCAAGTTTACAATAAGAAATCTTTCAGTAACGATAGAATGAGTTTATTATTGGACTACCCATTAAAATTTATAGTATTCTTGAATTTACAACGGCAGGCAAAAAAAAATGAATAAATAAATAAAATAAATAAATAAAAACAAAAAAATAAAAAAAAAACATATCTTTATGTATATCTTGTTTTTAGAATTCAATAAAATCATAACTCATTGTATATTTTACCAATATAAAGTATGAACATTATTTAAATCCACATTTCAGAGAATGTAAACATCATTCAGAATTGACCTCAACTTCAAAATAAACTTCATTTGCAGACAGAGGTGTTAATTAATCTCAATTTGACAGAAACAGATAATGCTTTGGATTTTCTTCAAGAGGAAAGTTAATTAATCCCATGGGACTAGTTGCAGCTTTCATAGTTTACAATCCAAACATTCTCAGCAGTTATCTCTCTTTGCCCTGGCATTTATTCTAATGTAAAGTTAAGGAATCTACCCCACCACCCCAGGGGTACCCCCACCCCAGCTCCAAACTGGATGACATAGAGAACCAAACTTAGCATCAAAATATGTCTTACTGCCTCTTCAACCAACATACCAAGTTTGAACTTAATTGGTCAACTACAAAAAAAGTTATTAGAAAAAAACAGAAAATTTGTGGACGGGTTAATGACAGACGGACAGACAGACAGAGTGATTACTATAGGGCACCCGCAAATCCTTGCGAGGCCCTAATTACAAATCTTGATTTGTTTTTTTAATCTATCAACCAATCACATTAAGCCTTTTGGTGATTAACAATGTGTTACACCTGCATTTTAGGTGTCAACTGATTCCTTTCTGTTTACATTATCTGTCTACTTCAATTTGATTGGTGCTTCTCAATGAGAGAAGCAAGCCCAAATAAAACAAATGAAATTTGTCAACAATGCAATGCGGTGACACAGGACCCCTGACGTTGTGAGGATGATTGATAAACAAATCCAGCCCTTATGTCTGTATATCATACAAGAAAATGTATTATTAGAACTTTGGGTCTAGGGCCCTGACAGAATTGAGAATTTCAGTGTCAGTAAGGCTAAACTTGGAATTTTCAGGGGATTCCTGGTGAGTCAAACAAGAAGCAATGTCAAATAACAATGTTTTTATCTTTGAATTACTTATAGCTGAACACTACTCATAAATAGGCACCATTACATAGGTATATAAACCCTTTGACTTGTTACACCCGATTACACACTTGAAACACGTGGCCGATGTGTAATATTCCTTTCATGGTCTTAGATTTAATGAGTTTATTCCTTGTTTTTATGTGCATTTTCTGTTTGTAAATAATGTATTGACTTCCATATTTCATGTCACTTTTCTCCTGGCTCAGAAAAAGTGCATACAATTTGATAATTTCATTGCGACTGAGCAACAAGGCAATGTAAGCAGTGTTCGAAATTCAGAATTATTTTCTACGGGTCCAAAGGACCCACAGATAAAGGGACTACACAAGTCCTTCCAGGGCAGCGTAGGCCAAAAAATAATATCATCAAAGATTTGGGAAAATAAACTTTTACGTATTGATGATATCGGTAAGTTTATCGCTTCATATGAAATATGTCAATTTAATAAAGGGTATCTACAACTTGCAAGTATTAACAATATGAAACAGTAAATCATTAATCGTCACACAGTCTTACTTGGTCATATGTATAACACGTAATGAGTTTAATATGTGTTTGTATTACTTTAAACGTACTTTTCCTCGGAATTACAATTTCTGTTTTTAAAATCCGCGGGTACAGAATTACGCAGGTTTCTTAGATTGCCACAGTATGTTGATAAAATGTTTGGACAATTTTCCATGGAAAGTTTGTAACCGCTTACATTTAGCGTAAATTTATTCCACGCAGAAAAAAAGTCAGATCTTATGTATTTATTTAAAATGCACATGAAAAGAAGAATTGATATGATCTTGATAAAAATAACAAGTTTTACTCATCTTCAGTTCAATTTCTTTTAAAGACGCTCATTGGTTAATTTGTCTAATATATCCAATTAAAATGCAGGAAAAATATTTATAAAAGTTATTGAAAATGCATTAACTAATAAATGTTAACTTCGATTGCAACTTCTTAAGCCTTTCCAACAAGCGATAAAGAAAAACATCGGTGTATTTTTCCAAGCTCGCCAGAAAGGTCCAAGAAGATGTGATTGACGTTAACTTGTTCCCGGCAAATCATCGTCGGCCCAAAATTATTTCAAGGACCCATTTAGTCATACCTTTCGTGAGTCCTTCCGTTTGTACATCGACGCTGGACCGACGGGCCGATGCTTATTTCGAACACTGAATGAAAGATGTACATCTATACTTGTCCGACCTCTACAGCGAAATACCTTGAACTGTTAAGAGGTCTGCAGCTTATATAAAGGTTGTAGGGGATAGCACCAATGAACAAGAAATATGGCAAACAATGCCTTTTACGAGTAGTGTTCAGCTTTAAAATTGCTCATCATAACCATGCACTTAGTTTGTCTGCAAAATCTACATTTTCACTTAATAATCAATAGAGCCCCCATCGTAACACCTGAACCCCTGACCCCTGAACCAGGAATTTCATAATATTTGTAAAGATCGAGATAAATGCTCATTATAATCATGCCAATAGTTTGACTGCTTGATGTCCAGGAGTAAAGAAGATTTTTGAAGATTGCATTAATTTTGATAATTTTGGCCCAATCCCTCAGGCCCAAGAAGGCAGGGATAATGAAATTCATAATTTTTTGCCCCCCCCCCCCCCCCCTTGCCCACAGTGCTCTGTACCAAAATTGGTTCAACGGTATATGAAAAGAAGCTTAAAGTTGTTCAAAAGTTCACAACCAACAGACTATGAATGACAAGGGACGAAAACAGATAGCAATAGGTCACCTGAATAACTCAGGTAACCTAAAAAATAAATTTAGGTATTAAAGAAAAAAATTTCGGGTATGGGCAATTTGACAGGTTGGTGGGAGTACATCAAACAAAACATTTTTTATTGTTGCATGGCCTTGATTAAATTTGATTTCAATTAACATGAATAAGAATTCAGATACCGGTATGTAATATCACGCAAGCATAACAAACAATATTACTAAGTTGGAAAGATTTTAGAACTCTGCGTAATTTTAAGCCTTTGTTGTAAGTTATTTTGTAATACAGGGCACTGATACAAGAAACTGTTCATTTATTTTCTGCATTCAAAATGAAATACTGCATATGAGCAGAACACCATGCAAACAGGAACTTCAGTGTACCAGAAAGTCTAAAATTTTACAGGAAATACAGTCTTGTAAAAACGTTTATTACATTTTCAACAATGAAATACTGTGATTTATTTATTGAATAAAAGTGATATTCTCTCACTGTGAAAGGATATCAAAGTGATATTCTTCACTGTGTGAAAGGATATCAAAGTAAGTAAAAATAATTTCTGGCCTGTCATAAGATAACTAATAAAACCATCTTTATAGAGATTTCTCCCAAAATATGTTACTAAAATCCCTGTTACAATGTTTTAAATCTCATAGCTAAACTAGAGTGTCTCAACTGCTCAACTATGACGTCAAAGCCTATGACACTGTGTTAAGATAAGAAAGAGGCAAAGGGAAATCTAAGAAAATGTAATAAACTCGTGAGTCAGGATTTTTTGATATTTTCACTCGTGCTTTGCACTCGTGAAAATATCAAAAAATCCTGTTCCACTCGTGAAATAAATTCCATATCCAACTACAAAACATTGAATATCCTCTATATATTTTATCAGTCCAAGCATTTACTTACCAGACCAAGGTTTTTCTTTAAACTCAGTATATAGTTATAGAAAAATGATATTAATAAAATAATCAAGCTTCTTATTAATAATTTTCCTTTGTACAAGACCGTATACGATTGAATAACATGGGCCCATTTTACAAAAGAACTTACGACTATGATCAAAAACTTTTGTTGCTTGTAAAATCTTACAATACTTATGTTTCTATTAAAAATTGTTTGCATAAAAATATCTTTCTAAATTCTATTCAAAAAGATTAAAAACCATTTTCAAAGTAATGTAAAAAGGAAAGTTATTTGCATAAAAACATAAATTTTGATCTAGTCATAAGATCTTTTGTAAAACGGGGCCTATATTCCCTTTTTCTGGTTATTGGACTCTTCCAAAGAAATACACAGTTTCAAAGATTTTATTTCAACTTAAACTGGCCTGGCAGTTCCATTGTTTACATTTTAAATTTCTATGTTTATTACAAAAATAACACTAGTAAAATGAATTGAACTTAGTAGACATGAATACTGTATACAGGGTTATTTTTTAATTTAAAAGCTTCCACTCAGGTTCTAGAATACTACATCTCCCTTTTTCTTAGCTGTCGACAAAATTTATCGTAAAATGCCTTATCGTAAACAGATTTCAAAGCATGTGTTTGACAACGACAGGTGAGATTACATTGGTTAAGAGAAGGCATTTTTACGATAAATTTTGTCAATAGCCAAGAGAAAGGGAGGTACACTATTCTAGAACCTGAGCATGCTGAGTGGAAGCTTTTGACATCGATGATAAAAGTAATCAAGGGAATCAGCATTCATTTACTCTTTTTGCATCCCTTCTTACGATTTTGGTCATCGCGTGAAATCAATTTTTTTAATGAAATATGAATTAGTGTTAGATATGAAATGAATAATGACATCACTAACTCTATTTGGCAACTAAATTTATGAACTTTATATATTATTTCTTCCAGGCTATATTAACAAAACATCACTTTAAAGGCTAAAGCAACCATGCACTCAAAGCTATTATAGTGAAGAGCATGAAAAACATTTATTTGCAAAATTAATGTAAATGATGTTTTTGTTTACTTCATTGCAGTTGATATTTGACTTTAATTATTGCAATGGTCATTTTAGGCCATATTTACATATATATATATATATATATATATATATATATATATATATATATATATATATATATATATATATATATATATATATATCTTCTCAAAACTGAAGCGTAAAACCACGCAAGCAATGCTACCTCTTTTGAGGTCTGAATCTCCCTCTTTTTAATCATAGTAGGTTAAAGGGTTTTTATCACATATTTATCTTTTTTTTAAAAATGAAACACTATTATATTCTTGAAACATATAATTATCGTTTAATCATGAAAAAACTTTGAAAACAGTCATAATTAGGTGAGTTCTCGAAGTAAAATCTCCACTAATTAGATAAGGGTCATGTGGTACTGAAACATCATAGGTGTCAATGGTCAATTAGAACTCCTAAAGCTTATCGTAAGAAAAAAAATATCAAATAGATTTTGGCGTTAAAAAATACACACTACACAATAAGGCAAAAAAAAAAAAAGTCTCGTTTCCTGCTACCCGTCCTACCCTATTTTTTGGCACCTGACCCTAAAGTTTTTTTTTAAGTTTTGGAAGAAAAAAAATCGAGAATTTCCGGAATTTCATCGTTCTATCACTGTAATTGTTTTCCGTGTTGACACAAAACAAGCATTTCATGAAATTCTTGTTTTAAATATGGACTTTCATAAAGTACCACTTGAGTTGTGCATAAAAAGACATGAAATTTGATTTTGAAAGACAATATTGACCTGTGACATGTTTAATTTTATCTTTTATTAGTTCATATCCAGGAAATGTTGTCGAAAAAAAATAAACTAAAAATAAAATAAAATAAAATAAACTAAAAATAAAATAAAACAATTTTCCTACCTACCTACCCTATTTTTTTCAGGCTGGTAGCAGGAAACAAGACTATTATTTTTTTTGGCCTAAGGTCGGTGGAAATTTTCACATCGACGACATTCTTTTAGTTATGGACGGTCAATCTTTTATGTATGAGAGAAATAACCAAGAAAAATATGCCGACAATAGGAAAGGACACCGAAGACGAAGCCGTTGACAACTCAGAACTTCCGACTAAATAGAAAGTTGGACTCCATAAATATTTATAAAGACGAGAATTTTAAATTCAACTTCTTCATTATTTTAATAAACTATATATAAATAAATCCTATATATCTTCTATCTGTTCCAGTGAATATCATGTAATAGAAATGACATTTCTTCAACAGTGTTTAATGGCGCCATACTCCATTACAAAGTTCACAACATTCCTATACATGTATTAGCATATACTACATTCTGTGAGACTTTAAAAAATATGTGTTGAGTATTTTTTCTGTTTTAAAAAGATACCATGTCCTTAAAAATATTTTATAATACAGAAAAAAATTGTGATAGGGCATAAACAATTGTTTTGAATGGAGACAAAGCCCTTGCGATTGCAGAAAAAAGGAACCCCTTTCACTTCTCGACCAAGTCCTGGAAATGTGAAAAAAGTCTTCCTAAAACCTTTTTTGTACGCATTTGTGCATCCTAAAGCCACAAATTAAACCTTACTAGCTGTTAATTATCCAATTATCACTTATTTATTTACTAACAGGTTTAATAGACATAACAAATGAGCCATTTTTATACACAATAAGTACTTTGCTGGACCAGGATTGACACCTATGACATCTGAGCAATGGCGCATAGCATCGTCGATCAAAATATGCATATTGAGAAATTCAAACTTTGAATCGCTGAAACATCAACAATATTAATTTTCTAGCAAAGATTTTCAAATATATGATTTTCATAACATGTAAACTTTGTCATATCAAAAAATTTTGAGACACGTGTGATAAAAACCCTTTAACATGTATGTCAGTGGTAATATGGCAGTATGCGTGTTGTTGACAGCGTTGTCATGCTAGTGTCTTACATTTTTGACAACTTGAAAGCGTGAAAATAAGGGACATTAATATGTAAAACAATGAATATTCCTTTATCATTCTTTAAAGTGTGGATTAATAGGTAATGAGGTTAGAACATGTAGAATAAATGCAAAATAAATTTCATTTGTTGACATGACAGAAAATTCCTCTTTGTTTTGATGTTTTATTTCAAAACTATTTTTCCCAATCCAATTGGTACCGGATCCATTCCCAGTAAATAGAAAAAAAATCGCTGGCTAAAAAATAGCTTTCCAGTACATGTTTGAATACATATGAAACGAAGTACCCCATGAATTACCATCATGTTGAATATGAACTGGTTGTGAATTCCACCTAGTAATAAGGTTCAATCTAAATGCACTCTTAAGGAATAAAAAAGATGCAATAAAAAATGAAATTTCTTCATTGGTACATCCTCACAATGTCAAGGTTTTGTGATTTCGGAACTCCACACAAACCCTTGACATAAGTCGCTATTTAAAAGTTGGGCTAGAAAACTACTATTTCATTTGTTCCTCAGAGCTCCAGATAATTTTTAATCCAAAAGTGTATTTACTCCCTGATTTTCAAATCAATGCAGATTTTCATATTCAGCAAAATGATTTGAGAGTATTTCTTTAATATATTAATGTTTTGAAATCTATTGTAATTTTGAGTTTGTTATCGAAATCAAGGTATTTTAAAAGAGGAAAGAAAAAACTACAGCAGTTCCTGGATTTATTTAAATAAAATTTTAAAAATGCCAACAAGATTTTTGCTAAACCTGAGAAACTTTTTTTTTGACATGGAAGATCATACAGTAGGGAAAGTAACCATAGACACATAATTTTTTTCTCCATTTAAGATGATATCGTAGCAAGTCAAGAGTAAATCGAGAAAAAAAAAATAACGAAAGAAATCAGAAATTGTCAATGAAGCCATCATAAAATCGTTATGTACAATCCTTGTGTAACCGTCCTACTAAACAAAGAACCATAGAGACCTCTAGAGAATCTAAGAGAACTCTTTATCATTAAATTCAAATACATATTATGCGTAATGTCTCTCTACAGCAGTTTATTTAATTGGTCTTGAATTTAAGCAGAGCTCGTTTTTTTTCGATATGGTCTTAATCTGGTCTTCACTGCTTTTTTTTTTTTTTTTTTTTTTTTTTTTTTTTTTTTACACATAGTGTACTCTTTCATAACATTACAGTATAAACTTTTTTCTCCAACTAGGACTCTTTTTTCTCCAATTAGCCATTGTTTTCTAACACTGTTTTCTATTACTTATACGCTTGTTACAATATCGTCTTACATAGACGACACAAGCTTTTGTGTGCTTAAAAGTAACTATGCCTAGTGCGTAGTTTTTCTAAATAAAGAAATCGATTTTAACCTAAATCATTGAATTCTTTCTCCCGAACTGGAAATCGTCGTCGCCATAACATAGAATAGTCCTAGTTATTGAAACGCTTTTAAATTATTTACCTCATTTTGAAAAAAAAATCAAACACTGAGCTAACCTCAATTCATATCATTAGCTAAGTCGTACTTGTATTATTCAATCCGCCGTACGAGTATTTTCGTAGTGTAATGCTTATTTACGATTGCTAATGCATAACTGTACGCCCAGTTTTAATTTTCAATGCGTATTTTGTATAATTCAATGCGTATTTTTGCAAATACGCACCTTATCTGGAGCTCTGTGTTCCTGGTCTAGGACTGGAACCAATCACAAAACAGCTTTTATTATTGGTAAGTTTTGGAAACAAATATGACTCGATTTTAAAATGGAAAGTGTCAAAATTGTAGAATTTGTGACTAGTTACTTTAAATGATTAACATCGGGGATTTTGAAGATCGTCCTCCTTACAATCACAAAAGATATGCTCTTGAGTTGAGCAATTTGATAACGACAGATTTGAAGAATAATTCTCATTGGTTAGTTTATAATTACCCATTATGTCATGTGTAACCGCAAGCCCAACTTTTAAATAACGACTTATGTCAAGGGTTTGTGTGGAGTTCCGAAATCACAAAACCTTGACATTGTGAGGATGTCGTTGGTACCACTTTTACTGCTTAGTTATGGTACCACTTTTACTGCTTAGTTATGGCAGTGAACACAAAGTTTTTTTTATACCTACACAGGTGTTGAATTTTTTATTGGTCAGAAAGAAAATGTTTTGGTCCTATGATAGTCATTGAACATTACAATAGAACTGAATGCCCTGTCTATGCAAAAAATAAAACTTTCACATTCACTGCAACTGATATCGAGTTTTATGATATCATCTGTTTAGCTGTAACCAAGGCAGCTTACACATAAAAGCTATGTAGTCTGTCAAAAAGGCAATGATAAACAAATTAACGAAATTATATCAAAAAATGTAGATGCAGGCTTCTACAATTGGCAATACAAAACATACCTTTAGAACCTCTTTTCTTTTTCTTCTTCTTTTTTCCATCCTCAGCAGCAAGATCTGGGCTTTGTGAAATACGTCGTCCCTCAGGCATACCATCTACTGTGTGCTTGGTACTAGAGATCAGTTCTCCAATAGAACTCCCCACCTTATTAAGCTGGTCCAGCCCCTGGCCAAAGGGGGGATCACTCCCATATTCTCCACGATGAAAACTCTTTTTCTCAATTCGTACATGTTCACTACTAGTGCTGCCAATGAAAGGGGAATGTCTGCTATACATAGGAAAATTAATCTGATCGTCAACATCACGTAGGGAAGACCCCGATCTTTCTTTAAGGGCCCTCTGACTGTTTTCAAAGGAGAAAGTTGAGGTACTAAAGTTTTCATAATCCTCACAACTTTCACGAGTCATTGGTGTGTAGTAGTTTTGATGACGTTTTCTGTCACTTCTGGCATAGAGTCTCTGGTGCAGATCTCTGGAATCAGAGTCACTATCATCATCAGTTTCAAAGTCATCCTCATCATTGGGAACGGTTCGGCGAGAATAAGTCCTCATCTGAACTCCCTGAAATGTTGGTTCACTATCACTGCCTTTACCACTCTGCGGTGATTCAATGTCATTTTTATCAGAATCTACCTCGTGAGCTTCATCATAGTCCAGGTGATATGTTGTTGTTGGTGTGATTTTGACGGTAGATGGGTAGTAGTCAAAACACCCTCGCTCATCACCTTCACTATCCTCATGTTCAGAGTAACTGCCCACACTGGTGGTTGTCTTACTAGAATTACAGATACCAGAATCATTGTCAGTGCGTTTATCAACTTGTTCCATGTCTATGATACAAGACTCTTGGCGTCTGCTGTAAGATGGGGACTGGTATGACATTGGACAACCACCAAATGGGCGAAGCTGAACCCTGTCTAAGTCGTCATCATTATCCTCACTTGATGGTCTGTCCTCCGTTTTATACATTCCGGTGGCAGTCACATCATAGGACATTTTGTCCCTGTTCTTTGCCAGGCTAAAGTTGCGGGCTCTCAGCACTAAAGCACTGAATTCGTCTTCTGGATAATCAGCTATATCACGTGCCCTGCTTTTAATCAACTCTAACTGAAAAAGACAAAAAATGAATACATTGATGGGCTGTTTACCCTCAATTATCTACAAAATAAACTTTATAGTTAAATGCATATCAGGGTTGTCCCTAAGACTTTAAATAACAGGGGGCATTTAAAAAGTAGAAGGGGTCTGGAGTTCCTCCCCTAACATTGGGTTGAGGGGGGTTACCAGAATAATCGGGTGATTAAGACATAATAGGCAGGGAAATTCCCTGGCCCCCGGGTCTTAGGGACAACCCTGCATATACTTAAAACTTAATTCTTGATGCTAAGCTTAGCCATAAAAAATGTGTTAATATTCTTCACAATAAAAATTCTGTTGTGCAGTCTGTCCAAAATTTTTATTTCAAGTACTAGTCTGAATTTCCTCTGCAAAAGTCAATCTTATCTGCCTATGTAACTCTTTTAAACATCAAATGACTGCTAATTAATGCATCATAGATCTAGACAACTATGTGTACACATTGTTTCATTGTTTATGTCACTTATCATGTTTATAGTAAAAGCAACAGGCTACAATAAACCTAACATATAGTAAGATTGCTTTGTTGTTTTACAGTAGTCTTGTGTATACATATATACATATACTATAATACTAATATTACCATTTATTTAATGTACATTTGTAATGAAAGTGGTGTCATAAATACCAACATTTCTCATAACAAGCATGCAGTATAGACAACTTGTTCAAATTCGGAAAGGGGGGGGGGGCGTCATCTTTCCATGACCTTAATTTAGCAGCATGAAATTTCTGTACATGCATTTACATAAACTTCTTGAAATTTTTACAAATATGACTTAAAATAACTGTTGTGGGGCCATGTGGTCAGAATTATGTGGTCTCCATATTTGAGAGCTTTCAACATGGGTGCAGACATGTTGGATACACTGCCGCCTACCTTGAAAATTTTGCCCTACTTACACTGCAGCTAAGCACTTACGGTTTCAACTGAAATGGAGTCATTTTGGACGCTTTTATGTTATAAAAGGCGTTGTAACATATTTCTACGACAAAGACGAATATTCCAGACACGTCATGTACGGCTACGGGTTAACAATTTGTTATTCGGCTACACCTAATAAATATGTACACAGGTCAGGCCCACGCAAATGTTTGCAAATTTCACAGTGAAAGGGAGATCACTCCGATTTGTTGTTCTCGTTCCGACGTTTGTTTAAACGTTGAGTAAAAAAATTATAAATATGAAAATTTAGCAAAAAATCAGATTAAATACCGCATTATTCAAATTCATTGTTTTGAGTATTTGCTCTCCTTTTTTTTCTATCGAGAGGTGAAGAACAGCAAGACGTAAATTTTCTCTTTCAGAGTATAAAAAGTGTGTTTACCTGAGTGTCAGGGAGATTTTTTGGCAATATTGAATCGTAAATGCTGAAAAATTGCTCTGGGTCTTCGTTTCTTATTGCCGAAGCAAGGAGAAATGAATACTTTTCGTTTTCCTCCACATTTTCGGCGTCGTTATCCATTTTATCGAGAAGCCATTTTGGAAATTCGTCTCCAAGAACAAACCTCGGGAATCGCGAGAATGTTTCAGGCGCGCGAAATTTGAAAAAAAAAAAAGTTCTCGAATTTAAGGTATGCATCTTGATAATTAATTCATAGGCCTACCCTCCCTCCCCCAACAGATTTTTAAATTTTCAATTTTCACGACTGCTTTGGAACATTTCATATAACTTGGAACGGATAAATTCGTCAGTTTCCACGACATTTAGTGAAAAATACTTGATCATGAATGAGTTATGTGAGCTTTGCTGAAAACTAGATGTGTAACCAGCCCTCAAATTTCGTGTAAAAAGATACCCTTTTCCCCTCCCCCCTTAAAATTCCCGATTTGCTTCTAAAAATAAACTTTTCGTACTTTCCGTGAGGATGATAAATATATATATATATAATACCTTATATCCCTTTTCCCCTTGTCCAAATATTTTATAAATATGTTTGAAACAAATTAAATTCATTTTTCATCTATTTAAAGAAGGGATGGCAATTGAAAACAGAATTGCTAATCGGTTAACCGCAAGACATTCTGACCGTATCAACCAGTTAATAAGAAATAAGTATTTAAAAAGTTTTTGAAAACATTGTTCTCTTCAAAATACTGAGAGTGAAATTATTTGTAAAATAATCATGAATAATAGTACACGGAGCGTCTTGCGGCTTACCGATCAGCAGTATTCGATTGCCATCCCTACTTTAAATAGATCAATTTATTTTGTTTCAAGCATATTTGCTTTCTATAATCTCGTTGAAGAGTGATCGGTGTCTATCCGTCAGTCGATCTGCCACGTGTCGCATGCAGAGTTCTTGTTCTCTTTCATGGAATATGTACGTGTATATATGTATATATATATATAAAAAAATGTCAGTAAAGTTTTGAAATCTATTCAGTCAAGAAAAATGAAATGTGAAGATAACAAACAGTGGCCATTCTTAAAGTCGAATAATTCTGAGCAGAGAAAACACGAACCACTGAAAACAGAAATTTGATCAGGTGTCATGGAGGAGCAAGCTTCCCCTGTCGACTGTTCACACCCGCCGTGATCGGGTAAACGATAAAAGACGTCAGTCAACATTTAACTGAACGACAGACTGTATTTGCAAAAAAGGTCATTGCATGTATCAACCATGGAATTTGCAAAATGTTGATTTTAAACGAGATTGTTGATATCTTTGTATCGTTAACTTATTTGTCAATAGCATGCCTCATTTGAGAAATTGTTCGTACGTAGAACACGGTCATGTGTATCGAATCAACTGGTAGACATATAAACTCCATAATATGCTAGTAATAATTGTATACTGTATGTGTACTTAAAAAAGCGGGCTTCATATTTTAGCGGCTTTGGCGCAGACAACGATGCGCTAATTCATGAATAATGCTAAGAAATCATTTATAAATACAATATACGGCACGGACATGTATAGCGGTAATTCATGATTTCGCCAACAACTCCATACCCAGTGACTGCGCTAAATTTTGAATTCGCCAAATTATGTACACGTACAGTATATTGCTACATAAATAAAGGAAGTTAACTATAGAGTTGTAGTAATATTTATCATAAAGTTTATGGCATTTATGCCTGCTGTTCAATCCATTTCATTGATTTGAATAAAATATATTTTAAACTATAAAGTTTAGTTGTCTCCCCCCCCCCCCCCCCCCCCAGCTAACTGGATTAAATATGGTGAAAAATGCACCTCGTTCCTCTTAAATTTGGAACGAAAGCGCCAGCAAAATAATGTTATAGAAAAAATAACTGAAGGGGAAAATTCTGTATATAGCAATAATGAAATTTTAGGAACATTATGTAGTTTTTATGAAAATCTCTATACGTCTCAAACCCCATATGAAGAAGAAATGAAAAGCTATATTTCCGAAACTGAAAATTCCTCAAAACTAAGAGATTATAACAAAATTATTGTGAGAATATACCCACAATGAAGGAATGTGAAGAAGCTATCAAAAATATGAAAAATAATAAATCACCGGGTTACGACAATTTTTAAGGCTGTCCAATATAACCTGGACTTATTTATAATAACAGTTGAAATACTAGTGTTAAATCCTCGAAGGATAAACACGGTTTCAAAATTGGACTTAATAATGAGATTAAAATATTACAACATGCGGACGATTCAACAAACCCACTTAAAGACATAGAATCTGTAAAACACATTGTTCAAGTAATAAATAAATTTTCAAAAGTAGCTGGGCCAAATCTAAACATAGATATATCGAATGCATGTTACTGGGGACCTTAAAAAATCATGTAACAGAATAGCGGATATAAAGGTAACTAACGGCCCAGTAAAACCTCTAGATATATATACGTAGGACACAAAAAAGAAATAGTAGTATGTTTATAAAAAAAAAGGCAAGATAAAATTGATAAAATTTCTAAAACATTAGATTCATGGGAAAAGAGAAAGTTGACAATTTTTGGGAAAAAAGAAATAGTTAACCCATTGTGTTATTCAAAACTACAATATAATGCAACTATTTTGCCTAATCCACCTGAAAAAAAGTTAAACAAATAAGTAGATTAACTTTTAACTTTGTTTGGAATAGTAAAGACCATATAAAAAGAAATGCACTTATAGGAAAGGAAAAGGAAAGCGGGATTAATTGACATATTGATGTTGAATATAAATTTCAGGCATCCAAACCATATTGGATTCCAAGATTACTAAAAACATAATCTAGTCTTGCATCTTTTTAAAATTATTCATTTTATAAAGAGACATTGTCACTAGAGTACATTTTAAAAACTATTCTAACACATGTAGATGACTATAAAGAACTAGAATATCTTCCTAAATTCTACAAAGAATCTGTGCTTTCAATACATATAAAATTACAAAAAGATCTAATGAATATATCCACAGACAAGTTTTTATCTTTACCAATCTGGAAAAATATAAACTTTTTACGTATAAAAATAAACCAATTTATTTTGAAAATTGGATTAAAGCGGGAATTCTGTACACAAAAGATTTGTATGGTGTATATGGTTCATTCCATGATATTAGAAACTTCTGTGATTAGTTTTTATATGAAAACAATATTTTTGAGACCAGGTCTTCCAATAATCTGTTGGAATTCCCATCGGTACCAATTGCGCCCCGTTATCAGCAGACCTATTTTTGTATTCATACAAAGCAGAATTTATTCAAAATCTTAAGCATGAGAAAAAGAAAACCCTTACTATGGCCTTCAACTCGACATTTAGATATATCGACGACCTATTATCAATTAACAATAGCTATTTCCATTCATATGTCGACACGATATATCCCAGTGAGCTTGAAATAAAAGATACCACAGAGTCTGACACATCTGTTTCATATTTGGATATTTCACTATAGAAAAAGACGTTAATGGTAATCTAACAACAAAGCTTTATGATAAACGTGATGTCTTTAACTTTTCAATCGTCAACTTCCCTTTCTTCAGCAATATACCCTCATCACCTACATATGGGGTTTATATCTCTCAGTTGGTTCGATACGCAAGAGCTCTACGTATGAACAATTTCTAAACGAGGTAAGTTATTGACAAACAAGTTGATGAAACGAGAATATCAACAGTCTTGTTTAACGTCATGATTTCGTAAGTTCTATGGTCGATACAATGACCATGTCAGCAAATACATGTACAATCTATCATTAAGTCAAATGCTGACTGGTGTTTTTCATACTTATTGTTAGGCCATTATTCACACACTGAATTGTCGACGGATTTTTTTCCTTATTTCCCGATCATGACGAGGAGCACACGGCGGGTGTGATCGGTTGGCAAGGGATGCTCACTCCTCCATGGCACCTGACCCCACCTCTGATGTTTTAGAGGTTCATGTTTGCTCTGCTCCTGATCTGTATTGTTTGAATGAACTTTTGAGCTTGAATACGATTCGATATCTCCATATATTTCATGTGAATATCAATATCTTATTCTGAAGACAATATTTAACAAACATTCAAAGATATATATATATGTGAAAAGGCGCCATGTTTGCCATCAGTTAATGTCTTTCTCTCGTAAAACATCCAAATATTAAACAGATGTGTCAGACTCTGTGGTGATTTTTATTTTGAGTTCAGTTGGATATATCGAATAAACATATAGGAATGAAACGGAATATTGTTAATCGATAAAACGTCGTCGATATATCTAAATGTTGAACTGAGGGCCAAAGCACGAAACGTCTTATTTTCATGTAGAAGTTTTTGAATAAATCCTGCTTCTTATGAATTCAAAAACAGAAATGCTAATAACTGGGAACAATCAGTACCCATGGGAAGTTAAACTTACATAAGCACATCACCATGGAGTGTAGTTTGTTCAAATAATGACCCCTGGGGCTAGAACGGAACCACAATCGCGGGTGATCAAAGACAACGTTCTAGGGGAATGGGGTGTGTCTTTCTCCCAAAAAGTAGGGCTATGATTCATCAGCTTACTATTAGTCTTTCGATATATAAATATATATTCCTTACTTATAGTGTTATAAGTTGTTTCACCATTATTTCCATACCCATTCACATCAAAGTTTGTTTTTAAATACATGTATAAGTTAAATGTTTAAGTTAAAGCATCGGGTTCGATGCCATAGGATTTTATAGAAATTCCCATCAAGACTTAGATCGGGGACTGACTTGAACGATTGACTCATTCTGTTTTTAATCAGTTATCACAACTTGATTTCTTTTATTTTACTTAAATCAAGTTTTGATTGAATAACTCACTAATAACGTTTTGTATATGTTCTATGAACATTGTATTTTTTTTCTTTTTTTAAAGAATGACTTAGGGGACGACATTTGATTCTGAAGGGGGGGGGGGGCTGGCAATTTTTGGAGGTCAGATTATTTTTTTGCATGCCAGTGACTTAGATTTATTATTTATTTACATTTATTTTCACATTTTTCATTTTGTCAAGATGATCGAAAAAAAAGTCTGACAAGCAAAAAGAAAAAAAAAGGGGGGGGGGGACAAATCCAAAACTCTTGTTAAGGTCAGTCAAGGATAGAGTATTCATTTATTTATTACCTTACCAATCGAGGATAGCTAGATTATTTATTTTCAGCATTTTTAACGGACAGCTTATTTATATATATAATTTCTGGACAAAACTAGCTCCAGCTCTAGCTCCCCCTGCCCTCAGAATCTAAAAGTCGTCCCCTTAGAGGAAAATAGAAAAACGCACGCAGGGGAAAACTCGAGAAACAGTTAATGACATCAGAGAGTGCAAATATTTATAAATATTCAAAACTTGTATATCTTTATTTCTCGTGCACCTGAAGGATGTATTCGTTTTTATCAGCACGGTGTCTTTTCACTTGCAAAAGCGGAAACGAGGAGTTCCGAGAGAGAGTTTGACAACAAAATCGATTACATGCTGGAGAATAACTGAGTGCTTGGTCATATCTTAATAAAACTGCATTAGCAACTCTGCCAAAGAAGTAAGGGAAAAATGGCTGAGAACATTTTCCTGTTTATTCCAAATATAGTTGGTAAGTGTATGGAGTTTAGTTCTGGGGAGAAATAGGATACTATTTATGCACAGGCCTCTGAATTTCTATCAATAAGCCGTTATATGATTGATCAAAGTGATATGTATACCCCCGCTATATATATATAGAGGGGGTATATATATCACTCTGATCAATCATATAACGTCTTATTGATAGAAATTCAGAGGCCTGTGATTTATGTCAAAATACTGTTTGTAAACAAAATATTTTTGTGCTGTTAATTTATTATATCATATTATTATATCATTTAATCACATCACTGAACTGTCATATATATCCAAACATCTTTCTTAACATTAAATGATGACAAAAAAATGCTGTTTGTAGGGTAAAAATAGTGGGAAATAGTTATTAGTTACTATAGTAAGTAGTTTTACCTTCCTCAAGTTCCTATTGTTCCAAGGCCAGATTGCGGACGACTGAGGACCATCACTACAGAGGTCGATGCCAGACAACTCCAGATACTTGACCTTGAAAATCTCAAAAATTAGGAAGTAAGCTGGCTAATGAACTTTAACCCAGACAAGTGTGAGGTTATCTGTATCACCACCAAACAGAAGCAATGCATTACCCCCTATTACATCTACAGGAAGGAGCTGGCCGTTACCACAAAAGCCAAGTATCTAGGGGTCAACATCTCCAACAACCTACCGTGGAACCATCGTATCGATAATGTTTGTAATAAGGCAAACACCACCACTGTCTTCTTATGGAGGAACCTCTCGTCCTGTCCAAGCAACATCAAGGACAAATGTTACAAGACTTTGGTCAGACCCCAGGTAGAATACTGTAGATTCCTTATTTTTCATGAGTACTTATCATCTTGAATTGACTCTTTAACGTGAAATTGCGAGAATAATGATTCGTAAATTGATGGTTGATCAAGAGATTTTACATGGATTTCAGCACCATAAAAATAAAAGCAAGTAATTTTATTTTGCGAGTAGTGCTTCTTGTGATGTTACTTAATTCCTCGTGTATAATTAGGAATCTACAGTAAGTATACACTGTCTGGGACCCTCACACAAAGAAGAACATTAACAAAATAGAAGCGGTGCAAAGGAGAGCAGCAGGTTTGTGACAAATAACTACACTAATAGTGTCACAATGATGATTGAAAGTCTAGAGTGGGAGAGCTTACGTCAACGAAGAATCAGAGTGAAGGCTAACATGATGTAATGTGTTGTCTCTTCCTTAGTTGCCATAGAACTGCCTCTTCAATGCAACCAAACAGGAGCAGTCACAAGAGGACACCAACACCAGTACAGGATCACATTCTGCTGTACCAACGTCTACAAGGAAACAAGGGGACACCAACACCAGTACAGGATCACATTCTGCCGTACCAACGTCTTCAAGCTCTTGGCAGAAGAAGAAGAGTACCCCAAAGCCACGAGGATGTGTTTTGCATGACAATGTATACATGCTATTGAGTACAATTCTGCTTTATTAATTAAACATTTATTAGTGTATTGGAAGATACAAACCATGACAAACCAGATCAAGATTTGAATCTTGACTCCCTGAACTCGGACAAGTACTTTACCAAACCAACCAACAGCATATCGACTTTCCTGACTGCTACATTCCTCCTCCTTAAGCATCTTTGGGCTTATCCCTGTCAAGGTGTCTCTTGGAAGAGGATGGGAAAGATATCTTTCATAGTTTTATAATAGTATAAGTCTTAAATATACTGCTCCTGGCAATATTTTTTATGTATTGTCTGTTTCAGATTATCTGCGGGTCATCACAGCTTTTATTTCCTTTTATTACCTGCCGACAGATCCGTGGAGTGCCTCATTTTGGTATTTACTGAGTGGACTTTTAGATGCCATTGACGGCCACTTAGCCAGAATGCTGGATCAGGGTAAAGGGTTGACTCCTTTATAGTAATGAAGTTTGGGCAAATTCCACATTCAAAATTTTTTAAAATTTGATTTTTCAAGAAAGAATTAAAATTTCTGCTCTTGATTTCATGCAATACAAAACATATGTCATTGGGATTGGATATTTTGGGATTCTGATTTTTGCGATATTGACTGGACTGCATACTTCTTAGTGTTTTTCCTTGAACAATATATCCTACAGCTTTACTTAGAAAACAATGCAACCACTTGAGCAATACTTCAGTTCACTGGTTGATGAAGATTTTTTGTGAAACAACAGAGAAATGCTTTCAATGGTTCACTTGAAAAAGTTTTTGTGATAGTTAACTCATTATGTAAATGTGATTATTTGCTGTTTAATGTTGAGTTAGCAGGATTTCAGCCATGTTTCGGTGGTTATGTAAGTGTGTATTCCTCTACAAATTCTCCAGTTTGAGTTTTAGCAAGTCATTGCTTTTTTTTTTTTACAGGAAGTAAGTTAGGAGCCATGTTGGACATGCTTATTGACCGTTGTGCCACTATGTGTCTAATGGCTGCTCTGTGTCACTTCTACCCAAAGTACATGTTGTTTTTCCAGTTTAGCATGGCATTAGATATCACTAGTCACTGGTTCCATGTCCAAAGGTTGGTACTGGAAACAAGTTTTTTTTTCATGAAAGATGAATAAATTATGATCAAACTTCTTTTAAACAATAATGTACAAGACATTTTTGTTGAGGAATAAACTTTGTTAACCTTTTGGAAATCCTAGCAGATCCAACCACAGTTTTTAGCTCACCTGGACCAAAGACTTAAGTGAGCTTTCCTGCTTGAAATTTGTCTAGCGTGTGTTGATGTTATCAAAAACTTTGCACATTTTCATCTTCTCCAGAACCACTAGGTCAATTTCAACCAAACTTGGCAAGAGTATCCTTGGGTTCCAGTTTGTTCAAATGAAGGACCAAACCTTCTTCCAAGGGGAAATAATTATGAAATAAAGATGACTCTTGATCTCTCAAAGTTCAAGGGACCTTAAAAAAGTTAGAGAGATAGAGAGGTTTAAGAGATTGAAAGGCGAAAGAAATCCGTAATTTTCAGGTCCAATCAATTTTGGTTCTATTATGTTGAAAGGAAGTATTCTGGCACATTTTCTTCTGTATATTACGAGTAATTCACTGAATTTCAACAACAAAGATCGTTATCTTCATTAAATAAGAAAAAAAATCTTTCAGCTTTAATATTTATTTCTTTTTATTTCATTACTATGCTCAAATGGTATTTGCATGGCACAAATAGCACACCTGATCTCCTGCTAGGTCCTACACCAGATTGCTTAGTATCGCTATTTAGTAATTGAGATTGCAATTTTGTGCAATGATTTCCTTACTGTAAATGTGTAGAAATAGAATAAAGGTTTGTAATTCATGAGAATTTATGACATGCCACTAAAGAAGAAGGTATGGTTTGGGCTTTATTGTGCCCTAAAAATTTAATGTTCTTAAAAGGTTATAAAATTGGCTATAACATGAGTTGAGTAGATGAATATGATAAATCATTAAAGAATATGGCATAAAGGAGGACCATTCTGGAAATATGAGGTCATTAATTTGGTACATTTCTAAGTTTTTTGCAGAAAAACCTCAAAATGACTCATTTTCTGTGCTTATTTTCCTTTAGAAAATAGTGTCCGCAGCTCTCGCCCACTTCAATTTTTAGATATATTTTGTAAAATGCTTTGAAAAATCACATATATCAAAATCTTTGTGGGCGATGCATGCGCTGTATGTTTTTTGAAAGAAAATTCCACTAAAAATTGATGTCTTCAACAACTTTTAAAGAAAATACGGGAAAAGGCACAAGTTCATGACGTCACAATTAGCATTTAGGAGGTCATACTGGAAAATCGATTTGTATGTTCTTACTGCAAGGAATTTCAATAATTCAGAAAGGATGAATTTAAATTTCTTACATCACTTCTAAAGGATGATTCTCTATAAGGCCATTTTCCGGCCTACGATAAAATCACTTAAAAATGTGATTTTATGTAACTTTAATCATTATATTTCATGATTTTGATGTTTGTTTTTCAACATCGATCACCTAAGTTGCGTGATTTAAAGATCACAAACGGCCGTCAAGTAAAGAAAAATTGAGGGTAGGTCTATTTACATCAAGTTTTCATGCATGTTTCTAGATGTAAATGATCAAAAATTGTTTATTTATGTCGGAAACATATCAGATTTAAGTATTATAAGCAAAGATTGTTTAATTTAAGGCTAAAGATATTTTTTTATGGCAAGAATTTTGATGCATTCACATTTTGCATATTTTGAATGTAAATCTTTACAAAATGCACCTCGTACGATGTTGAAAAATGTTTAATAGCATTTAATTAAAAGTATTATTTTATATATGTTTATATTATACTTGTGTATTGTTTCTATAGATGTGGTACCTATTTTACGCATAAAATGCCCATGCAAAAAATGAGATTTCTAAGTTTCTTTTGACCTATAAAAGTTGTGTATCAAATGTTTAAAGCAATGAATGAATTTTGTTTGTGATTAAATCAAAATTAAGTTGTAATTTATAAAATATAGTCTACATTTGCAAAAAAAATTAAGAATTCATTAATTTACAGGATGAAAATATTAATGCAAGTACATCTTAATGGTCAGTACATAAAACTCAAAAGGTTGTATTAAAAATATATATATCGACGTAAAATGAAATAACATCGTAAGAGTTGATTTGATTCAATTTAATTACGCATGTAAAACAATATATTTAATTTAAAATGCTATCTTAACTATAATACACAAATGTATGTATAAAAGTCGCTATCTTAACTATAATACACAAATGTATGTATAAAAGTCGAGCCCCCCCCCCCCCCCCCCCCCCCCACGGCACTCCATAAAATGGAGTAGATTTTCAACAGTTCCTTCCACTACGCATATCAGAAGTTTTAGTATATCCATGGACTAACAGAGTTCTACAACATCCCAGGTACAAAATGGACCGTAAGAGATGACACTCCTTTTGCACTCTTGAAACCTGAGAATTAAATTCTCTTTCCGTGCTGCGTCAAGAACTAAGGTGTTTAACACGGGTAGTGACAGTTCCTTTGCTAAGTCCTCAGCATTGAAAGTAAAAGTCATGGGTCTCTTGGATATTATCTTAAAGAAGGAGGTCCTGTCCCACGGTAGGTGTTGGTCAATACTGAAACCATGCATAAATCAAAATTGTGACACTTCACCTTAAGTAGATGATCTCTTTATCTGGGTGAAAAATTCTAAAATGACGTAAAGCAACATTCAATTATCAATCACGTGACATTTAGGAACCCCTTTCCTCCTTGGCGTTTTATTTTCTAAGACAGAACTACTGTTCTCATAACTTATATTGATGCTACCAAAGAAGTGTGATGAATAGATTGAGTCCTCTCAACACCCAGTTAACAAAATACATGGATCCTATGTCACTCATACGGAAAAGTGTCCTTCTAAAAGGTCGAGGCGAGAATTTCCATCATGAAACCATCCCATCAGTAATTCTCTATCTATAAAAGTTACATGTGTACCCATAGAAAAATTAAGTTTATAACACAAATAGCCAATGCATCTTCCCGCTACAACAAAAATAGCTTTTATCATTTCTAGAACTAATAACAAATATGCAGTACTCCTAAGGAAATACAAATACAAAGAAGTAGCATAGATAAACTAAACTATCCTTATAAAAAATATAATTATAATAAGTAACTTATATTCATGTCTTATAGTCTATAAAAGAATTTCTTTATTTCTAGCAGATAGTTCAATGAGACTTGTATTCACGTAATTTCATAACAACCAGTCATTTCAGTCCTTTGATTTTAGATTTTTTAAGTAAAAAGTTTTCCTTTTTTGAGTAAACATGCATGGCTTATATTAATTCTTAGTAAATCAATAGAAACATGTACTCTAAGTGGAAGTTTATAATAAGAAATAATCTACATAAGCTGATATCCTTCATTGTAAGTAGTTAGCTTTTCCTGCAAATATCGTAAAAATGAAGCGAAAAGTTTTTATTTACATGTCATAACCACCTTTAACCAAGTTGATAATTTGGTAGTCACTTTTTATGTTCATAAGAAGTTTACATGCAAATTTTGGTGTTGGTTAAAGGTGGTTATGACATGTGTAGGAGTTACCTAACACACCAACCCTCTTGAGTTTTCCCATTACCCTAATGCTAATACGGACCGATAGTACCTTACTTTGTGACCCTATATCATAACAAATACTTTTGTATCATTAACCAATCAACATTTATCATTAAATTGGAATATTAGCCTACTGACTCATGCAGTTTTTAAGGGAAAAAATACTATTTGAAAATTTGAAGTCATTGTAGGCCGCAAAACGGCCTTATAGAGAATGATCCTTTAGAAAAATACAGGGCCAGATATGTATTGAAACCGTACCTTGTTCTTTAATTCTCAAATTTATCATCTCTCTGGCTGATCAGTCAAAATTAGAAGTGAATGGCTATCTGTTTTTTGAAATTGACCAATCAACCAATTATTTAATTGTCGACACTTGAACGACACCCGGGTGAAGTGTCACCTTTGTAAACACCCAATTAATATATCCACTCTAGCCCCCGATATTTACTGTTATCCAAGTAATTCCTAGCTAAATTAATTACACACTTGACTGGCGTACGTATGCAATCAACACTTTGAGATATCAAGAGTGGAAAACAGTGAAATCTGTGTATCGGAACCAGGTCTTCGTTTGAGAGATAAAAGAACTTTGAGAGATCAAAAGTTTGTCAGATCGTGAGTAAATCTGCTTAATTAAATAGAAGAAAAAAATTGGGACCAGGGTTTTACTTTGAGAGACTGAGAACTTAAAGAGATCAGAGTTCAACCATCAAGAGTCACCTGTATTGAAAAAAAATAGCTGAGGTCCTTTAAAGATCTTCTCAAGAACCACTGGGCCAGGAAAGATGAAACTTATTTGAAAGCTTCCTGACATGTAATGTTGCATAGCTTCAAGCTTGTTCAAATCATGACCCCTGGTGGTAGCGTGGGGCCACAATGGGGGATCAAAGTTTTACATAGGAATATATAGGAAAATTGTTCAAAAATTTTCCTCTTAAGAACAGCAAAATCTTGATTAGTCATATTTATATGGAAATCATGTTCAAATCATGATCCCTAGGGGTAGGGTGGGGCCACAGTGGGGGATCAAAGTTTAACATGGGGATACATTGGAAGAATCTTTAAAAATCTTCTTCTCAAGAACAACATAGGTACGATTAGTCTTATTTATATGGAAGCATCCCCAGGTAGTGTAGATTCAAGTTTGTTTATGATCCCAAGGGGTAGGGGGGAAATCTACAAGTTAAGAACAGAAGGGCCATAGTGACTCAGGTGAGCATTATGGCCTATGGACCTCTTTTTTAGCTGACCTGAGCTGAAAGCTCAAGTGAGCTTTTCTGATCACCCGTTGTCCGTCGTCCGTCTGTCCGTCCGTCCGTCCGTCTGTCTGTCCGTCCGTCCGTCTGTAAACTTTTCACATTTTCAACTTCTTCTCAAGAACCACTGGGCCAATTTTAACCAAACTTGGTACAAAGCATCCTTGGGTGAAGGGGAGTTTAAATTGTTAAAATAAAGGGCCAAGCCCCCTTCCAAGGGGAGATAATCAAGAAAAGACAAAAAAAGGGTGGGGTCATTAAAAAATCTTCTTCTCAAGAACCACTGGGCCAGAAAAGCTGAAACTTATGTGAAAGCATCCTGGGGTAGTGTAGATTCTAAATTGTTAAAATCATGACCCCCGGGGGTAGGGCGGGGCCACAATAGGGAATCCAAGTTTTACATTGAAAAATGTAGAAAAAAATCTTTAAAAATCTTCTTCTCAAGAACCACTGGGCCAGAAAAGCTGAAACTTATGTGGAAGCATCCTGGGGTAGTGTAGATTTTAAATTGTTCAAATCATGACCCCCGGGGGTAGGGCGGGGCCACAATAGGGAATCCAAGTTTTACATTGAAATATGTAGAAAAAATCTTTAAAAATCTTCTTCTCAAGAACCACTGGGCCAGAAAAGCTGAAACTTATGTGGAAGCATCCTGGGGTAGTGTAGATTCTAAATTGTAAAAACCATGACCCCCAGGGGTAGGGCGGGGCCACAATAGGGAATCCAAGTTTTACATTGAAATATGTAGAAAATATCTTTAAAAATCTTGTTCTCAAGAACCACTGGGCCAGAAATGCTGAAACTTATGTGGAAGCATCCTGGGGTAGTGTAGATTCTAAATTGTTCAAATCATGACCCCTGGGGTAGGGCGGGGCCACAATAGGTATTACAAGGGGGAAATCGGGTGAAAAACAGCAAGGCCAAAGTTACTCAGGTGAGCGTTGTGGCCCATGGGCCTCTTGTTCTTCATATTTGTGTTTAATCGAGAACCAAGTTTATGATTTATTTATGATAACAGTATGTAAAAGCTTCTTAAGCTTGATAAATTTCATACAAAAGTCAGATGATGATCACAGAAAATTTTTGGAAAATACAATTTAATAAGATACACTTGGTATTGCTTGTACCAGGTATCTGAATGTTCCTTATACATAAAATTACTTTTACAGTTCTTTGATGAAGGGAGGAGAGAGCCATAAGAAGCTGGATTTGTCAGCCAACCCAATCCTCAAACACTATTATCACAACAGAGTGAGTAAATGTCAGTCAATCCAGTACTCAAACACTAACTGATAAACAAACAGACAAACAGACAGTATAACAACAGAGTAAGTAAATGCCAGTCAATCCAGTACTCACACACTGACTGATAAACATACAGACAGACAGTATAACAACAGGGTAAGTAAATGTCAGTCAATCCAGTACTCAAACACTAACTGATAAACAGACAGACAGACAGAGAGTATAACAACAGGGTGAGTAAATGTCAATCAATCCAGTACTCACACACTGACTGATAAACATACATACAGATAGTATAACAACAGGGTAAGTAAATGTCAGTCAATCCAGTACTCAAACACTAACTGATAAACAGACAGACAAACAAATAGTATAACAACAGAGTAAGTAAATGTCAGTCAATCCAGTACTCACACACTGACTGATAAACATACAGACAGACAGACAGTATAACAACAGGGTAATTAAATGTCAGTCAATCCAGTACTCAAACACTAACTGATAAACAGACAGACAAACAGACAGTATAACAACAGGGTGAGTAAATGTCAGTCAATCCAGTATTCAAACACTAACTGATAAACAGACAGACAGACAGTATAACAACAGGGTTAGTAAATGTCAGTCAATCCAGTACTAACACACTAACTGATAAACAGACAGACAGACACACAGACAGTATAACAACAGGGTTAGTAAATGTTAGTCAATCCAGTACTCACACACTGACTGATAAACATACAGACAAACAGACAGTATAACAACAGGGTAAGTAAATGTCAGTTAGTCCAGTACTAACACACTAACTGATAAACAGACAGACAAACAAATAGTATAACAACAGGGTAAGTAAATGCCAGTCAATCCAGTACTCACACACTGACTGATAAACATACAGACAGACAGTATAACAACAGGGTAAGTAAATGTCAGTCAATCCAGTACTCAAACACTAACTGATAAACAGACAGACAAACAAATGGTATAACAACAGAGTAAGTAAATGTCAGTCAATCCAGTACTCACACACTGACTGATAAACATACAGACAGACAAACAGTATAACAACAGGGTAATTAAATGTCAGTCAATCCAGTACTCAAACACTAACTGATAAAAAGACAGACAAACAGACAGTATAACAACAGGGTGAGTAAATGTCAGTCAATCCAGTACTAAAACACTGACTGATAAACATACAGACAGACAGAGAGTATAACAACAGGGTGAGTAAATGTCAGTCAATCCAGTATTCAAACACTAACTGATAAACAGACAGACAGACATTATAACAACAGGGTTAGTAAATGTCAGTCAATCCAGTACTAACACACTAACTGATAAACAGACAGACAGACAGACAGACAGTATAACAACAGGGTTAGTAAATGTCAGTCAATCCAGTACTAACACACTAACTGATAAACAGACAGACAGACAGACAGTATAACAACAAGGTTAGTAAATGTCAGTCAATCCAGTACTCACACACTGACTGATAAACATACAGAGAAACAGACAGTATAACAACAGGGTAAGTAAATGTCAGTCAATCCAGTACTAAAACACTGACTGATAAACAGACAGACACACAGATAGTATAACAACAAGGTGAGTAAATGTCAGTCAATCCAGTACTAACACACTAACTGATAAACAGACAGACAGACAGACAGACAGTATAACAACAGAGTAGGTAAATGTCAGTCAATCCAGTACTCACACACTGATTGATAAACATACAGACAGAGAGTATAACAACAGGGTGAGTAAATGTCAGTCAATCCAGTACTAAAACACTGACTGATAAACAGACAGACAAACAGATAGTATAACAACAAGGTTAGTAAATGTCAGTCAATCCAGTACTCACACACTGATTGATAAACATACAGACTGAGAGTATAACAACAGGGTGAGTAAATGTCAGTCAATCCAGTACTAAAACACTGACTGATAAACAGACAGACAAACAGATAGTATAACAACAGGGTGAGTAAATGTCAGCCAATCCAGTACTCACACACTGACTGATAAACATACAGACAGACAGTATAACAACAGGGTGAGTAAATGTCAGTCAATCCAGTACTCAAACACTAACTGATAAACAGACAGACAAACAGATAGTATAACAACAGGGTAAGTAAATGTCAGTCAATCCAGTACTCAAACACTAACTGATAAACAGACAGACAGACAGTATAATAACAGGGTTAGTAAATGTCAGTCAATCCAGTACTCTAACACTGACTGATAAACAGACAGACAGACAGACAGACAGACAGACAGTATAACAACAGGGAGAGTAAATGTCAGTCAATCCAGTACTCAAACACTAACTGATAAACAGACAGACAGACAGTATAATCACTCATATAAGCCTCCAAAATTTCTTGACATTAAGATTTTCTAGGCATTCATAACATGTTATAATAGATATGACACTTCACAGTAAACCTGTTTTTTTTAGTTTGATGATAATTGATGGAATATCAATTAGTCCACCTTATGGTTTAAACTAGCTGCAGATCTGTAGTTCTCTGGTCAGAAAAAAAATTGGGATGGATGACCAGAGAGCTACAGTGCCACCCATAGAAAAATTTATATATTTATTGCGCACAAAGAGTTGCACTCAGTTCTGGATTAATTTATCCAAATTCTTACCTAAACTGCACAAAAGCTTGATTTCAAAAATTTCCTTAGACCTCTATCCACTACATGCACTCTTGTAGTTGACATCTGCATGAAGTGCGTTGGACTGAATTATTTTGCCACCCAAAATGGCAGTATAAATAGGAGAAATTTTCGATGTTATCAATTTCAAGCCAGGAAGGTGATTAACAATGGTTATAGGTAATAGTTTGTTCTGGAAATAGTAAAATATTACGTTAGGAATGCAAGCTTAGTAATATTTTGATGGCAGTTTGAAAAACATGGAGAAATAAATCAAGAAACAGTGCACTTTTTTGTGTGCAATAAATATAATTTTTTTTCAATGGATGGCACTGTAGCTCATCGGTCTGTCAACATTTTTTTTTTTTTTGAGAGCTACAATTCTGCAGTTAGGTTTAAACAAATAACTTGTTTATTAATGATGTGTGTGAAAACATTTTTTTTCCAGATTATACTTTTTGTTATGTGTTCTGCCAATGAGCTTTTCTTCTGCATGTTGTATCTGACCTACTTCACTCCAGGGCCAACTTGTGAGTATGCTCATCAAACAGTTCTTGTACTTAATTCTTATACTGTATGTTTATCTGTACTTATTTTAGCAGAAATAATATATTAGCTCCTTTCCCACTTCTTGTTGTCCCAAATCAGTTGAAGAGGAAGGTGTGCTAAATTTTGAGTGTGTTAATTTATGTATATGTATAGTAATGAAATACCTTCTTGGTGTTAAAAAATAGTTCAAAGGGAAGACCAACTTACATGTTACAAGGGTATATGAATATATCCTTTCTTTATATAATAATTCTCACAATGATTTGTATGTCTTTTGAAATATGAATTTCCAGGAATCATTTTTAATTTTAGAAAATGTTCCATGTTTATAGTTTGATCTGTTGAATTTTTTTTTTGGTTTCAGTGTTAGGAATTGGGCTTTTCCAGGCAATTCTCTATATCAGTGCTCCACTGTCCTTCATTAAGGCAGGGATCAGCATCTTACAGCTGATAGCAGCAAGTAAGAACATTGCTCTTATAGATCAAAGTGATAGAGAGGCTAGAAAGACCAAGTAAAGAGAACCAGATTAATAGCAGCAATAAAGGGAGGCAACTTAGCATCAATCACAAGTGTATCTTCTAAGAGGATGATACTTTGATACTCTTCCATGTTTTATTTGTTGTATGTTTTTATCTGTTATATACATATATAAATTGTTTTTATTGTAATCAAATTCATGTGTTTTAATTTTATTAGAGTTCAGACAAGTATTGTGTGATGTATTGTGTATGAAATCCTATTGCTGATTTTTAAAGAGATGATTTTATTTTAATTTTAGTTGTTTAACATGACTTCCTCTTGGTTATGAAAATAATTTATTATTGAAAGATAAGTATGTTTGTTAAGTATGTTAAAAAAGCAGTTTAAGATGATGGAAAGTAAAAGATACAAATCAATTGTAACTGAGGCAGTGGAGTTATTAAAACATGTTATAGGATTGGGATATTTAGATATATTAAAAAAAAACAACATATTTATCATCAACAATTCTTAGATGAACAAAATTCCTCATGCCAGAACTGGCAATACATGTATTAATACCACCCAAAGCAAGACCAGGGTTGTACATTCAAATAAGTTTTGGTTGACCACCTGCAATGTGTACAAAAGAATAAAGGGATTTAAGGAAATTTTTGGAAGAGAAAACTTAAGGGCAAAGAACAATTAATATGATCTTTTAATTATTCTATATTAAGCAGATCAAGGATATATCTGTTCATTTTTAAAATTAGCAGAAACTTTGCACATTCTCATTTATTTCTGTGTAACGAATGCAGCTAAGGAGCAGCATCAATAGTTATAATGTACTCCCAGAAAAAAATGGACTGGACTAATTTGCATTGTCACTGATAAAGTATACTTGCTGCAAAAATTAAAGTCACCCTTTTTTCTGTTGTGTGTTTTTTAATCTCAAGCCAGAATAAATGTATGAGACATCAGAAAATGAAGGATACCGAACTGATAGGGATGCGTGATTTTATCAGTATACTGGTATATTGCGATTTTTTATTGCATGATACGTATCTTGATACGGAGACTAAAATACCGGTATTTGGTACATAACTATAAATTCTGGAAATTATTCATTTATTTGTTCAAACTATTGAATGACAATTACAGGAAGTGTAAAAAAATGTTGAAAACAGTTAAACAACGGCATTAAAACATTCTTTATATTAAAATAATGAACACTTTAAAAGTAGAGTTATGTTTTTATACCATATTTTTAAGGAATATTATGGAAATTCGTTTGAAATTGTAGTAAAAATTGTGTGTAAAAATATCACGATTTATTGTGATATTTTTGGGATAGAATCGTAATATATCACGATACGAAATTTTTGCAGATACCCATCCCTACGAATTAATGTGTCATGTCTGTAAGTAAGAGTGTCGAAAGCTATTCCAGGCTTGTGTTAGCTATAACCATATTAAGTATTCAGTATTGTACCAAATATTGCTGTTTGTTAAATAGATTTTTTAGTGTCATTAGCTTTATTGATAATTATTAGTGATAGTATATGTATATTTTTAAGTGTGTATGCTTATTTATAAATGATGTAGAAGGTGCTTTGTAGCCATTGTTATTTTGAAATTTAAATTTTCTTGATGATTACAACCCTTTAGTTGAAATATAGTCCTAAAGAAGGGGTTCAGATGAGTCCAAGACATAATTATGCCATAAAGGAGATTTGTAGCAAAGAGAGATGTTCCTGCTTGCAATGCATCAAAACGCAAAGCACGAATATCAGTTATTAACATAAGTTTTTTTTATTAACATACCGGTAAGTTTCATCTGTGTTTGAATTCTACATTTTTACCACTTTAAAAACAAATTTTTATACTCAAATACATGTATATATTTCTAATTGTAGCCTGTTAGTCATTCATATTCTTTGGAAGTTAATTTTCAGTTTATATGTATTATTATAAATAATGAAAATTTAGAGAAAATACTATTAACATTATATGTTTGTCTTTTGAATTGTAATTAACTTATATGTTCCTTGTGAGAAAAAAAATATTGTGTAAATTTCATGTCTTGAACAGGAAAAAGCTTTCATTTTTCAGACTGCTTTTAAAACGATGTAGAGTTTTCAGCTCTTGGTGAAAGTTTGATGAAAGCATTGGTCTACACATTTGTTTTGAGATTTAACTTTTATATTAATGATACAGTGGTTAAACCTGCAGAACAAATATTGTCAATTTTATTAACTATTATATACATGTAATTCATTTATGATCATATGATTGTACATATGAATAAATTAGATTTAGATTTCATGACTATCGTTTAAGGACTGTCAGAAATTCTCCATCTCTATCACAGTTTCATGGCATGTTGATAATATGTTAAAATAAAAAACAGTCTAAATGCAGTAAACTGAAGTCTAAATACGTTAGTGCAGCAGTGTTGAGATTATGTTGGTATTCTAGAAGAATATTTAATTAACTTTGAAGTCTTTTATATCTGCATCTAATATTGTCCTCAGTGATGAAATTCTGTTTTTGTTCAATCCAACATCCAAGAATGGAACCCAGAAAAATATCTGTAAGGAAGAGTTTATTGAACAGCGTGAAAAGAAGGCCTGGGTTGCTAATGATGCATGTGATTTCAGAATTGTTGTAATAAGATATTTGGCATGAAATAAAATACTTACACAGTTAACAATGCTTATAAATGGAATGAAAAGTGGAAAAAGACCAGTGGAAAAGGAATATGCCTAGGAATTGAAAAAAGTTACACAATGTTTACAGGAGTATAAAATACAGAAGAAATTGAATTTCAATACTGTGAGGGTAAACACTTATTACCTCAACTTTGTCATTTAGAACTTTAAATTCCATCACATCTAACCATTCTGCCCATGTGAAGACAAAAATTCTCACAAATGTTACATCTTGACTTATCTGTAAATTAATAAAGTCTCTCTTTTTTGTTACCTTTAATTATAAAAAAAATGAAGGACAAAAAAGTGAAAGACAAGAATACTAAACAAATTAATGTAGACCATATACATGCATAAAGTGTATATATATACAAGCTAGTTCATATCTTCTAATTAATCTAACCTTATGGATATCGTAAACCGTGCCTTTCTTGTCATGGGCCTTTAACATTTCTAGAGAATCGATGATTGCTTTTAAAATCACAGTGTTTTCTTTTTTACATGTCCACCTGAATTTTATGAAGAAAAAAAAAACAACCGTGTACATAATGTAGAGAATTATTGCATATTTTAAATTTAATCTTTAAAATGACACCTACACCTCTTTATAGCTGTGTAGATTTTTAATGATGGGGAGCCACATGGCTGGACGGAGAAGAGCTTGGACTGGGGACTGCAAGAGACTCGACAGCGAAACCATGTCGACATGTGCTTTTGTTGATGGAGAAACGCCCCCCAGATTTGTTTACATTTGTTGGAAGTTCCGTAGATTATTAGTGCATATCCATAAAATATATCAGGTATCGAAACAGTCATTAAATCTATTGAATTTTTTAAAGAATATATAGAAACAATATCGATTAAAATAAATTTACTCATGCAGTAAGCAACTGGAATAAATACGAAACAGAGGTTGAAACCTTTCTGACCTTGACACTGGAAGTACAGTTGACGAGGCAGCCAGAGGCATAACTAATAATCACATGACTTCTATTGATTGACAATGACACGATAGCTGGCTGGCGTAAGTGAGGTTTTACTTTCGTTTATATGTACTTTGATATTTTGATAAGAATTAATGTTTGATGCTTGAGTTTAGCCAAAATATTGGAACTTCCGTCTGCCCTTTTGTTGTTTTGCATCAGGCATCCTGAAAGACTAGCCTATTGTCGTAGTGAGCTAATTGTCAGTATTTACACAGACTGCAGTTTACTAGTTGCTGATAAGAGAGATAATATAATAAAATATATAATATAATATATAATAAATATAATAATAAATGCTCATATAAGTACTGTTCAAAGCTTTCAAAAGGATTGGAAACGATACAATCATCATTTTAGGTGGGTAAAGGTACCATGCAGGTACCTGCAGATTTTGAAAGGCCAGTTATAAGTGGGAAAACATATAAAGCAGAGAAAAATCTACATATAAAAACAGATTTAAAACTGGATGTCGAATAAAGTGAATGAAAATAGCTAGAAAGCTATGGTTACTTTTGATGGAGTATAGAATAGGGTGACATACAGAATGTTCAATCATGTCTTACAATTCTGGTTTAATCTCTTTTTGACAGTATTAATGTCTATTTGAAGGTAGGTGAATGCACGAAAATACCGTAAACTGGTCTATTTTAGTGTTTACAACCACTATGAACATTACTAGCTACACGTCTGTAGCTTGATGGTAAAAAAAAAAAATTGGGATGGACGACTAGGGAGCTACAGTGCCACCCATTAAAAAAGGGTATATTTTTGGTGCACAAAAAGCAAACTGTTTCTCGATTTATTCCTCTGTATATTTAAGCTGCCATCTCAAAATATTCCAAATATATTTTCTTTATTACTTCCACACCAAAACTGTTTATACAAGTTATGCATGAAGTGCATTGGACCAAATTGTCTTGCCACACAAAATGGCAGTATAAATTGGCAAAATTTTCATTGGCCTGAAATTTCAGACTGAAGAGGCTATTATTGGGGAATGTTTTGTTGTGGAAATAGTAACAAAATATGTTTGAACACAGGGTTAGTAATAATTTGAGATGCCAGTTTAGATATACTAGTTTGAAGAAATATATTGAGATACATTGCACTTTTTGTGCCCAATAAACATACACTTTTTAAATGGGTTTGTGGTGGTCAGATGAGTTAGATCGAAGATGGCCAGAGAGCTCAGTTGGTAGTCTCCTCTCCCATTACATTTGGTGCCATGCCATGCCCTGGAAGTGACAGGTGAAATACCTGCCAGGGAAGAGCCTGGGTTGGTGTCATGGGGCCGAAGACTTTTAAAGAGGGAGGAATATTTGGCGGTCAGACGGGTTCAATCACCGATTGCCAGATAGCTCAGTTGGTAGAGCACCTGACTGGAGATTCAGGGGGCTCAGGTTTGAATCAGTCTGGTCTGCTGCATTTTTCTCCTCTCCCATTACAGATGGCACTGTAGCTCTCTAATTGTGCATCCCAATTTTTTCAGACCAGCGAGCTACAGATCTGCAGCTAGAACATGACAAGTGTTGCAAGATACATCTTTAATGCGTTACATTTGATGATACTACACTGACATGAATTGTAACCTTTTGTCATTGGTTTATTTTAAATGTGCTATGATTAAGTTAGTGATAATCATGATAAGATGTTGAAAAGGTTTGCAATTCAAGTAAGGAAGAGTTATTCAAGCAAAACTTCATATTTCTCAAATAGAATTGGAAGTTTTAGAACATGTTATTTATAATATTGCCATGTTTTGATTATTATAAAGGATTATATTTTTTCTATAGCACACCACAATTATGAATATCAGCAAGAAATCCGCTAAGAAGACATTCCATGTTGATGAGTCAGACTTGCTCTGTAAAAATGGTTGTGGTTTCTATGGTAATCCAGCATGGCAGGGATTCTGTTCTAAATGTTACAGAGAGGTTTACCAGGCAGCAAAGCAGGCCCAGGCCCAACATGATGAACAGAAAACTAGGTGAGGGGAATTCTGGGGGGGAGAGGGCATTATCAGGTAGACCCAGGCACAACATGATGAACAGAAAACTAGGTGAGGACACAGAAATTAGCAGTCATGAGAGGAATTCTGGGGGATTGGTGCTACCAGGTAGACCAGGCATGACATAATGAACATAAATCTAGGCGAGGACACAACATTTAGCAGTGGTGAGAGAAGTTCTGGGGGAGGGGGGTTATCAGGTAGACTCCGGCTTAAAATGATAATCAGAGAACTAACTGAGAACACAGTTGTAGTAATAAATGTCGGAAAAAGCAGGCCCAAGAAAACTAAGTAAAATCAAAAAAGTAAGCAGTGGGTGAGGGATAGGAGGAGCAGGCCCAGGCTAAATGTCAGAAAAACCGGACGGAAACTGGGGAAAAGTGGTGTATTTTTTTGTATGTGTATGGTGATGGTGGTTGGTGGGGGTTGGGGGGGGGGTAACAGGTTAGGTGAGGTAAGGCCCAGGATCAGCATAATTAGAAATCCAGGTGAGAATGTAACAATAATATACAAACTTATATACAAGTTTTAGACATACACTTTGAAGCAGAGATGATTTTATATATATTTAAAAGGGCAATAGTTAATTGTTTCATTGAATGACTTGAGATTATTGATTATGATTTATCTTAACATATAATTATGCACCTATTAAAGATACAGTTGAACTTTGGTATCTCGAACACCGATATCTCGAATACCATGGATATGTCAAGTGATTTTGAAGTCCCAACCACTTATTCTTAAAGTATTTTACCCTCGATATCTCAAATCCTCAGATATCTCAAAGTTTTTTCTTGGTCCCATCGAGTTCGAGATAACGAGGTTTGACTGTACTTCAAATACAACGAAGTATTAAATGTTTCCATTCAGACTACAAAAGGAGAACAGATATTCAACCTCTTATAGTCGTGCTACACTTGAAACTTATGTACAGTATTTTCTAGCTTTATTGTGAAGAGATTAAAATATTATTGTATTTAGTGCAAATGAAATAATACTTGGCATTGCTTTCACATAGTACATTGACCTCATACAGCTAGGTTATGAATATAACTGTATTAATTGTGTAGAAGAACATTGAACTTAATCTAAGGAGTAACAATATTGTATTTTTATTACATACTGCATTATAATATACTTTATGATTTCGTGAGTAAAGGGATTGTTTCTAGAGACACGAAGACGTTGACACCACAAAGCCATTTAACATCACTTCTTCAGCACTCCTTGTTATTTTCACCCTCAGTCATTCGTTAACACCTAGAGATGATTTTTATACTTGATGGTTAAAAACAAAATTTCTCTAACAATGGTTTTTTTTTTTTTCATGTTTAAAGTTCATTTAGAGGATAAACAAGAGTGACAACTTTTACCTAAGTTAATTTTTGTTAGGAATTTTTTTCACAAAAAATCAGATGTGTGTTGAAAGATTGGGGTAGAAAGATAGAGTACATAGAGCCATTAAACACCCAAATAGCTTTACTATATGTATTATTGCAACTGGCTCACCTTAGCCAAAGGTCTCTCCCTACCCCAGGGGGTAGGGAGAGGTCACAATTGGATATTAAAGTTATACGTAGGAGTATATAGGAAAAATCATTAAAACTCTTCTTTTCAAGAACAGAAAAGCCATGATTAGTCATATTGATTTAGAAGCATCCTTAGGTAGTGTAGATTCAAGAGTGTTCAAATCATGCCCCCTGCCCCCACTTTTATATTTTAACTTTTCAATACTGAACTGATTTCTGCTTTTCCTTGCCGAAGTTCTCAGGTGAGCAATGAGGCCGATGGGCAGCTTGTTTTTGTGATGCTGTACCATCTTTCTCATCTATGAGAATGATATCAGTATCTGAGTTTACAATGATTACATGGCTTGTTTAAAATTTACAAACTATAAATATACTTTATTTAATAAATATATTAATTTCACAAAATGAAGTGATTATGAAACCCAGACCAATAAGTTTGAATTCCACAATTTTACATTCATAAGATTTTAAAATGTATTTGTTTTGGAGTATTGAGTAGAATTGGCAGAATAAAAAAAATATTAGAAATTTGAATTTTTTTTTTCTAATTCCCCAGAAATTAGGGTCAGCATCCTAGAAATTAAAAAAACAAAACACAAAAAAAAAACCCCTGTGGCTTTAATTCTGCAGCTGGACTTATGCATTGCAACTTTTTTCACTTGAGCTGCATTCCCTAAAGTTATAGTGCACTATTTTAAAGTGTCAGTCACACCCAGAATGATCACATATATAACTGAACACATCACTCATACTAATAAATTTAAGATTTATAGGCATATTGTAACAATGTCAGACCAGTCAGCCTTATTATTAGATTTGGTGAATAGTGAGTCAAGTAGACCAACTTCACACATTCAGATGATTAGATCAATATTAAGATTTGTAACAGAGGCTGATGAAGGAAGACAGATGTTACACACTGTGACTCATGGGCTGGGTTAAATGTTCACAGGGTTAACAAGGTGTAGGTCACAGGTGTCTACTCAGACTGCTATTTGTTTATGTATACCTTGATATCTAGTATGGAGAGGGTACTTCTTACTCTTTCCAGCCAGATTTTCTGATTGTTCATTATCATAAGATTCGTAATATAGATATTAGTTTTGTACCTTTGAGTGACACATAGCAGATACTAGTAAACCATGGTTTTATCAGGTACACATGCCTGTATTAGTCTCTTGATTCTTCTGTTTACTCCGCCAATATAGCTAGATACACATCTTCTGTGTCCTTTTTTTGGTTAGTGTATGTCCTGGTATATCATGATCTTATTACATTAATAGCAGGTTTTTATGCCGCCGCCATAAAATGGCTGGGGCACATAGTGTTACCCTGTTTCGTTATTCTGTCAACTCAAATTTGACATGTGGATATATCATAGGAATACACAGGTCAAGTTCGAATTTGGTCATGGTCCAATAATTTTTGACAGAGTTATCCCTCTTGAACTTAGGAAAAAATAAGAAATTTTCAGTTTCCACTTTCTAACTTTTGTAGGGATGTATATATAAGGTTGAAATTGCATATGCAGGTATACTACCAGAAAATACAGGTCAAGTTCGAATTTGGTAATGGTCCGATGATTTTTGAGAGAGTTATCCCTCGTGAAATTAGGGAAAAATAAGAAATTTTCAGTTTCCTCTCTCTAATGTTTGTAGGGATGTATGTATAAGGTTGAAATTGCATATGCAGGAATATTACCAGAAAATACAGGTCAAGTTCGAATTTGGTCATGGTACGATGATTTTTGACAGAGTTGTTTCTCTTGAACTTAGAAAAAATAAGAAGAAATTTTCAGTCTCCACTCTGTAACTTTTGTAGGGATGTATGTATGAGGTTGAAATTGTATATGCTGGTATTTTACCAGAAAATATGGTTCATGTTTGAATACAAATTTAAAACTAAATATTTTGGCTGCTTGTGGGGGCATTCATGGCATTATCGACACATCTAATTGTACCAAGTGTTGTTATAGCCAGTCACTAAGGACAGCAAAGATTGCTTCATCATTCATTATTTTCAAGTTCTGAATAATAAAAAATAGTAATATCTTTTATCTCAATATTGATGTTTTGATATAACAAACACTTTTAACTGTATGTACATGGATTTAAGGATTTTGGATTTTATGATGTAAAAAATGTCATCTATTGATGTATCTATCCAAGATTTTTTTTGTGGACGGTGGGGTGGGTGGTTGTAGTCATGTATATAACTCTGTATGGATTTCATTGGTCATCTGAAAGGAATCAAGTGATGTTATGCTCAACAAGAGAAAAGAAGTATTCTCTCTTTCTGTAATAACATGAATGTTTAATGAATTAGGGTTATAATAATAGCCAATATTGATGACAGAATCATTCCCTGTAGTATGATGCCCTGTAGTATGTAGGTTATTGAATACTTGACACTGTTGATGAGACTTTTGTTACATCATCATATCCCCCGGAGAAGCAGGTGCTAGACTTAGGTCAGGGAGATGTTAATGCTCCTATATTGTTATTATCGATCTGTGTAGCATATAGATATTTTCTTGTTTAATAATTCTGTTTCATCTTCTTAGATGAACAGAAAGTAAAACTTGGAAGTATATTGTTGAAACATTTTACGTGTTCATTAGGAAAGTTATTAAGGGAAAACGGACTTATTTTTTTCCTGATGATTTGTGTTCTTCAGTATATACCTTGTTGTTGACAGGCCAGAGACAGAGGAGACCTCTACTCCATTGTTCTCCAAATTTACAGAGAAAAAGTCACTTCAGTTCAACAAGAGATCACATACAGTCAAGTCGATATTCAGGAAGACAGCTACCAAAGGTAATACAAAGATATCTACCAAATGTAATCATCCAGTCAAGTCTATATTCAGGAAGACACGTATCAAAGGTAATACAAAGACACCTACCAAAGGTAATACAAAGTCCAATATAAATCATAAAGACACCTACAAAAGATAATGCAAAGTCCAATAATAGTCATCAAGACACCTACCAAAGGTAATACAAAGACACCTACCAAAGGTAATACAAAGTCCAATATAAATCATCAAGTATATAACTATTAAATGTGTATTCTGGTACATGCTTATATACCTTTAGTGGCCATTTTTGCACAAGACATATTCCTTAAATGGAAATTATTTACACCAATTTTCATTTAATTAATTAAGTTATATATTTTGCTGTGAAAAAAATTGTCATAAAAGTTATAAACAGGTACAACAGTGTAAAATGTCTGATGATAGTATATCTACAGAATTTGTCTACTGAAATAATTTACATTTAAAGGTTGTGCAAGGGTTTAATTATTAAGTAGTAATTATCAATGGTAAAAAAGGAAAATATTTCCATATTGTAGTAAGTTGCTGTGATGGTAGTTTAAATATATACATAATTATGATAAGATCATACTTAAGTTACACAGGTGAAGATATTTATTTAAATGGAGTTTTTATTGATTTTTGTAAATTGTTTTTTTTTTTTATTGTAGATAGAAAATTAGCTTTGGTTGCAGAAGTACCTTGTGGCTTTTTAATTATCAGTTTAGAAATCACCAAAATAATATATTTTTAGATCTGACATGCATGTTATTGATTATTTTATTGACACTTGATTTGATAATTAAATCATTCAATCAGAATGGTGACAGATTGCAGGTTAATTATGGTCTCTAGCTGAGCAGGTTGAGCAACAACTCTTTGTTTACAAACAAAGTCACATGACCTAGCACATGCCTAGAGATTAATGTCACCTGCCCAAGCTATTAGTGATTGCATCATCACAGTTTGTCATTGGTTGGCTAGGAATCCACAACATAATTATACTGCTAATGTGGAAAATTTGAAAAATCATTTTCTTTGTTAAGGCATTTCTTGGTTCTTTTTGTCCAGTGCAGTCCATAGAGCATACAAGGTGTACTTTCAATTTAAGAGAGTAAAGAGTTTCAGGTGTAAAGCATAAAAGTGCAAATGAACAGCTATGTCTTTGGAAAATGTTTTTTCGAAACTCAATGTGAAAATGAAAGAGAACTTTGTGTTGAGGTTACATGATGAATATGATGATGAATTTGTAGTAATTGATGTGAAAACTATCAATGGGAAATTCTGTTACAGGGGTAAGTTGTTCAAATAACATTATTATTAACAGTGAAGCTATTTTTCTAGTTATTGCATTGCAAAGAAATTGATTGGTTAAAATTCATATTTTTCTAAAGAAATGCACAATATTTGTTCTTTTTAATAATTTGATAATTTTGATTTTTTTGCTTAATCTATAGATTGTTCTTGTACTTTTTAAAGTTATATTTCTCAAAAGTACAGCAACATAGTTTTGTGTATTATGGAAGGTAATAACAATACTTTCTCAAATGATAAGACAAAAGAAAATTTATGTTCACAAAATATGTGACTCTTTAAGACCACATTATGACACATTTATATTATGTTTACAACTTCCTATTAGGTTTTTACAACATTAAATGTATAAGGTTGTCATTTTGTGATGTAAGCAGCCATTATCTTCCTGTAGGAGAGATAATTGAGGTATGACTACCTAAGGCTAGGATTATATACATCATTGTATTGTAGTAAAGGATATTTAGGGCAATGTGTCAGGATGTGCTTGGTATGCTTGTATTAACTGGGGCACTGTGTTATCTCCTGTGATCTGTATTTAGATATATACTTATATCTACCTGCCTTCTTAACCTGTCTGGTATGAACTGGTTAGTACTGGACCTCCCTACAAAAGACTGATAAAGGACTTATAACACCTGAAATAGGTGGACTGTGATCTCTTGTGTAAGGTACATGATAACACACTTCAGTAATTTCTCCATGTACATACTAATGACTCGACCAACAGCTAGATTACAAGTACTCCACAGTTAGGTTCAGCTCAATGTTCTAAAAAGTTTTGTTAAATATTCACGTCATGAAGTTTGAAGCAATTAAATGAAACAAAAAAAAATATCGTTGTTTACTAATATACAATTACCATGATTACAGACAATAGTTTAGGATACAATGATACCTGTACCCTAGCCAGCAGATGGAGATCTTGTAAATGCCAAACATTTGGAACAGTTTTTAACATTGTATACATGATTTTCATGTCAGAGTTACATTTTTAGGTCACCTGAGTCACTCAGGTGACCTATTGCTATCTCTTTTCGTCCGTCGTCGTTCGTAAACTTTTGAACATTTTCAGCTTCTTCTCTGGAACCAGCAAACCAATTTCAACCAATTTTGGCATATAGCATCTATGGGTGAAGGGGAACAAAAATTGTGAAATTTGTGGCCCCTGCCCCCCTGGGGCCTGAGGGGTGGGGTCAAAACCATCAAAATTAATGCAATCTTTAAAAATCTTCTTCTTTACTCCTGGACATCAAGCAGTCAAACTGTTGGCATGATTGTAATAAACATTGAACCCTGTACCAAAATTGTGAAATTCATGGCTCCAGGGTCAGGGGTTCTGGTGCTAGGGCGGGGCTATATAGATCATATAGTGAAAGTGCATTATTTCTTTGAAAATCTTCTTCTCTACTCCTGGGTATTATTGAAACAAATTGAATACATAGTTATTATAAGCAAGAGTGACTCTACCAAATTGTGAAATTCATGGCTCCAGGGTCAGGGGTTCTGGTGCTAGGGCGGGGCTATATAGATCATATAGTGAAAGTGCATTATTTCTTTGAAAATCGTCTTCTCTACTCCTGGGTATTATTGAAAGAAATTGAATACATAGTTATGATAAGCAAGGGTGACTCTACCAAAATTGTGAAATTCATGGCCCCAGGGTCAGGGGATCTGGTGCTAGGGCGGGGCTATATAGATCATATAGTGAAAGTGCATTATTTCTTTAAAAATCTTCTTCTGTACTCCTGGGTATTTTTGAAAGAAATTGAATACATAGTTATGATAAGCAAGGGAGACTCTACCAAAATTGTGAAATTCATGACCCCAGGGTTAGGGGTTCTGGTGCTAGGGTGGGACTATATAGGTCATATAATGAAAGTGTATTATTTCTTTGAAAATCTTATTCTCTACTCCTGGGTATTATTTAAACAAATTAAATACATAGTTATGATAAGCAAGAGTGACTCAACCAAAATTGTGAAATTCATAGCCCCAGGGTCAGGGGTTCTGGTGTTAGGGCGGGGCTATATAGATCATATAGTGAAAGTGCATTATTTCTTTGAAAATCTTCTTTTCTACTCCTGGGTATTATTGAAACAAATTAAATACATAGTTATGATAAGCAAGAGTGACTCTACCAAATTGTGAAATTCATGGCCCTAGGGTCAGGGGTTCTGGTGCTAGGGCGGGGCTATATAGATCATATAATGAAAGTGCATTATTTCTTTGAAAATCTTCTTCTCTACTCCTGAGTATTATTTAAACAAATTAAATACATAGCTATGAAAAGCAAGGGTGACTCTACCGAAATTGTGAAATTCATGACCCCAGGGTCAGGGGTTCTGGTGCTAGGGCGGGGCTATATAGATCATATAGTGAAAGTGCATTATTTCTTTAAAAATCTTCTTCTCTTCTCCTGGGTATTATTTAAACAAATACATAGTTATGATAAGCAAGGATGCCTCTTCCAAAATTGTGAATTTAATGACCCCTGGATCAGAGGTTCTGATATTAGGGCGGGGCTCTATTTATTATATAGTGAAAATGCATTAAAGCTTTAAAAATCTTCTCTGCACCTGGGTATATCAGAGGCAGTTCATTTATACTCTATGGATCCTCTAAATTGTTGTATTACACTCAGGTGACCATTAAGGCCCTTGGGCCTCTTGTTATATGAAAAACAAACAACAACATGTAGTTACATAATATACCTTTGGTGTGACACAGTTAAATATGCTGATGATAAAATGCCAAGTATAGAACTGGAATGTGTGACAATTTTTAATGTCTACTGTTCAGAAATATACAGTGCACATAATGAAACAATATATGTCATTAAAAATATATATTCTATTACAATTTACAAAGCAATTAATTTCATCTAAAAGGAAATATAATCAGATAGTGACTTGTATAATCCTATTTAGATTCTCTTGAGTTTGATTAGGGCTTCCCATCTGTGTAAGAGATTAAGTAGTGTTTATTAATGACATTGTATTAGCTCTAGGCCTAATCTTTGTGACGTACATTAATTGAAATGAATAAGTACATTATGAATACAAGAAATAACATACCATAAGCATGTAAGTGCATTTATTACAATTATCAATAATAGTTTTTTTTTGTTTTATGATAATAATGCATCAAAGTAATTTTTACCTGCAATATAAACCTGTTGATATAAATATGAAAATATTGAAGTTGCATTACACATGAATTACACATAATATGAAAGGAGATGTGTGCTTTACTTCAGAGCTTTTGCTTGAAGATTTAATCACAGATACATGTACTGATTCAAAAACCTAGCTTTATGATTATAAAACAGATTTAAGTCAGATAAAGAGACTTAGACTTAAGTAAGAAGACTTAGACTTGAGTCAAGTAAGAAGACTTAGACTTGAGTCAAGTAAGATAACTGCACTTTGGTGATGCAATATTGAATTTTGGACAGTTTGTCTTCTGCATCATTCCAGCACAACATACAGATTTTGACTTAGGGCATAAGATGTTTCATGATTTTTGGGCCAGATTAATTCAAGAAAATATGTATTTAGACAAATATGTGTACTCTTAATTCACTTCATTTATCCTTCCAGTTGTATAACCTATTTATTGTTTTTCCAGATTCACCTCTACAGGAGAGCACAGGTCCACGTAAAGAAATCAAGCGAGTGAGCTTGGAAACGCAACAACTCGGGACTGAGTTTGCAGATTATCTCAAGTCCATCCGTAAAAATGTGGCAGTAGACGTATCAAAGAACACAAAAGCCATTGTGGATAAACTCACCCAGAACACAGATGCACCCGTGGAGGAACTGTCAGAGATGGTTCAGGATTTCTACCAAAATATGTCTGACAGGATGAATATGCATAGTACTTACAAAGGTAAGAGATGGGGGACAGTAGGGGTGAGCATGTATATATACCAAGTGAGTTCTGAGTGTGAAGTATTATGAACAAGTAGCCTGTATGTACCAGAAATAATGCCTGGGATTAAGAGAGTACTAGTATATGCACATAAAACTTTTATGACTAAACAGGGACAATTATTCCACATGGAAACTGCATTTTCCTTGCTTAAATTTAGTGAATGCTGAGTTAAATCTCCATTCTGCTAAACTCCTGTTTTATTTTTACACTTTATACACAGAAAAATACTTTTTATGAAGTTTATTGCGACTTGACACAGATCTGACTTGAACGTTTATTGTGACATGACACAGATCTGACTTGAATGATAATTGTGAGTTGACACAGGTCTGACTTGAATGATAATTGTGAGTTGACAAAGATCTGACTTGAATGATAATTGTGAGTTGACACAGATCTGACTCGAATGATAATTGTGACTTGACACAGATCTGACTTGAACATTTATTGTGACTTGACACAAATCTGACTTGAATATTTATTGTGACTTGACACAGATCTGACTTGAACATTTATTGTGACTTGACATTTTTACAGGTCAGAGTCCCGAGATGACGGAGAAGCTTCTTGACTACATTGAGAAGTATGTGATGGTACGAGTCTACTCTATGGTATTTTGTCAGAGTAACGAGGACGAACAGAAAGATCTGAAGATTCAGGACAGAATCCGAGGTTTACATTGGGTGACAGCTCAGCAGCTGGACACGCCCATTAATGATAATGAAGAGGAGGTCCGACAGTTAGTGGACAGGGCGATCACAGGTAGTCAGATGTTAGAGGGAAATGTAATCTTCATTTATGTGAGGAACAAATCCCAATGATTGGGAAAAAAAATCGAGAGTTCAAAGGTTAATCATTAAAAATATACAAGTAATATATTTCAAACTGAAAAGTTCATGAGGGGTATGAACTTTTACTTTCCATGCAAACACAATTCATGTTTTATAACAACAAAATTGCAATGTTATGCTTTGTAAATTAAAAACCACAGTTGGATATCAGTATTAATTCTTCACTTGTAATGTGTATTTATATCATCAATTTGGGCTTTGTATTACAGAAATAATTGAGATGAACTCAAAGAAGTCACCTCCTGACAAGCTGGATTGTGTCACTCGATGTTGTAAGAACATCTTTGAAATCTTGCGCCATTCAAAAACAGGCCCAGCTAATGCAGATGATTTCCTCCCAGCCCTGATATTCATTGTGTTGAAGGCGAACCCCCCATTACTCCAGTCCAATATACAGTATATCACGAGGTTTGCCAATCCAAGTAGGCTAATGAGCGGAGAGGCAGGGTATTATTTCACTAACCTGGTAAGTCTTCATTGCTGTAAGCCCTATGTTAGTGTATAATAAATTGTAAATTTTACAACTGATTATATGAAAAAGTCAGGAGAAAGAAGATCTGGTCTTAGTTTGACATTTTAAGCTTCTTTTAGAAACATGTAGAAATTCTTTTTCAAACTGCTGAAGCTGTGAAATATTCAATCTTTTGAACAGTGTTGTGCTGTGTCTTTCATCGAGAGTATTAATGCAGAGTCATTAAATCTGACACAACAAGAGTATGATAGATATATGTCCGGGGAAGCCATTCCTCCCCAAAATGGACAGGACAATACATGTGAGGGTCTCCGTATTATGTGGGAGAACCTGCGAACGCTGTCAGATCTCCGACAGCGACAAGAAAAGGTCATGGCGGACACACTGCAACTCCAACAGGAAATGAGGGAATTTCAGGACAGCTTTAAACAGGAGGTTGAAAGTGTTCTTAAGAGAAATCCATGGACCATTAAACCCCAGAAAATGAAAATTGACATTGATGCAGACACCGAAAATATCACAAATCTTCCTACTCCTCTTCTTCCAGAGCCCTTGATGCCAACAAAAGCTTCAGCGGTGGTAGGGCTGGGAACCAGTGGAGAGAGTCAATCAGCAGACATGGTGGCAGGGGACAACACTCCGACAGACTTACTCACTTAATTACAATCATTCAGATTTGTAAATTTCTGTGATGTAAGCAAAGCAAGAGATTTTGTAATGTGTGTGTGTGTGTGGTTAGAGAAGATGAATTTGTGATTGAGAGCATGTGTTTGAAATTGAAAGAAACATTAAGTTTTGTAACATTAGTGTATTATAAAGCCTTAAGTGGACTAAAGGCATGCATTTAGATCTGAGGAATCATACTCAAAACATCACACTACAAAGACGGATACTCAGTGAGAAAGCAACTCCAAATGTTCATCTCCCTTAAGTAGATGTAGGAAATTGCAAGGGTTAGTGCTTTAAATTATATTAGTTTATAAACTGTGTATATTTTTTGGAAGAATTTTCTACTTATTTATTTTCAATGAAGCATACAAGAAGGTAGAAATCAAGAACAAGTTTTGTTGGTAAGAGTGCAGTAGGAATTTAGCCTGATATGTGTATGTATGTTCGAGTGTACAATTCAGTGTCTGTTTTATTGTTATTTTTTAAAAGAATAAATTGACTAAATTATATTTCTTGTGTTTATTGCAACAACAAAAAGTTGCAACAAGCAATTTCTTGCATAGAAATTTCTCACTCTACCCCTGCAAGCAGAGTTTGGAGGATATTGGTATTAGCATGTCTGTCTGTCTGTCCAGCTGTCCACCTGTTTGTCTGTCTGATTTTGTCTGGACTTGGAGACTATTTGCATGGCTTTGTCAGACATTTTTTACTCTCCTTATTCACCATTTAAAGATATGCACTTGGTTTTTTCATCATAGTTGGACTATTTTTCTTCATTATACTGAGTTTTTTCCCCATTTTTAGCTCACCTGAGCCGAAGGCTCAAGTGAGCTTTTCTGATCACATTTTGCCGGCGTCCGTCTGTCCGTCTGTCTATCTGTCCGTCTGTCTGTAAACTTTTCACATTTTCAAGAACCACTGGGCCAATTTTTACCAAACTTGCCACAAAGTAACTGTCAAATAATGACCTTGCGTAGAGAATAGTGATCCAAACTCCCCTAAATAAATAACAGAAAATCTTTTCTACATATTAACTTTACATTTTAATTAACAAAATAATATTCTACAACATAATAAACTGGTTTGGTGTGTGGTCGTCCGTGTCCCTAAAATGTCTACTACGTCTATGGTTTTGTTCCACACGGTGTTTAGGCTACACTACAGTCTCTTGCCGCTAATGAGGCTCAGACACCCCTCTCCAGTGCCGAGAAAGGTTTACACTTCCCCCTCTCCAGTGCCGAGGAGGTTACACGTCCGTCTTGCGTTCAAGACTATGAGATGTGACTGGTACCGGCCGCCATCTCTACACTACTATACAGGAATGAGACCTGTTAAAATATCATACACAGAATAATATAGACATACAACTTACTCCGTGAGTACAATATGTACAACGCAATAAATGCTTTGCTATACAATAGTTATTACAGAACGTAGAACCGACAAATAAAGACACAAACAATCCACCGTACAATTAAGACTCAAACATTTTCGAGTAACTATAAATAACAGAACTTAAAAATATCAAATAGAATAGCTTAAAGTTGCATATTTTAGAAATTCCGTATCTGGGTGTTTTGAGATGTTTACAACTTTATAAAATATTAAAAACAAACACAAATAAGGCTTACCTCAGAGAAGCAGGACCATACAACTAAATTCTAAACAAGTAAAACCCTCAGTGGTCTGCCATGTGTATAAGATAAATCAAACAGATCTTGAGAAATTTTGAAAACGTCCTTCTCCCAGGACTGCCGTGTCCAAACTGAAGCACGGGCTTACAAATATTTTAAAGGTCCGGTGATTTGAGGTATAAAACAGGGTAACATAAACCCGGTGAAAAATGGAGACTCCCCACAGGTAAATATAAATTGCTTGCGTGTTCGAATAGGAACATGTAGATTTTAATGTGACAACTACCTCCCATTTTCCAAAAGTACGCAGTACTTTAAAACACATAAAAATCTAAAAATGAGAAAACAAACCTGAAACTTTACAAATGACAAACTATTTACATAAATTTACAAACGACTCAGGTAATCTGCCCCTACATTCTCTTTTCCCTTAATGGCTTGGATTCTGAATCGATATGGCTGGAGACTGAGTGCCCAGCGCATCAATCTAGGATTGGTGACCTTTGACTGGTTTAGATACACAAGAGGACTATGATCAGTCTCTAGAACAAACTCTTGACCGTATAAATACTTTTGAAATTTCTGAATGGCCCAAACAATAGCCAAACATTCTTTCTCTACTGTTGCGTACGCACTTTCACACTCTTTCAACTTCCTACTCACGTATGCTACTGGTAACTTTTGATCTTCTACTCTCTGAAGCAAGACAGCTCCCAAACCTCTATCAGATGCATCAGTCTGAAGTATAAAAGGCTCCTTTATGTTTGGTAATTTCAGAATAGGAGAATGACTTAGTGACGACTTCAAAGACTGAAATGCAATTTCATGACATTTTTAATATATTCGATCAGTGCATATTATCTATTCAAGATATATTACTAAAGTCAGGTACTCTTCACACAATTGCTCCGACGAAAATAGTTCCATTCATGATCAGTAGATACAAGATTACAACAAATGTTAAGAATAATGATGTATATTTAATACGTTAAAGAAAACAAAATTAACGTAAAAAGATTTTAAGAAAATCACCTTTTCCCCGGAAAAGCAAATAAAAAGTTTTCATATTCCTACGCTCGCTGCCTCCTCAGTCTTTTTCCCGAAAATATATAGGTCATACTTCGATTGATAATGATAAATCTTTTCACTAGTTATATTACTGTCATTATTATTGTTCGTTCATTGCCTTATAATTTCTTTTGAATGGATATGTTAATCATTAACTGTGTGTTTTTTTCTCTCTTTTAATGAATAACGGAATGGTTATTATGGTTAAACACCTGCAATCGTAACCTCTCGGCAAAGCAACGTAATGTTCCGAGCTCGTCTGAAAGGATCTTCGCACGTGTGTAGACCTAGGCTATTTGGTCTTGCAAGCACAGGTGTGTGCACCGTTTGCTAAGAGACGCTTAGATCACGTAGACTGGGTATCAGTATTTGCTACGGAAATGAAGAAGTTTAGAACTATACACCAGTTTCATAAGAAGTACAGGTTTTTTACTCAAGCCCTAAATTGGGCTAGAGGGGCTGAGTTATCTAAAACGAGACTAGGTCATCGATCTACTCAGTTTAAAAACACGAAAATATACTAAGTGTATCTTCAAAACATCTGTATATTCAAAATCTATATTAAGTGTTAAATGTCGGATTCTATCCTATGACGAAGGAATATTCAGTGATGCTCCATAGCCGCAACCGATCTCGCGCTTTCCTTTGCGTTTAACAACGACCGTCAATGCATCTCTGGACAAGTTCATTGATTACAAGTTCATTCATTCTAAAAGGTGACATGTTGACCATCTTTAACATCTGCCTATACTATGGGTGATAGTAATTTAATAGCACAAAATTAAAAAATAAATTAAAATCTATCCTTGATAGATCTAAAGTTTTGCTATTTAAAAAAAAAAAGGCTATCTTTGATAATCCATAACGGCTTGAACTTGATTTGAATTTTTTTTTTTTTACAGAAGATTATATCATTGGAAAGTTAGATGGTACACATGTAGCACAGGCCCATATAGTACGCGGGATTTTTTTCGGAGCCCCCCCCCCCCCCCCCCTTCACTTTGAAAACGTTGCTACAGGCCTGTAACATGCTATTTGGTTTAAATATTCCTGAAAATGAGTGAGGTGTTAAATACATTTTTAAAATTATACTATTAATTATATTTAGTCTATGTTCTATGTGAAATTAAAACTATTTTTAGCGACTTTGTGATAGTCACTACATGCATCTACATCTAACGTTATATATGAACATGCAGTTTGTTTCCTAGTACATGCATATTTTATTCAACAAAAGATGTTGAAACTCAGTAGCCTAAATATTTTGTCGTTTTAGGATATTTATGGCACTTTTATTATGACTTTCTACAGCTTGAGTATCTCTGATGTTTTGTCAGTAAATACTTGTTTTTTTTTATTAGAAATCATCTGAGCACAATGAAAATTCGAATAAATTAAAAGTCGAATATCTTGGATATGGGGTAACCCATATCTATTCTTGTTCCCACACAAGTTTGGTTGGGCACCCTTTCCTAGTCAAATCAGTTAATGGCAATGCAATGCATGCAAAGTTTGGAACAAACTTACGATAGAATCCTATTAACCCAAGGAACGATCGTAGTTGTTTTTTAGTTTCTGGTCTTGGTGCATCTTGTATAGCCTTGACCTTGTCCAACATTGGTCTCAATTGTTCATTGCCAATCACATGACCTAGACAATTCAAACTGGAATAGGCCAATGAGCACTTACTTGGTTTAGCAGTTAGACCTGCACTACGTAGACGCTGAAAAAGTTCGTCAAGTACTTTGAGATGATGTTCAAATGTCTCTGTGAAAATAATTATGTCGTCAATAAAATTGTCAACATTTTCCATGTCACTCAAAACTTTCCGCATCAATCGGGAAAAAGTAGCTGGTGCTGTAACTAAACCAAAGGGCATAACGCAAAATTGAAATAACCCTTTACTTGTTCTAAAGGCTGTCTTTGGTTTAGATGCCTCTGTCAGTTTTATTTGCCAATAACCCTTTGATAAGTCAATTTTTGAGAAATATTTGTATCCTGCAAATTTTGCAAACATTTCGTCTGCGTCTGGTATTGGCTCCGCGTCAAAAATTGTTTGTCTGTTTAGTAGTCGAAAGTCAATACAAAATCGATTGGTACCATCCTCTTTTGGAACAATAACTATTGGTGAACAAAAGGGAGACTCAGATGGTTCAATGATATTTAATTTCAACATATCACTCACCTCTTTGTTGACTGTTTCTTCCAAAGAAAAGGGGACTGAACGTGTTTTGACATGTATTGGCTTATCACTTACCATGCGGATGTCATGTTCTAAAATATTCGTACTTCCTGGTTGGTCTTGTAGAACGTCACCATACTTGGCTATAGTACTCATCAACTTTTCCCTTTCCTCGGTCGATAGCAAACCATTGATATCCACGTCTGTGCCTTGGTCAGAATCTAGTGCCGGATAGTCATCTAACTGTCCTTCCTGTGTTGTGTCTTCCACACAGTCCACAAATGTAGCATTTACTGAACCAAATACACTTTCATCAGTCACAAAAAGAACATTGTTACATTGTGCTCTTTCAACATATTTCTTGAGTAGATTAATGTGAAAAGTCTTTACTTTTCCATTCATTTTCAACTGATAGTCAACACGGTTTACCTTCTTTAAAACCTCAAAAGGCCCTTTCCATTGGAGAAGCAACTTATTGTTGTCTGTAGGCATTGAAATAAGAGCTTTGTCACCTACCTTTAGAGATCTATTTCTAGCTTTCTTTTCGTAGTACTTCTTGTACCTGGTGGCGGATTTTTCAAGGTTTTCTCTGGCAAGCTGGGCCATGGACTGCAATCTCTCTTTCAGATCTAAAACATACTGATAAGTTGTTTTCACGTTTGGATCTTCTATTTCCTTGGTACAAAGTTCTTTCAAAATAGACATGGGACCTCGTACTTGCCTTCCATAGACTAATTCAAAAGGTGAGAACCCCAAGCTTTCCTGCGGTAACTCTCTATAAGCAAAGAGAACTGCATTTATATACTTATCCCAGTCCTTAGGCTTCTCTGCACAAAGTCGTTTTAAGATTTGTTTCAAAGTCCCATTAAAGCGTTCGACTAACCCATTACAGGAGGGATGATAAGGTGTGGTTGTCCACTGCTTCATAGAAATGAGACGACTTACCTCCTTCATAAGAGACGACGTGAATTGAGTACCCATGTCCGTTAACATTTCTCTTGGTATACCTACCCTAGAGAAAATTTCCATTAACGCTTCTGCAACTCTTTCTGTCTCTATACTTGGCAAAGCTACGGCTTCTGGATAACGGCTTGAATAATCTACTAGAGTAAGTATGTACCTGTTACCCTTTTCCGTGACTGGAGTTAACGGACCCACTATATCAACTGCAACTCGTTGGAATGGTACATCAATTAATGGCATACGTTCTAAAGGCACTTTGCTCACCCTACCTTTTTGAAGAGTACGCTGACATATATCACAGGACTGGCAAAACCGTCGGATGTCACTCTGGAGTCCTGGCCAGAAAAACTCTGAGTTAACCCTGGTTATTGTCCGCTGGATACCTAGATGTCCTGCTAATAAAGAATCATGTGCTAACTTCATGACTAATGCGCGAAATTTCTCTGGAACTACAAGCTGAGAAAATACCTTATTGACGCTGTCGTCGTTCGCTACAAACTCTCGATAAAGCAAACCATTCTTTTTATACCATTTTACCTTACCGTTTTTCTTCTGGTGAACAGTATTATGTTCTGCATAATCCCGAATCTTAGTAAGGGTTGGATCCTCCTCTTGTGCAGTCTTGATACAGTGTGGTTCTATTACGTCTGTGATTATGTTGGGTACCTTCAGAGGTGGATAAGGCTTCTCTCTGTTCCTTTTCTGTTGTCTCGTTTCTACTGCGTTGACCTGCCAATTCTCGTCTGCTTTGTCTGGAAGTGTTGCATCTGGAACATTTCCTATTATCAAATCATACACTGGATTTTCCATACACCATACCTTGTGATAACCACACAAATAGGGAGTATCGATGAACACTTCTGCTACAGGAACTGTAATTTTTGAGCCGTCAGCTAAGACACACACCTGTTGCTTACCGTCTACAAGGTCTTTCTCACTTACCTTGGATTTCCGTACAACAATTCCACTGCATCCAGTATCCCTCAAAACAGTCACAGGATTTCCGTTGATGTAACCCGCAGAGATAAGCATGGAAAAATTTACAGACTTCTGACAAGCTGAAGTAAGAGTAGTGGGCGACATGTTCACCATCGAATCTATGATAGAATCTGAAGGTAAAGTACTCACAAAACAGACTGGTTTTTCATTTATTTGTGCAGTAGGTGATTCTCCTTTGGTTCTTACTTCAGATACACTACCAACAACCGGTTTGGCTTTACATTCTGAAGCAATATGCCCTACTCTGTGACACTTAAAGCATCTTCTATCTGACTTGGGTACAAACTTACCTGTATTTGTTGTCTTCATATGCACATTGTCTCTGTTCTTAGTACTGTATGTTTTCTTGATTGATTCTTGTTTCTTCTGCAATAAACCCTTACCTTTATCTACTGCCTGGACTGAGCTCAGGTTTCTAGCATCTTTGTATTGGTCTGCAAGATCTGCCATTTTCTTAAGACTATCTGGAATGCGCTCTTTCAGAAATAAACGTAATTCTTGACTACAAATATGTAAAAATTGGTCACGCAACATGAGATCGTACAAACCCTGAAATGTTTTTGGTGCTTTTGCCATTTCTATCCATCTATCAAAATAGCTACTTAGGCGAACTGAAAATTGTGCAAAAGTTTCCAATTGATCAGGTCGACAAGATCTAAACTTTTTCTTAAACCCGTCATCCGTCAGTTCAAACCGTCTCAGTAGAGCTTTCTTCAAATTCTTATAGTCTAAGGCCTCACTTTTGGGCATTAACGAGTAAACATCTAGAGCTTTACCCCGTAAAAGAGCACTTAAGTTAACAGCCCAATTCTCTTCACCCCATTTTTGTGCTTCTGCATACCTTTCGAATCGGAGAAGGAAACTGTCCATCTCATCATGTTCTTCATTAAATACAGGAAGCTTTGGAGCTTTAGGCGTAACTCGACCTTGACTGTGATCAGATTGCACATCTTTGCTTGTATTTACTACCTGTGATTCATACACTTTCTCAACTTTCATCTGCTCAATCTCATACCAATATCTCTCCTTCTCTAACTCCAATGAAACTTTCTCTTTCTCTGCCTCACAATCTAGTCTTTTCTTTTCTAATTCTCTCTCCGCATTTCCCTCGTCTCTCTGAATAGCTTGTTGTTCTCTAATGAAAGTTGTTAACTCCTCGTCTTTCAACCCTAATGACTCTCCATATTCTTTTAGTTGATTTAGTATATCCATTTTCTTATCTTGATATGAAAATGAGTTTAATGACAGAAACCTCACATCACACAGGACACGATAGAAATTTACTTTCGGACTTACTATACAATACCCATGGCAAACAATTTGGTTGCTGATATGGTCCAACTTACTGAGACATTGCCGACTTTTAGAAACACTTCTCGGAGGTCTCAAACATCAAGAACCGGACAATTCTTCTACAAAATACGAAAAATGATCACACAACTGAAGCAAAATAAAAAATGCACAACATAAACATGTAGGTAACATAAATGTCCAAAATTTGTAACACTGTTATTGGTAGAAATTGAAAACAGAATTGAAAACAAAAATGGATTTTTTTTTTTTTTTTTTTTTTTTTTTTTTTTTTTTTTTTTACAATGATTGGGTATTAGAATGGATCGACTATCACTCTGTTACAGTGTATCCCACTTCTGACACCATTTTGTCAAATAATGACCTTGCGTAGAGAATAGTGATCCAAACTCCCCTAAATAAATAACAGAAAATCTTTTCTACATATTAACTTTACATTTTAATTAACAAAATAATATTCTACAACATAATAAACTGGTTTGGTGTGTGGTCGTCCGTGTCCCTAAAATGTCTACTACGTCTATGGTTTTGTTCCACACGGTGTTTAGGCTACACTACAGTCTCTTGCCGCTAATGAGGCTCAGACACCCCTCTCCAGTGCCGAGAAAGGTTTACACTTCCCCCTCTCCAGTGCCGAGGAGGTTACACGTCCGTCTTGCGTTCAAGACTATGAGATGTGACTGGTACCGGCCGCCATCTCTACACTACTATACAGGAATGAGACCTGTTAAAATATCATACACAGAATAATATAGACATACAACTTACTCCGTGGGTACAATATGTACAACGCAATAAATGCTTTACTATACAATAGTTATTACAGAACGTAGAACCGACAAATAAAGACACAAACAATCCACCGTACAATTAAGACTCAAACATTTTCGAGTAACTATAAATAACAGAACTTAAAAATATCAAATAGAATAGCTTAAAGTTGCATATTTTAGAAATTCCGTATCTGGGTGTTTTGAGATGTTTACAACTTTATAAAATATTAAAAACAAACACAAATAAGGCTTACCTCAGAGAAGCAGGACCATACAACTAAATTCTAAACAAGTAAAACCCTCAGTGGTCTGCCATGTGTATAAGATAAATCAAACAGATCTTGAGAAATTTTGAAAACGTCCTTCTCCCAGGACTGCCGTGTCCAAACTGAAGCACGGGCTTACAAATATTTTAAAGGTCCGGTGATTTGAGGTATAAAACAGGGTAACATAAACCCGGTGAAAAATGGAGACTCCCCACAGGTAAATATAAATTGCTTGCGTGTTCGAATAGGAACATGTAGATTTTAATGTGACAGTAACCTTGGGTTATGGGGATTCAAATTTGTTCATATGAAGGGCCATGCCCTCTTCCAAGCGGAGATAATTACAAATTAGTGAAAAGTTAATACCATCTTTTAAAAATCTTCTTCTCAAGAACTTCTGGGCCAGGAAAGAAGAAACTCATGTGGAATCATCCTCAGGTAGTGTAGATTCAAGTTTGGTCAAATCATGACCCCGGGGGGTAGGGTGGGGCCACAATGGACGACCAAATTTTACATAGGAATATATAGGAAAAATTCTTGAAAATTTCTTCTCAAGAATAGCAAGGCATGATTGGTCATATTGATATGGAAGCATCCTCAGGTAGTGTAGATTCAAGTTTGTTCAAATCATGACCCCCGGGGGTAGGTTGAGGCCACAGTGGGGGATCAAAGTTTTACATAGGAGTATATAGGAAAAATCTTTAAAAATCTTTTTCTCAAGAACAACAAAGCCACAATTAGTCATATTGATAGGGAATCATCCTCAGGTAGTGTAGATTCAAGTTTGTTCAAATCATGGCCCCCGGGGGTAGGGTGAGACCACAATGGGGGATCAAAGTTTTACATAGGAATATATAGGAAAAATCTTTAAAAATCTTCTTCTCAAGAACAACAAGGCCACAATTAGTCATATTAATAGGGAATCATCCTCAGGTAGTGTAGATTCAAGTTTGTTCAAATCATGACCTTTGGGGGTAGGGTGGGGTCACAATGGGTGATTAAAGTTTTACATAGGAATATGTAGAAAAAAAAACTTGAAAAATCTTCTGCTCAAGAACAGCAAAGCTTTGTTAAGTTATATTGATATGGAAGCATTCTCAGATAGTGAAGATTCAACTTTGTTCCAATCGTGACCCCCAGGGTTAGGGTGGGGCCACAATGGGGGATCAAAGTTTTACATACATGTAGGAATATATAGAAAAAAATTTTAAAATCTTTTTCTCAAGAACAGCAAAGCCTTGTTAAGTCATATTGATATGGAAGATTCTCAGATAGTGTAGATTCAAGTTTGTTCAAATCATGACCCCTGGGGGTAGGGTGGGGGCACAATGGGGAATCATAGTTTTACATGGGAATATATGGGAAAAAAACTCGAAAAATCAGCACAAGAACAACAAAGCTATGATTGGTAATATTGATATGGAAGCATCTTCAGGTAGTGTAGATTCAAATATTACCCCCCCCCCCCCATGATAGGATAGGGCCACAATGGGGGATCAAAGTTTTACATAAGTATATTTAAGAAAAAATCTTTTCAAGAACAGAAAAGCTATGTTTAGTCATATTGGAAACATCCTTAGGTAGAGTTGATTCAAGTTTGTTCAAATGATGACCCCCCCTTCTCCGGGGGTTTGGGGTTGGAGGGGCCACAATGGGGGATCAAATTTGTAACAAGGGAATATATAGGAAAAAAGCTTTTTTTTAGCCAATGTGCTCAGGTGAGCGATGTGGCTCATGGGCCTCTTGTTATGGATTAATTTTTTTCTTAAATTTTATAATTATAACTTAAATACTTTAAAGCCTAGAACTATCTGACTTTACTAGCTGATGCATGTTGGGTAGAAGGTGTATTGCTCATTAAAGACAGGTCACCAGAACCTTAAATTAAGATGATATGACCAAATAAACTCCAACTCAGAACTTGAAAATTATTTGGCTTAGAATAATAAAACTTGGTCGGTTTATACATCTTTGGAAGAATTCTTAAATCCCATACTAGCTGTGAATATCCTATTTAGTACTCTAGTCATTGGGATATTAAATTTCCTTTTAGCTTTTACCTTCTACTGGCTTATTGGCTCAGTATTTTTTAAAAGATGTAGTCCCATAACTGCAATGGTGTATGCAGACAAATTGAGTAACATGCTTTACCGCATTAAGAAAAATTCTTTGCATAAAAAGTTGCAGTTATGAGGCTACATCCTTCAAAAATAATTCAATGCTTATATTTACATTTTTAACTCCCTGCCTTGTCTGCAAATATGATTCTACTAGTTGATTGTTTATCACAGACATTTTTGTTAAAAGCCCCATCTCCATATAGCATGTACATATCGTCTTGTTACATATATTGTAATATTGTAAGTGTGGAAATTTATGTTGGATATTGAGCAAACAAACTAAGTGCATAATTATGATGACCAAGGGTGCCTCTTTCAAAATTGTGAATTTCATGGCCCCTAGGTCAGGGGTTCTGGTGTTAAGGCAGGACTGTATAGATCAGATAGCGAAAATACGCTAATTCTTTGAAAATCTTCTGTGCTCCTGGGTATTAGCAGATAAACTAAGTGAGGATTATGATGTACAAGGATGCCTCTCTAAATTATTAAATTCATAGCCGAAATCAAAACTGATATAAAAACTTCTCACACAGGAATCTGCATCAGAAATGTCCACAGTTTTCAGAGAATTAATTTATTCTGTATATACTGTGATTCATATATATGACGTTTTATTTTGTATGGCTCATAGACTACCTATTTCTCTTGCTTTTGGGCAAGATAGCTTCATCTAGTTTTATTATACCTCTACTGATTTTTTCCTTGTATAACATTAGATCGTTAGATGTGACTTATTCCCTAGAACTCGTTAAGAGTGGACTAACCCCCGTGTGTTAGTCAAGTGAGCTAATCCCTGCTTCGGAAGCTAATTCCCGGTTATCCGTAATCCTCTAGATTTTACTTTTACATAGGTATGATATGTAAATGGACTAATCCCCGTGTGTTAGTTCAGTGAGCTAATCCCTGCTTTGAAATCACGCTATCTGAATCCTCAAAATTTTACGTTTGTATCGGTATAATAAAACAGTTAAAAGTATATCATTGCGGGAATTAGCAAGATTTCAGTTCCCTTCGACCAGGACTATTTCCCTCGGCTTCGCCTCGGGAAATAGTCCTGGCCTTGAGGAACTGGAATCTTGCTAACTCCCTCAATGATATATTTTAACTGTATATTATTTTATACTTTTATAGATTCATTACAGTGTTATTATATTCAGGTGACCGTAAAGGCTCTTTGGGTCTCTTGTTCTAATATCTAATCCGATAAATAAATCAGTTAATTGTAGCCAGTCTTTGTAATTATGTTTACAGAGAAAATCAAACCAAACATTCATGAGGTAGATATTCTACAGTATACTCCCTTTGTAATTTTAAACAATAAAATGCTTTCTTTGGTTGTTAGTACGGGAATTAATGTCGCAGCTATTGTAGAAAAAATACATAACCCGCGTAAGCGGGTTATGTAATTTTTTCTGCAATAGCTGCGACATTAATTTCCATACTAACAACCAAAGAAAGCATTTTATTGTTTATATTTATATCTGTTTTAAAAAACATTCAAAGTAAAATTAAATATGTTATATTTTGTATTATAGTTGTGTATGTCATTGTTTGCATAATTGATGGAACAACCGTTGTTCAACTAGAAATCTATGCAGGTGGCTTGCTTAGTGTCGTTTACCGACTGATAAACGGCAATGGTTTTCATAAGAAATAAAGGAAATAATATTCAGTGGATTTAAGTATTTTTATTTAAAAATACTGATACAGAAAGGAAGTTTCCTTAACCACTATATCTAGTAAGATACCGTAAAGGTTTACTTCTTCCTGATATAGATTAGCACAGAAAGTCAGGCACGCGGTGAAAGATACGTATAAAGTACATGTCCTGTACAGGTTTTAGAATTTGGAAATTGTGTGTACTCTAAACTTTAGAATAAGGGAACTTCCTTGCATAGAGAGGAGAGAGAGAGTCTAAATATATAACATGGAGTTAATTAAACACCGATCGGAGATGGTTATCTTTTAGCTACAGTACTACTATAATAGTGTCCCTAATACAGGACTAATTAAAAATTCAATCATAAGAATCAATATTAATTATTAATTCCCTTCTGAGGAAACTGGGGGTACCGTATACGTTTGATCTCCATTCGCCAATCTGTCCACCAGTATTATTAAAGTTCTGTGTTCTTCATTGAATTTTGACAAAAAATTCGGTTTATTACACTAGTACAGTTATAAAGGAACTGTAGATGTCGTTTCAGCTTTGTGGGAATTGTGTTTGTTGGAATTATGACTATTTGTTATCTGAAAATTGAAGAGAGAAAAATATATTATCCAGAATTTCTTTTACTTAGCACCTTTTAGTTCTTGAGATCGGAGATAATTAAAAATACACAGAATATCTTCTAAAATATGTTCTTGAATAATTAAATAAAAAAATATAATTTCAGCACACGACAAAACAGGCCAGTAAAGATGTCCTATATTTTTTCATAAAGAAATCTGATGAGGTTGAACTGATTGAAATGGCTGCTATGTAGCTTGCGAGAATAGAAATTATGCGAGAATATTTTAAATTAACGAATTTCTATGCTTTTGATTTCTGCGCGACATGCATCTTGTTTAATCTTGTACAAGGTATTATTATCAAGACTTCAAAATTCAAAACACACCACACAACAATAATCAGTTGATTATAAATACTCTGAAATCAAATCATTTAGTAAATGTTGTAAAAATATATTTTGTCTTTCCTAATATGACAATACTAACGAAATTGGCATTCAATTTTCGTTCACATAAATTTGATCAAGTGATCAGACTTTCTTGCGTTTGGAAAGCAAACTGCACACTTGGAAGGACTAAACTGACATGTGTACATTACGTTCCATTTCTATAACAGAGTCTAAATAGAGCATTTTTTTTTCTTTGTAACACAATTTGAAATAAAATATACACATAAGAAATAAAATATAATTTCTTAAGAGTTTCATTGGGTTTTGACATAAAATTGGTACCATCAAATCTACAATGAAATATGGCGATAACGAACAATAATCAAGCTCGAAAGTCCATTGAAACAATACAAAATTAGTGCAGAGTAAACGCAGACCTCTAAAACCTCAGAGGTGCACGTGAGATGAGGTGCCATGTAGGAGTAAGTGTCCCCTGTCGACTGGTCACACTCGCCGTGTGCTTATTGTCATGATCGGGAAAAAACGTAAAAATCCATAGACAGTTTAGCGTGTAAATAATGGCCAAAATTAGTACAAAAAAACGTCATTCAGCGTTCGACTTGATGGTATTTGCTGACTAGGTCATTGTATCGACCAAGGAATTTGCGAAATGTTGACTTAAAACGAGACTGTTGATATCCTTGTTTCATTAATTTATTTGTCAATACCTTGTTTCGATTTAGAAATTGTTCGTACGCAGAGCATGCTCTTGCGTAACGAATCACCTGGGAGACATAAACTCCTTATGCAGGTGATAAGGGTATATTGTTACATAAATAAGGGAAGTTTGACGATAGAAAAATTGAAGTCATCACGTTTATCATAAAATTAAAGTCATCACGTTTATCATAAAGTTTTGTTTGTAAGGGGTCTTTTTCTAGTAAAATATCCAAATATGAAACAGATGTGTCAGACTCTGTACTTTCTTTTATTTCGAGTTCAGAGGAAATATCGAATCAACGTAAGAATGAAAATGAATATTGTTAATTGATAAAACGTCGTTGATATATCAAGAGAATTTTTTCATATAGAAGTTTTTGAATAAATTCTGCTTCATAAGAATACAAAAATAGGCATGTTAATAACGGGGCGCAATTGGTATCCATGGGAATTCCGGGTTGTTGGAAGTCGATCTCCAAAAACTACATAGATATAGTCAATATGAAACTCAATCAACTTTTTAATATCAACTTCGAGGTACTTGTGTGTACAATCAGAATGGTTTTAACAAAATAATTTTGCAAATGACCAATTACAAGGTAAGTAAATCTACGAATTCCATTTCTATTGAAAAAGCAGCTGTCTATGATGTCAAAAAGCCTGACATGAAAAACCGTACGTCTTGATGTTATTGATTTTGATAAAATTTTATGTGATTTCAAATTTTCTTTTTATTTTTAAGAACAGATCTGTGTAAAAATCATGCAAAATAGGCATGTAGGTGATATATGAAGGTTCTCAGAATTTGATGATTTTCCACACAGAGTTTGTAACCATGTATGTAAAATTAAAAAAAAGTTTTGGTTCATGGTTACCATGAAAACATGGGTGAAGAAATTTCCCTAGCAAAAAGTATCCACATCTGATTTACACCACTTCTCGAATATATTGTTGAACAGTACTCTTGAAGTTTCTCCTTTGTCAATATTTTCGAGAAGAGTAAATAAAGGGGCAAGGCAGAACGTTTACCAGAACCCGCTATGTATCTTGTTTGTTGGGAATATTAAAAATATTTAAAATTAACATGATTTTGAAAAAAAATTCCTCCTTAGAAAGGGAGCTATATGTATATGTTGGATTACCACTTGCAGCTCCTATAAAATACAGTTAAAATAATGAGCCTTACAAAGACAATGTTGTTACCTGCTTTGTCAGCTGGGACCAGTACATATTGATCGTGTAATCTATCTAATTCCATTTTCACTTCCGAATTATTGAGGAAAGAAAAATAGATGATTTTTATATTGCCCCTCAATCGCTACTGATACATAAAATCCATTCTGACAAAGTGACAAGGTCTTCTTTTTCATATTTGGCCCACAAACTTGGACATAATAATTATATATAAAATTATGACATCAGTTTAAAGATCAGTGTTCCCTAAATTTTGGCCGTTGTAAAATATCTGATTCAAGGTCCTCATTATTAAGTATATTTACGTCACCAGTAATGACGTGTCCAGCAGGACTAAAGTTGTTGGGTGAAGAACATGAACACGTTTGAGGATTATGTTTCAGATGTTCGATATCTAGGCCATGTAAAGTTTGTTTGTAATTAAAAAGTTTGGAAGCAATAGTCGATGTATATTTGTAAGAAATACAAGGTGTAGACTTCAACTTGAAATATGGTGGAATAAAAGACTGGATCCTTTTGTGATTAAGAATATTACTTATATTAACTGCATCAATTCATTTGTTGGCAAATTGAAGTTTAAGGAACAAAATGGTTGCTTGAATAGTATTCTCTTCCGTAAAACGTGGCGCTTTAAAAAGCCTATGATTTGCAATATCCATATTCACAGATCCAAGCCTGTATTCTGTTGTCGAAGAATCCAAATTTGGACTTTCTTTGACCTTTTCAAACAGACTATTTAAAACTTTCAAAAGGACAGAGTAAAGTTTGGCTGCGAATGTGATGAGGACCTAACTGTTTATTTACATAGGATTTGATCACGTGACCAACTTCATGTCATATCCATATGAAACTCTAAAAATGATTTCTTATTTCTTAAAAGGACACTTTTATTTAACTTGGACCGAAAGCATGAAGAATTGAGATGAATTGAGATGTTTTACTTAACAAAGAAATAGGAAAGAAAGAACAAAAAATGCTTGCCAAGAAAAAATAAAAGAAAAAAATCTGTATACATTTTAAGGAATGAATCAGAAATGAAAAAAAAATTGCTAAAATACATCGTACTAAAGGAGAATGAAGCAGGAATTTGGCAATAAATTATTTTAAAGAAGAAAATACAATAAACACACGAATCACAGAATAAATAATTGATTTTAAACTTTGAAATAGAATAGGTGTGAATATCTGGTATACTCCAGTTCCACATAACTGATTGCACATTGTTCAACATTAAAGCGCTTAAGTACCTGACATTATCACATAATTTGTCTCACAACTAAAATTGAATTATTCGTGTTTCAAGAGACATTTTGGTATAATTTCTTATATTACAATGATTTCATATCTTATACAGTGCATGAATATATAAAATAGCTTTATTCTATATTCTTATGAAAGTCTCTATTGTTATAATCTTGTAATACTGCTATAAGACGTATGTCTTCTGCAATAAAGAAATTGAATTGAAAGTGAAAGTGAAATTTGTCTCAATTACGAACACATTGATGATTTAACGAAGTAGAATTCTGTTATTTTCATTTACAGAGTCACTGAGAAATCATCAATACGGTAAATTAATTTTTTAAGTACATTTCTTTTTTATCAGTTTGTGTCAGGTATGAGTAAATGAAATTTATAAGATACACAAAACAAAAATAAACGAATTCAGCATCTGGCAATGGATTAAGCGTCAAATGAATGTTTTATATATAAATGAACATCTTTATACTTTACTACAAGCATAACAAAACGAACATCATATACGGAAATAAGCTCCTTCTAGGATTATAAAAAAAATAAAATCTTTTAAAGAACGACTGACTTCAATTTTTACATAGCTTTCTCAACATGACGAATGAAAAACATTTCTGACATAAAATATTGCATATGCACATGTAGTTCGTAACGATATTTTTACGTAGTACTTTTTTCTATAGGCCAACTTAAACTGATTATTTTACCCATTCCTAAGCACCTTAATGAAATTTGGCTTCAAATTGTTATCTTAATGTAAGACTAAATACAGATTAAAATTCTCTTTCTCTCTCTTTGAGACACAAAATCGGGTAAGGGTAATAAATTCAGTTCATACGTAACACTAAACATACATTTAAATATAAATAATAAAATAAAAGAAGGTTTCAAAAAATTGCATTTAAACATTGCGATTCACAACGACAAACATATCCACAGTAAATTTTTATTGTTGTTTCTTCCAGAGGTGAGAATTCACAGGTAGGTAGTGGTCCCCATTCTGACACACGCTGTGGGGATCAGACCACACCTCTCCCCCACCTTAACCTGGGTCATCCCCGCCTTCATGTCCCTCATGAATTCCACCTTCTGTCCTATCTCCACTGTCAGCTCAGACGGACTCTAGAGAGAATATATATAATAAAAGGTCAAAGGTTAACTCTTATGACAATTTTGTATGACATATTTGTCTTATTCGATTTACAGGTCTAATTTGCACACTTATTCACAATAATCATGGTAAAAGTAATAGTGCTTTTCATTATTGCTATAGTGAATCAAGATTTACATTCTGGTGATCTTTTCGGCCAGAAAATTTATTTAGACTTTACAAAAATAATGCTTAAAGTTTTGCAATTTTCTACCTTTTTTTACATTTCAATAAGTATATACATCAGTAAGCAATTCTTTCATCAGATAGATTTGAACGAGACAAGACGAGACATGACTAGACTTCCTGTAGAAGGAGAGGAGATTTATTACCTTTGCTTGATAAGACTTGAGAATGTTAACCAGTGATCCGGGCGTTAGACCTGGTCCAGAAGGCCTGGAATCTTTGTAGAAAGAAAGTAGTACAGAGCATGCGCAAAAATACTCAGATAACAACTGGACAATCTGACAAGAAATGCATAAGACTTTGATGTACAGTATATATGTTGAAAGCAGAGATTAAAAAAGTGGTTTCCTCAAAATCATCTAACAGACTGCCATATACACTTCAGAATGTTTTTAAAGAGCAAGAAACAAAAATAGATTAGTAAAATACAGAAAACACAAGACGTGCAATTGAAATGCAGAGCACTTCAGATAGGAAAGAGAGCATATTATGAGAGCTTTTAAAATTATGAATATTAGTACTCTCTCAAGAGACAAGTAGATACAAAAATAAATGGGATGGTTACAGTGTGCAACAGTGACATGCTATATAATTACAGGCAGTACGTGTCCGCTCCGATTTACCTTGGAAAACACGAGCATAAGAATATTCCCCAGACGGTATGGCTCCCGCCAAAGCATAATGCTCGTCAGCTAAGCATGCGTGGAAATTAAAACAGCAAAACAATTAATTCTCAGGGTTAGTAAGACAAAATCAAGGATTTTTGTAATCTATTAACTTTTTTGTATTCTTTTTGCAATTGTCTGGTAAAACAAACATAGCATTAGGTTTAACAAGCAACCGTGTACGGAACAAAATTGTTGTATATAAATTTGATGCAGTTATTCTACTGCTTTCTTCTACCTTCGTCAAAGGAGATGAGCGGCCCCTCAGAGGGCCTGGGTGGTGGTACTCTAGGCTGCTGGATGGGAGGCAGTGGCTGTGGGGGTCGCATCGTGTGGCTCCGAGGTGGTGTACTGGGGGCTCGTCGGTCGTAGTCTTCAAAGACTATCGGCTCTGTAGTGTAGTAAAAAGTTCATCTTATATTCCTTTTTTATTTCACTTGTCATTTAGAAAAAAAAATCACTCTAATAATTGACTATCTCTGCAATGTGTTTCATGGTTTATGTTTCAATAAAATCAACAAACATTCAAGTACAACGTACATATATCAAACATACACTAGAGAATTTATATTTTGCTAACCTGGTCTTCTCCCTGATAATTTGTTGTTATCTATGAATTCTTGTAGGTCTTTTGATATATCACAGTATTGCAAGACGTTCCGAACAGCTTCAGCGCACTGTTCAACACAAAAGAAGAAACTGTTTATCAAAGCTTATAACCAATCAAAGGCAAAAACAAAGAGTGATAAAAAAGAAATGGGTACATCACATAAGCTTTGTCTATTGGTAAACAAAAGATATAAATTACAGGTAGGTGAGTACTCAGTATAAAGAGCGCCGATTATAAAATAAAGAGCTACCGGGTAGATACCAGGAGAAATTACGATGATAAATTATATACGTGTTTCATCGCTGTATCGCTATTCTCTTCATTGCACCGATTGTCATATAAATATCGCACAATAGTGTATTCAATGATATGCTTTCAAGCTAAGAGATCAACTTTTCTTTCGCCAATATTCAATCATTCAGAATAAAAACTGACCTCGTCGTGATCCACGCATGCTTTAGAGTCTACATTGGTACACTTCCATATGCTATCTCTAAAAAAGCCGACCCTCTGTTCCTCCAAGCGCTGGAATTGCTGTGGATAAAATGATATATATGTCAGATCAATATGAGATGTTTAATTTAATACATTATTACAAGTAACTGAATTAAGAGGGGATACAAAACATAATGACAAATATTAATGAATACGTCTGAAAAGATCTAATTAATGAAATACGCAGTATATATAGATTTTGTAGGTATTATTTTGAATTCTTTTACAGTTATTGCCGAGATCGTTACAAACATTACAATCGTTCTCTACTCACATTACATTACAAACGATCTCTAATCACAATTATTTCATTATAAACAATATTTTCTAATCACACAAAAATTATATAAAACGTTTTCTAATCACACAAACATTAGATTTCAAACATTCCCTACAAAAAACATTACATAACAAACGTTCTCTAATCACACAAACATTACATTACAAACGTTCACCAATCACAAACTTCTCTAAATCAAACAAACATTACACAAACATAACAGATGTTCTCCACACAAGCAATAATTACATACAAGCATCCTCCATCTCCTTTTCAAACACATAAAATTTTACATTACAGCATGCATCCTTTGTTCACATAATAATTACATTACAGCATGCGTCCTTGGTTCACACAATAATTACATTACAGCATGCATCCTTGGTTCACATAATAATTACATTACAGTATGCATCCTTGGTTCACACAATAATTACATTACAGCATGCATCCTTGCTGCTCACATTAATTACATTACAGCATGCATCATGCATCCTTGGTTCACACAATAATTACATAACAAGCATCCTCCATCCTTTGTTCACACAACAATTACATTACAGCATGCATCCTTCGTTCTCACAATAATTGCATTACGAGCATTCTCCATTTCCTTTTCCCACATGTAAAATATTACGTTACAGCATGCATCTTTGGTTCACACAATAATTACATTACAGCATGCGTCCTTGGTTTGCACAATAATTAAATTACAGAATGCGTCCTTGGTTCACACAATAATTACATTACAGCATGCGTCCTTGGTTCACATAATAGTTACATTACAGCATGCGTCCTTGGTTCACACAATAATTAAATTACAGCATGCGTCCTTGGTTCACACAATAATTAAATTACAGCATGCATCCTTAGTTCACACAATAATTACATTACAGCATGCGTCCTTGGTTCACACAAAAATTACATTACAGCATGCATCCTTGATTCACACAAAAATTACATTACAGAATGCATCCTTAGTTCACACAATAAATTACATTACAGCATGCATCCTTTGTTCACACAATAATTACATTATAGCATGCATCCTTGGTTCACACAATAATTACATTACAGCATGCATCCTTGGTCCACACAATAATTACATTACAGCATGCATCCTTGGTTCACACAATAATTACATTACAGCATGCATCCTTGGTCCACACAATAATTACATTACAGCATGCATCCTTGGTTCACACAATAATTACATTACAGCATGCATCCTTGGTTCACACAATAATTACATTACAGCATGCATCCTTGGTTCACACAATAATTACATTACAAGCATCCTCCATCTCCTTTTCCCATATCTTCCTAGAGATCTCTACTGCCTGTACTGCATTCTTGTAATTAACATCTAACAACAAAGGACCATTTGTCAAATTATTTATTTACTTCTATGACGTAATAAACATTGTACTTCTAAAACAAATAGGCATTGTCGTCTTTAAATAATCTAGGTTATTTTTAACAGGTCCAGTACACTCTCTTGATTTAGCTATAAAGCTTTATTTAGCTATTCAGAAGAGCATTATAAAGCTATTTATATGCAGTTTTTCACAAAAGTGTTTTTCCTAAGAAATAGATAAAAATTTGCAAGTTTTTGACTTTTCATATGTGTACTATGAGCTATCAAAAAGCAACCCATATCAGAGATAGTTCTAACATTGCAGCATTTGAATGCATTTAAGCAAAAGATGTATTTCCATTGTTTGGATAACTGTACACCACCTTGCATGCGTTAAGGCGTGGATAAATATGATTGGTTTGCATAGTGCTGAATTATTACCAATCAATTATCTTGTTGATCATAATCGACCTTTATAATTCCATTCAAAAAGTAACTATTAGGTCACAAATCAATTGCTTTATATATAGCCTCAAAACTTTTATAACTTTGAGTTCAAAGTCTCTGAAGGAGACGCAATTTGATAGACAATGTTTACATGCACACTTTCCAGAAGAGTTCAAGCTTGAGTTCTATCACTTCACTAAAATGCGACTTTTTGTACATGTTGAAAAAATAACACTAAGTACAAAGTGTGATAAAATAGCTAAATCAAGCTAAATTCTGAATAGCATAATCCAGCTATACAGCTAATCCAAGTTATATAGCTAAATCAAGAGATTGTGCTGGATCTAATTAAATGTGGTTGAATGGTTTATTGAAATACATGTACTTTCTACTAATGCGAAAAAATATTTTGCAACCCTTAGGACAAGTGTGTTATTAGATCGATTTATTGTACAATGTATTTGGTTTTTTCAGATATGCATTACTTTTGTTCCTCGGCAACAAAACACGGAGTAGAATTTTCCAACAATGCATAATCTTTAAAAGCAATATATATTGACCCCTAACCTGCCTGTTGTTGGGCTTCGTCAGCTTTTTCTTTTGCCTTTCCGACCTATTGTCATTGAAAATATTAAAAAAGTGATAATCATATCTGGTATTTTGTTGTCTTCGTTGTTTCTTATAAAAAGCTACACATGTATCATTATATAATAGCAACTGTCAGTAAATCTTACCTTGGCTAAGTCTTTAGAGGTAATTGTCAGGTTAATTGCCAAAGAATTACTAATTATATTATTATACAATGATATGTTTTTTCCAGTAAGTTGTACCTTGGATAAGTCTTCAGAGGTAATCTTTACACTCTGTGGGGTCAAGTTAACATGATCACTGTTTTAGAAGTTTCTAATTATTAGCTCACGTGAGCCGAAGGTTCAAGTGAGCTTTTCTGATCAAAGAGTCTTCGGCGTCCGTCTGTCGTCTGTAAACCTTTCACATTTTCGACTTCTTCACAAAAACCACTGGGCCAATTTCAACCAACTTGCCACAAAGCATCCTTGGGTGAAGGGGATTTAAGTTTATTCATAGGATGTGCCACACCCCCTTTAACAGAGAGATTATTACGAATTTGTTAAAATTTGGTGGCATCTTTTAAGTGACAGCTTCATTACATACTCTAGATCTAAATTTGTTCATATCATAATCCACGGGGTAGGACAGGGCCACAAGAACGGGTCGAAGTTTTACATAGGAATAGGATATATCTTTAAAAAATCCTCTTCTCAAGAACAGTTAAGCCATTATTAGTAATATTAATAAGGATGCATCCTCAGGTAGTGTAGATTCAAGTTCAGTCAAATCATGACCCCGGGGGTAGAGCGGGCCACAACGGTGGGTCAAACTTTTACAAAGGAATATTTAGGAAATATTTTTGAAAATCTTCTCAAGAGCAACTAAATGCAAGTTATTATTAACTGTAGAATCAAGTTTGTTCAAATTATGACCCCAGGGGTTGGGTTTGGGGGGGGGCACAACAGATTGAGAGGGTCAAAGTTTTACATAAGCATAGATAGGAATCATCTTGAAATAAAAATCTTCTGCTCAAGAATAGCAAACCCATGATAAGTAATATTATTACAGAAGCATCCTCAGGTAGTGTAGATTCAAATTTGTTCAAATTTAGAGGGTGTGACCACAATAAGCGATCAGAGTTTTACATAGGAATACATAGGAAAAAATCTTTAAAAATCTTCTGCTCAAGATTAGTAATATTGATATGGAAGAATCCTGGGGTAGTGTAAATTCAAGGTTGTCTCCCCTGTAAACTTTTCACTGAATACTGATTTCTGTTTTTTTCTAGCCAGTGTGCTGAGGTGAGCGATGTGCCCCGTGGGCCTCTAATTATGTAGTGGTAGGTTTGCCATTAAGTCGTACCTTGGCTAAGTCTTTAGATGTAATCTGTACACTCTGTCGGGTTAGATTAATTATTGTCTAAGAATTAACATTATTATATAGTGGTATGTTTGTCAGTAAGTCGTACCTTGGCTAAGTCTTTAGAGGTAATCTGTACACTCTGTCGGGCCTGGTTAAACGTCTCCTCGGCTGCCTCCTTCTCTTTACACTTTGTGATGTATTTCTCTTTGCACTAGACAGAAGTAGAATTATTTGTTTATTATACATTTGTACATGTACCTAATGGCTCAAGATAGATTTACGTGACATCTTCCAACTTACCGACATACAGGCTTTGTATTTTTGGATTTTGTCATTTTGACTTGATTTTGTTCTGTCCTCGATCTAAATATAGAAGATGTATCAAAAATATTTAAAAGAGTCTCGTGTATCTAAATAAAAATTAAACGAACAAAACACAGTTATTTCCGCTTCAAATATAAAATTTGAAAAAAGGTCTCTTTAATTGAGGTTTTATTAGTGAAAAATATCCACTCATGAAAATCTTCAATTATAAAATATGCACGAAGTACCAAATTGAAACGATTCGTGAGAGGAAGAAGTAATCTAAGCATTTTAACAAATGAACCATTGTATGAGAAATTTTTAATTTACGGAAAGTTTTGTTTAGTGGTTAAGTATTCACTTCCAGCGCTCTTCATACTGAAACAAACCAAAACTTTATGAATTAATTTTGTATTTCAACCGACAAAAAATAACAAAATTGTAGAAATAACTGCTAATAGCAATTAAAAAATGTCTTCCTCTTAGTGTTCTTAAGCCTTCGTTTTTCATCATCAAATAGCAAATGACGACCAAGATGCTGGGTACTCACATTGTAAGAAAATTTATGCGTTTCACAACACAATTGTGGAGGTTTGAGATAGAATGGTTAAAAGGGCTCCGAGTGATCATTAACCATTTACACAATATTTCATCCTCTTTGCTTTTGGTTGGCTTTTGCATTTGTCAATTTATCATTATAAGGGAAAGGTGGGGGTCAATTAAAAAAAATACAAAAATTACATAACCTTGATTTCTTAATCAGTTAACATTTCTGACAGACTCAAGTGACATGAATGATTTGAAACATACATATCATTTCCAGTTCCCAATCCGAAACAATCACTCTATTGTTTTTTAATTGCTTCATGCATGACCACCGTTAACATGCAAACTTCAAACATATAAGCTTAACAGAGGACCATGTGTTCATTGTCATTTTGGCGTGAATATCATTAAGTATTCAGAGTTAAAAATACGTATAAAAGATATGTTCGTTTACATTTTCCTAGGAATCATATATACATATATATCTTAATTTTAGAATTTCCTAATAATTGTGTAGTAGTGCAGTAGATATGTCAGTAAATCATTATACAAATTTTGCCTTCGTTTTTTTTTTATCTAGACATATTCTTCCTTGATAGTATCATTTAATTTTTTTTCAATTTGCGTCTTAGTGCCCTGCGAAGCTGAGCGACTCCATGTAAACGAATGAGAGTTTTTAACACACACATTGGCTCAGGTGAGCTAGCTACTGATGTATTGGGCGGACGTGTCCTAAAATGCTCACCTGTTGTTTAATAGATTTATGGTCGTCGTCGAATTTGCTGAGCTCGTTGTAGAGTATTTGGAAGTCACTTCCTGCCTGTTCATGAGTTCGGGCGATCCTCTCTGTCTGAGTTTTTAGTTCCCTTACTGCCTTACCCAGGTCCCTATACGTAATCACAGGAGTATGAATTAGTAAAAGGCCTTAATGGCGTTTCTCATTCTTTTATAGTTTAAATTGTTAACTCTCTCTCTCTCTCTCTCTCTCTCTCTCCTATAGTAAGAAATTCTTGTATTATTTACTAGTAAACTTTAGAATAAACTTTTTTCATACAGAAACTCTTCCCCCACTATTATACATACCCGATTTCTTCTTTAGCCTCTAGTTTCCTGACCAGGGCTTGGATCGCTTTGCTGTACACCTGTTCTGCCTTGGCTCTGTAATAATAAACACCGACATATATATTAAGGTCATTGTGATAAACAATCTAAACTGATATTAAAATGAATTCGTTAGCGATATGTTTATGACCGCCCCTTCATCCTCGCTTAAAATTTACGATTACAAACTCTAACAAATTTCAGCTTATGTATTTTCCTTGTTATTATTTATGTTGTCTTAAACTGTCTTGTATATTCACACTGGAAAACCTTGGGACCGTGTAATACATTAATTTATAACCCTACCTTTCTTTGTAATAATCCTCTAACTCCTTTGACACCTTCCTTATGTCTTTGTTTCTTTTGGAGAGGATCTCAAAACCTTTAGTATTGGTGAAGTCGGGGTCCTGAATACACGAGCAAACAAAAAGTAGAGAATTCTAGAACCGGTTTGTAAAATCAACGAAAGGAGGTAATATAGGTTTAAACTCACGTGTTTTTTTTTTTTTTTTTTTTAAAAAGACAGAAATACGAATATGCAAATTGAACATTTCTGACACCTTTTAGACATACGAGTACTCGATGACAGCTGTTTATATAGCTTTATTAACTTTCTATCGTAAGATGTAGAGATAAAAACCCTTTGTTAATAAAACACGTCAACATATGTGAAACTAGAGCCTATAAATCATTTAAAACATCTATCTTTATGTGTATGTAAAAAAAATAGAATAATAAACGTTTCTAGCGATTACCTAGTAATTCAAGTATTACACAATTGACCGAATTTGAATACATACCCAGAAAGCGTCCACATACTGTGTTGTCCTCGTCATTATTTATATTCCCTCCCGTGACCTATTCACGTGTAATGCACGTCCCTTAAAGTAAAACATAAAACCGCAAACGCTAAAACACAAACGCCACGAATGAGAGCTCTAAAATTAAATGTGAATTATGAGTAAACAATTAAGATCCAGGAAGTAAAATAAGTTCATAGCAAGGTGTAAGTATGTATTGATAATTATTTTATCAGTTAGGTCGCTGTGGGTCCTCCGAGTTACAGGGTCTTAGTGTGATGTTCAAAGGAAAACGCCATAAATAAACTTCCCTTTTAATTAGCTACGAATTCCCTCGAGACAAGTAAATAAAAGTGCTGCGTAAAGTGTGCACTCCTTTTTAACTTTTAAAATGCTAATATCTTGAGGAGTAAACCCACTGAAGAGGCTTATATCGCTTCCTGGTTTATTTAAAGAACAGAAAGCTTTGATCCGCGCCTATTTTATCGCGTATATTTAAATACCTTGTATCATTCATTCAGAATTACTTTAAGCTACACCCATGAATAATAGATGTAATGAAATGCGATGCCAAAGATAATTGGATTATATTGACTTAAACACAACGATAAGATCCTTTGTCTTGCATATTAAACAACAAAGCACAATCTTAAACGTTGTCATTGGTAAAGCATTAGTTTGTCTATACTGGAATGTCTACATTAGTTTGTCTATTCTGGTATGTCTATTTTGTATATTACTGATGATAGTCCTCCACTAGAGGTAAGTACAATCATACTTCACTGTACATCATTGAAAACATTTTTTTTGGCATTCATGCTAACCTAATTGGCAATGTAAATTCTTTTAATTTCCCCCCTTATCCATTTCAGATATGTCAGACACGAACGCGATAAAGAATCTGGATTCGCGGGTTTTCTCAGTCACATGTCGCCGATGTAACCACGTGTATAATGACGAGGATCATCAACCACGTCTGTTACCATGCCTACATGACGTATGCCTGGACTGTCTGTGCGAACTCGTCTTTGATGAGATTTTGAATTGCCCGGAATGTAAATCAGCACACGAGACTTCGGAGAATGACGTCACTCTATTTCCAAAGGACCCTGTCAAGATGCGATACATTGCAGAGAATACCCAAACCCAGACAGAAGTCTACTGCGACTTCTGCGATCAAGAACCGAAGGCAACACATCGTTGTATGGATTGTCTTGATAATCTTTGCTCAGAGTGCCTGCAAATTCATCAGAAGTACAAGAAGTACCGCGATCATGGTATTGTTTCACTTAAAGAGTATGCAAATTTGCAACAACATTATGTTATGTCTTCTTCAAAATGTAAAGCTCCTGGGCATTCAAATGAGCGATTAAAATTTTTCTGTAGCAATAAAAGTTGTGAACGGTGTCTGTGCTCATTATGTGTGATTCCCCACATTGAAGACAACCACAAAGTAAAAACAATTGAAAGTGTGTTTGAGACTAGATTAAAGAATATCAAAACCATAGAGGCAGTTTTGCAGCATCAAAGTGATGGTGTTGATGACACCATAACGTTGATTAGGGACGAAATCAGCAACGTGGATCGACTTAGCGAGGAAGCTCTGGGGGACGCCGACTTTACGTTTAATCTCCTGATGAAGCAACTTGAAAGAAGAAAGTCCGAAGTGAAAACATTCATCCAATCAAAACAAAAGAATAAAAGGGCACTCCTAATGGAACAAGAAAGGAAATTCCAGATGCATAAAAACGTTATAGAGGATGGCAGAAGTTACCTTAAAAATATATTGGAGAGTGGAAATAAACCAGAATTTATTAACCTTGAACGAATCATTAGAGAACAATTCTTGAAGCTAACAGATCAGGATAATAGATGTCTTCCTTGCATTAACTCTACCGTTCGTTTCTCCTCTCAGAACATGCTAGAAGAACTGAAGGAGAGAATCGATATCTTCGGTACCACTGTATTTTCAAATGCGTATGCACCCTATACCAAAATGTATATTCCATCTCTTGCACATGTTGAAGAAACTATTGAAATTAGAATTGAGTTGTTTGATCAACATCAAGTAGGCATTGAGGAAGAAGAAATGGACGTCCAGGTTTGTCTTGTAGATCCCAGTGGAAAGGTAACACGATCCTTGTGCCCGTGTGAGAGAGAGGACGGCGGTCTTCTAAAGACACAATTTCGTGTGGATGTGACTGGTATCTATAGCGTGGAAGTCTTTATACATGGACGGCCATTTTACACCCATAGCCAGCAGCTGGACATTATAGAGAGACCACTGTCACCTGATGGTAGGTTGACTGTTATTGGTCATTCCTGTTTCACAAGTACTATAAGTTCTATGAGATCCAGAAGTTTAAGTTTATTTGACTGAGAAAAATATTTGACATTAAAGTTAATTTTTCATTCTCAATAGAATATCTTATTCTAAAAATAAAATTTAAAATCTCAGATCTCACGGGAAAAGGGGAAATTAATTTAAATGCAGTTTATCGATTGTGACGGCTCCTAAAATAATAAAAAATAATATACAGAATTATAGACACTCGAAGCAATTTATTTTGTTGCTTACTAGTTGAAGTCTTGCACACTTTCACTTATTTCAATAACCTATTTGTAGATGGTGTTCAATGCATTGATATTATGAAAAGTCCCATTCCTGATTTAGTTCTGTCACAAGGTTTGTAACCATTATATATATATATATATATATATATATATATATATATATATATATATATATATATATATATATATATATATATATATATATATATATATATATACTAATGTTTAGTCAATTAAGGTATCCGATCCTCATTATATCCGATTTTATATAATGTATGAAATAGAGAATATTCAATGTTTTGTAGTTGGATATGGAATTGCGAAGCACCAGTGAAAATATAAAAAAAATCCTGTCTCACGAGTGAATTGTGAATTTTTTTTGCATATTTCATTTTCTTTGAATTTCTTTTGCCTCTGTCTTTTGTTAGTTAACACAATGCCAGTCTGTGACGTTATTTTTGAGCGGTTGAGACGTCATAGCTTAGCAATTGTGAGATTAAAAACATTGTAACATTTTAGCAACATATTTGGGAAGAAATTGGTAGTTTTAGTCTCTATCAAGATGGTTTAGTTACTCAATCTCTATCTTATGACAGGCCAGAAATTATTCTTTACTTACTTTGATATCCTTTCACACTGTGATAGAATATCACTTTTGTTTCCTTTCACACTGTGACAGAATATCACTTTTATTCAATAAATAAATAACAGTATTTCACTGTTGAAAATGTAATAAATACTTTTTTAATCTGATGTTTTACGAACGATAAACAATCTAGTGGCAGGTAATTCTCATCACGTGGTGTCTTGATAGAAATCACCAAATAACAGACACTTATTCTTAATCAGTATTTGAGTTATGGTTAAATATACCAGTGTTCTCATGGTTATCATTAACATTTTTTTTAAATTGCAGATGACATGAAGCCTTTGACTTCTCCAAGGAAACCCATCAATTCAGGTTCATCCGGATTAGAGCGCTACCGAATGACCTATACCTGTAACACACTAGTAGCTAACATTCAATAAATCATACTCAATATATAAAGCCTACTTGTGTATTGATTTTTCTTTTACTTTCAGGTCCCCCTTTTCATCTTGATGAGTCAACTTTACACAAGAACTGCTACATTTCTCGAAATAAGCTGATAATTTCCAACACATCTACAGCGGTATCGCAGTATCAGACGACCCTTATCAACAAGGGCAGCGTGTACAATGGAATTGCCGGCTCCATCTGGTTCTTTTCTCCTTGTGCAGCGTATTTTGAAGTCGAAATAAAGTATGACATCTGGGAAGATCTTAGTTTCAGTGATGTCATATGTGACGTCATTATTACTAATTTGGAAATGTCTGACTTTACGTCACCTACTCGACATCACAAGTTTGGCTGGAGCTTCTCTGTCTTGTTTTGTGAGAAATGTCACCAGGTCTGCATTGAGTGCTGGGATCACGGTCACCTTGTCAGTCATTTACCTGTCGGTCTTGTATATAGGAAGTCTTCCCTGAGAAAAGTAATCGGGATATTCGTGGATGATACAAATGGCTGTATATCCATCGTGGACACAACAGAGTCGGATCTCATCGTACGATTTGATGACGTCATGTTTGAAAAACCTCTTTGGCCCGCTTTTTGTCTACACCCTTCAGGGAAATTTACTGTTGAATTAAAAATAAGAACTGGTCAACAAATTAACAAAATCCCGTCTCATCTTTTACCTGTTTGACAGGTGTATAAGGCATTTAATGCACTTGATACATGTTTAGTGTTAATATAATACTTAAAGCACTCGATAAATGTCGAGTGTTAATACAATACCGTAAAGTTGATTTATGTCGATTTTCAATAAATAATTTTAAAATACGATTGATTTATTTTCAGTTTCAATGTAATTTTTGCAGAAAATGTGTTAGAAAACAATGATATTTATTTTTAAGATAAGTCGTCCACAAATATGATTATCTGTACTTTATTCAATTATATTTTGTTTGTCATTGCAGGAAAATGTGAACGATCGAAGTTTAATGGTATCATATTTTGTAAGAAAAAAGTTGCATTTGAACCAAGAAATAAAACTTATATAACGGGCGTATGTACTTTGTAATTTGTTGGGAGACTCCATAAATAGCAATGTCCTACCTCTAGGTTTATCTATGCAGAACTGCCCTATAAATTCTTTTCTGGCCATTCGGTATGTATCGGCATTCACTATGGTGTTGAAATATTTGGTCACAATTTGTTTTTGTATTACATTTCATGGGACAGGCGCAGCCAGTGAATTGTTCCACAATGCAGATTTTGAAAGCACTTCCTTTTCCGGAAATTGGGTGGCTATTGATTGTACCATGACTTCCCGAACAGATGATAAATATCATGGAACGCGCAGTGTCATGGTCTCTCATAGGCGAGTAAAATGTTGCATTTCTTCCTCGTTTCCCGTTTTTGTGGTTGTAGCATTGCTATTTACTTTGCCTTTGTTTTGAGTAATTGTTTCTAGACCTGTTTCTGAATTATCTGTTTATTCATGAGAATAAGGCTTACTTGTTCTTGTGTAAATCTGTCATGTTGCAGACATCATGCGTGGTCCGCAGTCCTACAGACCTGCGAAGAATTACGCGGTTAAGATGTACTTCAAGCTCCTTAACCTTCCCTCTGGACACGCTTATGCCGAAGTCAAACTGAACGTGGCTCTTACTGTTAACGGTATCTTACAAAAAGAAAGTTACTATATGATATTTGACTCTCAAAGAGATTTTTGGTACTGAAAATAATATTTGATAGAATAAGTGACAATTAAACACACATTTCTAAGCTCAGTTTCTGTCATTAATTTTCATAGCTTTTCTATTTATACAATTCGTATCAACCGCCTTTTTATCGTTAAGGAAAGTCAAAGTACTTCATGCTGGCTAAGCTTCCTATGCAACAGTTAAATTTTGGATGGACGGAAATAAGTGGCGATTCTCATGCTCAAAATGGTTGGTTAATCTATTTTGAATTATGCTATACCCTCTTTGATTTTACTATTAAAAAAACTTATCCTGCTTTTTCTAATTTCATACAACATATTTCAAACAAACTGTTAGGCCTTTATTTTTATAATAAAGAGCAAGGTTCACTTTATGCATAAAATGGCCCTGTAGATATACCAATTCATTGACTAACACTTTATGTTCCATTTTTAACATCAAGATAGAGACTTAGTACTTTCATTTTCTATTAAAAATTTTTCTCCTTAAAGCCAAGGTCTTGGAAAACAAGCTTCATGGAATTGCAGTGTTTCTTGAATTTTAAGGAAAACAAGTATATTTGAGTACTTTAACAGAAGAGAAATAATATGAGCGCACCCTCTGATCTAAAAAATAAAACATGTTTTGTAATCCTCAGAAATAGTTCTATCATTTAATAGTTGCATATTTTAGATCAGAGGTTGCGCTCATTAAATATCGAAAAATAGCTTTAAAAATTAGCTGTTTTTGTAGAATTTTTCAGGATATTAGGAAAATGACGCATTTCATGACGTCATAATGCATTGGCTAGCCGGAAAATTACGTCATTTTTGATAGATACGCAGTCATCAAAGGTCTAAATGATATTTAATGCAATGTCAACTAAAACCAAGCAGTTTCAGTTTTTCTGAAATTCCCAGGGCCAAAAAAGGCCCTAAATGAACCTTGTTCGTTAACTAATTTGTCTACCTGATCAATACATAGGTGTTTTATGCCCTGTCTACAGATTTGTATTGTTTGTAGTTTTTTTAATCACTGTCCGTTATCTTCACCCTTTTCATTCTTCTAGGAACCACCGTCGCTTATACATATATTGAGATACCAGACATATCAATCAATTACCTGGTGGACTTCGCCAGTGCCCAGGAGCTACCTCATAATTCCCACTGGATGTCAGATGCCCAAAATAGAATCAACAACATCCGAAAGGCTCCCGTCTCATTCAAGTGAGTTAAACAATCTTTTAAAATGCTTCTATGCTTCTCCTCGTCAGTATATGTCATTTATGGCGTAATATGACTTCAAAGCAGAGTTCTTGTCTTTCCATCTCTCATTTTCCTGCTTCACTTTATCATGACTCGTCATTGATGACGAAATATGGCTACACATTACAGGTCTTTCCTGATCATTTTGGCCCATATTGCTCAACTGGATTGAAAGAGGCGTATCCTACCGAAAGCTATTATATAAAAATTAGAAAAAAGCGTAAGAATATTTAATTGGAAGAAGTTTTTTGTCAGATTTTCCCCCGCTACAATTTACTTTTGGTAGTGGTTAATTGGTCAAAAATGTTTTAAAAAAAGGAGTAAAATTAATGTAACTGATCTGGAAATGATTTTGCTTATGAAATATCTGTCAATTACCTGTTTGTTATATATAGCTTCACTGGCTGCCGGTAGAGTTTCGTTGCCAATTTAAGACTCTTGTCTATGCATACAAAGCACTCCACGGACAAGCTCCAACATATATTTGCGAACTAATTGAGCCGTACACACCTTCGCGTAGCCTCTGCTCAGAATCATCAAATATTTTAGTGGTTCCGTCAACAAGGACTGTGACATATGGGAATAGACGATTCGACAGAGCTGTGTCTACCTTATGGAACTCTCTCCCTTTGTATCTTAGAAAATGTTACTCAATAAAAATTTTTAAGAAAAAGCTAAAAACTTTTCTTTTTAAAAAGACATATGACTTGTAAATAGACTGTGTATTTAATCCTTTAATTACATTAGGGTGACTACATTTTAAATATTTATCCTATTTATCTTATTTTTAGTATTTTATGTATAGTGTGGACACTGAAATTTGATACATTTATCTTATAATTTCATATATGATTGCTGTAAATTTTATTGTTTTATATAATATGCTTGTACAGCGCCTTAGAGTTTAATATATAGGGCGCTCTATAAATGTTTAATAATAATGATAATAATAAAAGCTTCTCCACTGTTTTTGGCCCTTTTTGTACATATTTCATGCACTTTTGAAAATGCTTCACTGACTGGGTTAGGGATAAGCGATAAACTGTTTTAACACTTCATTTATTAAATGTATGTATTTGTTTAATTATCTAGATTGCCACAGTAGTTAATGCACGTGGTATATCGATCGAGGTATGCATGAATATTGACATAAATTGTTTTTGAGAAGAGGAGCGGAATCTTAGCAGCTCTCATTATACTGATGATTTTCGGATCAATGTAAAGTTCATGACGATTGACCCATTTCTCGAAAGTTATTGCCCTTGGACATTGAGAATTTCTAATCCATCACCATTTTCCGGGTTTCACCAGCCTTATGCTTTGAAAATATTCATGAATTCATGCACTGTTTTCCTGATTATTTTCTTCTGATGTGCTGGTTTATAATAAGTAATGATGTCCACCAATAATTCAATAAGAGTAATGGAATGTATGGAGATAATGAACAGTATTCAAGCTCAAAAGTCCATTAAACAATAAAAATTTTGGAGCAGAGCAAACACGGACCTCGAAAAAATAAAAGGTGGTATCAGGTGCCATGGAGGAGTGAGCATCCCCTGCCGACCGGTCACACCCGCCGTGTGCTCCTTGTCATGATCGGGTAATAACGGAAATATCCGTCGACAATTCAGTGTGTAAATAATGCCTAACAATTAGTATGAAAAACGTCAGTCAGCATTTAACTTAATGATAAATTGTATTTGCTGACAAGGTCATTTTATCGACCATAGAACTTACGAAATGACGACCCCAGACGAGACCGCTGATATTCCCGTTCCATCAACCCAACCCGTCTGCCAACAACTTACCTTGCTTCAGAAACTGCCCACACGCAGAGCACGCCCTTGCGCATCGAATCAACTGAAAGACACAAACCCCATATGCAGTCGATGAAGGTGTATTGCCGCATAAGTAAGGGAAGTTGACGATTGAAAAGTTAAAGTCATCACGTTTACTATAAAATAAAAAAGAAGTTGTAATATGATATTCAAATTTGCTTCATTTTCATTAATTGATCTTTTAAAATTTGAATGTAACAGGGGGCATTCATGTCTTATTGACACTTTTCGGCGCTATAGGTACACAGATGTCCATACAAACGTACTTTACGTGTTGTGAAAATATCAAAACAGGCTTTTCATGCTTGATGAGACTGATTGATTAATTCATGTTGTTTTACGTTCCATTTGAGAATTTTTTACTCACATAGAGACGTCAACGTATATCGGTGAAGGGTTTCAAATTCAGACCTTTATTCGGCAATCAGTGCCATTGAGTGGTGAGGATCTTTATTGTGACAACGCCTACCGTGACACAGGGCTTCGGGTTTTTAAGGTTTCATCCGAAAGACTCGCAACTTTCACTTCTAAGTGCCGAGAGCTTGGCAAAGGAATAGTCGCTACCTAATTTTTATCGACTTAGGTCTGTTGCGAACGGAGCTTGAACCCACGACCTTCCGATGATGCTATAATGTGTATTTGCCATATCACAAAGTATTCCTGTATTTCTGGACTTTCTTAAGTCCGTTGATTGGCTTTCAAGATATTTGTCCGTATACTTATGTATTAATGTTATAATATTATACATCTTCTTTTTGTGAAGTTGGTCCAAAAGAAACGAAATTTTGCTTTTGGAACTGCTGTGGTCGCTCAATCCATGACCGACCAATCAGTCAGAAAAGGAATATCAGGACTTCGTGTACAATAACTTTGAATGGGCAATCTTTGAAGGTGCCTTGAAGTGGATGGCCATGGAGTGGACAGAGGTGAGGCTAGTTTTGTTACTTAAATGACTTGGATAGAATAGCTGTGGTTCAATTACATTAGATGGATCTAGTAAAGGTTAAAGGAAAGAGATGGTTTATTTATTTAGGTGTTTTATTGGGGTTGAATGGTCAGATTTCTGTTCAATAGCTTAAATGAGATGTATTACGTCTAGAATAGACAGAGGTAGGCGTTAATTCATTACTTAAAGGTGATGTATTAGGGAAGAGTGGACAGAGGTAGACATTAATTCATTACTTAAAAGTGATGTATTAGGGAAGAGTGCACAGAGGTAGACAGACATAAATTCATTACTTAAATGTAATGAATTAGGGAAGAGTAGACAAAGGTAGGCGTTAATTCATTACTTAAAGGTGATGTATTAGGGAAGAGTGGACAGAGGTAGACATTAATTCATTACTTAAAAGTGATGTATTAGGGAAGAGTAGACAAAGGTAGGCGTTAATTCATTACTTAAAAGTGATATATTAGGGAAGAGTAGACAAAGGTAGGCATTAATTGATTACTTAAAGGTGATGTATTAGGGAAGAGTGGACAGAGGTAGACACTAATTCATTACTTAAAAGTGATGTATTAGGGAAGAGTAGACAAAGGTAGGCTTTAATTCATTACTTAAAAGTGATATATTAGGGAAGAGTAGACAAAGGTAGGTGTTAAATGATTACTTAAAGGTGATGTATTAGGGAAGAGTGGACAAAGGTAGACATTAATTCATTACTTAAATGTGATGTATTAGGGAAGGGTAGACAAAGGTAGGCGTTAATTCATTACTTAAAAGTGATATACAATGTATTAGGGAAGAGTAGACAAAGGTAGATGTTAATTGATTACTTAAAGGTGATGTATTAGGGAAGAGTGGACAGAGGTAGACATTAATTCAATACTTAAATGTGATGTATTAGGGAAGAGTAGACAAAGGTAGGCTTTAATTCATTACTTAAAAGTGATATATTAGGGAAGAGTAGGCAAAGGTAGGTGTTAATTGAATACTTGAAGGTGATGTATTTGGGAAGAGTGGACAGAGGTAGACATTAATTCATTACTGAAATGTGATGTACTTGGGAGGACAGGGATATGAGTGGTTCTATTACTTTAAAGGGTTCTTTGAGGTTTGAGTAGGAAGAAGTAGACATGATTCAATTTCTTTAAAACGTTTATTAAGATGGAATAGACAGGTTTTTTTTATTTTCAAAGTAAAATCTGTGGACTGTAAGATGACAAATTTCCTTACATAAAAAGGAGAGTAAACCAGATAATTCGAGGGATATTTTAACTCTGTTTACCTGCTTGTTTCATAATAGGCTGTTTTAAATTTTTGTTTTTTTTTCATGTTTATTTCAGAATCATATTAACTTAGACAGAGCGTTGAATGCTATTTCTGCATTGAAATCCCATGGGCAAGTATTGCACATCTGGAATACCTAAATTCAAGCAGCTGTATGAGTTACTAATATTCAAGATAAATCGTTGTAAAATATATGATTTTGATCATTACAAAATTAAAGTTCGGGGACACAACATGTTTTGGGATGTGGATCAGTATGTTCCCCAGTGGCTGAAAGGAAAATCCCAAAATGATCTTTTGTCTTCTATGAAAGGTCATGTGAACCAAGTGATCTCAAGGACGAAGGGGAAGTATGTTTCAGCATCGTATTTTGATTTATGTGTCAAAACTCAGCCATTGAAATGAAATTTAAAAAAAACAAAACAAGCCAACCCCTTCCCCCGCCTTCCGAAAAAATGAATTATTGATATTTTGTCATTGCTAATACTCTTTATTCTAATTCAAAATTTTCTTATATATGCAAATGTCTTGTCAAGTCAACAGTACTGTCACTATATAATATAAAGGGTTGACGGTGAATTGAAGAAGGCTCACATAAAAAACAAAAATTTGCATCAATATACCCTGTACAAAGTCCATATATTCTGAAGCAACTTTATTAAGATATTTAAATGTGTATATAGCTAATGTACATCGAATATTGGTTGAGAAAACCTATAACTGTATTCTAGTCATTATCATATTGAAAGCAGTGTAAATTTGGTTTAGAAATTATGAAGACAAAGTCCATCTTGTTGATAGGTTAGAACACTGGGATGTCAACAACGAGAATCATGGAGACTGGTTTGAACTTCACACATGTAACCCAGATATTGCAGAGAAGATGTTCCAGTGGATCCACCAACAGGAGCCAAACGTGAAACTGTTCCTCAACGACTACGAAGCCATCAACCAGCATTATTTTACAACAGTATGTTTAAATTGTTATCAATCAAATTCAAATACTACGACGTTTAAAAAAAAAACAAATAAAAATAACAAGAACAAAGAAGAGAAAAAAATACATCAAACAACGATCAACCCCCCCCCCCCCCCAAAAAAAAAAAAAAATTACAAAACACCGCAAATGTAAAATTGAATTAGATCAAATTCTACTCAGTGGTTGTGTAAAGATATTCATTTGAGAAAAGGAAATCAGATATGAAATATTGAAGATATGGTCATGTTCTTTGTCCAGGCGCTAAGAAATCAAGCATTACATCTTATAAAGGACGGGGTACCTGTTTATGGTCTTGGACTCCAAGGACATTTCTTTTCCCACAACATTGACATGGATGTTCTCAAAGTAATCATTATGCAATAATTTCAATTACCAAATGATAAAAATTAATGGAAGAAAAAAAAATGATTGGTACAGAACTTTTTCGAAGATAGATTGACTGATTTACAGTAACATTATTGCGAAATAACATTATCAGTCGAAACATTATTTTTTGTACTGTAAAGTAACACTACATATCTGACTTAAAGTATCGGCTGGATAAGCTTGCTGAGTCCGGGCTGAAGCTGTGGATCACGGAACTGACACTGTTTGACACAGATAGCAACAGAAAGGCCAGAACCCTAGAAAATCTCCTGACCTTGTTCTTCGGTCACTCGGCGGTAGAGGGCGTCTTATTCTGGGGATTCTGGGATAGACATATATGGCACACACAGGATGCACTATTTATTGGAGATAACATCACAGTAATGTGACTGAAAAATGATGATGATAATAATAATAATTGCAAGAAAAAAAAATCAGTTCTATACAACTCAGTATAGGTTTGAATATATAATAATGAATCAGGTGATTTGTGTTCACAGAGTCACTGAAATATAAAATTGTTTTAGCCAAATGCAGCTGGACAGAAATACCTTGATCTTTTCCACAAAACGTGGAAGACATACTTTGTTTACGATGTAAACCCTGGCAGTACAGTCAACATACAGGCATATTTAGGAGACTATCAACTGGACATAAAAAAAAATGGTCATCTTATTCACCAAGAGAATTTCAGCCTCGGCAAATCAGGAAAAGATATAACTATTTGCCTCACAAGTAAGAACTGATTCATAGACAACCTAACAGTTAAGACAATGTACGATTTAAACAAGAGAGGCTAACAAGTATTTTTTTTTCAAACGCAAGCGAAATTAAACGCTTGAGGGTATGACGTCACATATTTTGGTGATACACTGAGACCTTTAGTTATATCAAAGATCATACGAATGATTTTGTTGTTAATGTATTCATTTCATCAGATGATTCTATGAAGATGAGTAAGGAATTTAAGTTAAGCGGTTACAGTGTAAAAATATTTATGTTTTTCTTCTATCCTTTGATTTCAGGTGATCATCATGGAGTTTCACAGATTCTGTTTGGATAATACGCATAATTCGTTTATGTAAAGCAATATTATAAACAAATGAAACATGGAAGTTTTTCTTCAGTTTTTCATGGATAATTCAAAATTAAATAAATAAATAATATGTTTACTGAGGTTTTGACCTTGAACATTGACTTACTAATTAAGTATTATTATTTTATACTGTCAATATACTCTAAATCATTTGAACCATCAGATTTAGACGTAATATATTAGTATATTAAATGTATTGTCCAGAATGTAAAATCAGCACACGAGACTCCGGAGAATGATGTCACGATATTTCCAAAGACCCTGTCAAGATCGGACACATTGCAGTGGATCCCCAAATCCAGACAGAAGTATATTTTGATTTTTGTGATCAAGAAACGAAAGTTACATGTCATTGTCTATGGACTCTCTTCATAATCTATGCCCAGAGCGCCTGCAAATTTATCTGAAGTACAAGAAATAGATGGTTTTGTATCACTTGACGAGTATGCAAATTTGCAACACCATTATCTTATGTCTTCCTCAAAATGTAAAGCTCCTGGACATTCAAATGAGCACTTAAAATTTTTCTTTAGCAAAAAAATTTACGAAGAGTGTCTGTGTTCACCACGAGTGATTTCTCACATTGAAGAACTAGAGAGTAAAACAACTGACAGTGTGTTAAACACTAGATTTAGGAATATCAAAACCGTAGAGGCGTTTTTCAGTTCAAAGCGAGGATGTGAATGAGTCCATCACATTGATCAAGTATGAGATCAGCAACAGAGATCCTCTACCCGAAAAAGCTCTGGAGAATGTCGACTTTACATTTAATCATATGATGAAGCAGCTCGAAAAAAGTTTCATCCATTCAAAACAGGAGAATAAGGAGGCACTCTTGATAGAAAGAGAAAAGGAATTCCAGATACTTAAAAACGTCATGAAGTATAGCAGGAGTTACCCTACAATATTTTGTAGAGTGGAAATAAGCCCAAATTTATTAACTTTCATGAATCATTTGAGAACTTTTTTTGAAGCATAAAAAAGAAGGAAAATAAATATCTTCCTTTCTTTAACTCTATTGCTCGTTCCTTCTCTCAAAACAAGGTTAAAGAATTGAAGGAAAGCATCCATACCTTCGCACTGTTGTGTTTTCAAATGTGTATGCACCTTATACCAAAATGTATATTCGATCCCTGGCATATGTTGAAGAAACCTTTCAAATTAAACTTGTTTGACTAACTTCAAAAGTTCATCTTAAAAGAGAACATTGAGTGTCCAGGCTTGCCTTGTAGATTCTAATGGAAAGCTTTCAAAGTCCTTTTTGTGCGAGAAACAGTAGGTTGGTCTCTTGAAGACAATTTTCGTGTGGTGTGAATCAAAGGAAACAACAAGTTAACACAATCAAGAACAGATGCTTAAGACGGATTATGATGCTAGAATTGGAAGATCGAGTGAGAAGTGAAGACCTGTTACAGAGAACAAGAATGAGACTGATCAGTGAGGAATAAGCAGGAGAAGATGGTTTACTGGACATACACTGAGACAGGATCCTACCAGTGTCTGTAACATCGCACTAACATGGGACCATAAGGAAAAGGAAATCGACCGAAAACAACATGGCGCCGCACTGTAGAAAGGAGGGGGTAGATATTGGATGGTTGTCATGAAATGCAACAAGAACAGACAGCAAAGGCCAGTAGGAATGAGTGGAGACTCTCTGTGTGTAGGACATCAAGAAAGATCTAATTATACATGATGTCATAAGTTACATCATTATTACTATTTGGATTTTACTCCACCTACCTCACTTCACAAGTTTGACTGGAGCTTTTCTGTCTTTTGTGAGAAATGTCACCAGGTCTGGATTGAATGCTCGGATCACAGTCACCTTCTTGGTCAATCAAAACAGGAAGTTGGCCCCAAGTATAGCCCTCGGCACATTGGAGGACTCGTTCGGTTGTAGTTTCATCATGGATACCACAAAGTCAGATCTCAATGTCTGAGAAATCTTTTCAGACCGCTTTTAGTACCCATCATCAAAGCGTTACATTTGAATTGAAAATAAGAACCAAGCAACAAATTCCCGACTTATTTTTTTCTGTTAAACTGAAATAGGTGTATTGAGCACCAAGAACAATATATACATGTATATATATTGAGTTAATACAATGCTTACTAATAATATAGTTGATTGAATTCTGTAGTTTTACGTCCCTTGCAAGATCATTACAGCCATAAAACGTCAGCATAATACGAAGAAGGCTTCAAATGTAAACAATTACTTATCACCTAGGGCAGTTGAGCAGGGAGTATTCTTTACCATGTCAACGACGAATTGAAGCATGCTGAGTGACATTACAAAACTTGATACGATTTCTCGTATGTTTGTTTTCATATAACCTTTGCAAAAAAAAAAAAAAAATTAAGTTATAGGAACCAACGGAAATTGAAGACATTTATTAGCTTTCAACACTAAGCATTCAAAAATTTGAATGTTTGTACCTAAAAGGGTATGCAAGATTAACAAATTACCAAATACTAGTACTTTTATCTACAAATATGAAATATTTTTATAGCTATAAACTCTTATTAAGAAAAGAAAAAAATGATCTAGGTATACAATATGTAATTTCTTATGCAGAGCTCTCCTTATCCAAGGGGTTAAATAGTGTAGAAATGACAACGAGGACACTCCATGAATAGCAACGTCCTGACCGTAGGTTTATCTATTGTTGAACTGTCCCATAAAGTCCTCTCTGTCCATTTGCTGTGTATCAGTTCTTCATTATGTTGTTGAAATATTTGATCACAATTTGTTTTTATATTACATTTTATGGGGCAGGCGCAGCCAGTGAATTGTTCCACAATGCAGATTTCGAGAGCACTTCCTTTTCCGGTAATTGGGTGGCTATTGATTGTACCATGACTTCCCGAACAGATGATAAATATCATGGAACGCGCAGTGTCATGGTCTCTCATAGGCGAGTAAAATGTCACATTTCTTCCTCGTTTCCTGTTTTTGTGGTTGTTGCTTTGCTTCTTGTCATGCCTTTGTTTTGATGTGATACTGAATCATTCAACACAGTTACGTTATAGAGATAAAAATAAATATTCAAATTATTTCTTTCTGTATCATTATGTTCAGATTCTAAATCTGCATGAGAATTAGGCCTACTTCTTTATGTATAAATCTGTTTGATGTTGCAGGCATCATACGTGGTCGGCTGTCCGACAGACATTTCATGTCACTCCAGGGAAGAATTACGTGGTTAAAATGTACTTCAAGCTCCTTAACCTTCCCTCTGGACACGCTTATGCCGAAGTCAAACTGAACGTGGCACTTACTGTTAACGGTATTCAGCAACCGAATCTTACAAAAAGAAAGTTAATATATCCAAAGACATTTGGATAAAACGGCGTTAATTCATTACTATAATGAAAATATTTTTTGACGAAATGAGTGACAATAAAATACTCTTTTTAATGTTCAATTGATTATCAATTTTCGTATTTTTTTCTATTTATAAAAATCATATTATCTGACATATCATTAAGGTAGTCCTAAGTACTTTGGGCTGGCAAAACTTCCGATGCAGCAGTTGAAATTTGGATGGACGGAAATAAGTGGCGATTTCCATGCCCAGAATGGTTTGTTTATATTGAATATCATAAAATTCCCTTTGATTTTACCATTTAAAAATGGGTATTTGGGCTAACGTCTAACTATTTCTCATTTCATTCAGGAGCCACAGACGCTGGTATATACATAGAAATACCAGACATATCTGTCAATTACCTGGTGGACTTTGCCAGTGCCCAGGAGCTACCTCATAATTCTCACTGGAAGTCAGATGCCCAAAATAGAATTAACAACATCCGAAAGGCTCCTGTCTCATTCAAGTGAGTCAAATGTTTGCTTCACTATGTCATGATACGTCATTAATGATGCAATATTGCTCCATTACAGAGTAGAGGAGAGGTCTGTTCTGAACTTTTGTCCCATACTGGGGTTTTGAAAGTCGGCACAAATGGTTAACTTATTTATCACGTAGTTACCAGGTTATCGACATTGTACAATAATTTAAAAGTAATTTTTTTAAATAAAAATATAAAGTGAAATCTACCTCCCTTGTTGATTTCAATCTGATTAAATTTTCAAACTTGTCGTTCTTCTTCGTACTTAGTATAAAGAATAAGATAATTAATCATTGCATTTAATTGCAGAAAAATATATCTTTTTAGAAGAAGCATAACAATTCACACACACAAAAAAAACATGTCAGTATATTTTCTTTATAACAACTATCTGGGAGACTTATATTATCGTTTTACTAACAGCGTAATAGTTTGCTTGATGGGGCGTGCTAAAATTTTGAATGCTGAGTGAAATATATTGAGATAACGAACAGTATTCAAGCTCAAAAGTCCATTAAACATTACAAAATAGGTGCAGAGCAAACACGGACCTTCAAAACATCAGAGGTGGGATCAGGTGCCATGGAGGAGTGAGCATCCCCTGCCGACCGGTCACACCCGCCGTGTGCTCCTTGTCATGATCGGGAAATGACGGAAAAATCCGTCGACGATTCAGTGTGTAAATAATGGCCTAACAATTAGTATGAAAAACGTCAGTCAGCATTTGACTCAATGATGGAGTTTTAAATACATGTACATATAAGAAAATTGGTAAGGCTGTTGTACTATATATAGCTATCAAAATCATCATTATAGGAAGTAAAACTTGCTTTGTCTGTCCACGTGTAGTTGTTGTTTACTGCATACTCGTCAACAATGATTCAACACGATTGGTCAGTGATATTGCTGGGTTCTGTGTTTTATACGCAAAGTATTATTGATTCCATTGAAATCAAACAATCAATCGATGAGTAATATAATATTCAGCATACAAAATTTTAGCATGCTCCATCAAGCAAACTGTCACGCTGTTAGAAAAACGATAATAAATGAATGAAAAATAAATAATGAAGAAATTCTCCCTGGTTTAGTCAACCCTCTTGTGTACACAACAATACAAGGAACCTTTTGTGTACATAACAACAGTGGAAGCAATCTATATGCCATTCCTACAAATCGGCAATTTATTGATCGTTTTTCACACTTGAGTTACCTTGCCTTAAAACACAACATCGTGCAAACCAATTAATGACAATTTAATTTTTTTTTATTATGTAATTAAATTTTTTCATAGATTATACTCTATATTGAGCATTTCACGTACCTATAAATCTACCTATCAAATGTTTTTTTTTTACCATATGTGCAACTTGAAAAATTAGTTGAAAGGCCTACCTCATAGAAGGTATGACTGTTGCCAGCATCATAGGAAAGTGAACACTTTCCTACAATGATGACAATTAGTATTTCCCCTATGATGAGAATAATACACTTTATGGTTTTATTTACATCCTATTCACTGTTTTTTCTCTGTAAAGTCGTTTTTCAAATAATAGAATTTTTAGCCCGATCCTATAAGCTGTAGCAACTAGCAGACAGGAGAATAATTCGTACGTTCAGGTAGGACCAAAGGTCACAGGCAAATGGCTCTTCATTTTGAGGTGTAATAATATACTTTACGAACTTCAAACATTAGAGGCGCAAAAGTTAGATTCATCAATATCAATACGGAGACCGGAGGTCACGTATTATTTTTTTTAAATTGGAAATCACTGGTCATCATTATAGAGACCAGAGGTCACCTAATATGTGTGTATGCTTTTATTATTTTGATGAAAAGTGGTTTAGTTGCGAATTTGATCGCGAAAATACCACGAATATCAGTGCTCCACGTAAAGTCTGCAACACAGTAAAATTTCAAATGATGGAGAACCCTGTATACTATATTCTTACGGAGACAGGTAATCAATATCAATAACCAAAGGTTACCTTGAGTGGTGTGTCCTATTGGAGGTCACAAGGTCATATTACGAGTTTGTTATATATTGTACAGAGACTAAGGGTTACCAATGTTTTATATCGATACGGGGACCAGCGGTCATCATTAAGGAGACCAGAGGTCACCTAATATGTTTTATCAATATGGACACCACACGTCATCAATTCATAGACCAGAGGCCAGCTTATGTTTCCTTACAGAAACAGACAGAGACCAAAGACGGTTATTCTTTAAAAAATACATTTTCCGTATAATGTTTGTAAAAGCTTCACACATTCTACTTCTACTTTTGCGGAAATAATTGACTATCTTTTGTAGCGGAGTAAACAGCTTTGATATCTTTGAATGATAAGGTGTCCTGGGGTCCTTTTTATAAAGAAAATTTCCACAAACGTTTCACAAAAACATGTTTATGAACAATAAGTTTAAAATAACTTTCAACGCTCACTCTGGAATCGAGGATATTACAACTCATTGTGCTGTGTGTCAATTGTATTCATACGCAAAATTAAAGAACACGATCAAATGCGTGTGACACAATGTACTATCATTCCAATAACAGCGTGTCATTATGCTTGATCGAGCGTGCTAAAGTTTCACATGTTGATTAATATATAACTCATCGATTGCATGTTTTATTTCAATGAAAAGAATACAATATTGCATATGAAACAGAACCCAATAATACATTTAATACTGCCAGCAATGGGCTTTGACTGACCACGTGTTGCTCTTATTACAAATGCCGTACTCGTAAATAACCATTCGATGCGATTGGTCAACTTGTAAATTTACTTACATTGTCAATGGTCATTTGCAAAATTGATTTGTTAAAACATTCTGATTGTACATACAAGTACTCTGAAGTAGATATTAAAAGGATGCTTGAGTTTCTGATTGACAATATCTATGTGGTTTTTGGAGACCGATCATGACAAAGGAGCAGGCGGCGGATGTGACCATTCGGCAGGGGATACTCACTACTCAATGGAACCTGACCCCACTTCTGATGTTTTAGAGGTCCATGTTTGCTCTGCTCCCGATTTGAATTGTTTTAATGGACTTTGAGCTTAATACTGTTCGTTATCTCCATATTTCAGCATTATCAATGTATTGCTGGGTTCTCTGTTTTATATGCAAAGTAGTATTCATCTCATTGAAATCAAACATCCAATCTATGAGAAATATGGTAATCAACATTTGAAACTTTCGCACGCATGATCAAATAAAGTGACACGCTGTTATTGGAATGATAATATTTATAGTTGATATGACGTACTGTGGAATTTGTAAGGTAATAGAGAGGAAATATTTTATGCATTATATATCATTTATGCATGTTTTTCATTGTAGTACATAAATGAAAGGAAGAAGACATGATGTAGAGTGTTCATAAAACGACAAAAACTTGCTGAAAAAAATAATTCCTTCTCTACCTTTATTGGGCATTGTACTTTTGTGCATATTTTATATGTTTTTTAATGACTTGATGAGTATATTAAAATTGATCAATCAATTTAAAATATGTAAACATTTCTTTAGACTGCCGCATGGAGTGAATGCACATGGGATTTCTATTGAGGTATATTTCAAGTTAAGAATTAACACAACTTGTATTGCAAAGAGGAATATAATATTTGGATAATAATTCAACATAATTTATTCTGTAGTAAAATTGCTTTGTAATTGGAACAATAAATGTCAATTATTTTTGTTCTCCTGAGTCGAAGGCTCAGGTGAGCTTTTCTAATCGAAAGGTGTGTGTATCGTTTGTAAACTTTTCACATCTTCGACTTCTTTTCAAGAATCACTTGACCAATTTCAACCAAACTTGCCAAAAACATCCTTGGGTAAAGGGAATTCAAGTTTGTAAAAATGAAGGGCCATGCTTTCTTTCATTCTTAAATAAGTGAAAATGTAATGACATCTCTTAAAGAACCAGTGGGCCAGAAAACATGAACTTTGTGTGAAAGCTTCACCATAGTGTAGATTCAGGTTTGTTTAGGACTCCCGGGGTAGGACAGGGCCACAATAAGCAATCAAAGTTGTACATAGGAATATGTAGGAAAATATCTTTAGAAATTTTCCTCTCAAAACAGGAAAGCCAAGACTAGTCATTTTTATAATCAGTCAGGATATCAAAGTTTTACATGGGAATATATTTGGAAAATCTTTTAAAAAAAATTCTCTATTGATCAGCAAAGCCATGGTGAGGCATATTGATATGCAAGCATCCTCAATTAGTTTAGATTCAAATTCGTTCAGATCAGGTCCTTCGAGAATAGGTTGAGACTACAATGAGGATCAGAGTTTTACAACGAGTACACGGGACGAAATCTTAACACACAGTTGCAAGATCACGCTAAATTTTTTTAATTACCAAAACATACCTAAGATCTGTGGATTTTTTTGAAAAAAAAAATAAACCGCAGATCTTATAATTGGAATTAAATCAACATTGGGATGCTTCAATATCAATGCAGCTTGAGGCGAAATCATTGATCCAAAATTTACATAATGCATGTGTACAGAAAAATAAATGTAATATTTCTTTGTCTTTGTTTAGCTCGTCCAAAAAATGGCGAAATTTCGCCCTTGGAAATGCTGTTGTAAAAATAACGTGTGACAGACTGACCGACAGATAGACAGACAGACAGACAGGCAGAAAAGAGACCTATTGTAGTTAGTCTTCTCCGTTTTCACCACTTGAGGACTAACTAAGATTACATAAAAAATATGCATTTAAATTTTTTGAAAATATTGTCTGATAACCAAGTATCAAGGGGTATTTTTCGATTTTCTCTAGTCAGTTTATTGGCATTAAAGATTTGTCTCTGTACCCGATTGCTCGGATTTTGTCACAATAATAGATGTAATATTTCTTTTCTTTGTTTAGTTGGTCCAAAAAAGGCGAAATTTCGCCTTTGGAACTGCTGTTGTTGCTACTTCCATGACAGACCCGTCTCAAAAGGGATATCAGGATTTCGTATATAATAACTTTGAATGGGCAGTCCTTGAAAACGCCCTGAAGTGGAGGCAAATGGAGTGGACAGAGGTAAAGGTCGCTTTATTACTTAAAGTATTTAGATTCCACAGTGGTCGTGGTTCAATTACTTTAGAGGGATGTATTTGGGATGGAATGAAAAAGATGGTGTGGTTTTATTACTTTATATATACATAATATATATACTTTATATATACATATGCTATATTAGGGTAGGGAGGACAGGTATAAAGTAAGTTCTATTACTTTATAAGGGTGTTTAGGGTTGAATAGACAGAGGTAGGCGAAGTTCAATTACTTTAAAGCGTTGTATTAAGGTGTAATGCACAGGCTGTCAGAATTTAGAAATAAAGACTGACGATTGTAAAGGAAAGTAAAACAACTTAATTGTTGGGATATTTGAACGTTGATTGCCTGCTTGGTTTATTCCGGGATCCCTGATTGTCAGCTATTATCTTCATGTTGATGATAAAGGTTTATTATTTTCAGAATCACGTTAATTTTGACAGACCGTTGAATGCTATTTCTGCACTGCAATCCCATGGGCAAGTATAACCTCTGGAATACCTAAATTCAAGCAGGTATGCGAACCATTAACATTCAAATAAATCTTTGTAAATATACAAAACTGTCCGTTACAGAATAAAAGTTCGGGGACACAATATGTTTTGGGACGTGGAACAATTTATTCCTCAGTGGCTGAAAGGAAAATCCCAAAATGATCTCTTGTCTTGTATGAAAGGTCACGTGAACCAAGTGATCTCAAGGACGAAGGGGAAGTAAGTTAAGAAGATTGTTTCAGCATCGTATTTTAATTTCTGTACAAAACTCAGTCATTGACATGAAAAATTCTATTTACATTATTGATAATGTTTATGTGTTTATGGATAACACGATTCTTTCCAAAAACAAAATTTTCTTCCATGCAATTGTGTTGTCATTTTGACAAACAAAAATTTCATATATTAGCAAGAGTCGATGTATTTTATTGGGTTGATATCATAAACATGGATCAGCGTAAACACACCCTGAATTCTAAAGCAACGTTGCTAAAACAACTTTATGTGGATTGCTCATGAACTTCGAATTCGTTTTCTTGTAAAAGGTTTAGAGATATTCCATATTGCTTGTATAGCAAATTTATATGCAAAAATGTATATAAAAAAGTGTATATTGTTGATAGGTTGGAACACTGGGATGTCAACAACGAGAATCTCCATGATGACTGGTTTGAACGTCACACACGTGACCCAGATATTACAGAGAAGATGTTCCAGTGGATCCACCAACAGGAGCCAAACGTAAAACTGTTCCTCAACGACTACGAAGTCATTAACCAGCCTTATGAAACTACGGTATGTTCTAATGCGTCTGTAAGGCAAGTTTTCAATCAGTTTACTTGTTTTGAATTTAAAAAAAAATATAATCTCTCATCTCCCTTCCCCCCAAAACAAAGATCAAATAAAAAAAAACAAAAAAACAAAAACAAAAACAAAACAAAACACTCCCCCCCCCCCAAAAAAAAAACAACAAAAAACAACAACAACAACAACAACAAAACAAAAACAAAACAAAACAACACCCTCCCCTCCCAAAAAAGAACCAAAACGAAAAAAAAAACCAAAAAAACAAACAAACAAACAAACAAACAACAAACAAACAAAAACAACAACAACCCCCCCCCCCCCAAAAAAAAAAAAAAACAAACAAAGCAAAATAAAACAAAAAATGTATATAAAGATCAAGCAAAAAATTTGAATGAAACACAGGGTTAAAAAAAAGTAAATTTCATAGAAACACACACATACATCAACTAAACTTACTTAATGTGCAGCTATATTGTGTTGCAGAGAGGGGAAATCAAAATACAAAATATCATGGACAATGTCGTTGTTTCTCTAGGCACTGCGAAATCAAGCAATACATCTTATTAAGGACGGCGTACCTGTTTACGGTCTTGGACTCCAAGGACATTTCTTTTCACACAACATTGACATGGATGTTCTGAAAGTAATCATTCTACAATATAAATTACTTATTGCCATTCATTTACCAAAGAGTAGCAATATTTGAATGAAGGCGATAAATAAAAGTTACAATGTGTGGCAGGAAAATGAAGTACGTGATTACTTAATTTGACTAACAAAATGTATAATATGCTTCGTACGATAAAGTAATACCACATATCTGACTTGAAGTATAGACTGGATACTGTAAAGTAACACTGCATATCTGACTTAAAGTATCGGCTGGATAAGCTTGCTGAGTCCGGGCTAAAACTGTGGATCACAGAACTGACCCTGTATGACACAGATAACAACAGGAAGGCCAGAAACCTAGAAAATCTCCTGACCTTGTTCTTCAGTCACCCGGCGGTAGAGGGCGTCTTATTCTGGGGATTCTGGGATAGACATATATGGCACACACAGGATGCACTATTTACCGGAGACAATATCACAGTATTTTGATATATTAATTTAATTTCAGTTAGAATGATTAGAATGATAAAAAAAATGGTCTTCATGCAACTTGATTTTAGTTTCAGAGTTTGATAATAAATTAGATACACTGAGTCACGGGACTTTAAATTGTTTTAGCCAAACGCAGCTGGACAGAAATACCTAGATCTTTTCCATAAAACATGGAAGACATACTTCGTTCACAATGTAAACCCTGGAAGTACAGTCAACACACATGCATTTTTAGGAGACTATCTACTGAACATAAAAAGAAATGGTCATCTTATTCACCAGGAAAATTTCAGCCTCGACAAATCAGGAAAAGATATAACTATTCACCTCACAAGTAAGATCAGATTTGTAGACAACCTGAAAGTTTAGACAATGCAGATTGAAACATTCCATAAAATATACATTCACTTTTCCAGTATATCATGGATATAAATTGACGTGTTCTTATGATACACTGAAACCTTAAGTTATATTGATACTTTTAAGGAACGATTTAGTTGTTGACATGTTTATCTCATAAGCAAAATTCTTGAAAGATTAATAAGAACTGTATGAATTGAAATAATGTCGAGACAATGTAAAAAAATTGTATTCAGGATTTTTGAATCCATTGATTTCAGATGACCACCATGGAGTTTCACAGATTGTGTTTGGATAATGAGCATAGTGTACATGTATATAGACTAATATTCTTGATAAATTAAACATCAAAAGTGTTCGTAAATTTTTTTTCCCAAGATAATTAAAGAAACAACGGATATGTCAATACGCTTTTCGTTTTACCCCCTGGATTTATGAGATTGATCGCTGTTTATCTTCACATTTTATATCAAAAGATATGTACCCTTCCATCATTTGTAGATCGACTGTTTTTCCTTTTTGGCGAACTCTGTGAGGGCAAAGGGATACTTTACCGCTAAAAACCAACAAATAGTGAAGCATGAAAAACACTAATTTCTCTGTTTCGACTAAGGAATTTGAAACATTTCAAAAAAGAGATTGCATTTTGCACAGACAAGTGAGGACATCTCGCCATAAAAGTCCATAATTGTCGAATGAAAAATATGTTCTTCCAGGATAAAAAGTTTATTTCAAGCTTCACTTGTTTGTGTCACAAGCTAAGCCTGGGAGTGATGTCGCTCGTCTGTCTGTTCTTCTTGATGTTTTTAAAACATAGGTAATCAAAGATTACAAAGCTCACTTCGACGAATGTTATTCATAAGTGAGTCGAATCTCAAACCATTTTTTTTTCTAGTTTGTGTGCATCCTTAGATCAATATCCATGCAATTTTTGATTTAAGTAGGACATACAGTTACTTCGGGAATGGACCTGCTCTAAACACTTTCACTTGTTCACTTATCCATGAAATGTAGGTAAGTTCCAACATCGAAGCAAGTCTGGTAATGTCCATCCCTTGTTGCATCATCCATATAAGTCTCATCATAACAGTCCATATAGTTATGAAGCTACTACAAAAACAATACGCAGGTGTGTTAAGGAAACACTCATATTTTCTGACTTGACTAAATCAGTGAAACAATTTGACGTCATAGTAAGCAAGTTACGTCAATTTTAGAACACAAGTTTTCTTTACATTGGTATTTAGAAATGTAATTAAACTCCTGTAAATGAATAGAAACATTGCAAATATTAACAAAATTAAATGTTTTTAATTTGTTATGCTGTATCTGTCACTTGGATTAAACATTCCGATCAATGACGTTATAACTATTCAACAGATAACTTGAGAATTGATCATGATGTGTATCGAAAATTTTGCTCCGACGGCATGTAAAAGATACGTAAAAGGGGATAAACAGGTATGTTGATTTATTTTCATCGATTATATTTTCTATTGATGACGATCAAGTTATTTACATATCCCCGTCGGCGTTTCCTATGTCATTCATAACAAAATAATGTAAAAGAACAACACTAAGCCGGATACTTCAAAATATAATATTTGTAAAGATCGAAAACTTGCGTTCTATAATACTTGGAAGTGCTGCTAGAATCGTGAGGTAAACAGGGTTTGAAGAATTATCTTATAGGTATATAATGCAATACATCGGGTAAAGTTTAGTACGAATGTGCGGAATAATTATTTTCCCAACCGGAGAGCAGGATTCTAACAGCACTTTCTAGCCATAAGAGATATTTTCAGCTATTATTTACTCAAAGAAATTATTTAACCCGTGGGAAGTGTTGTTCTGTTTAATATTTTATGAAGGAATATTTTTCTATTAATAGCAGTCACGTGATGACGTCGTGGTGGTGCACTTCTTGGCCTCAGACACTATGTGGTTTTTATGCGAAAGTTAATAATAGTTTAAGTATTATCGGCGGCTTTGATAATTTATCAAACTTAAATTTCTTTAAAAATGTCTAAATTTCCAGAGAAATGATTTGAATGCTTCCTTAACATATTTGCGTACCCTGCTCATTCATTTGTAAAAAATATAGGTCAGATCCAGCATCCGAAGCAAGTCTGTTAGTGTCATCCCTAGATGCATCATCCTTGCCAGTTTGGTTCAGGTAGGGCAAATATACAATAATCTGGAAAATATAGGTCAGACCCAGAATCCGAAGCATATTAGGAAGTGTGATTCCCTAGGTGCATAATCCATGCATGATTGGTCCTGGTAGGGATTAAAGTTACTTGGGAATGGACCTGCACCAAAAATTTTATTCTGATCATTCATCAGGAAAATGTAGGTCAGATCCAGCATCCGAAGCAAGTCTTGTAGTGTCCATCTCTAGATGCTTGATCCAAACAAGTTTGGTCCAAGAAGGTCCTGTAGTTCCTTTGGAAAGGACCTTCTCCAAAAACTTTAACCTGGTCACTCTATATGGAAAATATAGGTCAGACCAACATCTGAAGCAAGTCTGTTAGTGTTCATTCCTAGATGCATCATCTATGCAAGCTTTGTCCAGGTAGGACATATAGATTCTTGGGAATGGACTTGCTCCTAAAAAGTTAACTGGGGACACCGACGCTTACGCCAACGCCGGGGGTAAAGCATAAGCTGATCTCGACTTGGTCGAGGTGAGCTAAAAATAAGTGGAAAGATGTTATTTGTCATGTGTATTGCTTATGAAAATGTTTACTGAACTTTTGAACTAATTTTTAAGAAATATTCATACTTTCAATATTTAATATTGTATACATTTCAAGATATAATGTACGCTAAATTATTTAAACAGTGAAATTTAGAGGTAAAATATTATTGGGATTGCTTTTCATAAGTATATTTATAATATTCCAGAGCTAATGATCTTTTGAATGATAACTACCTTTTTCAACAATTTAAAATAAGTCAAATTAGCTAAATGTTTTATGAATCATGAGAAGTGTACGAGTTAGATGGAACAATTATTCATGTTTTTTATTTAAAAAAGGTGAAGATTTCGAATAACAATCGATCTCACAAATCCTTTAAGCACTACAATGAAAAAGGTTACGAAAACGACAGTGTATCAGATCTTAAAAACCTTCAAACAATACGAATTTGCGAACAGGGCAAAAGCAGGGATCCCTTGAAATTCCAAAGGTTTGATCAGGTGCATAGGAGAAAATTAGCATTCCCTGTCGACCGGTCACACCCGCCATGACCCCTATGTATTGATCAGGTTGACGGAATATTCCGTACCCAAATTTAGTATTAAAACAAAGGCCTAATCATTGGTATGAAATATGTCAGTCAAAATACGACCCAATGTTATTAGATTGTATTTGCTAAAAAAGCCATTATAATGACCAAAGAATTTACGAAATGATGATGAAATCCCTGTAACATCAGCTTATTAGTAACCTTCCTCACTTTAAAAATTGATCGTACTCAGAGCATGTTCTTTAGTATGTAATAAGTTTGGAGATATAAACACCATATGGAGGTGATAGCGGAATATTATATAAGGAAAGTTGACGATGGAAAAGCTGAAGTCATCCTTTTGTGATACAGTTTAGTTATAAGTTGGCCCTTATCATGTAAAATTCGTAAAACATCCAAATATAAAACAGATGTGGCCGACTCTGTTGTGTCTTTAAATTCGAAATTCACTGGGATATATTGGGTCAAAATATGAATAGAAATAACCATTGTTAGTTGATATATCTGAATGTGGAGTTGACCTATATATAGATAGAAAGTTTTTTGATACTCAAACCATATTAGTAATTATTAGGGTCATTTTTTGACCAAAAAATCACGATTTTAATCTGTTTAATATGGATTTCAATGGAGGGACATGAGAAATGATAGTAGCTATTATAAAAAGTCCCCTTTACGCAAGTAACATTTAGCTTCCAGTTAAGTCTGGATAAAAGGCAACAAACTCTTTACAATATAATTGTCTTTGAAATATGTGAAGCACTATACGTTCTTTCTCATTTTCACGTAATAACAATTATAGAATTTAACCTTGAGGCACAATGTCTTATCGCGTTCAACGTTAACATTGACTCAGTACATTCAGAGACAAAGATTATACGATCCAAAATCCACTGAATGTAAAATATGTTAGTATATACAATTGTGAGTTTACTAGTCATCAGTTCCATAAATGCACAAAATGAACTGCTGCATAATTCAGATTTTGAAAGTTCATCCTTTTCCGGAAACTGGGTTTGTGGCGATTGTACAATGACGAGCTTCACTAGCGACACCTATCATGGAAGACAATCTGTCAAAGTTACAAACAGGTTAGCTTTTTCTATTCAAGATATCATATATTTTTTTCTGCGGTATTATAACACCGTAACGCGTGATGACATCTTTCATTGCCAGGAAACACACTTACTCAGGGCCACATCAAACTGTCCCAATATCATCCGGACAGAACTATGTCGTCAAGACGTATTTTAAACTTCTTAACCTTCATCCGGGGACTATGTATACTAGCTTGTCTCTGAGAGTCAACCTTCAGGTGAACGGTAAATAACAATGCCCATAAAAAGAAAGTCATAGTATTTTTTTTTCAAAGAAAACAATAAGATTTATTACCCATTTCAGCGATTCGGATATTGCAATGTTTTCTTTTAGGGAAATTTGTACATCTAAAAGTGGCTCAACAGCCTATGCAGCAACTGAAGTTTGGTTGGACAGAAATAAGTGGCGATTTTTTTGCACCTAATGGTACCTTTCTTACTTTTAAATAAGTCGGAAATAAGTGGCGATTTTTTTGCACCTAATGGTACCTTTCTTATTTTTTAAAGAAGTCAGAATTTTTAAGTATTTCCAATTTTAATATTAGATTTATAACTGTGGCATTTGACATATTCAGGAACAACATCAGCGACAATTTTCCTTGAGATTTTGAGTATTGATGTTAATTATCTGATGGATTCAGCAAGTCTTCAGCCATTACAACACGACTCACATTGGATATCGAAAGCGCACAACCGCATCAACAAACTCCGTAAAGCACCCGTCACAATAAAGTAGGTGTCATTATAAACAGTATGCGATGTTTCACTGCATGTCACAAAAATAACAAGATTCGTAATTAGATATATTAATTGCCGATGTAGAGGGAATTTCATGTAAGAATTACAAACACGTATTTGTTCTAAATAACAAACTCTTATAGGCCAGTTTTCTGTCCGGGATAATCATAGATAAGTCATCATTCTCTGAAATAATCTGGTTCATATTTAGTGCAGTAACTTAAAAAAGTATTTTAGACTGGCACCAGGACAGCAAACTCATGGCGTCTACGCTGAGGTAAGGATTAAATAGTAGTTGAATAATTCAATGTCATTTTTTTCTTGAAAGCACCTGTTTCTTGCTACAGTAATTAAAATTATCTTTTCTGATTTAAATTCAATGTGATTTAATTATTTTCTCAATTTTACTAAGCTAATTCAACAGAAAAGTGCATTTCCGTTTGGGACAGCTGTTCATGCCGACAAGCTCGGAAATCCTGTCTACCAGAAATATACAGACTTCGTGGTCAAAAATTTTGAATGGGGTGTCATAGCAAATATGCTGAAATGGAAAGCCGTAGAACACAGAAAGGTGAAGAAGACATATCGAACCCAGTACTGGTAGACTAGAGAACGTCCAGTGGGTGTCAGACCACTTCTTATTTAAAAAAAGATATAAGGAAATAGACATTTATAGATTGAAAATATCTTAATACGTTGCATTTACCTTTTCAGGGTCATACAAATTATACATTGGCGATGAATGCTTTACAACTTCTTCAATCTCGTGGGTGAGCATGTTCTGAACTTTAAATGCATGGAGTAAAAAATAAATCTGGATTGATCATAAACCGTTTATAAGGTAGTCCGATCCTCAGGTTCTGAAATCAGCTTTTAAGTAATTGAAAATGCTCACAAAAATGTCTCTGATTTCACATAATAACGTGAATTTACCCATGGAATTTCTTCAAAGTTCATCATTATAGTTAATCATATTGTATAGGGAAAATTATCATATCTCAAATATATTTTCAGGAAATGCGAATAAAAACACCAGTTATGCATTTTGTAATTGAAAATTGATCAACAAATATAATTTAAGATAGAAAAATATAGGTACATGTATCCAGGCATTTGGAGAAATTAGCATTTTTTATATGCTTGTACAGTATTTTAGTTCTTTCTACTTCAATTGTCATATAAAAAGCTTGTGCTATCATTGCTAGACATCACATATCACATCTAATTTCATATCATGCTAATAAGCAGTGGTATCTAATGCTAGACTAAAGGAAATTCGATTTCTCTAAAAATGAATTCATTTTTTTTCTTTTATGAGGTACAAATGTCAACTTTTTACAAGACCGTTTTTAAGACTTCAAAGAACCTTGAATCATATTAAGATGCATAAAATGAAAATTGTTGCCCGAAAAGACCTCAATTTCAAACTTCATTTTGAAACTTTTAAAGAAAATATAAATTTAAGAGTGTTCCTTCCTAGCTGAGGATCGGATATCCTTAAAAATTATGTGCATTAATCATTCAGAAAATAGTAGCAAATAGCACCAGTTTTAGCATTGCTTAAACAATATTACTTCTTTAACTTTGGATGGTAATGGCCAATTGATAACTAAACTGAATGACAAAAGGGATGACTTCAGCTTTTTCATCGTCAACATCCCTTATTAATGTACATGTAGTAATATTTCTGCTTAAAGTGTTTATGTTTCCAAACTAATTCGATACGCATAAACATTTTCTGAGTAAGGTCAATTTTTAAACAAAGGCAAGCTATTGACAAATAGTTTGATGTTACAAGGCTTTCAATAACCCCGTTTAAGTCAGCTTTTCGCAAATCCTACGGTCGTTATAATGACTTTGTTTGTTAATACAACCTATCGATGGGTCTGATGTTTCATACCATTGGTTAAGTCATTACTTTTATATTACATTTGACATGCGGAATACTCCGTCTGTCTAATCAATACATAGGGCTCACGGCGAATGTGACCTGTCGACAAGGGATGCTTACTCCTTTCAGGCACATGATCCTACCTCTGATGTTTCCAGGGGTCCGTTTTTGGGCTATTCACGATTCTTTTTGTTTACTGGATTTATGAGATTAATCTCTATTCGTTATCCTCATCATTTCGTTTCTTACAAAAGGATGTTTAAATACGTTTTCTTTGATCAATTTACAGAATGCAGATTCGGGGTCACAACATGTTTTGGGACGTTGACAAGCACGTGCCAGCTTGGTTACAGGGAATGTCTCCCTCAGATCTAGTCAAAGAAATGGAGGCCCACGTAAACGATGTCATGTCGCATACCCGGGGAAGGTGATGAAAAAAATTTAACATAAACTCTATATGATTAGAAGATAAAAACACGAGTATTTCTTATGGAAGATGAAGAACTGATTTTTTTGTCATGAAAATATGAAAACCTTCTTGGTATTATCTCACACAAACTTCTTTTCGTACTGACGAAACACGCATGCCCACTAACAACAACTATATTGTTTTACACATGTATAAAAGAATCTGAGAACTTTATAATTATAATAAACAAGGCCCATTGCCGAAGATATGAAGGGAAATTAAGTTACATGTACAAGAATGGAACTCATGGATCCAATTTCAGAAATGAAACAAAAGAACTTTTTGTACTATAAAAAGATAAGTGCAAATCTGATGGAGGACCGATACGTTCACTATGGAAGTATTTGTCTTACTGTGCAATGGAAGACAGAAATCTTACAATAAAAACACTTTTTGTGTCAAAAAGGAAGAGAAAATAGTTAATTAAATTTAATATCCTAGTTTAGTGTATAATTTATTTTTTTAATGATTCTAAAACACACACACACACACACACACACACACACACACACACACACACACACACACACAAGCAAACAAAAAGCAAAAACAAAACAAATTACCCCAATTAATCATATACTTTTCAATTTCAATTTCAAAACAGAAAAACAATATATATTATTTAATTTTTTTCTGATAAATTGAATATTAACTTCAACATTGTATAGGCTTGTACACTGGGATGTAAACAATGAGAACCTACATGGTGATTACTTTGAGCGTCACACGAGGGACCCAGACATCACCCACAAAATGTTCCAGTGGATCCATTCCCAGGACCCCAGCATTAAGCTATTCCTTAATGACTACAACATCCTCTCTCAGTCTTCTATGACCACGGTCTCTGGAGATTTTCACAAATTTACCTTTATTTTAATATTGGGATGACATACAATTAAATTTATGGATTATTGCAAATAAATGTGTATTCAATATAAACATGTCTTTATAACACTTTTCAGGCAATCAAAAGCCAGGCAGTTAATTTTATGAAAAACCACGTTCCTATCGGAGCCGTTGGTTTACAGAGCCATTTTCATACAACAGATATCGATATGGATGTCTTAAAGGTAATCCTTATATTCAATAAAATAAACAAATCTTATTCGATAAATATAAATGTAAAATTTAGATTGAAAATTAAATTTTCCCCATACATTTATTTTCTTGTGTATATAATTTTTGTAAATAGTACAAAACCACACATTTCCCGAAGACTGCAATTTTACGATAAAAGGATAAAGACCTTTGTGTTATCATTTCCATCCCTACAACACAGTACAGACTGGATAAGGTGGCGGAGGCCGGGCTAAAAATCTGGATTACTGAGCTGACAGTGGGAGCAGCAGACGACAATAAAAAGGCGGCAGCTCTGGAGAACTTAATGACGATGTTCTTCAGTCACCCTGCTGTTGAAGGGGTCATTCTCTGGCATTTCTGGGACGGATCCAACTGGCATCAAGATGAGGCTTTATTTAATGGCCCAGGAATCACTGTAAAGTATTTGTTTAGTTTTAAAGCCTATTTTTTTTTCTTTTGATAAACTATATTACGAGAATCGTATTGATGAAGGCATTTGGAGTATCTTGAAAGTGCCACTGACTATACTAATTTTTGAAAGTGAATTGGAATGAAATTTTCGAAAATACTTGATTAAAATCGATTTTAACTTACAGCCAAATGCTGCGGGACGGAAATATTTAGATCTTGTTCATGGCACTTGGCGATCTCACATGAAACGTAGATTAGATCCAGGTCACACAGTAAACGTTACAGCGTTTATGGGAGATTACGTTCTGAGCGTCCGACGAAACGGTCACGTGATTCACAACGAGACATTTAGCTTAGGTTCATCAGGAAAAGACCTTACGGTTCACCTTACAGGTAAGTTTTGAATGAGGCACATGGCTTTAACATCGTTTTATCTTTTGAATTTTTCATCCATTGGCCTGCTCTTTCGACAGGTGACCACCAGCATGTTTCACAGATTGTGTTTGGTTAGGAATAAAGCATACCTGATTATCAATTAAATCTGTTTCCTTGTTTGCTTAACATGTGATTGATTGAATAAAGATGGAACAGGAATATGTATTTATGTTTTTGATAATCATCTTTTTAATCTAAAAAATTGATATTCTTAATTCAACCATGACAAAGATTGTATAAAAATAGACCAATTTTAAATATTTTGTATTTAAAATACCCAGCAATGTCAAAAAGATAGATGGATAGAATATAAATTAAATATATAAAGTGTGTTAATTTTTTTGAAATGGATATTTTTCCACCTAAAACTGGCTGCAGTAAGTGGAGAATTTTGAAGTCCCTAAGGGTAATGAAAATAAATCATGTAATATGACTTATATTAGGATTGAATGAAACCTCAGTGATATATACAATGAAACCAGCTGACTATTTACAATTTTAAAGGTCACTGCCAAACTTGGAGGCAGAACTGATTAAAGGTTGCTCTGAAGACACATAAACATAATCATAAATTCAATATAAAAAATATCACAAGGGTCAAAAAGAGTTAAATAAATTTGCGGGAACAGTCCGTGTTTATCATAGATTAACTCTATGGGTTTTCTTTACCCCCTCCCCAGCTTGAAAAACAGGGTTGTATAGAGATGGGGGTTCCGTCTTCTGTCCGAAACACTTGATGTATCCATCTCATCAGTAACTACTCCTATATCACTAAAAAGAATTAATGAAATGCGCACAAAATCTTCATTACATAGTGCCATCCTGCACCTATTTCTAAGTTTCGATCAAACTGATATTAAATTTGGAGATTTCCATAGCAAAACAAGGACAGCGACATTCTTTCTGCAAAATTGGGGGTATCCATCTTTTATTCGCAACTCCTCCTGTACCACTCAATAAAATTCAATGAAACTATCACAGAATCTTTTTATATAGTGTGCACCTCTTATTTTACGTTCTGATCGGACAGATATTTAGGGTTTCCCATAGCAAAAAAGAACTTTTCAATTATTCTCATATGGGAGCGAGGATATCATCTTGTGAGCTCAGTGCTCACAGTACGTCTAATTTTGATGTCATCATTATGAATAACCATGCAAAGGAACCTGAGCTTTAGAAAAGCATTAAAGTTTCCTCTGGCTCCTTATCCAATTTGTTGTCCACCTTTTGTGAACAGTTTCATTCTAAAAAGTGTTTTTTCTTGTATCATTTTCCCTAAATACTGAATGTAAATGCACATTACAGGGTTTAAAATGATTCTGCAAAAGAAAAATTCTAAATGTACTCTTCATACGTTGAAGCAAGATCTTAAGCTTATAGGTGAAGTATCGATTTTGATAGTTTATTTACACAGCGTACATTTCTTTGGTATTTTTCTTGGTTGCTCGAATTTTATTAAATGTGATTGTTCAAGTTATTTATTCTTTTTATTTATAATTCATAAATTTTATACAAGGAAGTAGGAATGCGCTAAATTCAAACAGAAAGGAAGGAAGATGAGAATCATTCAAATTCTTTCAAAAGAAAACTGAATTGAAATTAACGAAATAAAAAAAAATGGGAATTTTGCAAGAATTAACTGAATGTCAAGTAAAGCGTTAGGAAAAAAGTACCAAACGAGATTCATAGGAAGAAAATCTAGCCTTGAATAGTATATCCTGTTCTTGACTTATGTGTGAAATTTCATAATGAAGACTTTTCCACTAATTTTGTAATTGATTCATGAAATATCAGAACTCGGACTTAGCTAATGTCAAAAGGTCAGAAATTTGATCTAGATCTGATCAAAGCACTCTTACCTTATCTCACTTACCATGTGAGACACAAAAGTAGTCTATTTTATAACCTTAGATAGAATCAGAATTAAGTTTGATTACTAGTTTATGCAAGCAGAAACATGGCAAGATTCTCTATATTGTATGGACTATTATTACTTGTACTTTATTCTAATGCGGAAACCGAACTATTGAAAAATGGTGACTTTGAGAGCACGTCTTTTAGTGGAAATTGGCAGGCTGCAGACTGTAGAGTGACTTCATATACAGCCGACAAGTATCACGGAAGTAGAAGTGTAAAAATCTCAAACAGGTGTGAAAAACATTTTTTTTATCTATGTTTTTTCGTAGAAAATTCGTTTTAGTTTCTTAAACTAGTGTTGAATCGTGTTCGTGCATTTCTAATCGTAGTCAATTTTCATTAACTAATGATAAAAAATAAACCATTTCGGATACTCTTACACTGTGCAATTACTGTATCAAGCGTGTGTATGAAAGAACAAAGGTTTGGCGTTTAAATTTTTTCCATGTAACGGAGTTCTAAACGGAGATTTAAAGTAGATTAAGAAAAGTCAATATGCTATACAGCATCACATGTAAATAAGCTATTGTTCATCATAAGGCACCATGACTGGTCAGGGGTCCGCCAGGACGTCAGTCTCACAGGAGGACAATGGTACGCTGCCAAAGCATACATCAAGTTACTAAACATGCCAGCAGGTGTCTCGTACGTTTACATGGAGATGATGGCGGCAGTCCATGTAAACGGTTTGTACCTTTTGATGAGTACTAGAATTGTCGTGTTTAATATTGAGTTTGCAGTAAAACCTAAGAAAAATGGATAGATGAACGTTTTATGTGATGTTTTTCACAGAGGACTTTCTTTATAGGACATACAAAATACAGAACTATTGGTCAAATTCACATGCAGCAAGAGAAGTATGGATGGACGGAAGTTGGAGGGGACTTTTTCGCAGATCATGGTGAGATTCTTGTATACAAGATACGTAACTTCTGAAAATATATGTATGTTTGTAGCTCTGAATTTCAAATGGAAAACAATAAAGGCATTGTTAGATAAAGGTGTTCATGAACAGGTGCGACTGGTGCTACTTTGTATGTCCAGGTACACAACGCCGCTGTGAATTACCTACAGGACTTCACCAGCCTTCAGAGGATTCCCACAAACCCAAACTGGAAATCAGAGGCTAACGCCAGAATTAACAACACCAGGAAAGCCCCTATCACAGTCAGGTCAGTTTTAATACACACACACCCCCTCCCACACACACACACCCCTCCCCCCCTATATATATATATATATATATATATATATATATATATATATATATATATATATATATATATATATATATATATATATATATATATATATATATAAAGAAAGATTAATCAACTTAATTCTGAAAGAAAATGACTGTCACTAGATATCTCCTTTAAAGAACAAATCAGAGACTGCTAGTGTGATTGTTAATATTATTTATTATGTAACTACTCGTTAAGATTGAGAGTTTCCAATGTTTATGATTTTTTCAAGAAGCCGGAAAAAAAACCAATTACACAACGAGCCATAAGTTTTAAAAATTTATTGATCCTTATATTAAAAGGAATACATTGATTATTAATTCTTCAGACTAGTAAACGGAGCATCAGCTAAAGGACTTAGCGTTGAGGTAAATCTTAATAATTTTTGGGTTTATTAAGTAATTCAAAACGGAATGTTTACTACAGTGGTGCATCCCTATAAATAAGCATTGAAACCATTAATTATCAAGCACGGGTTTTGACTCGGCCTTTTTTGTATCCTTAGCTGCAGCAACAGAAGAGTAGTTTCGGATTTGGTGCTGGTGTAGTGGCCGATATGATGACAAATCATAATCAACAGGCCTATCAGAATTTTGTGTATAAAAATTTTGAATGGGCAGTCATTGTTAACGCTCTTAAGTGGCGTCTTATGGAGTGGTCAAAGGTAAATATGTATACGGTCTAAATTTTGCAAATAGAAAATATAATATATTAATAATACCCCGTATAGGTGGAATTTTTAGCGAGAAGCAAATTTAGCGATTTGTTCTAAAAAATTGATGTTTTATTTTTGCGAGAAGTAATTTTTGCAATTTTGTGATACATAGAAAGATAAAAGATAACCTCCGATGTGGAATGAATATTAACGATATTAGTTTTAGTGATCTCAACAACCTCACTAAAAATGCCAAAATTGAATCCTCGCTAAAATTTCTGCATATACGGTATAATAATTGTATGGCCCATATCTTTGTAGCTCTCTCTCTCTCTCTCTCTCTATTAGGGATGGCAACGAATATTCGAACATTCGAATATTCATTCTATAAGAAGTACTGTGATTAATAAATTTTGATTAGAACAGTGCTGGAATTATCCCTGTTTAATTTACTAGCGATCAATTTCGATCGCCTGATTTTTTTTCACTACTTTCTTATCTTATAAATCTACTAAATTACATGAATTTTGTTTTGAGTAAGGTGTTAAAGAATTGTACAATAATGCTTTATGTATAATACGAAACGTACTTTCATACTTTTTATTAGTTAGATACGATCGAATCTAGAATCGAGGACAACAAATGAAATATAAGAATGTCTAAAAGGCGTGAAGAGTATAATTATCAAAATTAAATTAATTGATTATTGAATGAATGTCCGATAGAATTAATCTGTAATTAATATTGTAAAGAGCTTAATTTCAGAATAACTTGTAAATTACTTGATTATCTCGGGTTGTGCATAATCCTGAATTTTATATTCATTATCGGGATATTAGTTAAATACATAGGAAAAATGTCTACATGGAAATATTTGTTTACATTGTATTAACGATTATAATCATATCTCTTATCAAGCAGATAATTGTAATTTATTACACGTATTGAAATCTGAACAGTATTTCGTTACCACTATCTTGCCTTTTGTAAGACGGCTGGTTCCTCAGTTGAAGCTACTATAAATACACGTTTAATTTGTTAAAATTATACTTTTCTACATTTAAATCAATTATTTATTTCAAACATTGACAAATATAAAATGGAATTTCTTATTGTACACCTTCAAAAGTCTTCAAACAATTTTACTTCCAATATAAGTATACCTACGCTAAACCTTTCATGAGAGTAGGATGATGCATATTTAAAATAAAACAGATTTTATTTATTTCATCGAATATTCGAATATATTCGAATAGTTTTATTGAATATTCGAATATGAATTATTGACAAAATCGACATCTGTAATATATATATATATATATATATATATATATATATATATATATATATATATATATATATATATATATATATATATATATATATATATATATATATATATATATATCACACTTGTGTCTTATAGTATGAAAAATTATGGATCATATATTACTTGAAACAATATCCCAATCCTTGAGAATTTTTGACTCGGTTTCTGTTAACATTTATATACATTTTCTTGCAAATTTGATGGTGATAGCATTCATTCTACAGTGATAAAATTTGTTTTACATATTTATAGTGTATTTAATTACTTTTCAATTAAGGGCCATATTAACTTCGCCAGACCTGTCAACGCTATAAAAGCCCTTAGTTCTCATGGGTAGGTACTTTTATTAAAACATTTACATGTAGAACAGTCTTAACGAGGATTCATTATGTATCCTTTTTCAGCCTTACAACTTTTGAAGCAAAAGTTCGCATTTTATATTAAAAAAAATGAACATAATCAGTCAACTTTATTCTAACAAAGTGTAAAGATCCGAGGCCACAACATGTTTTGGGGAGTGGACGGTCATGCGCCGGCGTGGTTGGCTGGAAAATCTGCATCAGAATACGTCAGTGAAATGAAGCTCCACGTCCAGGAGGTCATCAGTCATACCAGGGGAACGTAAGGAGAGAGAGAGAGAGAGAGAGGAAATATCTCCGTTACCGAACCTTTACAGAGTTGATTGGTTTTATGAATTATTTTGTTTTCAGACTAGAACACTGGGATGTTAACAATGAAAACCAGCACGGGGATTACTTTGAGCGTCATACTAATGACCCTGACATTACCGCCAAAATGTTTCAGTGGATTCACAGCGCAGAACCAGGCGTCAAACTCTTCATTAACGAGTACAATGTCATCACAACTCACAGGCTACAACGGTCTGTTGTCTTTTGTCTATTCCATTTATAAGGATGAAGAATGTGTTTGTGATATCACTTAATGAAATAATTAATTAAAATAACATATTTGTAATCTCTATATGTTACTTATATGAGTACTGAATGTGGAATAGCTTACTGTAAACCAACTTTTAATCGAGTGCGAGAAATATTCGCGACCTACTTTAACTCGCGAGTATTAATCGCCAAGAACCAATTATTTTGCTTGCATTTGTAGAGCATGTTTCCTCAGTCGCGAAAATTAATTGTCTCGGATTGATTTCATACTGACGATTCGCGAATAAAAGTTGGTTTACAGTATAACATCTACATTAAATCTCTCCAATGAAATAAAGTTTGTAACTTATAAGAAATCTATTTTTATTACATTTTCAAAAGTGAAATACTGTGATTTTTTATTGAATAAAAATGACATTCTCTCACAGTGTGAAAGGATACCAAAATGATATTCTCTCACAATGTGAAAGGATATCAAAGTAAGCAAAAAATAATTTCTGGCCTGTCATAAGATAGAAATAGTAAATAAGCATTTTGATAGAGCTAAAATTGCAAATTTCTTCCCAAATATGTTGCTAGAATCCATGCTATGTACGTAATGTTTTCAATCACACAACTGCTAAGCTATGACGTCAAGCCTATGACACTGTGTTAAGAAAAGACAGAGGCAAAGGGAAAATCAAAGAAAATGTAATAAACAGAAAATTCAATGTTTTGTAGATGAATATGGAATTTATTTCACTCGTGAGACAGGATTTTTTGATATTTTCACTCATGCTTCGCACTCGTGAAAATATAAAAAAAATCCTGTCCCACTCGTGAAATAAATTCTATATTCATCTACAAAACATTGAATATCCTCTATATAACCTATTGAAAACTAGTTATCACCATCTTCCTAAGAAGTCTAGTATTTTACAGTCTTCGAACTGTGCACTTCATCTCTTCTGTGATTGGTAGAAAATGCATGATCTGAAAATTTTTAATTACTTTTTATTATTATTTTTATTATTGGTTTAAATGCTGTGCTAGACAAGGGAGATAATTTTTTAATGATCTTATTTTCGTACGCTTTACCAATTTTTCAAGATTTTCAATCTTAAGAAATATCGACAAAACGAACGAGAGATTGATTGATTGTTGTTTAACGTCCCTTTTGAGAATTTTTCACTCATATGGAGACGCACGAACAAAAGAAAATAGCAGTAATGTAAAGGTAAAGATAACGAACAATGATCGATCCTCTAAAAAAATCAACAAACAATGCAAACATGTGAAGAGGGCATAAAACATGGACCCCTGGGAATTCCAGAGGTGGGATCAGGTGCCTAGGAGGAGTAAGCATTTCCTATTGACCAGTAACAACCGCTTGAGCCCTTTGTATTGATCAGGTAGACGGAACTATCCGTTGTCAATTCAGTACAAAACAAAGACCTAACAATTGGCATGAAACAGGTCAGCCAAAATGCGACCTTATGATAGGTTATGTTTGCTAACAAGGTCATTATACTGACACTTCGCCTGATAGGTGTATATCAGTTTAAAGTTTAAGGTTTTTGTTAAAGATGGCAAAGCTTTTTGAAAAACCTATACTTGTATAATATATGAAAATTTCCCTGTGAAGATATTTTTAATTTATTTGAAATCTACTCAATGCAGAGTAATTTATAGCAAAAACTGTTTTCCATGAAGAGTAGTTTTTAAGTTCTATTAAATATCTACTTTGATAATTTTCTCTTTATGTCAAACCTTATAGAGTAGTTTATAACCAACTTTTTGAAGATTGACTTCAGTTTCATAATTAACATAATTATGCAGTTATTTGTGACCAATTCTTAAAATTTATTAAAGTAGAATTCTATTCTTCAAATTGTCATTTTATCATGGGCCATTTTATAATTATGTTATTCATATTTATTATGATATTATTATACATAATTTTATTAATAAAAAGTGAATGGGATTTGGCAGCAGGTGTAGCCTAGTTAGCCTTCTCCTCTCAATAATTCAAATTAAGTAAAATGTTTACCTCATTTTAGACACTGGTTCTCTTTGGAAGTTTTAAATAGATCTGCATGGGTTTAATATTTTATTTTTTCTCGAGAGAAACAATGCAACTTTTTGTCAAGTCGATATGAAAGCATAATCATATATTTGGTCATTTTTTCTCATTTATAGTAAAATAACTTTTCCTGGTTCCTGGTTAGAAGCAAAACATTTAAAAGAAAATTAATTTCTTCGTAATTCTGATATCTTCATAAATTTCTTTATTGTTTTTATTGTTTAGTTTGCTTTGAATTATATATGAATTATATAAAACATGTTTATTTACCACTCAGGGGGACAAGAGTATGACTTATTGTAATAGAATCCATATAAGTCAGGGTGTATAAACTTCAACAATACTTCATAACATGAAAATGTTGGATTTGTAGGCCACTCGAAACCAGGCTATTCAACTCCGTAATATGGGTATACCTGTTTATGGCGTAGGAATTCAGGGCCATTTCCACAGTGGTGACATAGATATAGACGTGGTGAAGGTATTATTTAATTTAAATAATCACCTAAATAAATAATCATCAACAAGTCAACTTAGAGTGAACTTTAAAAAAAATCACTTATTCCTAATAGTACAGATTAGATAAAGTGGCAGAGGCTGGCCTAAAAATCTGGATAACAGAGCTCACCATTTCTGAAAGTGACGTAAACAAAAAAGCTACGGCTCTGGAAAATCTGCTGACTCTGTTCTTCAGTCATCCGGCGGTAGAGGGCGTTATGTTCTGGGGATTCTGGGACGGCGCGATACATCATTCAGTTGATAAGCTGTTTGAGGGACCTAACTTGACGGTATTGAAAAAAAATCGCATTTCAGATATGAGTTTAATAATTAAGTAAGATTTCCTTATTTTAAAACACATTTACCTCCAGCTAAGAAAAACAAGCATGGTAGGCAAATTTGCTGGATTTTGTTTTAAGAAATATATATTTTATCTTTCCGACTTAGCCAAACAAAGCAGGGCAGGTGTACCTTGACTTGGCACGTAAAGCATGGAGAACAGACTTTACCCACGCAATAAGCACACACAGTGGAGTTCATACATCCGGGTTCCTTGGTGATTACGTACTGAACGTAAAAAGTAATGGTCACGTGATTCATCAGGAACATTTTTCTTTGGACAAATCAGGGAAACATTTAAACATCCATTTAACGGGTAATTGATCACAATTTATTTACCACAGACACTTATTTCCGAAATAAATTTTTACTCCAGAGTATAATAATAAGACTAGGTATTTATTTAACTCCAAATTTGGATGAGCACCCATCCCTAGAGTTGCAGTAAATTAGGCTTTAAAAAAGGGGAGTGGCGAATGTTAATTACCATTTTCTTCTACGACAATTTATCTAAAAATCATACATGGCATACATGTCTTTATTTTCTTGTATCTCCGTAAACAGCGTTCAAATATTGCTCGCCGAGTGGAAAATTCGTTTCACACCACGAAGTGTGTATGTGTGTGTGTGTGTGTGTGTGTGTGGGTGGGTGGGTGGGTACTTTTTGTAATATGGAATTATGGGGTACAAAATATATAAAAACCTTGTGTCATTATCATACTACTGTGTTAAAAATATATAATAGAAACACGTGCCTGTATTATTTACATGATATTTAGTTATACGCAAATTAAAATTTTAGGATAATTGTAAAATTGATCTACGTTATCTCTGGTTGTTGCATTCGATAATCATCGAAGGTAGACGAAAAATTCTAAATATTTATTCAAATTTTTGTTCAATTTCAGACGATCATCAGGTCTCTCACATTGCATTTGGATGAAACCACGATTGGTCATTAATGATCTTGCATAAAAATAAAAGGATGAGGGAATTGTAACAAGATATTTGTCCACGTTTTCTATACTGCTATAATTTTGCCAGGTAATTTAAAACATCTGTTTGGATGAATACAACCTATCATTACGTCAAATGCTGACAGGCATTTTTCATACTAACTGTTAGGCCATTATTTACACACTAAATTGTCTATACAAATTTTCCCTTTTTCCCCGATCATGACAAGGAGCACACGGCGGGAGTGACCGGTCATCAGGGGATGCTCACTCCTTCATGGCACCTGATCCCACCTCTGATGTTTTTGGAGGTCCGTGTTTGCTCTGCTCCCTATTTGTACTGTTTAAATGGACTTTGCGCTTGAATACTGTTCGTTATCTCCATATTTCATGAAATAGGAGTTTTATTCTTCTTGCCATCGTACATAATCACTTAAAGAGACTTTATACTGTAATTTCATTTTTACATATACAACAAATATTGTTCTGTAAATATTATTTGCCCTACCTGACAAAGATATTTGACAATATATTGATTGATTGTATTTTGTTTTTTGTCCCATTCGAGAATTTTTCACTCATATAGAGACGTCGCCATATACCGGTGAAGGGCTTCAAATTTTGACCTTTACTCGGCACTCAGGGCCATTGAGCAGTGAGGGATCTTTATCGTGCCAACGTCTGCCCTGACACGGGGCCTCGGTTTTTAAGGTCTCATCCGAAGGACCCGCAACTTTCACTTCAAAGTGCCGAGCGCATGGCGAAGGAACAGTTGCTACCCATTTTTTATCGACTTAGGTCAGTGGCGGCCGAGATTCGAACTCACGACCTCCCGATCACGGAGCTCTATCGACTGAGCTACCGTGAACGGTCTATTTGACAATATAAAATACAGACTTAGGTGCCTTAAATATGATACACTAAAGATTTATAATTCTGTCGTGTTAATGTCCCTCATAGCTCTTTCAACCATATGATGGAAACTGAAGTATTCATATCAAAGTCATCTCATGCAATTTGCTTATCCAAACCAAAATGGGTATTCCCGTTACGCAGTTCGAAAAGTAAACACATTCGGGAATTTCTTGTTATCTTTGACATGTCTGACTCAGTTCATCTTTAAATAAGTATGATAAACTATGTTTCTTTCAGCTAAAGATTTTAATCTTCTTATTTCAAGACTTATTATTTTCTTAGGTTTCAAACGAAGTCTACCACCTGGAATTAGAAAAACATATGAGATTAAAAACCTACATCTTTTTATCCACAGCAAGATATGCCTAAAAATATAACCAAAATATAAAATTTAACCAATTCTTCCATCTTCTAAGGCAGATCTTTACTGACCAGAATGGTTGACATATCTAGCAGATTGACACAAATACAGATAGCCAAACAATCAAGATAAAAATTAGCTCCCTTAAAAACTTTCTTTGGTAGAGGTAACAAAATATTGTTTTCAGGTTGAACTTCAGATCCTTCAATTTGGCTGTAACCCACGAAACGAAATTTTTACAGTACACAAGAAAAGATCATTGCAATTTCACTTGCAGCTTTTAAAAATCTTAGGTATCAATGAATTAACTAAATGTGATATCATCAATTTATTGCTTTAAAGAAAAGAATGACCTCATTTCATACCAAATTAAACTTTCAAATTATTGTCGAATCTTAAGATTTTGAGGATTCTGGGGAAAAAAGTTCAACAGAAAATAGTTTCTTTCAAGAACAGTCATTTCAACAAGTTTAAAATAAGATTTTTGTGACTATATTAATGTTTAAATTATTGGAATGAAATATTGAGTTAACGAACAGTAATCAAGCTAAAGGTCCGTTGAAACACTACAAAGTGGAAGCAAAGCAAACACGGGACCTCTAATAACATAAGTGACTGGATCAGATGCCATGGAGGAGTAAGCATCGCCTGTCGACAGGTCACATCCGCCGTGTGCTCCTTGGTTTGATCGGGCAAACGGAAAAATCCGTAGTCAATTCAGTGTGAAGATAATGGCCTAACAATATGTATGAAAAGCATCAGTCAGCATTTGACTTAATGATAGATTGTATTGGCTGACAAGGTCATTGAGGACCTTAGAAATTGTGAAATGTTGACTTTAAACGAGACTGTTGAAACCTTTGTTACATAACTTGTTTGTCAAAAGGTTGCCCCCTTTTAGGAATTATTCTTGTTCGTACGTAGTACATGCTCTTGCTATCGAATCAACTGGGAGACATCAACTCCATATGCAGGTGATAAGGGTATATTTCGAATTCCATTCTATTGAAAAAGCAGCTATCTATGATGTCAAAAAGCCTGGACTTTAATTTACATAGAGGAATGGTTTATTAAGTGTTCAAAATTCGTACTTTTTGATGTTATCGATTTTGTTAAAATTGTTTGATTTCAAATTTTCTAAAGGTTCATCAGAGTTTTTACGTATCCACATCTGATTTACATCATTTCTCGAAGATATTCTGTACCGAACTCCTGAAGTTTCTCCTTTACTGCTGTCAATATTGTAGTGAGGAGTAAAGAAAGAGGTTTGGTAGAATATTTACTGAAACCCGCCATATGTCTTTGTTTGTGAGGATTTTTATGTAGTTTAGGAATCCAGTATAGGTATGGTAATTCAGATTCAATTTGATTGTTGGTAATATCAAAAATATTCAAAATTCTCAAATAATATTGGAGAATGTCCTCCTTAGAAAGGGAGCTTGGGTACAAGTTCGATTACCACTAGCAGAATTATATCTGGACAGAGCTTCTGTACCAAAACTTGGGAAAATCTGAACTGCAAATCTTCTAATGTTGTCTACGGAATAGAATGTAATCTTTGTGGACTTGTTTATGTTGGTGAAACCAAGGGATCACTCAATAAAAGAACATCAGGTCATAGATTTCAGATAAATAATGGGGGTCAGCAACTTTTATACAAACATTTTAATTTACCTGATCATTCTATTTTGTCAATGAAAGTTAGAATTCTGGAAAAGATTTACCACCACACAAACAGTCCATCACTGAGTACACCTTTCCGTAGACAACGAGAAGAATTTTGGATAAGAAAGCTAGGGACAGCCTTTCCCTATGGATGTAATGACAATGTCGATAGTGTTGGAAATCTTTCCAGTCCACAGTGTAATAATGTAAATGTGATGGGACTTTTTAACCATACACAGAGACGTAAGCGTAATCATGGGCATCGGTCTTACAATAATCCTTTAATACACGATGTCTCTTTTGATTCATTACTACCTTACGTAAATCAACAGTTAGGTCTACATCATATTCGCACCAAACTTTACTCTGTCCCTTTGAAACTTTTAAATAGTCTTCTTGAAAAGGTTAAGGAAAGTCCATTTTTGGATTCCTCGACACCAGAATAAAGGCTCGGATCTGTAGTTATGGATATAGCCAATCATAGGCTTTTTAAACCCCCGCGTTTTACTGAAGAAAATGCAGATAAAACAATCCGTTTTTTTCCTTAAACTTCAATATGCCAACAAAGGAATTGACGCGGTTAATATAAGCAATATTCTTAATCACAAAAGGGTCCAGTCTTGTATTCCACCATATTTCAAGTTAAAGACTACACCTTGTATTTCCTACAAATATACATCGACTATTGCTTCCAAACTTTTTAATACAAGAAAACTTTACAGGGCCTGGATATCGAATATCTGAAACATAATCCTCCATCGTGTTCATGTTCTTCTTCGCCCTATAACTATAGTCCTGCTGGACACGTTATTACTGGTGACGTAAATATAGTTAATAATGAGGACCTTAGATCACTAATTTTAAAAGGTCCTAAATTTAGGGAACCCAGATCCTTCAAGTGGCGTAAGAATTTCATAAATATTATGGATTCTGTAGAGGACTACGCCAGGCGATGGGCCAGACATGAAAAAGAAGACCTTGACACTTTGTCAGAATGGATTAAATGTATCAGATGTATGTTAAAATCGCGCATTAAAAGATTGAGAGGCAATATGAAAACCATCTATCCTTCTGTATTCAATAATCCAGAAGTGAAAAAAGAATTAAATAGATTACATGATCAGTACGTACTGGTCCCTGCTGACAAAGCAGGTAACAACATTGTCTTTGTTTGTAAGGCTCATTATATTAAATGTATTTTAGAGGAACTTGGATTTAATTCTACAAGTGGTAATCCAACTTATACTCATAGTTCCCTTTCTAAGGAAGAAATTCTTCAAAATCATATGTCAGTTTTGAATATTTTTAATATTCCAAACAACCAAAATGAATTCCAATTACCATATTTATATTGGATTCCGAAACTTCATAAAAATCCTTACAAACAAAGATACATAGCGGGTTCCAGTAAATGTTCAACCAAGCCTCTATCTTTACTCCTCACTAAGATATTAACATTGGTGAAGGAGAAACTTCAAGAGTACTGTGCAACAATATATTCGAGAAGTGGTGTAAATCAGATGTGGATACTTAAAAATTCCAAGGAACTTTTGGAAAATTTGAAATCACAAGATTTTACCAAAATCAACAGCTTAAAAACTTACGACTTCTCAACTTTATACACAACCATTCCCCACGATAAATTAAAGTCCAGGCTTTTTGATATCATTGACAGCTGCTTTTTCAATAAATGGAACTCGTAAATATACTTACCTTGTCATTGGTCATTTGCAAAATTATTTTGTTAAAAAACATTCTGATTGTACACACAAATACTCTGAAGTTGATATTAAAAAGATGCTTGAGTTTCTGATTGACAATATCTATGTGGTTTTTGGAGACCAGGTCTTCCAACAATCTATTGGAATTCCTATGGGTACCAATTGCGCCCCGTTATAAGCAGACCTTTTTTGTATTCATATGAAGCAGAATTTGTCCAAATTCTTGTACGTGAAAAGAAGAAAACACTTGCTGTGGCGTTCAACTCGACATTTAGATATATCGACGACGTATTGTCAATCAACAATGGCTATTTTCATTCTTATGTCGATACGATATATCCTGGTGAACTTGAGATAAAAGATACCACAGAGTCTGACACATCTGTTTCATATTTGGATATTTTACTTGAAAAAGACGTTAATGGTAATCTAACAACCAAGCTTAATGTTAAACGTGATTACTTTAACTTTTCAATCGTCAACTTCCCTTACTTATGCAGCAATATACCTTCATCACCTGCATACGGGGTATATATCTCTCAGTTGATTCGATACGCAAGAGCATGCTCTACGTATGTACAATTTCTAAAACGAGGTAAATTATTGACAAATAAGTTGATGAAACAAGAATATCAGCTTTCTCGTTTAAAGTCATCATTTCGTAAGTTCTATGGTCGATACAATGACCTTGTCAGCAAATTCAATTTATCATTGAGTCAAATGCTGACTGACGTTTTTCATACTAATTGTTAGGCCATTATTTACACACTGAATTGTCGACGTATTTTTCTATTATTTCTCGATCATGACAAGGAGCACACAGCGGGTGTGACCGGTCGGCAGGGGATGCTCACTCCTCCATGGCACCTGATCCCTCCTCTGATGTTTGGAGGTCCGTGTTTGCTCTGCTCCTATTTTGTATTGTATAATGGACTTTTGAGCTTGAATACTGTTCGTTATCTCCATATATTTCATCCAACCTCCTCTTAAATACTATTAAAATAATAAGCCTTACAAAGACAATGTCGTTACCTGCTTTGTGAGCTGGGACCCGTACATGTTGAACATGAAATCAATCTTCTTTTTTTTACTTTTGAGTTGTTAAAGACAGAAAGATAGATTGTTTTCATATTGGACCGCAATAGATTAATGCGACATTTTATGTTTGTCCCATCGCCTGGCGTAATCTTCTACAGAATTCATAATACATGTGTATTTATAAAAGTATGAAAAAGTTGAAAAAGTCGAAAAAGTAATAAACAATCATTAAGCAACATTCAATAAGATAAACATTCATATAAAATTACAGATGCAACAAAGAAAAATACTGTTTCGTATTATCAACATTACAATATATTCTTATTTAGGATATCAATGGAATGAGATTGATCTGTTGCTACTGTTTTCCATTAAAATGAAATTAGGAAAAAATAAAACTTCAGTTAATAGGAATGATTATGAATAATAACAAACAATGAATGAAAAAAGAAAGTAAGATATAATATCATTTGAGAGTGATTCATATCTTTAATAAAATCGGTTCTAATTTATCTTATTTATGTAAAAATATATATAATATATAAAAAAAGGGCTTGGCTTGAAAATACCTTTTATCAACAGTGTTTGTTTGTTTGTATGTTGTTTAACGTACCTCTCGAGAATTTTTCACTCATATGGAGACGCCACCTCTTACCGGTGGAGAGCTGCAAATTTTGTCCTATACTCGGCACTTACGGCCATTGAGCAGTGAGGGAACTTTTTCGTGCCAGCGCCTACTGCGACCGGTCTCAACGTCCCACAGTGGGATTCGAACCCGTAAGGATCAACTCCTTACTCCGCGACTCTAGAGCAGACGCTCTAACAACTGCGCCACGCGGGCGACCTATCAACAGTGTCTATAGCCCCGGGCAGTGATTTTACAGTAAGAAAGCGTTTGTGATATCAAGAGAAAGAGAGAGTCTGTGATATTTAGAGTAAGAGAACCTCTGTGAAATTAAGTGTATTGAAATATGGAGATAACGGACAATATTGAAGCTCAAAGTCCATTTAAACAATACATATCGGGTGCAGAGCAAATACTGACCTCCAAAAACATCACAGGTGGGATCAGATGCCATGGAGTACTGGGCATCCCCTGCCGACCGAGAACATCCGTCGTGTGCTCCTTCTCATGATCGGGAAAACGAATAAAATCCGTAGATAATTCAGTGTGTAAATAATGGTCTAACAATCACTGAGCATTTGTCTTAATGATAGGCTGTTTTTGCTGACAAAGTATTTTCATCGACCATATGCATAAAACTTGCGAAATGATGACTTCAAACGAGATTGTTGATATCCTTTTTTCATCAACTTGATTGCCAATAGATTGCCTCGTTTAAGAAATTGTTCATAGTAGAACATGCTCTTGCGTATCGAATCAACTGGGATATAAAAAACCCATATGCAGATGATAAGGGTATATTGCTTCAAAAGTAAGGGAAGTTTACAATTGGAAAATTGAAGTCATCACGTTTATCATAAAACTTTGTTGTTGGGTTTCCATTAGAGTGTTTTTCTAGTAAAATACCCAAATAAGAAACAGATGTTTCAGACTCTGTGGTATCTTTAATGAAATGTATGGAGTTAACAAACAGTATTCAAGCTCAAAAGTCCTTTAAATAATACAAATTTTGGAGCAGAACAAACACTGGCCTCTAAAACATCAGAGGTGAGATCGGTGCCATGGAGGATTGAGCATCCTCTGCCGACCAGTCACACCCGCCGTGTGCTCCTTGTCATGATCGGGTAATAACGGAAAAATCCGTCGACAATTCAGTGTGTAAAAAACTTACTGGGATATTTCGAGTCGACATATGAATGAAAGTAACTATTGTTAATTGATATTAATTGATATATCTTAATGTCGAGTTGAAGGCCACGGCAAGTGTTTTCTTCTCATGTAGAAGTTTTTGAATACCATCTGCTTCATATGAATACAAAAATAGGTCTGCTAATTGGGGGCGATTGGTACCCATGGGAATTCCAATAGATTGTTGGAAAACCTAATCTCCAAATACTACAAAGATACTGTCAAACTGAAACTCAAGCATCTTTTTAATATCAACTCAGAGTACTTGAGTGTAGAATCAGCATGTTTCTAACAAAATAATTTTGCAAATGACCAATGACAAGGTAAGTATATTTACGAGTTCCATTTTTATTATAAAAGCAGCTGTCTATGATGTCAAAAAACCTTTTAAATTTATCGTGGGAAATGGTTGTATAAAGAGCCTCTGTGATATCTAGATTGAAGAGCGTCTGCGATTTCTAGAGTAAGAAATTTTTGAGATATTTAGAGTAAGAGAACGAATGTGATGTCTAGAGTAAGAGAGCGTCCGTTTCGCGTTCATTCATACTTCCAGACTCTTGCCTTCCCCGACAATGTCGATAAATCTCAACTATTTTGCGTAGCGATTCCTTTCTTAAGACAATATACAACCATGGATCAATGATGGCATTAAGGACAGCCAATCGCAGAAGCCATAACTCAATTTCATTGTTCTCATCGTGTCTGAGATTTGCGGCATGCAGGAATATGTCAACCTAAAAGCAAATGAAAACAAATGAAACGATTGAATTGTATATTTCAAAATTTTGCTGAAAAAGGTTTAACATAATAAAGAGGGGTGTTACTTACAACTAAGGGGGTCCAGAGAATGACAAACACGACGGTAACTGCACTTATGAAAATAATTACGTGATCATCATAGAATCCGGAAACTACACTGGTGTCCAGAAGGTTTCCTCTTTGTACTGGGTCTCTGCAAATCCGGTACATTGTGACTGTGTTAATGGTTATGGTAAAGATAATGATAAGAAAACCAATTATGGAATACAGGTACGACATGACACGGTTTCCGGTAGTATTGCCTATAAAATCAAAATAACACCAGGAGCCCGGATAATACATATTACTTCGCCCCACTCCAATTAAATGTAAGCAAGATATCAGGCTAGATATAATCCATATTCCGAAGAGAATAATTGTATAGTTCCTGCTTGTGAACATCATCGAATTTCTCAGATGCATGAACCGGTCAACAGACATGGCACAAATAAGTAAAGCTGCTGATAAATGAGCGTCGACAAAGACGAATGAAGTGAATTGACAAAGTGGCTTCGGGTAGCACCACGTGAAACCTGATGCATATCTAGGCATCTCTAATGGATATACCAGGAATATTCCCAGAAAATCGGTGATGACCAGACCGGTGAAGAGTTTGAAAAAGGAAAACCATCGATGTTCATGGCGGTTGATCCAAAGAAGAATGAATGCAATAGTATTACCAGTGATTCCAAAGAAATATTCCATTCCTGCAGGCACCCACGATGTCTGGGTATCGTTTCTATAGCATATAGGGTAGTCATAATTTGGGTAAGACTGTTCCATGATGTATTGAAATTATATTCACAGTTCAACTGAAATATTATTTAATAACGCATATCAATAACAGCAGTCTGATTTTAAATAACTATCCATATCTAATCTCTCCAAAAGCAATTATTCCGCGCATGGGCCTGATCAACGTAAATGAATTAAAGAGAGATATTTTTCACCCAAATCTGTTGAAGTTGTTCTTTATTGAAACGATAATTTTTGTTTTTCTCTCCTCATGATTCGTTTTGTTCACTGAATTAATGGGCTTGATCACTGATCGTTATCTTCATCTTATTACAATTCACAAAATGCGGACTAGTTGTAGTTAATTCTATTGTCTCACGACAGTTACACCGAATACTTAAGATGAAAACTTCCAGACACCAATATTGATATGATATATTGTATCAGTGCTATTATGAATTTAAATAAATCTTCACATTTTCTGTTTGTTGTCAAATAACTTCAAGGAAAACTTTTTTATTTTTCATTATTTTCTTGACACCATTCCTACTCCCTCTTTCTCTCTCTCAAATAAACTGTAAAGATTTAATGATTTTTTTTGTATAGCTTATATCATATATCATTTGCAAAAAATTTTTGTTAAAAACACTCTGACTGTAAACACAAGTACTCTGTAGTTGATATTAAAAAGATGCTTGAGTTTCTGATTGACAATATCGATGTGGATTTTGGAGACCAGGTCTTCCAACAATCTATTGGAATTTCCATTGGTACAATTGCGCCTCGTTATTAGCAGACCTATTTTTGTATTCAAAAGAAGCAGAATTTGTTCAAAATCTTATACGTGAAAAGAAGAAAACACTTGCTATGGCCTTCAACTCGACATTTAGATATATCGACAACGTATTGTCAATTAATAATGGTTATTTCCGTTCTTATGTCGATACAATACATCCCTGTGAGCTTGAAATAAAAAAATACCTTAGAGTCTGAGGCATCTGTTTCATATTTGGATATTTTACTTGAAAAAGACGTTAATGGTAATCTAACAACAAAGCTTTATGATAAACGTGATGATTTTAACTTTACAATCGTCAACTTCTCTTACTTATGCAGCAATATACCTTCATCACCTGCATACGGGGTTTATATCTCTCAGTTGATTCGATACGCAAAAGCATGCTCTACGTATGAACAATTTCTAAAAAGAAAGTAAGTTATTGACAAAAAAGTTGATGAAACAAGAATGTCAGCAGTCTCGTTTAAAGTCGTCATTTTGTAAGTTCTATGGTCGATCCAATGACCTTGTCAGCATATACAATTTATCACTAAGTCGAATGCTGACCGACTTTTTTCATACTTATTGTTAGGCCATTATTTACACACTGAATTGTCGACGTATTTTTCTATTATTTCCCGATCATGACAAGGAGCACACGGCGGGTGTGACCGGTCGGCAAGGGATGCTCACTCCTCCATGGCACCTGATCCCACCTCTGATGTTTTAGAGGTCCGTGTTTGTTCTGCTCCAAAATTTGTATTGTTTAATGGACTTTTGAGCTTGAATACTGTTCGTTATCTCCATACATTTCATTATTAATATATAATTGAACTATTGTTTTATGTTTTCATATATTTATTTAATAATACTCAAATTAATGATTTTTAATTCAAAATGTTCAACTGTCTGTAATGTTTAGAATGTATATTCGTTAGCGATTGTTATAATATGAATGTTTATTTAATTTTAGTTTTGGGATCCAAGGCATTGATTTTATGGTACTACGGATTTTTTTCTTTTGATGTATGTAGTCCATTGAAACAATGCCAGAGATACTGAAAGAAGGATAAGGGCTCCTTTAAGATATTTGAGAAAAAATCGTTCTTTAAGGCTAATGATTTTATATCATTATATAAAATTATTATTATCTTTGCCATAAATAAAATTAGGTCAGTCTTTATCTCTATAAGATACTTCTTTTCGATCAAGTAACGACTTCCTGATTCATAGTTATCAATATGTACGTTAAGATAATCATTACATGTCGAACAAAGTCGAAAATGAAGCACAAATACTGATAAACTGAAGAGGAGGACTAAGTATGATTTATTGCTTTAAAAAAAACGGGTTATGTCACGTAATGATTACAAGATGACAAAATACTCCTCTTAGGAAAAAAGGGCAGGTAGTTGAACTAAAAATCAGGTAGATGGACGGACAGCAAGATAAGTGAAAGAAGCACAACGAAAATAAATAAGTTATCTCCTAAATGATATTATATATATATATATATATATATATATATATAGAGAGAGAGAGAGAGAGAGAGAGAGAGAGAGAGAGAGAGAGAGAGAGAGAGAGAGAGAGAGAGAAAGAGAGAGAGATCAGATCTCACCTTACGTTCTTTCTTTGGCGATGGAATTCTTGCGGTGGAAACCGACATTAAATGGTCATTGAGAATTAAAGTGATAATCAGCTACCCTTGTAAAATGGATTTCTCTGGGTTTTTTATTACTGTATTTTTTTTTTTTACTTCGGTTAGCTATGTTAGTTCGTTAATCATATTATACATGATTCTAATAATAATTTCTGTACAATTGTACAATCTGTACAACTGTACAAACAACTCATAAAACTAACGTCACAATAACCGTAATTCACTTCCATTCTCAAAAGACCCTTTGCATATACATGTGATGCAGGAACGTTTGGGAAAACAATTTCGTAAAAAGTTTTTATAAAAATATTTCATCAACTGACACCATTTTTACAAAATATGAAATATGCTGAACCTCTTTTTTGTTGAAGGATAAGGTTAAGAATGGAATACTTTGTCGAAAGTATAAAAACCCATGTTTGTAAAAAGTAGACTGATTTTGAAAAGTTTGTACTTCTTTCTGCATTATAAAATTAGCATTTATTTAATCACCATTCATTCATCAATTCTTTTTTGTTCTTGAAGGCGTACTCATTGCTTTTAAGGCATCCTTTTTAGGTGTCACTTACGGTCTTTTTGTATCGTCGATTTTCGTATGTATATAAAAAAAAACGATTAGAAAAATTTAGTTGCTTAACTTATTTTGCTTGAGGACTACAAAATGTTTTAAAAATATATCTTATTTTAATATTCAGTTACGGATTTGTTGTCATGCATCACAGTGGATTATAAAATGGAAGTTGGTTATCAAAAGAATACAATTAAAACAACGTGCACATTAAAGTTTCAATTCAGCACATGCTAATCAATTACATATTTTAATTATCAATGAGGATTTTGATATCATTCCAAATCTCTGTGTAAATTATCTCTATCTCCTAGCCATTTTCAATTGTGGCAGTTGAAATAACAACATATATAAGTACATTTGGTGGAATAAATGGTACAGAAATACGCGGACTTAAAATGGAAAACCAGACAAGTCCTCCATTCCACGATTGTAATAATACGGAAAAGGCATCATGGGTTCCCTCTGCCTTAGAGTTCTTTTTCGGTATCTTTGGCAATGCCATTGCAGTGCTCCTAGTTTGGATAAATCGAACAAATCACCGATGGTCATCCTTCTACAAAATGTTCACCGCTTTGGCTGTCACAGATTTTATAGGAGTCTTATTAACTTATCCTTTCATCATTAAGAGATATACCTCCGGGTTTACGTACTGTTTTTCACACGATGTATGTAAATTTACCGCCTTCGTAATGGTGGATACTCATTTAGCTTCTGCTATGTTAATATGTGCTCTGTCTGTTGATAGACTAATTATTTTGAATAATCCTTCACTTATAAGGGTCCCAGATGCTAAGAAAAGGTACAAAGTCACTGTGGTATTCATATGGATAACATCGTCAGTAATTTCAATGTTACAATTGGTTGGGGTGAGTTCAGTTAGTCTGTACTACCCTGGATCATGGTGCTATTTCGACTTCAAGGAACCCATTGGCGGTGATCTGATTATGTCATACCTTTACTCAGTAATAGGATTGTTAATAATATTAATAACACTGGTTTCAAACATCGTTACATTGCGCAAAATTTGCACTGATCCCTTTGCCAGAGGAACTCTTCTAGATTTCAGCCTCGTTTCTGGCTATTACGACCATCACGTGATGATTTTCATCGTTACAGTCTCATTTGTAGCAACCTGGAGTCCACTAATTGTAAGTAAAAAATCTGTATCTTATGTTTATATTTTATCTCTGTTCTTTATACACTTTTTTCTTATAGGGGTCTGGACACAGTTGCATTCTTTACAATTTAAGTGTCTATTTTTATTCAGAAAGTAACTTCAGGATAATAATTTGAACCGACATGAATATTAGAAGAATTCAATGACAACGACATTCTTCATAACATCACATCAAACTATTTTAAAACAGGGCACGATTTTTGTTGTTGTTTTCAATTTCCCGGGGTCGCCCGCGTGGCGCAGTGGTTAGAGCGTCTGCTCTAGAGTCGCGAAGTAAGGAGTTGATCCTTAGTCGCGGGTTCGAATCCCGCTGTGGGACGTGGAGACCGGTTCGGATGAGACCGTATAAACCGAGGTCCCATGTCGCAGTAGGTGCTGGCACGAAAAAGATCCCTCACTGCTCAATGGCCGTAAGTGCCGAGTATAGGACAAAATTTTCACTCTCCACCGGTAAGTGGTGGCGTCTCCATATGAGTGAAAACTTCTCGAGAGAAACGTTAAACAAAATACAATCAATCAATCAATTTACCGGGTGTGTTCAATTTGTTTAGTCTGCACACTTCACTGAGCGCAGACTGACAATATTGGTGAGTCGATTTCGCTCTCTCGCATTTCTACTCTGAACTTTCTGGATTTTAGTTTTCATATTTTTCATTAATACACAACAAAATTTCTACTTTTCCTAAGTATCATGGATAAAGTTCACATTGTGAAAATGCAGTGATATGTGTGAATCAAACGCGTTCCAAAATTCGAAGCTTTAAAAATTTCCAGTTAAAAGAAGTTTCTAAACACCCTTTAAATAAATTTCATTGTGCGATGCTCTAGCAAAATATAAGTCATGACATTATTTTGAAATTTTAGAAAATATGAGCTTCAAATCTGTGTTCAGCCCCTTTAAGGTCGTCAATTGTACAAACTTAAACCTGCACTTTGAGAAATCTTATTAAAAGAATCTTGCTTTTCGTAAGATAATATTTTTAGATTCTTAAGGACTGGTAATCCATCTGAGGCTGAGGTGTGTCCGGTCGGCAGGGGATTCTCACTCCTCCATGGCACCTGATCCTACCTCTGATGTTTTAGAGGTCCATGTTTGCTCTGCTCGAAAATTTGTATTGTTTAATGGACTTTTGAGATCGAATATTGTTCGTTATCTCCATTTATTTCATTCTATTCTGATCTAAAATTAGACACCGGAATTATGAAACAAGCTACCATAAATTGATATAAAGATATTATGGTGTACATACCATGGTCCATGATTTATTTTTTAAAGTCACCTTTTTCTTAGTTTAATTTGAAACTTAAAATTTTAATGCCCCTCCCCACCCTTTAGTATTTAAAATGATTTAAAGTTTGTTTTCTTACTTCAGTACTTAAAATGATTTTAAATTGATTTAAAGTTTGTTTTCTTACTTCATATTCTAACTTGTACCTTTATGTTCGAGAAAGAAATTTTAGAAAAAAATTGTCCATCTACTTGTATTTTTACCTTACTGTACAATTGTCAGTCTAATCGTAATTATTTGAAACATTGAAAGTAGGAATTTGTTATTTATATTATTGTCACAAGACTTTAAAGCAATCATAAAAAATTTACTTAAACCTGATCTTCGTCTTTTTGTGAATATTTGTTGTCATCAATATACAGAATGTTTTTTTTAAACCAAAAGTGATACATGTATACCTTTTATAAGCATGTGTATTTTATGTGAAGTGATCTAAAAATAAATATTAAGTTACTTGCTCTGTTTTATCAAAGTGCAAAACAATGTGCAACTAAAGCTTTTCTTACTTGACTTCGTAGTTTTTCATACATAGTTTCGTAAGTTTTTTTTTATTGCTTTAAAATGTTGATAGCACAAACGTTCTATGTTCCTTGGAACACTTAAGTATCATAGTAGCAATTTTGATTTTATAGTTTTATTTGAATAATTCGTGATTATTTGTGTTTTTTGTATTTCAAAATGCAACTTTTCAAGTCGATAATTTCATTTGTGATATTTTTCTTTTAGGTTGATATTTTCCTACATGCTGCAGGTATAAGAACAGGCGATGGGAGTCTTGAATTATGGTTTGTTCGGTTGACCTTCCTGAATGCTATCATTGATCCTTGGCTGTACATAATTCTAAGAAAAGAGTCAGTTATAAAACTGGTGGCTTTATACAAACTCCTCAGAAGACAAAGACCACCTGAACAGGAATCGCTGCTAGAATAATTAAAAAAAAAACAATTATAATACGTCTCTACATGTGTATATACATTTACTAAAGTTCTTAAATTTGAAATGAAAAACTGTTTCATTTTTTCTTACTAGTTTGATTGAAATATGCTCTTTTGGGTTTGATGCGTTGTTCATTAGAAATTTTTAATGCATGATTTCTATTTAATAAATAATAATTAGATATGAAGATAACTCATAAGTCCATCGTAAAAATACAAATTTGAAGCAGAGCAAACACAGACATAAAAAAACAGCAGAGATTGGATCAGGTGCCCTGTAATTCTTTGATACGTTTTCATACTGTCATTCACATTAAACGATATACTGTGATATAAATATGTGATTTCATAATCAAATATCAAATTGCTAGATTGTACCACATCCTGACATTTTTCAAATCTTTATTTACAGGCATAGAATGATTGGAGCCTGTTGGTTGATTGATTGATTGTATGTTGTCTTACGCCCCATTCGAGAATTTTTCACTCATATAGAGACATCACCATATACCAGTGAAGGGCTTCAATTTTAGACCTTTACTCGGCACTCAGGGCCCCTGAGCAGTGAGGGTTCTTTATCGTGCCAACGCCTACCATGACAAGGGGCTCGGTTTTTAAGGTCTTATCCGAAAGACCCGCAACTTTCACTTCAAAGTGCCGAGCGCTTGGCGAAGGAACAGTTGCTACCCATTTTTTTTTTATCGACTTAGGTCAGTCTCAGTCGTGATTCGAACACATTGGAGTTTGTTGGAGTTTTGAGGACACTGTCTTTAGATTTTTAAGAAACCAACATATGTACCTTATCACAGGAAATATGAGCAATGTATATATTAAGGCAATATCAATTCAAAATAGGAACTTTTTTATGTCTTCTAGACCTTATGTCGATTCATTACTGTGTATAAATGTATTGTAAAAATATTCCTATGAAATAATTGATGAATTTGAATTTACTGGATATTCTAAAAAAACATGTACTTATAAATAAAAATCATCATTACACTACTTTTGTGTCAATTCTTCTAAACAGCAATAACGATAACAACAACAACAACAACAAAGAATTGACAAGATAAGTGCATTTTTTGGGAAAACAAAAGGCGAGTTTTTATGCAAATAAAGGCATAACTCCTTTTCAAGGGGAGATAATTAAGAAATGGTAAGTAGGACAGTGTCATTTAAAAATCTTCCAACGAAATCAATGGACAAAAAAGATAAAAGTTATAGGGAAACTTCCTTATTAAGGGAGCTCTGAAGAATGCCTTTTTGGACTTGATGTAAAGGTTACATATTGGGTTTATCGAGTGCATTTCTAATGAAGAATACCTGTCATATTTCTTTAGAAAAAATGTTTAGAGACAATGAAGTACTACTTTTCATTTACACTGGGGAAAACGTGCATTTAATGTTTCCTATTAATTTACTTCTGTCTGATTATAAAATTTGAGAAAAAAATAATTCAATCTATCTCAAATTGTGTCATCTATTGTGAGTTGTCTTTAATTTTATTTCACGTCAGATCTTTCTTACTGCATAGAAGTACTATGGAATCAACTCTTCAGTGAGCAGTGTTTAGAGCTTCCTTAGGAGTAGGTCCTAGTTTGTTAAAATCCCTGTTACTGGTTTAGGGCAGGGCGACAAAAAAGAGATCTCATGAACGGCAGTACATGTATAAGGTTATATGATATATGAATATGGAAGCATGCATATCTAGTGCAGAGTTGAATTCAAATATTGACCTCTGGGTTAGGAAAAGTCCACAATAGGGATCGGAGTTTAACATGGAATAATCTATGAAGACAACCATTTAAAAATCGACGGTAAATTATATTCATATGACAGTTCCCCATGCAATGTTAATTAAATTGTTGAAAACATGATTCACGAAAGGTATGTTGGGACAACAATACCTGACTGGAAAATCCCCCTGCCCCCCCCCCTCCCCCCCCCCCCCCAAAAAAAAAAAAATTAAAAATCTTTTCTCAAAATATGTAGGGCCGTGCTTGAATATATTAACATATTAGCATTTCCATGTAGTGAATTTTTTTTTAATCATGATCTTCATAGCTAATATAGAACCAGTATAAAGGGACAAAAACATATTCAAGTCGGGAAAAACTTTTCCTCAAATACAGGAGAGTCAAATTTAGTTATATGAATGGATGTTCATCTAGTGTTGATTCAACTTATTTAATTGAATCAATATATATTTAATATATAGGCCTAAGAATTGGTTTAAGGTTACAATTAGGGATCATTGTTAACAGAAATATAATTATAAAATGAAAATTGGAGATAAGAAACAGTAATCAAGCTCAAATGCCCATTGAAACAATACAAATCGGGAGCAGAGCAAACACGAACTCCTACAAGCATCAGAGGTGGGATCAGGTGGGGTGGAGGAGTAAACATCCTCTGCTGACCGGTCAACCCACCGTAAGCTTCTTGTCATGATCGGGTAAACGGAAAAATCCGTAGACAATTCAGTGTGTAAATAATGGCCTAACAATTTGTATCATAAACGTCATTCAGCATTCGACTTAATGATAGATTGTATTTGCTGATAAGGTCATTGTATCGACCATAGCACATGCAAAATGATGAGTTTAAACGAGACTGTTGATATCCTTCTTTCATCAACTTGTTTGTCAATAGCTTGTTTCGTTTTAGAAATTGTTCGTATGTAGAGTATGTTCCTGCGTGTCGATTCAACTGGGAGATATAAACTCCATATGCAAGTGATAAAGGTATATGGCTACATAAGTAAAGGGGGTTGATGATAGAAAAGTTGAAGTCATCACGTTTATCATAAAGTTTTGTTGTAAGGTCACCATTAACGTCTTTTTCTAGTAAAATACCTCAATATGAAACGGATAAGTCAGACTCTGTGGTAACATTGCTACATCTTCCGTATATGAATATGGACAAATCCCTCGCGTTGCAAGAAAGGAACTCTTTTCCTCTTGCCAAAGTCTAGTAAGTGTGAGCAAAAAATCTTATCCCTATCTTGTGCACATTTGTGCTTCCATGGGCTGAAAATTTTACCTATCTGTCAATAATCCAATTATCATTAATTTATCATCTAACAGGTTTAGTAGACGTAACAATTGATCCGTTTTGTAAACAAAATAAGTAATAAATATAAAAATTATATTAAATAAATAGTAATCATAAATATTTTTGAAACATGTATATTCTTTCACTCAGCAGTGTACTTCCTCAATTAAAAATGAATGTGATTGCTGTCATTCCCTTTTGTCTGTCCTTTAGCCAAACGCAATCTGTGTTACTTGATGGTCGTCTGAAAGAAAACCAGAACCAGAATTATTTCTTTTAGCAACTCTTCATTAAGACAATCAGTTGCAGAACTTTTTGAATATAATTTTTTTTTAAATAAGAATACCTGTAACATGGATTGTTATATCTTTCCCTGAATAATCTATTACCAGGTTGTTTTTTTTTTGTTTTTGTTTTTTTTTTTAATCTCTATTCCAAAATTAGATAAATGAGCATACCTGTTACATGGACTGTAATATCCTTTCCTGCAGAATCAATTGCCAGGTTTTCTCGATGAATTATATTTCCATTATGCTTAACTAGAAGTTGGTAGTCTCCTTTAAATACACTGGTACGTAACACGTGACCGGAAGTTATCATATGGGTGTAGTCTGTCCACCATGTCTTTTTCACCAGATCTAAATATTTTTGTCCAGCAGCATTTGCCTTTAAAAGACAATTTACATTTTGATTACTATAGTACTTCAATAAATTACATTGAAATAAAGTGAAGATATATAATGCAAAGTTCATTTTGCTAGTACCGTCACGGTAGCGCACTCGGCAGAGCGCTTGCTCCGTGATCGGAAGGACGTGTGTTAAAATCACATCCGCGACTGACCTAAGTAGATAAAAAATAGGTAGTAACTGTTCCTTCGCCAAGCGCTCGGCACTTTGAAGTGAAAGTTGCGGGTCCTCCGGATGAGACCTTAAAAACCGAGGCCCCGTGTCACGGTAGGCGTTGGCACGATAAAGATCCCTTACTGCTCAATGGCCCTAAATGCCGAATAAAAGTATAAATTTGAAGCCATTCACCGGTATTTGGTGACGTTTCTTTATGAGTAAAAATTCTCGAACAGGACGTTAAACAGCACACATTCAATCTCTTAGCTAGAAAACAGGCCTTCTTTAACTTCATTTCTGAAATTACATGTAACTATATAGATGCTGTTGAACATTGAAACAGTGACAAAGTAGATTTACGTGTACATACTCAAAGTTATATAACATTCTGATAGCAGGGATGCATACAGGTATACCTCTAATTACATCTATTTAAGGTCTAGATCTAGAGAAATATACTCAAGATTAAAAAGAAGATCCTGTAATCAATGATATATTGAGACCATTTATGTTTCTATTCCTATGTTATAGATGGTACTGAAAAGTGATATTTTGAGTTCATACATGCTGCTATATTTACAGTGGTATATAAACAGTAATATTTTAAGTCTATACATGTTGCTATACCAACTTTGGTAGAAGATTCTGTAAACACTGATATTTTGAGTTGATAGATGTTGTTGTACCTACCACAATAGAAAATGATATCGATCATGTTGCTATGCTTACCGTTAGAAGAACCTGTATACAGTGATTTTTTGGGGGTCACTCATGATTATGTTGGTATGCTTACCGTTATAGAAGATCCTGTAAACAGTGAAGCATCCTTGTCACGTATGGCTCCGTCCCAGAACCCCCACAAGAGTACCCCCTCTACCGCTGGGTGACTAAAGTACAGAGTTAAAGGTCCTCCAAAGCTGCAGCCTTTTTGGTGCTGTTTGCTACTCGAATCGTCAGTTCTGTGATACAGATCTTAAGTCCAGCTTCTGCTACTTTATCAAGTCTATACTGCAAAGTCATATTTTCGAGCTTTAATTTAACGCATTTGTCCTACATATACTGAGAATCTGCTAATAAAGATTGTGCCATTTAGAAACTATTTAGAAACTAAATGGTTTAAAAAAAGAACATGATTAAAAAAATGTTCAGACTTTACTTTATAAATTGTAAAACATATAGGTAAGCAGTTTGTACCTTAATGACGTCTAGGTCTATCTGAGAAGTCTTGAAGTGACTCTGAATACCGATTCCATACAACGGAACACTGTCTTTAAGTAGTTGTAGCGCCTGGTTTTTCAGAGCCTACAGAAATTAAAAAGAATTCGTTTAATATGTAAAGTCACGTCTTCATATTGTTAAAACATTATTTGAAATTCAGTAGGAATATAATAATACTCACCGTTGTGAAAAGATTTGAGGGAACAATTTTATAGTCATTGAGGAACAGTTTTGATTGGGGTTGTGCGACGTGAAGCCAACGGAACATCTCTTTGATGATATCTGGGTCCCCAGTGTGTTCCTCAAAATAACGTCCATGTAATGCCTCGTTATAAACATCCCAGTGATCTAAACTATATTTCACGCAAAGCACCATACGGTTTTATCATTTTGATTAATCAAAAGACTATTAAAACACCTCCCCTCAAAAACTGAATGTGTAGGAAAAAATTTCATTTGGATAAAAATATTTTCAGAAAATTTATTGTAATTGTAATCAGGACTCAAACTTACGTCCCATTGGTATGTGACGCAACGTCACTAATATGTCTCTTCATTTCATTTATGTAATCTGTATGAGATTTTCCGTCTAACCATTTCGGTGAATGTCCGTCTACTGCCCAAAATAGGTTATGTCCCCTTACATGCAATCTAGGAACATTAAAGTATTTCTGAATACAACTTGACAATTTCCATTTAACAACCAAAAACATATTGAAAGATAAAGAAGACACATTTTTCCCATGTGACACACAAATTAAGATAAAGAGAAGAAAACATTTTACCAGTTTAACACTCTAATCGAAAGAGAAAGAAGACCCTTTCACTCATACGACACCGTTTAGAAAAAGAAAGAGGACCATTTTATTTACCATTGTGACACACAGATTAAAAAATTAACTAGACTCAGTTTACCCATGTGATCGTAGTTTCGATATTGCTCCTACAGCTGTATCAAAATTAGGATGCCCCTGTGAATCAAGATATAAACTAAAAGACAGTTCTCCACTTTTAATATGTTATGTCTTTTAGGATATTCCGTTCAAATATATATCTAACCTCTGTCCTCTCAAGATGTTTCCACTTTAGAGCATTTTCCAGGACAACCCAGTTAAAGTTGTTAAAGATGAAGTTCTGATAGGCCTGGTGTGTGTCATCAACAAGAAAAGATGCTTTTACTGCTGTACCAAACGGAAAGGCGTGTCTCTTTTGAACAAGCTGTCAAAATGTTCTTCTTTGAATGAAATAGTTATTGATATATAAGTATTTGAATCAAATTTTAAAGGTTACTAAGTATCTATGAAACACTATTATTACCCGTATTGATATACCATCAGCGTGTGTTCCATGTGCCATCCTATGAATAAATGTGGAGATTCATCTCCAAATGTTATATGTTTATGACTGGATTCTAAAATAACTATCAATTTCATATATTTAAAATTTTATTGCTGACGATACCTGAGCGACACAGACGCCTTTCTGATGTTTTCTATTCTACTGACAGCAACAGGATGCCAGTGTGGATTGTGAGGGAGCTGTTGTAAACTGCAGTCATCCAGTAAGTAGTTGACAGAAGGCACGGTTACTTGTAGGAATAACTTCACACTGGTGGAACCTAACACAATGGTCATATGAATTTTAAAAAAAATTCGGATTTAATGCATGAAAAGACTTGTAGGCTATTGAATTTTTCTGAGTGCTGCGGTTGGGAGAGTACTAGCCCATTGGAGCACAGTTATTTTCATGAATTATTTTGCTTAGCTTATTATATAATCAAAACATTTCTTTAAAAAAGAACACCCAAAAGTAGTTATTGCTAAAATAGATAAGATTAGATCGATAATACAAAAAAAACTTGACATAACGTCTTAAGGATAACGATTACTCATGGTTTTAGTTGACAGAAACGGATTGCTTTAATGTACAGTATCTTAACTAAAAAAGGTTTAAAAGACACAAAAACCATGTAATAAATTAATATCAATTTCAAAAATTAATGTTTTATTATTTAAAAAAAAATATTCAAGAAAAAAGTAAATCTATTGTGATGCAGAAGAAATTCGAACTAAACTTTAATTTTTCATTATTTTACAAAATTTGTTTTTCTTGCGATATAATTCTCTGAGAGTTAAGATTGCATTTGTTTTAAACATCATTTTTTAAATTTATTTATGTTAAAGCTCATTTTTATATTTTAAATAATTGGATGACATGCAATGATGATTATCAAAAAATCCCAGACAATATATCTCAAGAATTTGATCATTGACTTAAATTCAAACTTTAAATACCAACAGAATAAGGGAAATATAAGTTAACTGAGATTATAAATAGTTTATGGTTCCTATCATTCAGATTTCTGTAATATTAGATTAAAAAGACGGTAAAAATGACCTAGTTATTTGAAAGTGAATAATAACACGCCAATCATAGGGCAACAGTGTACAATAGGCAGTTTTTCATTCCTATAATTAGAATTATTTGTGTCATATAAGAAAAAGTCATCCTTAAAAAATAAGGCAATGTTTTTATAAACAACTTCCCTTTCAATAAACTTTCATCCTCTTATCTACGTTCTAATTTTATAATTAATTTTTACCTGCTGGTACAAAGAAATCGCCGCTAATTTCTGTCCAGCCGAACCTCGATTCTTGATAAGGAAGTACCACAACCTTTATATTGTGAATATTCCCTTGAAAGATTGAAAAAAAAAAAATAAAGCCGATAATTAATTGTAAATATCTGTTTTACCAGATTAAAATGTATAAGGGAAGAAAGTAATGTAAAGGTCAAATTCGGCTTTTATTTGTCTTTCAAAATCAAAATCGTAATAAATAAATAAATAAAAATAAAAAAAAATAAATAAAAATTGGAAAATCTGTAACTAAGAAGTTTGAAAACACATTTATTTTGATTCGAATAATACACTGAGGAAGCTGCTAAATGGCAATCAGTAAGTACCTTTGATTTTTGAAAAGAATGTGTTGAATATAGCGTTACTGAGATTTTTATACACAAAATGTTTCTGATATTATTGCATGCAAATATAGAGACTTGATTGTGTTTCTTTTTTTCTAAAACATGCCTTAAAATAAATGAAAATTAACAAATTTAAGGAAATTTAAATATTGACCGAATTCATGACTGTGACCGAATAAATCCGATAACATAAAATCAGGAACGACTTTACTTTACCGGTCCCCAGAAAAACGCGCTAAAATATAGTGTCGCCGTAGGCGACTTCAATATATATGAGATCGCGTGAGCGATCGAAAAAAATAAAAAAATATGAGGTTTTAAGCCTTTTTGACCCCACATTCGAATTCTACGGTTAAAAGTTTAGTTTAAAACTTCGTTTATAAACGAAGTTTTTAACCTCGTTTTCTGAAAAAAAGTAATAAATGTTGTTTATTCAGTGAAAAGGAGACAAAAAATAATTGTGAACGAAGCGCGTGCGGCGCATGCTTAGTGCCGTTTCTTTCGTACTTAGCCATTTTTTTCATGTAAACAAACCAAAGAGATGTCGTTGAAGCTGAATTAAGATCTTGCAAAAAATACAGATGCAACTGAATTTCTTAATTAATCTAAAAGAACAAGACACTAACCCTAATCTCTCGGATGGTATGCGAGGACTAACCCAAATCTCCCAGGCGGATGCTAGACCATGCTAGACTAACCCATGTGCGAGGACTAACCCTAATCTCTCGGATATATGCGAGACTAACCCTAATCAGTCGAAAACTTATGCAAGGACTAACCCTAATCTTTCAGGTGGGTGAAAGACTAATCCTAACCAGTCGAAAAATGTGCAAAACCAACCCTAATCAGTTGAGTGACGTAAATCTTACGTCATAGTGCAATGAGCGCGCGGATCTTGCGGATCAATTTTTACGGGTTTTCCGCAATTTTCTTCTAAAGGCTTGTAGATATTGAGCTGATTTTTGGTATGTGGCTTTACCTTGATTAGTTATAGATCAAAGTTTGCATTTCGTCCCGCTTCATTAATTTTTGACGCAATTATGGCATTTTCAATTCTTAACCAGATTACACTTGCCGGTAGGGGACTAGTATTGCTAATGCAATACTCTCAGAATGCTTGTTCATCATTGCAATATACGATAAAAGTACGGTGGCAGAGGATAGTTTCGGATTAAGTACCGGTCAAAAATTATAAAAGAGAGAGAGAAACCTAAGGTTAGAATGCATATTATATTTGATTTTATTGTTAGAATATTTTATGTGTGCATTTGGAGGGAATTGGTTGCCTTGTATATTTAATTGATGAATTGTATCTTGAAAATGAGGTGGTATTTCAGTATCATGAAACAATACTTCTAAACTTCTTAAAAAATCCTTGATACAACTCAAATCAGGAGTGAATTACCATAAGGGTAGGTCTAAATTGTAAAAAAAGAAGATAAAATAATAATATAATATAATTTAAATTAATAAAATAATACGAGGATCGTCCCACAAAATCGTGAACTTCATAGTTATCTCGCACAGTACCTGACTAAAATTAATATTTTTTAACAATGTTGGGAAATGATATCTATGTTATTTTGACGATATACTATTAGTTTGTAATCTCTTTCAGATATAGAAAGACGCTCGGTAAAAAGAATGACGACATACTAAAAAGTAAGAAGCAGAACGTAATACGTGGAGACCATCTTCTTGAGAAGTTTAAAGTCATCATTTCGTAAGTTCTATGGTCGATACAATGACCTTGTCAGCAAATACAATTTATCATTGAGTCAAATGCTGACTGACGTTTTTCACACTAATTGTTAGGCCATTATTTACACACTGAATTGTCGACGGATTTTTCCGTTATTTCCCGATCATGACAAGGAGCACACGGCGGGTGTGACCGGTCGGCAGGGGATGCTCACTCCTCCATGGCACCTGATCCCACCTCTGATGTTTGGAGGTCCGTGTTTGCTCTGCTCCTATTTTGTATTGATTAATGAACTTTTGAGCTTGAATACTGTTCGTTATCTCCATATATTTCATTGAATCTTCAGGGTTGGGAAATACTCTATTCAAAGAATTAACTATGCGATCTTTCTATGACACTAGAATGTGTGAGACAGGTACCCGGTTAAAAACTGAAAATCAAATGTAATGTTTAATTTCAAACGAAATTTTAAAATTCTAAAGAAAAGAAGCAGAATTTCTGAACAGTTTTACATATGCCACGAACTACGTTGTTCTCGTCGGTGTTGCGCAGACAGCCACTATCTAAGATCAATCATCTGAGTTGATTCGATACGTCAGAGCATGCTCTACGTATGAACAATTTTTAAAACGAGGTAAGTTATTGAAAAACAAGTTGATAAAACAAGAATATCAACAGTCTCGTTTAAAGTCATCATTTCATAAGCTCTAAGGTCGATACAATGACCTTGTCATCAAATACAATCTATTATAGTCATATGCTGACTGAAATTTTTCATACATACTAATTGTTAGGCCATTATTTACACACTGAGTTGTCGACGAATTTTTCTGTTTTTTTTCCTCTCGAAAATGACAAGGAGCACTTGGCGGGTGTGACCGGTCGGCAGGGTATGCTCACTCCTCCATGGCATCTGATCCCACCTCTTATTGTTTTTTACATCCGTGTTTGTTCTGCTTCCAATATGTATTGCTTTAATGGAATTTGAGCTTGAATACTGTTCTTTTTCTCATTATTTCATTTTAATTATGAATATTGTAAATGTTCGCGTTTTTCTGGGACAACCCTCGTACATATTCAAATATTAGTATTAATAGTTTCGTATTTAGGTATTTACATACATATTCAAAAATAGTTAATTTATTTTAACTCAGAATTCTCGCTTCATGCAGTTTTATTGAGGCTAAATGTCTAATCTACATTACTGTTGTGAACAAATTGATTGTACCACCCCATGAATGCCCTAAAAAGTACCTGTCCCCTCATACTTTGCATCGGTCCCACTACCAAATGTCAACTTATTAAAGTAGATACCCTGTATGTCCCATTACATTGATTGATTGATTGGCTGTTGATTAACGCTCATTCGAAAATTTTCATTCTTATGGAGATGTCACCATATAACGGCGAAGGGCTTCAAAGTTAGGCCTATACTTGGCGAAAGAACAATAAAAACTGTGTTTTCCTTTAGGTTTGACGCGGCGCGGCGAACGAAAATCGAACCCGGACATCTTTATCAAAGCAAACGCCCTATCACTAGGCTACTGTGACCGGTTGTACCATTAGATCTTACCATAGGTGTTGACTACAGCTATTAAGTCGACTTCTACAGTAGTCGCATTGTTTGGCAAATTAAGCAACTTGAAATACATCCTAGCGATGTAGTTGTGTCCCGGAGGAACATGAACGTTAGCCAGGGGAGCGGACCAGTAATGGTTTCTGAAAGTTATAAGGACAGTACAGGTAATTAAAAACTATCCAGATTCAATGGTGTCTCCAAAAAAAAATTCGATTTTTTATAAAAAGAAAAATATGAGTTGAATTCCTGAAAGTGAAATACAATATCATGAAAAGTAAATGACAATAAAAATCAGACTAGAAAGTTTATCATTTTAGTGGCGTGGAAAATTAGACAGATATTTTTGTTGAAAAAAATATTTCACTCAAGTCAGGATGACCTTTGAGATATAACTTACCATTTTAAAAACATTTAAATAGTAAGTACTTTTGTATGAAACTACTGCGTGAAGATAAAACACAATTTTAATCGAACGACTTAAGATTGAAACAATACAAGCAGCGCAAGCACGGATCTCTCAAAGCATCAGAGGTCTTGCCTTTGAGTGCAGGCCATTAATTCTTTGCATTAGCTTGTTTACTGGACGTTTGCTTGCTTCTTTGTTAGAGAGTAAAGTGGACTGTAAAATTCATGTATTGAATCTTAACTTCTTCTTTTGACGCTAACAAATTCACTGAATTGGAAACTTAAGACTTGGTTTGCATGTACATATAAACAAGAAAGAAACGTACTTGATTCCTACATGGAAATTTATTCACTGATGTTGTCATTCTGATGAGTTCAACTTTCCATATCTCTCACCTGTTTGTTACCTTGATTGATCTACTTCCATGATATACGTCTGCTGTGTAGGACGTCATGGTACAATTCGTACAAACCCAGTTCCCGCTAAAACTTGTGCTCTCAAAGTCGGCATTATGAAGGTATTCTGTTGCAGCATCCACGAGGCTGGCAACAAAATACAATCGTATTAACAGAGGAAGTGTGTGCATTATCTGATAAGCTAAGAAAGTGTGGTGTACTATATTTTTCACTTCAACCTTTTATCAGACAAAGAAAGGTTAAATAAGTTTGATAAGAGTTATACATAATATCACTTCTTTACAATCCCGGCGTGTTACTATGGTTGTAGATGTGTAATTATAATTCAGATGCTGCAAGTAACCTAGATTTTTCAGAGGAAAGATCAGATTATGTTTTAACAGGGTTTTTTTCATAAACTAACTATACACTCGATAAATTTTGATAAATAATCGATAAATATATTATATTGATATATATAATGACGCTGCTGCTGCTGCTGATATATATATATATATATATATATATATATATATATATATATATATATATATATATATATATATATATATATATATATATATAATGTTACTTGTCTTTTCCGATTTAAAAAATTACATATTACATGAATAAGTACATGTATTTAATAAACTACTCATTGCTCCATAACAAGGATATTTTTCCTGCATCAACATGGACAATTCATTTTCTTATGACATATTTAAGGATTAATAGATGCACGTGATCAAAAGTTACACCATCTGTTATTATTTTTTTCTATCTAATAAGATGCATTTAAGACAAATCTTTTGAAAAAAAAAAAACGTTGCACCAAATAAGAAATTTTTATGCTTTGTTATTTGCTCATCGTATTAACTCTTTCAAGTAATCTGACCATGTTTCACATATTCAACTCTCTATATGTATAATATTGGAACTAATCAACAGTTCATAACATGATAATTCGAAAGTTACGTGTGCTCCAGAATAAAATGCTATTTACGAGAGAAGGGGATTTTATTCTCTCACCCCCTCCTGAACGAACTTGAAAAACGGTTGAAGATTTAGATTGGCTTATACTCATTCGGCTATATCGCCACTGTTTTTGCGATGTAATACTTTGGAAACTAAACTGTAGATCTATAATACAAAAGATTTGTCTCATCAAATAAAGTAGGGAATGGGCACCATAAGGGAGTGTGGGAGCTGGACGGTTCTCGTTGCAAAAAGTAATAGTTCATACTGATATTCAACTGAAGTTTTTAGTTGTAAATAGTATCATGCTCCAGCATATCGAAGTCGTACAAGTTAACTTGATTTCTATAAGGTCTTGAAAATTGAAATTTTCAGTATAGCTTTGTTTCAAACTCTATCAAAATAATCACAAAATACAGATTCATAGCCTTTAAATAAAACGTGTGTAATTTTAAGGCGCATTTTCGTCAAATTCTAGAAGTAATTCTTAAATTGACAGAAAAAGTGAGGACAGTCATCGGAACGGAACTGTGTCCAATCATAAAATTATATTTTAATACAGTTGAAAGGAAGTCAAGGATAAAATATTTTTTCAAAAATGTACAACTGGAGATTAATAGAATATATTCAAATCATTGATTTATAATTAGTATATACAATTTTTCGACAGTGTGTACAATTTGGAAGACACTACAGAAAGTGGAAAACCACTGCTGTTTGATGAATATAGGATCTTTGTTGTTAATCTAGATGATTGATGACTGTGATTCGAGAGGCACCGACCGGCCTGTTAAGAGTCGATGCCCCTTATAGACTCATCAGAGTGACAATAGAATAACATACAGCTGATGAGGAAGTTAAATTTAATTTAAATGCATGTCGTGTAATACTTTTTCCTTATATTAAGCTAATATATAAAGCTGTAAAATGTATTGCAGCTGACCCTCTTCTTTTCTATAATGGTATATTGTACAAACGAATAGATACATGTCTGATTTGCAATAAATTATAAGAGCTAAATACCTCTTAATATGAATTTGCAATAAGATAAAAATAAAAGGAACTCTTTATGTAAAGTTACAAACTTTCCTGATATGTATAACAAAATAATCCGTATCTGAACATGACTTCCATTTCTCATTTTAAAAAAAGTCAGGAAATATACACGTAGACTTTTGCTACCAACTATTCAAATCAAATTTTGATTTAAATAAGAAGGAAAGATAATTCTGTGGGTCCCTTTGATATTTCTTTATCCAAATGCAATCTGTGTCACTTGATGGTAATCTGAAAGGAAACAATGGATTATTTCCCTTTTCAACGCCACGTTCAGAAACTATGTAAATGCGGTTTTTTTTAATCTCTATTCCAAAATTAGAAAGTGAGCATACCTGTTACATGGACTGTAATATCCTTTCCTGCAGAATCAATTGCCAGGTTTTCTCGATGAATTGTATTTCCATTGTGCTTAACTAGAAGTTGGTAATCTCCTTTAAACACACTGGTATGTAACACTTGACCGGAAGTAATCATATGGGTGTAATCTGTCCACCATGTCTTCTTCACCAAATCTAAGTATTTTTGTCCAGCAGCATTTGCCTGCAAAAGACAATTTTTTTTGTAGGCTCTTACATTTTACAAATTAAGATAAAATACAAACATGTAACATTGCAGAAGGAATATATAATGATTATTGCTTAAAATTATCTTATATAATAAAAAAGTCTAAAAATTGAATATGTTTTTGCGCATCATGTATAAAAATACTTTTAATCAGTTTTCCAAATTCTCTAATAATTTTTGCAATTCTTTGTAAAAATCTTCTAATTTTCTCTTACTACAATATAGAAATTTTTATAGATATGTAATCCAGGAAAGAAACATTTATTCCATAGAGCTTGACAATATCTTCATGACTTAAAAAGTCTTTGTTTTCACCAATAATGTCACTTACAAAAAGTATCTCACATTTGTACTATTTTCCCCAGAAGATGGATAAATTGTTTATCTTTATTTTATCATTAAACCATAAAATTTTCTTAAATATTTTAGGTTCAATACAAACATTATCATAAGTTCTAAATTCCTTCCAACAATTTAAAATATCCATATAAAATTGTGGTATATAAATGTTTAAAATATCTATACAGCATTTTGATTGAAGTAGAGTTTGTAAATCTATATCTTCTAAATAAGCTTGAAAAATCATGAACCATTCTGGTCGGTTATTGTTAAAACAATACATTCTTAAGTGACTTAACCTGATATTCAAAGTTTGGAACTTTAAGTCCACCCTTGTTTATTTTTTGGCATGCTACAGTTAATTTAACTTTTGGTTTTTCACTATTCCATATAAAAGATGTTATTAATTTGTTTATTTCTTTTATAAACTCATTGAAAATGGGTAATACAGTTGCTTGATAAATAATTTTTGGAATTGCTAGTGTTTTTGTTATTAAAATCCTTCCTATCAAAGAAAGATGCCTCATTTTCCAAAGATTGAGAGTTGCTTTAATATCATCTAATTTGGAATTGAAATTTTTAACTAAACAGTCATATTCCCCATGTACACTAAACCAGATTCCAAGTGTAAAAAATAAACCATTGGACCATTTCACTGGTAAACTTCCTGGAGGAAAATTCCTAGAGCTACCAATCCATATGGCTTCTGTTTTATTTAGATTGATCTTTAAACCAGAGCAATATTTAAAATTTTGGATGATTCTCAATACTTCAAATCCTGATTTTTCATCATTTAAGAAACAAGTGGTGTCATCTGCTAACTGACTGATTTTAAATTCTGTTTCACCAATTCTTAAACCATGAATACTTTTATTTGATCTTATTGCAATAGCCATTAATTCAACACATAAAATAAATAGATGAGGTGATAAAGGACATCCTTGTCTAACGCCTCGAGAAATCTTGAAAAAGGAGGAGGAATACCCATTATTAATTAAACTTATAAAATTCAAATTGAAGTCCATCACTTCCTGGAGATTTATTTAATTTAAATTCTTTTAAGATATTTTCACATTCATCTTTACTAATTAAATCTTCACATGTTAGAGAATCTTCTTTAGTAAGTTTTGGAATATTTTCACAGTCCACAAAATAACGAATATGTTTTTGATAGTTGTTTTTTTTTTTCTAAATTAGTTGAGTAGAGATTTTCAAAGAAACTTTCTTCTTCCTTGAGGATTTCATTTTTATCACATATAATTTTGTCATTAACTACCAACCTATTTATACACTTATTTCTGTAATTTCTTTTTTCTAAAGACAAAAAGTATTTTGTAGATTTTTCTCCCTCTTCACACCATTTTGCTTGAGATCTCAATATTATGCCCCTTGTTTTTATGTCTGTTAATGCATTTAGTTTTCTTTTATTTCATTTAATAAAGTCATATTTTCTTCAGATGGAAAAGACAATTTGCAAATTTAAGGACTTCAACAAATTGCATTGTAGTAGTATGCCGATACATAATCTGCGTTTGGTTTTCTTCTAGAAAACAAGTTATCTCTTAATTCGTTTCTGAAATAACATGTAACTATATAGGTATGGTAAAATGTTTTTAAAATAAGACGGTTCGGTGGGTTGGCCATTGTTTTGTTTTGTTTGATTGTTGTTTAAAGCACCCCCTTTTTTTACTTATATGGAGACGCCACCACTTGCCGGTGGAGAGCTGCAAATTTTGACCTATGCTCGGCACTATGGGCCATTGAGCAGTGAGGGATCTTTTTCGTGCCAACACCTACTGCAACACGGGACCTCGGTTCATACGGTCTCGTCCGAAGGATCGGTCTCCACGTCCTCCTCAAACACGCAACGTAAGGATCAACTCCTTACTCCTCGACTCTAGAGCAGACGCTCTACCATTGCGCGACGCAGGCGACTGATGGCCATTGTAACACTATACTTTGGGAAGATATGGAGCGCTACGTCCACAAACTATTGGACACGATAAATCGTGACAAGGAGGGCTGACAGATATATACATGCACTTAAAGTTATATAACATTCTGTAAACAGGGATGTATACAGCTGTACCCTCAATTCCACAATTTATAAGAAATTTCCTGGAAAAGTGATAGTTTGAGGCTATAGATGTTGTTATACTTTTCGTTATAAATAATACTGTAAACAGTGATATATTTTGTAAAAGTTGCCATAGCTAGTTGATACATGTTGCTATACTTACCGTAATAGAAGATCCTGTAAACAGTGACACATTGGGATCATATATTGCTCCGTCCCAGAACCCCCATAACAGAACCCCCTCTACCGCAGGGTGACTAAAATACAGAGTTAAAATGTCCTCCAAAGCTGCAGCTTTTTTGGCGCTGTCTGATTCTAGAATCGTCAGCTCTGTGATCCAGATTTTAAGTCCAGCTTCTGCTACTTTATCAAGTCTATACTACAAAGACATAATAAGTGCAAAGTAGTTGTTGTATAAAGCATAAGTGTATACCGTGAGTCTCCAGATGTTAAGTTTCACAACATTATATACCAAATTATCACGAAAATGATATGACGAGAACAGTTCAGTCTCCTTCTTGATTAGAAATACCGAGAAACTGATCGTTAATTACTTGGAAAGTACAAAGGACGTGGATATAAGTAAATAAACTACTATATTAATACTGAAGTGTATGGGTAAGCAGTACATACCGTATAACGGGTATTTTCTGCGGTTGTCCAATTTTTGCGGAATTTTGCGGATAGGACAAATCCGCAAAAATTACAATCGCAAAATATTTTTCAATATTTCTTCAGATATATATTTTATACATGCAAGTATGGTAAGTGGTGCGTATGTCCTCGTTAGCGAGAAAATTCGGGTGTCATCGAAATTCGAAGATTTTAGATATCAGGATTTTTCACAAAACATATTGAATTAAAACGTTGCTGTAAATAATATCAATTTAATAAGTTTATACATAAACATCTTTTCTTGTACCTACTTCTTTATTTTATACGGATATACATGTAAATGACTAAAAGAGATTTCGCAATGAAGTCCAAACTCCGATAGCTGCAAACAACACATAGTAGCTTTTCTTTCTTTCTTTAACACTTTTTTCAATCTTGTGTTTTATCTGGAGACCATAATCACTGCTTGTATACACAAAGTGGCTTGATTGTCTTGTGAATTTCACACAATGCAGACGACTGACAGGATTAGTTACGCCTCAATGCACATGGCACCTGTGATTGTACACGGTCAACTTTAGGTTACTTGATTATGCAACTGTTTGTTTGAGCTTAAAATATAAACACCAGATTAATTTTGATGGCAATTTACTATAAGTGTATTTTTTAGAATATGGCTTGGATGCATTAATTATCTATATATTAAAATATTTTAATAGATCGCATAAAACGTTTGTTACAATGTAGAATAAAGATTTTTTTGTTGTTGTTTGGGTGGACCGATACTGCAATAATTCATTTCAATTGGGACTCGACATAATTTTACAAAGACTAACTGAAAAGATAGTAGTTTAATTAAGCTTAATAGCTTAATACCAGTTCTCATGCAACCTTGATCAATATGTCTCAATGAATTTATAAAACGTAAACATGGCAGCTATCTGATAATTAATTCTTAGAGATTGGTGATCATACCCAGTAAATATTTTTTTGCGGTATAATGCAACCGCAGAAATTGAAAACGCAGAAATTAATTTGCTATCTTTTAGGGGTTAAATCGCAAAAATTTCCAACCGCAGAAAATACCCGTTATACGGTACCTTAATGACATCAAGGTCTATATGAGAAGTCTTGAAATGACTCTGAATACCAATTCCATACAGCGGGACTCTGTCTTTAATTAGCTGCATTCCCTGGTTTTTCAGAGCCTATAGAAATAAAAAAAAATTGGCTTAATGTGTCATCAATGTTATCATCCTTAAAATCGGAAAGGAAAATAAAAATATGCTTTATTAACAATTATATCAAAGAACAGTTGCTTTCTCCTTACTATGAATCCTGACTATGAATTTTCTTTTTACACTTACTGTAGTAAAAAGATTTGAATTCACAATATTGTAGTCATTAAGGAACAGTTTTGATTGGGGCTGAGCGACATGAAGCCAGTTGAACATCTTCTGGATGATATCAGGGTCCCCAGTGTGTTCCTCAAAATAGCGTCCATGTAATGCCTCGTTATAAACATCCCAGTGATCTAAACTATATTTCAAGCAAAGTACCAGTATAATTTTATCATTTAGTATAATCAAAACAATGTAAACACCTCTTTCACAAAAACATCTCCTGTAAGAATAGATTTTTATTGGATACAAAAGTTTTCCGGAACCTCCATGGCGCCTTACCAGCAGCAGAACAGTTGCAGTTGAATATTTGAAAACCAAGTATTTCACATCTTCCTGATCATGCATCTTGTATAACATATAACTATGTAAAATTCTTACATGTTTGTAGAGTAAATAAACTTTCAGCTAATCTGAATAAATTTTTTTGCCCTAAAATGAATCAGAGTGCAAACAAGTTATCAATTTAAGAAAATGTGTTTTCTGCTTTTAGTTGTTACCAGGACTCCAGACTTACGTTCCGTTGGTATGTGACACAATATCATTGACGTGCCTCTTCATTTCATTGATGTAATCTGAATGAGATTTCCCGTCTAACCACTTTGGTGAATGTCCATCTACTGCCCAAAATACATTATGTCCCCTTACATGCAATCTAGAATTATTAACATGTATTTTTGAATACAATATGACATTTCCATTCAAGGAACAACCACACAAAAATTGAAAGAGAAGAAGACTCAGTTTACCCATGTGATCGTAGTGTCGATATGGCTCTTACAGCTGTATCAAATTTGGGATGTCCCTGTTGATCAAAATAGAAATTAAAAACATGGTTTGTTTTCATTTTTATGTTATGTCTTCTTTGCTATTTTGTTCAATTATATATCTAACCTCTGTCCACTCAAGAAGTCTCCACTTTAGAGCATTTTCCAGAACAACCCAGTTAAAATTGTTGAAGACGAAGTTCTGATAGGCCTGGTGTGTGTCATCAACAAGAAAAGATGCTCTTACTGCTGTACCAAACGGAAAGGCGTGTCTCTTTTGAGCAAGCTGTAAAACGTGTTGTTATCAATAAGAAAGACATTCATCGGACTAGAATGACCTCAGGCATTGGTTAATGGACGTCACATGTATACTTTTAATATTTTTCTGGACGATGAATAGCAAAATTTTGACAGCAATATGGCGGATAAAACAACGGTTTGTCATCCAACTTAAAAGGAAAACGTAATGCAAGCGCTGTTTTTGCTTTTAATTCATTACGTCCTTACCGATTTGGCAATGCTTCGATTAAATTAAGAATAGCTATTCGTTTCAGTAATATAATCAGTAAAGAACAAGATGATAAGAGTAGAATTTTTACACAGATGAGAAATCAGTTTATTGTAATTGATCTCGGTAGATTTGTTAACTGCTATTTGTCCTTGACAAAACTAACATTTTTTTTTTTTAGATTTGACTGACTATCTACAAAAGATATTACAGGTTGTTCAGGTCCATGGATGGCGAGGCAAAGCCAAGTCCATGGACTTGAACAATCTGTATTTTTTATGGACAGTCCTTTACAAACCTAGAAGGTAATTATTATGGAATACAAAATGAATTATAAAGATAATCTATCTATCGGACAATATTATTACCTGTATTGATATACCATCAGCGTGTGTTCCATGTGCCATCCTATGAATAGATTTGGAGATTCCTCTCATAATGTTTTAAATTTTATGACTGGATTCTAAAATGGCTCTCAATCCATTCATTTAACATTTGATTGCTGACGATACCTGAGCGACACAGACGCCTTCCTGGTGTTGTCTATTCTACTGACAGCATCAGAATGCCAGTGTGGATTGTGAGGGAGCTGTTGTAAACTGCAGTCATCCAGTAAGTAGTTGACAGAAGGCACAGTTACTTGTAGGAATAACTTCACACTGGTGGAACCTTTGCAAAGGAAAAATAAATCAAAGTAATATTTCTGAAATTCAATTTATGATAGCAATGCAATTGAACTATGTTAGAAGAATTTTTCTACTGCTTTATAATTATTCAATTAACTTTATAATAATTTCTTTCCACTTAATTATTCATACGACAATACATGAGATCAAGTAAAAATTGGTTCCATATGCAATCGGTAATGCCAAAAAATAAATAAATAAATAAATAAATAAATAAATAAATAAAAAATAATAATAATAATTCTCAGATCTTGTCTCATTAAGTAAGCTAATTTTGAAACAACTCCTATTTAGTTAACTATTTTATTGATTTCATCATTAATTTTTACCTGCTGGTACAAAGAAATCACCGCTAATCTCTGTCCAACCGAACCTCAGTTCTTGATGGGGAAGCACGGCAGTTTTTATTCTGTGGGTTCTCCCTTGAAAATAATAACAAAAAAAATAATTAAATGTATTATCTGTGTTAATTAAAACATATATAACTGCAAATAAAAAAGTACGGAATATATTTGATATCATTGATATAAAGACGTTTTCTAAAATAAACTATGCACTTAAATTAATGAAAATTTGAAAAAAAAAATTATAACAAAATGCTAGAACTTTGTTTTTATTACAAATTTGACTCTGGAAGATCCCGTCTACCTCACCAATGCATAGGGCTCACGGTGGGTGTGACGGTGGGTGTGACTGTGGGTGTGACGGTGGGTGTGACCGGTCGACGGGGAATGTTTTATTCCTCCTACGCAATTGAATTTCCAAGGGTCCGTGTTTTATGCCCTGTGTTACAACGCGAAATGTAATAACGACGCGAAATATAATAAACTGGGATTATTACATTTTGCGTTATTACATTTTGCGTCGAGATCAACGCAAAATGTAATAATACATTTTTTTGATTATTACATTTTGCGTTATTACATTTTGCGTCGAGATCAACGCAAAATGTAATAACGCAAAATGTTATAATATAGAATAATGATTATTACATTTTGCGTTATTACATTTTGCGTTGATCTCGACGCAAAATGTTATAACGCAAAATGTAATAATCCCAGTTTATTACATTTTGCCTTCTTATTACATTTCGCGTTGTAACAGCCCTGTTTACATATTTGTATTGTTTGTAGGTTTTTTGAGATCGATTACTGTTCGTAATCTTCACCGGACCTGTTCACTTAGGCAAAAAACTTAGATTAATTTTGTGTCCTGTAACTTTTATAAATTTGATGACGTAAAATCAATTCTTATTTTTAATCGTAGATAATCATAGGCATTTTATTGTAAAATATTGCATTGTGCTGAAAAACACTTGAAAAGAAGGGGGATTACCCTGAGTCTGCACACAAATATTTATTTACATTTTAATGCAAAACTTGTCTTTAGCGTGTGTAAAAACAAATGATCAGACATTTTCTTTTTGTAGCTACAGAGAAAATATTAAAAAGGTAGTATCGGTCTCTATGTTTAAATCTTTATTCGATTAATTTTATACATAATAGAGAAAGTTTCTGTGTGTATATTTTTTCAAGTGCAAGATGTATTTCTGATATATCATATTTGCATCATTATTGTTTATGTTCATCTTCTTTCAAAAAAGATGACTCCAAATGCATTTTCTATTCCCATATGCATTAATTGTATTATCTCAATGAGAATTTCATTTATATTTTACGACTTTTTCTCATATCATTTAAAAGAATGTATATATTGTGCTTTCACTAATATTCCATTACAAACTACCAAGTTGCTTTAGTAAGACATCATGTATGTGTTCTTTACCGTGAGTATTTACAGCAGCCATGAGGATGACTTCTATAGTATTCACATTGCTCGGCAAATTAAGCAACTTGAAATACATCCTAGCAACATAGTTGTGTCCCGGAGGAACATGAACGTTTGCCTGGGGAGCTGACCAGTAATGGTGTCTGAAAAATACAGGGAGAGGTTATAGGAATATCCATAAGACTTTTGGGAATGAATTCAATGGAATCTCCAAAGGAAAAAAGTATATTAAATCCTCGATGGAAGGACACAAACTAACAAAAGAATTAGCTTTTTAATATATGGAAAAGGAAAAGACAGTGATACTGACCATCATTGATCACAAATTTAATGAAAAATAAAAATAAGTCAAAGAAAAAAAAATCCACTCAGAAACATTTTTTTTTTACTTTAAAGAGACAGTACGGCTGCAAAACGTATGATTTTTCTTTCAAATTTACCCAATATATCGTTAAAAGAGAAGGTACAAAGTTGATGTCGACAGTTGGAGAAACATGAGTATTCTCTCCTTATACCCAATTATAATAATAAGAATCTTTCGGAAATGCGTACAAATCGGAGCAATCTTGTGTACCACGTGAATTCTGAATGACACGTGGCTAAACTGTAGAGATTATTGATTGTATGTTGTTTTACGTCCTATTCGAGAATTCTTCATTCATACAGAGACTTTACAATCATAATGGAATATGAGGTAAGAACGCGTCTCAAACGCAAAATATCATAACTTTTCCGATAAATTATTAATTGTGTAATTTGTAATCTGCTTTTAGAGGCATTTTAAAGAAATAAAACCATAAATGTTGACGTTCTGTATATTGGAGCCGGGGGGGGGGGGGGGACCACCAAATCAAACGTTATCACGGCAAAACGTCAAAAAATATTTTCAAGGTTCCATCAGCGACTATATAATTTGCACTTTAAATGACAATAATATTTATAGAACATGTGTATTTTTATGTTGAGTTTGCACTTTTTGCACTTTTTTTGTTCTTTGAAAGCGATGGAGTTAAGAGAAATGATAACATGTATCAACAAATATGTTTGGTAAAATCTTTGCAAGCCCTGCATGAGACTTGGCCAGCTCCCGTTTCTCCGTCATCCAACGATCTTATTTCTCAAATAAACTTTGGCCAGACAATTGGCTTGGTAACGCTATCTTTTCAATTCTCAAACTTTGGCAAGGTTGCTACTACTAACCGTGATAAGAACATAAGTGTGAATTGAATGGAAGTCGGAATCCCTTACACGTTGTGATGTGTACTTTTACGGGCCATAAATAATAAATAATTTCAATGTTATAATAAAACATATTTGATAACGAAACCTATACTTTTCTGAGAGTTTATACATTTATGAGTAGTAGATAAATCTCCATCCCCATCTAAATTTTTTTAAGTTGGTTTTTTTTTTATTATATGAGCCGTACTGTCCCTTTAAGGCTTAGTTGTTTGCTCTGCTCCTATTTTGTATTGTATAATGGACTTTTGAGCTTGAATACTGTTCGTTATCTCCATATATTTCATTGAATTTGAGATTTATAGAACAATATAGAACAATATTCACAATAGACAGCATTTAGCCCAGTAAAGTTCTACAAAAATGAAAGAAACGATCTGTTCGCAAATTTACAACGCTTTCAATATCAATTGGACCCGTGGTTACTACATACTGATTAAAAATAACGGGTTTTTCTCTGGTTAAAGAAGTCATGAGTAGCGTTTTTTCACCATTTTCTTAATGTTCCCCCCAAAATGACAAAAATGTATTACAATAGTTTAAATAAAGCACAAACTCTGGTCCAAAATGTACAAGTAAAAAAATAAAACTTCTGTATTCTAACAACCTGTTCCTTATGAGCACTTATTGTGTCCCTTTATAAGCCGACTTAGACTCAATTTATACACAAAGGCAGCCAGTCTACTGACAAATAAGTTGATGTTATAAGGCTTTCCACAATCTCGTTTAAAGTGATCGTTTCAAATTTTATAGTTGTCAATTATTTACAAATGTATTAATGGATTTTAATAATAAATTTGTTGCATGGTCTTTGACTTTGACTAAACTTTTTGACATGCCTTTGACTACCGATAACTCCGTTTGCCTGATTAATACAAAGGGCCCAGGATGTTGTGACCAGTCAACCGGGGATGCTAACTCCTCTAAGGTTATGTTCTTACCTCAGGTGTTTCCAGACGTCTGTGTTTTATTACTTGGTCACGATTCGTGTTGTTTACAGGATGAGGATGATCAATGTTCATCAACTTCATCCTTTTTCATTATTGATGAAGTGCATTTAATTTTTCGAATCGAGGGATGTTACACTATAGCTGTCTGTTATAATTCAATTATTTGCCGAATGAATCTCTTTTTTTCATATTTAAGTTTGTGCAAAATTCAGGACCATCAATTTTTTTTTTAATTTACAAAGCCTGATTTCTTACATTTGACCTCTCAGAAACACTTCACTTTTGGGTAATAAAGGTATAATTAAGTTTCTATTGTAAATTGATATTATAATGGAGCGTAAGATAACAATCAATTTATTGATCCATGAATGTTTATGTGAACGTATTTCTTTGATATAATCAAACTCAGCACAACTTTGACTAAGATTTTCCAATATCTAAATAATATGTTTTTTTCTTAAAATATAAGGTTAAGACAGGGAGGGGATATTAACAGCAAAGAGGGTATATAGACATGCAGTACAAGGTATGTAGCAGCATGATGTCCCTTAGACAATTTTCTGCTCCGATTTACTTCTGTCCATATTTTAATCGGGAAGAATATTGTAAAGAGGGCAGATGTTTTGCTTACTACTTTATGGAATAGTTATACTGAATGGATATTTCAATCATGAAAAGGTGAAAATAACAGTGTTCATCCTCATAAATCTGTAAATAGTACGAATCGTTAACAGAGCAAAAACATGGACCTCTGGAAACCCCAGAGGTTAGATCAAGTGCTTAGGAGATGTAAGCATTCCCTGTCAACTGGTCGCATCTTCTATGATCCCCATATATTGATTGTAAAATCAATGGCCTAACAAATGGTACGAAACATGTAAGTAAAAAAAAAAAAAAAACGATCCAACAATAGGTTGTATTTGCAAATAAGGTTATTATATCGACCACAGAATCTGGGAAATATTGACTTTAATCGGGATTGTTGAAAACCCTGTAATATCAACTTTTTTATTAGTAATCTGTCCCGGTTTTATGAATTGATGTCGTGCATCTAACATCTAAGCCCAAAAGTAGATAACTAATTTCACCGACGCTAAAACACTCTTAAGTTTAATTTAAGAGATTTTTTTTTTATATCTTAGGTTTTAAATACGAAGAACATAGATTTGATTTTCACATTAAAGCTTATATATCGATGTTGTCAGTTGGATAAAATAACTTTCCATTTCACTCACCTGTTTGTTACCTTGATTGATCTACTTCCATGGTAAACGTCTGCTGTGTAGGACGTCATGGTACAATCCGCACAAAACCAGTTCCCGCTAAAACTTGTACTCTCAAAGTCTGCATTATGAAGATATTCAGTTGCAGCATCCGCGAGACAGGCAACAATGTACAATTCCAACAACAGAGGAAGTGTGCGCATTTTCTGATATACTAAGAATTAGCAGTGTACCAAAATTTACACTTCAACTCTTATCAGTCAGAGAAAGGTCAAATTAATTTGATAAGAATTATTACATAATATTTAACATATGAATATCGTAACCTTAAGAGTTCTAATTTGCTAAGGATGTAGATGTGCAATAAAGGTCATAAAGGTCCAGATGCTGCAAGGGACCTAGATTTTCCAGATGAATAATCAATCAGTTTACTTTTAGGATCTTTAGTTTCCTTCTAGCTAGCTAATTTCAATGTTTATCAGAATTACACTGATAATGACAATATATTTGCTTTGATCAATTTATATATTTCATCAAGTAAGAATAAATTTGTGTTTCATACGCATTGTAAGACTGACATATCTTCAGGTTTGTAAACTTGTGTCCAATATATCATGTTCTTTATCCTTTCTTATTTACATAAACAGATCAATTAAATATAAAAGGAATCATGCCTTTATTGCTAACTTGAAGAATCAAAGCAATTGAGGTAACGGTAAATGTATGAATTGAATATGTCAGAATTTCAAAACATATAATTAAAAGTGATTTTTTTACAATAAAATTATAAATATCTCTTTTCGATCATCCAGAAAAAATTGCATATTAACTTTGTGGCCAGTTATCTATGAGATTATCTACGAGCTCCTATTGCTTCAAGAATAAAGGGTATATTTTTCCAAAATTAATAGTCGTCAAATCATTGAAATCAGCAATTGCTTTGAGGATAAATAACACAAGATTTTTTCCAGATATCAGCACTATATAAATATAAAAAAAATATATTCAAATAAGTAGATGGATTAGATTTATATAGAAAATAGCACAAAGTCACATATTTCAGCACCAAAAAAACATTTATATTTTAGAGATTTATTTTTAATATTTTCATTCAAAATCCATAAAAAAATACATACCAATCAGAGCATCTTTTTTTTTTAAATTGTGTTATATATCCTGAAGACATTTTTAGCGATTAATAGATCCACGTCATCAAATGTTGCACCTTGTGTTATATTTTTTTTCTATTTACCTGAGATCAATTAATAATGACTATTAAAACAAAATAGATTTTTAACGAATTTCTTTTTCTGCTCATTATAGTCAATATCACAAGCAACCTTACCACTGATTCATAATTTCAGTTCTCTAACTGTTTTATGGGCACCAATTAGTAGTCAACAATAAGATCTTGCAGAATTGCATGTTCTTGTGAATAAAATGCTATTTACAGCATTAAAACAATGCTCTCTCTCTCTCTCTTATAGTAACATGCCTTTATATATTGTACTACTTAAAATTATAACTTTCTCATACACTTATCAGCTTTTCTAGTGCAGGACCAGAACGGCTTATGTGATGGTCAGATGTCCGCCATCAGTTCGTCGTCGTAAAAAGGGTCTGAATTTTAGATATCTATATCACACGTTTTGTTCCTTATGTAATTTGTACTGAATCTCTTCAACAAATTTTTAAAAGGGTAGAAACATTTCATGCATTTTTAATGTCATATTTTTAAATACATTTTAACAACATCAACGGGTAAAATCTGTCAAACCTCTGTTCTCGGTTTCTAGGCTTTCTGTGGAACATTCATAGAGATACAATTCATGAATTAAAATCTTTAGCTCATTATCAAAATAAGAAATCGTCTGATGTCTGCATGGAACAACAAAGTTAAACAAGCTTAGACGTTTCTAAAGTTCGTATGTAGTTATTTGTTTTTATACGAAATAGATACGAAGGTGCATCTGATTAGCGTATAATTGAGTGGTAATTTCTTAACCTAAGATAGAAATATGCACTGATATATTGATTACGTAATCTCAGATTGCTGTTATCTAAAACGCTATAATACCTTAGGTAGGTGGCAGATATTATCTAAAACATCATGGAGCAGTCTAATCCAAAGTATGACTACCCTATTTGCTTTAGGAACGATACCGAGACATCGTGGGTGCCTGCAGGATTGGAATATTTCTTCGGCATCACCGGTAATATTATCGCCTTTATTCTTCTCTGGGTCAACCGCCATGAACATCGTTGGTTTTCTTTTTTCAAACTCTTCACCGGTCTGGTCATCACCGATTTTTTGGGAATTTTCCTGGTATATCCATTTGATATAAATTAAAATATCAAATTTCATTATAAGAGTTTCAATGGGATTAGACATAAAGTTGGTACGTAATCATATCTACTATAACGCCCTTTGGGAGTTATAAGAAATGATCAAGTGACCAACCTCATATCATATCCCAATTAAACTCTAAAAATGATATCCTAATCTTAAATGAATGGCATTTTATTCAAAAACCTTCAATATAAGAGTATAAAACACTTGCTGTAGACATCAACTCTACATTCAGATATATCGACGACGTTTTATCAATAAATAAATATATATCTCTAATTTTGATTTGTGTTACAAAGAAAAAAAAAAGAACTTTTCAGACACCTTTATAAAAGTGCAACAAAATACATGACGGCGTCATCTGACGTCACAGTCTAGACCTTCCAAATGTCTCGTGCAGTTTGGTTTCCGTACCCAATCACTTGACAATCTCGAATTCATGTTATCGAAAATTGAATGTCAATTTCGTGATTATTGTCATTTAAGGAAGTACATTGCTAAATGTAAATATAGGAATATAAAAACAGATCGGGTTAAAATAAGCACAATTTAGGCCAATCGGAAATCCAACATTTTGTTGGAAATCCTGGCCTCCAAAGACTACATAGATGTTGTCAAAGAGAAACTATAGCATCTTTTTAATATGGACTTCAGAGTGTAAGGAGGAATAGATTCAAAGCTGTTACCTATAATATAACGAGAAAGTACTAGTATTTTGTGGAAATCCCCATTTAATATATTTAAGTATCATTTATTTTTCATTAATTGAGGTTGAATTATGCAGTTTGTTGTTTGTTGTTTAACGTCCCTCTCGATTATTTTTCACTCATATGGAGACTATACCACTTGCCGGTGGAGGGCTGCAAATTTATACCTATACTCGGCACTAAGGGCCATCGAGCAGTGAGGTATCTTTTTCGTGCCAACACCTACTGCGACACTTTTTCAAACAATTTTACCCCGTGTTAAATTCTTCCAGACATATTTGTGTTAGATTGTGCTGTTTAATTTGATTTCGCCCTGTTTTTAAATCGCCCACATGTGACCAGGGCGAGAGAGGCGAATAAAATTCCTATATACAATAAATGTCCTAACATATTCATTTTAAATCATTTTCCATTTATCATTTGTGAAGACAATCAAAAAAAAGTCTATCAAAGTATAATCATTTAATGGCGACACTCATCTGATCTATTTTCCTTTAAGATTTAATCTATTTTATCTTTCCAGCAAACATTCCTCCTCTGGAATTTTGGGATTGCCAAAGAATCGGTAAACAAGCACGAGTCTTCTAATGGATTCTTTTCTTAAAACAATGTACAACCAAGGGTCTATGATGGCATTCAGGAATGTCAAGCGTTCAAACCACATTTCCAAATCATCGTTTTCAGTTCTCAGTTCTATCGCATGCAAAAAGATATCAACTTAAAAATGCAAAAAGAGTAAAATTATCTTATCCCTTCTTAATGTAAAGAAAGAATCGTTTTTTTAACAGTGTGTGCTAAAATTTATTGAAGAAAAAGAGAAATTTATTGCCTACTTGTTTAGTTATATCTACAACTAACACAGCTGGAATTCTATGAGTATATTTAAATACTCAAATTCACATGTCACGTTTAATAAAAACTTATTCAGAACCAGAATTGTCATCATTTTAAAACTTGTTTTATCAATGTCAATCTGGTATTCATCATTATTCATTTCATTGTATTTGAAGCAAGAACTTGGGTGTCTTAGGGAGTGATCTTGGCTTTCCAGTGACGGATCTAAAGAAATCTCATTGGAGTTATTGCGTCATCTTCTCAAACGTTTAGTGATAAAATGAAAAAAATCATTGGGATTAAGATTTAGACCATACTTAGACATATAATGTGGCGATTGTCACTAGTAAGAACATTAACTTTCTTTCCTAGAGCAAGTATATGAAATATTTAAGATTGAGGGTTGGGCAGAAAGGGAAAAAATATGTACATAAAGTAAACATTGTTATGATTTTTAGTAATTTTATTTAAGAAAACAATTCATACTTACGATTAAAGGAGTGCAAGTAGCTACAAAGGATACTGTAACTGCAATGATGAAAATCATAACGTGAGAGTCGTAATACCCGGAAACCAGACTTGAGTCTAACAGAGTTCCCCTTGCAGCTGGGTCGACGCAAATTTTCCACAGAGTAAAAACATTGACCACTACAGTAATCAAAATTATTGAGAAGCTGACGACCGAATAAAAGTAAGACAAGAAAAGGTCTCCACTACTACGATTTATGAAATCAAAGTAGCACCAGGAGCCTGGAAAATAAAGCTGAGCTGCTCCTATGCCGACCAACTGTAACATTGAGAAGACAGAGGAAAAAGCCGAATTGATAATATCACGACCACATATCGTCTGCCGAAATCTTGATTCCTAGAATGGCGAGGGCTTATTAAAACAAGCAGTCTGTCAAAAGACAATGTACATATTAACATCGCAGCGGCTAGATGTGCGTCCACCATTACGAAAGAGATAAATTCACAGATTTTTACTGGAAAGCAGTATGTAAAATCAGAACTGTATCTCATGATAACAAAGGGATAAGTGAATAAAACTCCCACAAAATCTGTGAACGCCAACATTTTATAAAAAGATGACCATTTGTGATCTTTCCGATTAATCCACACTAATATCATTGCTATTGCATTTCCCATGATACCGAAAATGAACTGCAGAGCCGTGGGTATTCAGGAAGACTCCACAGTTTCTCTCTATTTGTGGATATCGGCCTGGGTAGCTCAGTGGGTAGAACACCTGTCTATTAGTAAACAACATTTTAAAATGTTATTCTTTCTACAATTTCGGTCTCGTTTCAACAAAACTTGATACACAAGTGGCTATAACAAAGGAAAAAAGGAATCTTCGCATTGTTTTTGAATTCAATGAAAAGGAGAAGATGACGGACGGTGATCGATCTCCAAAAAAAAAAAAAAAAAAAAAATCTACAAACAATACAATTCTGTGGACAGGGCATAAAACATGGACCCGCGGAAATTCCATATGTAGTGAACAATGAAATATATGGCGATAGCGAACAGTATTCAAGCTCAAATGTCCATTAATCAATACAAAATAGGAGCAGAGCAAACACGGACCTCCAAACATCAGAGGTGGGATCAGGTGCCATGGAGGAGTGAGCATCCCCTGCCGACCGGTCACACCCGCCGAGTGCTCCTTGTCAGGATCGGGAAATAATGGAAAAATCCGTCGACAATTCAGTGTGTAAATAATGGCCTAACAATTAGTGTGAAAAACGTCAGTCAGCATTTGACTCAATGATAAATTGTATTTGCTGACAAGGTCATTGTATCGACCATAGAACTTACGAAATGATGACTTTAAACGAGACAGCTGATATTCTTGTTTCATCAACTTATTTGTCAATAATGTACCTCGTTTTAGAAATTGTACATACGTAGAGCATGCTCTTGCGTATCGAATCAACTGAGAGATGTATACCCCGTATGCAAGTGATGAAGGTATATTGCTGCATAAGTAAGGGAAGTTGACGATTGAAAAGTTAAAGTCATCACGTTTATCATAAAGCTTGGTTGTTAGATTACCATTAACGTCTTTTTCAAGTAAAATATCCAAATATGAAACAGATGTGTCAGACTCTGTGGTATCGTTTATCTCAAGTTCACAAGGATATATCGTATCGACATAAGAATGGAAATAGCCATTGTTAATTGACAATACGTCGTCGAAATATCGAAATGTCGAGTTGAAGGCCACAGCAAGTGTTTTCTTCTTTTCACGTACAAGATTTTGGACAAATTCTGCTTCATATGAATACAAAGAAAAGGTCTGCTAATAACGGGGCGCAATTGGTACCCATGGGAATTCCAATAGATTGTTGGAAGACCTGGTCACCAAAAACCACATAGATATTGTCAATCAGAAACTCAAGCATCTTTTTAATGTCAACTTCAGAGTACTTGTGTGAACAATCAGAATGTTTTTTAACAAAATAATTTTGCAAATGAGCAATGACAAGGTAAGTATATTTACGAGTTCCATTTTTATTGAAAAAGCAGCTGTCAATGATATCAAAAAGCCTGGACTTTAATTTATTGTGGGGAATGATTATGTACAAAGTTGAAAAGTCGTTAGTTTTTAAGCTGTTGATTTTGGTAAAATCTTGTGATTTCAAATTTTCCAAAAGTTCCTTGGAATTTTTAAGTATCCACATCTGATTTACACCACTTCTCGAATATATTGTTGCACAGTGCTCTTGAAGTTTCTCCTTCACCACTGTTAATATCTTAGTGAGGAGTAAAGATAGAGGCTTGGTTGAACATTTACTGGAACCCGCTATGTATCTTTATTTGTAAGGATTTTTATGAAGTTTTGGAATCCAATATAAATATGGTAATTTAAATTCATTTTGGTTGTTTGGAATATTAAAAATATTCAAAACTGACATATGATTTTGAAGAATTTCTTCCTTAGAAAGGGAACTATGAGTATAAGTTGGATTACCACTTGTAGAATTAAATCCAAGTTCCTCTAAAATACATTTAATATAATGAGCCTTACAAAGAAAGACAATGTTGTTACCTGCTTTGTCAGCAGCTACCAGTACGTACTGATCATGTAATCTATCTAATTCTTTTTTCACTTCTGGATTATTGAATACAGAAGGATAGATGGTTTTCATATTGCCTCTCAATCTTTTAATGCGCGATTTTAACATACATCTGATACATTTAATCCATTCTGACAAAGTGTCAAGGTCTTCTTTTTCATGTTTGGTCCATCGCCTGGCGTAGTCCTCTACAGAATCCATAATATTTATGAAATTCCGACGCCAGTCGAAGGATCTGGGTTCCCTAAATTTAGGACCTTTTAAAATGAATGATCTAAGGTCCTCATTATTAACTATATTTACGTCACCAGTAATAACGTGTCCAGCAGGACTATAGTTATAGGGCGAAGTAGAACATGAACACGATGGAGGATTATGCTTCAGATATTCGATATCCAGGCCCTGTAAAGTTTTCTTGTAATTAAAAAGTTTGGAAGCAATATTCGATGTATATTTGTAGGAAATACAAGGTGTAGTCTTTAACTTGAAATATGGTGGAATACAAGACTGGACCCTTTTGTGATTAAGAATATTACTTATATTAACCGCCTCAATTCCTTTGTTGGCATATTGAAGTTTAAGGAAAAAACGGATTGTTTTAGCTGCATTTTCTTCAGTAAAACGCGGGGGTTTAAAAAGCCTATGATTGGCAATATCCATAATTACAGATTTGAGCCTATATTCTGGTGTCGAGGAATCAAAAAATGGACTTTCCTTGACCTTTTCAAGAAGACTATTTAAAAGTTTCAAAGGGACAGAGTAAAGTTTGGTGCGAATATGATGTAGACCTAACTGTTGATTTACGTAAGGTAGTAATGAATCAAAAGAGACATCGTGTATTAAAGGTTTATTGTAAGACCGATGCCCATGACTACGCTTACGTCTCTGTGTATGGTTAAAAAGTCCCATCACATTTACATTGTTACACTGTTGACTGGAGAGATTTCCAACACTATCGACATTGTCATTACATCCATAGGGAAAGGCTGTCCCTAGCTTTCTTATCCAAAATTCTTCTCGTTGTCTACGGAAAGGTGTACTCAGTGATGGACTGTTTGTGTGGTGGTAAATCTTTTCCAGAATTCTAACTTTCATTGACAAAATAGAATGCTCAGGTAAATTAAAATGTTTGTATAAAAGTTGCTGACCCCCATTATTTATCTGAAATCTATGACCTGATGTTCTTTTATTGAGTGATCCCTTGGTTTCACCAACATAAACAAGTCCACAAAGATTACATTCTATTCCGTAGACAACATTAGAAGATTTGCAGTTCAGATTTTCCCAAGTTTTGGTACAGAAGCTCTGTCCAGTAAGATTACTGGTGAAAGAAGTGTTAGTTATCAAAATGTCACAGGTTTTACAGTTTTTCGCAGAACATTTTGAAATAGAAGACATGGGATCGGAAAAGGAGTCTTCGAATATATCTCTAATAGAAACTTTACATTCTTTCAATTTTTTGTATGAACTATTGGTTTTATACCAAAACTGGGAATCTGAAGACTGTACATATGACATATGTTTAATATCCCTGAGGATTATCCGAGGGGCACCGAATGAACTCCTTGAGTCTGTGTCCCTTATAGACTCAAAAGAGTGACGCCTTTTTATACTGGGCGACGCGTCTGCAAGTATCATTTCGTTATTCTGTGTACTCATGAATGAATAGGTACCGAACGACAAGTAAACTCGGGGACAGACTGTCCACCAGCAGAGATACATGTTCGGTGGTTAAAATGAAATATATGGCGATAACGAACAGTATTCAAGCTCAAAAGTCCATTAATCAATACAAAATAGGAGCAGAGCAAACACGGACCTCCAAACATCAGAGGTGGGATCAGGTGCCATGGAGGAGTGAGCATCCCCTGCCGACCGGTCAATGTTATTTGTATGACAAATGGTCGATGGTCGGATAGCAAAATACTGTCATTCCTTTACAATAGCAACTAGTTTTTTTTTTCAAATAGATAAAACATCTTTTTAGCGATATTTCATAATTCTTTTCACCAACATTTGTTTAATTATTATGACAACATCAACAATAGAATTATATTTCTTACTTTAGTGTCTACCAAGTTTTATTAAATGTAAAACGTAAAGATAAGGAATAGTGATCAATATCATAAATTCAGTAAATAATACGAATCCTGAAAAGAGGAAAACATGGACTACTGAAAACACCAGAGGTGGGATCAGGTGCCCAGGAGAAGTAAACATCCCTTGTTGACCAGCAATACTCACCGTGATGCTTATGTATTGAGCAGGTAGTTAAAGTTATCTACACTGATATCTTTGAAAGTTTTTTTTATTTCCATTGTATCCCATTTGAGAAATCTAAGTAATCTTATTTTTCATTTAGTTTTCAAGATTCTGTACCCCAAATTTCAACTCTGTTTAAAAATGTAGTTATATATTGATAAATAACAAGCAGGACCTTGTTTAATGGTTCCAAAAAAGACAATAAAGAATGATTGATCTATTCAGTTTATGGCAGGGATTGCCAGAGGATTAAGAGATATATTCAGATTTGATAATGGGTGCTACTCAAAACTTCATTCATTTGTATTAAATTGCAGATTTTTAAGAAATCATTAAGTGTCTTTCAACTTTATTAAGTTGATCAGGCACTGCAACAATGGTCTGTATACATAAAAAAAACGCAAAAGGTTAACATTAAAATTACCATGAAACCATTGCTTCTGGTTTCGGTAAAACGATTCGATTAAAATGGTTCATCTCCCATGTGACCGGTCGGCAGGGGATGGTCATTCCTCCAAGGCACCTGATCCCACCTCTGATGTCTTAGAGGTCCGTGATTGCTATGCTTCTATTTTGTAATGTTTAATGGACTTTTGAGCTCGAATACTGTTCGTTATCTCCACATACTTCATGTGAAGTACTCAGCTTCTTAATTAAAGTGGGTGCTTATAAACGCCATTATAGATGAATATAACGATTTGAAAAATTTGAATATATTGTACTATACTAATAATTTTCAGTTTGAGCATCAGTCATGATAAACTTACAAGAACATTTGCTTTGGCTTATGATCGTTTTAAATTGATATTCTATTGTACTTGCGTAACAATATATCAATAAAATATTAAGCACATCTGAGCAGTATATTCAGAAAATGCAGTGAATGTATATCCAAAAATGTAAGACAAACATGATCCATTTACAAGCAAAATTTTCAGGATATTTAACACAATGTGACAGAGTGTTTTCGTTAGAGCTCGATAAGGGGAGGGTTACAAACTTTCCTGGTAAATGGGATACATATGTATCTTTATAAAAGTGTCGATGGTAAGAAGTGTTGAATATCATAAAAATGGGCTGATTTTAGATATCTATATCACAACTTTTGTTCCTTATGTAATTTGTACTGAATCTGTTCAACAAATCTTTAAAAGCGTAGAAACATTTCATGCATTTTTATGTCATGTTTTTAAATACATTTTAACAATACAAGTATCAACGGGTAAAATCTGTCAAACCTCTGTTCTCGGTTTCTAGGCTTTCTGTGGAACATCCATAGAGACACATTTCATGAATTGAAACTTTCAGCTCATTATCAAAATGAGAAATCGATTGATGTGTGCGTGGAACAACAAAGTTAAACAAGCTTAGACGTTTCTAAAGCTCGTATGTAGTTATTTGTTTCTTTACGAAATAGATACGAAGGTGCATCTGATTAGCGTATAATTGAGTGGTAATTTCTTAACCTAAGATAGAAATATGCACTGATATATTGATTACGTAATCTCAGATTGCTGTTATCTAAAACGCTATAATACCTTAGGTAGGTGGCAGATATTATCTAAAACATCATGGAGCATTCTAATGCAAAGTATGACTACCCTATTTGCTATAGAAACGATACACAGACATCGTGGGTGCCTGCAGGAATGGAATATTTCTTTGGAATAACTGGTAATACTATTGCATTCATTCTTCTCTGGATCAACCGCCATGAACATCGATGGTTTTCCTTTTTCAAACTCTTCACCGGTCTAGTCATCACCGATTTTCTGGGAATATTTTTGGTATATCCATTTGTGATGAAGAGGTATGCGTCAGATTTCACGTGGTGCTACCCGAGGCCACTTTGTCAATTCACTTCATTTATTTTTGTCGACGCTCATTTATCAGCAGCTTTACTTATTTGTGCCATGTCTGTTGATCGTTTCATGCATCTGAGAAAAGCAATTACCTTCACAAGCAGGAACTATACATTTATCCTATTTGGAATTTGGATTATATCTAGCTTGATATCCTACCTACATTTAATTGGAGTTGGGCAGAGTAATATGTATTATCCGGGCTCCTGGTGTTATTTTGATTTTATAGACGATACAACTGGAAACCGTGTCATGTCGTACCTGTATTCCATAATAGGTTTTATTATCATTCTCTTTACAATATGTATTAACATAGTCACAATGTACCGGATTTGCAAAGATCCAGTACAAAGAGGAAACCTTCTTGACACCAATGTAGTTTCCGGATTTTATGACTTCCATGTAATGATATTCATAACTGCAGTTACCATCGTATTTGTCATTTTTTGGACCCCCTTGGTTGTACGTAAAAATTTATTTTTATCGAGAGACATTAAAATAAATGTTTCAATAACTGCAATATTACAATTCCAGGGTTTAATTTGTTTTCAATTTTCTTTTAGGTGGACATTTTCCTGCATGCTGTCAACATCAGAAAAAAAGACAGCGATAAAATTGAGCTGTTGCTCCTGCGATTGGCTGTCTGTAATGCTATCGTTGACCCATGGTTGTACATTGTCTTAAGAAAAGAATCCCTACAAAAAATAACAGAGATATATCATCGTTGTAGAGGATCTAAAGAGTTTGGGAAAATAAATGACGAAGAAACGGACTCTATTCTACCCTAGGTACATTACAACGGTGCTAAAGATATCTATTGATGGAGGATATTTTTAAACCATTCAATTTTCCATTTTTTCCTTTGAGCAAAACCTTTGATAAATTACCATTAACATTTATGCATAATTTTGAATAAAGATATAAAAATGCTTACATGTAGTGATAATCAAGTGTATGTACATGACCTCATGTGAACTTGTAAGGACAAAAGAGGGAAAATGAAGAACATGCCGTTCGTTTATAATTTAGAATTATCCACCCAACAGGCTACGCTAGCAATTATTCTTCTCATATTCTTGCTATGACATATTAATTGTGTAGAAATCTGTCATAATGACACTCTAATAATTATTAAAGTCTATTGAACCATTGCTTATTTAGTATTTTACTCTGTAGCATTACTTGTGATTTTATGAACATGTATCTTCTAATATGATATATGTTGCACTATTGCGCTTAAACACCCTTTGCTTGATTATTTTTTGAAAATTCAACATAAATAAGTAATTGCTAAAAAAATATTTAGTGGTTATGCAATGTCTCTATCAAACAATTTCTGTTTAATATAATTGTCATATGAATTTTCACTGTAATATCAAATTTGTTTTAGTCTTATAATACATGTACACATGAAATCAAAGAATTATTTAATGAATTATCCTAAAGATGTTGTAATACTGTTCGATTTATTAGAAATCTTTAATACGTAATAGAATGGAATATTTTGAAAACAGTAGGTAAAGTAAACAGCAGGTTGAGGTGATGTTCAGCTTTTCTTTAAGGTACGTCGTTACTCAAATGGCGTAATCATTAGTAATGGTTTTTACAATGGATTGTAAATGTCTTACCATTGGTATGAAATATTTAAGTCAAAGAAAAAGGCAAAATGATAGGTTCTGTTTGCTTACAAAGTCATTATAACGATAATAAATTTTACTAAATGCTGACTTTAAACAAGATTGTTAAAATCCTCGTAACATCAACTTATTTGTGAGTAGCCTGCCTCGGTTTAGAAATTGATCGTACTCAGAGCATACTCTTGAGTATCGAATAAACACTGTTATATTAATTAATACTCCGAATGTGATATCGGAATATTACTTCATAAATAAGGAAAGTTAACAATGGGAAAGGTGAAGTTTTCTCGCCAGTTTAATCAGTTTAGTTGTTAGGCCTTTTTTGTCTTTAGTAATGACATATGAAGATAACGAACAGTATTCAATCTCGAAAGTCCAATGAAACGATAACAATTTGGAGCAGAGTAAACACGGACCTCAAAATTTAGAGGTGAGATCAGGTGCCATGGAGGAGTGAGCATCCCCTGCCGACCGGTCATACCCGCCGTGTGTTCCTTGTCATGATCGGGAAACAAAAACCGGAAAAATCCGTAGACAGTTCAGTGTATAAATAATGGCCTAACAATTAGTATGAAAAACGTAAGTAAAAAACCTGATATGAAACAGATGTGGCATTTCTGTGGTGTCTTTCATTTCGAGTTCACTGATATATGCAGTCGACATATAAAAAGAAGTTACTACCATATTTATTTATTGATAAAACGTCGTCGATATATCTGAATGTAGAGTTAAAGTCTACAGCAAGTGTTTTCTACTCTTATATTGAAGGTTTTTAATAAAATGCCATTCATTTAAGATTAAGATATCATTTTTAGAGTTTAATTGGGATATGATATGAGGTTGGTCACTTGATCATTTCTTATAACTCCCAAAGGGCGTTATAGTAGATATGATTACGTACCAACTTTATGTCTAATCCCATTGAAACATTAAAATTTGATATTTTAATTTATATCTCTAATTTGATTTGTGTTACACAGAAAAAAAGAACTTTTCAGACACCTTTATCAAAGTGCAACAAAATACATGACGGCGTCATGTGACGTCACAGTCTAGACCTTCCAAATGTCTCGTGCAGTTTGGTTTCCGTACACAAGAAGTCTTCAATCACTTGACAATCTTGAATTCATGTTATCGAAAATTGAATGTCAATTTCGTGATTATTGTCATTTAAGGAAGCACATTGCTAAATGTAAATATAGGAATATAAAAACAGATCGGCTTAAAATAAGCACAATTTAGGCCCATCGGAAATCCAACAATTTGTTGGAAGTCCTGGCCTCCAAAGACTACATAGATGTTGTCAAAGAGAAACTATAACACCTACTGCGACATTCAAACAATTTTAACCCGTGTTAAATTCTTCCAGACATATTTTGTGTTAGATTATGCTGTTTAAAATTGATTTCGCCCCGTTTTTAAATCGCCCACATGTGACCAGGGCGAGAGAGGCGAAAAAAATTCCTATATACAATAAATGTCCTAACATATTCATTTTAAATGATGTTTCATTTGTGAAAACAATCAAAAAAAGTCTATCAAAGTATAATCATTTAATGGCCACACTAATCTGAGCTATTTTCCTTTAAGTTTTAATCTATTTTATCTTTCCAGCAAACATTCCTCCTCTGGAATTTTGGGATTGCGAAAGAATCGGTAAACAAGGACGAGTATTCTAATGGATTCTTTCCGCAAAACAATGTACAACCAAGGGTCTATGATGGCATTCAGGAATGTCAAGCGTTCAAGCCACATTTCCAAATCATCGTTTTCATTTCTCAGTTCTATCGCATGCAAAAAGATATCAACCTAGAAATGCAAAAAGAATAAAATTATCTTATCCCTTCTCAATGTAAAGAATCGTTTTTTAGGAGTGTGTGCTAAAATTTATTAAGGAAAAAGGGGAAAAGTCAAGTAAGATTTCCATGCAATTAATACTATATTTTAATGTACTATGTTTGTGATAAATCAGGATTATGTTCATGCTGAGGAACTACAGAACACAACACTGTTTTCAAATATTCTTTATTCCAAAGAGTTTTCAAATATTTTAAACAATTAAGCATTTAAATTTACAGCCAGTGAGCCTCCTCATAATGTATTACTTCGTAATAACCAAAGGATGCCTTGTCAACTTACAGTCAAGAAGATGCAGAAGCGCCTTTTTCAGACTGAGCTAATAAAGAATAAACCCCGATCTGTACGTTTTGTTGGTATATCTGTGTCCGATACCATCGTTATTAATATGTCAACCTCATTTTTGTTGTTTAGGCTATGCCTCAGCAACTGATTATTATCTTCGAAAACAAAGCATAAGGAGGAAAACGTAATTTCGGTAAATTTTCAGTTCTATATTTACATTCCCGTTTTCAATTAAACAACATCAAGGGACGGAAAGAGTGTACACTTTATCGTTGCAAATTACCATGGTATTTTAACCTATATTTAAAGAAAAGTTAAGCGCAGTTTTGTTTTGCCTCTTTCTTTCTGATGGCCATGTATATGAGATTTACTGCCTACTTGTTTAGTGATGTCAACAACTAACACAGCTGGAATTCAACCTATGAGTATTTTTTAAACACTTAAATTCACATCTCACATTTAATAAAAATTTAATTCAGAGCCAGAATTGTCATCATTTTAAAGTTTGTTTTATTAATATCAATCCAGTAATCATCATCACTCAGTTCATTGTTTTGGAAGCCGAAGGAAGAACTTGGGTGTCTTAGGAACTGATCTTGGCCTTCCAATTTCAGTTCTAAAGAAATCTCATTGGAGTTATCGTGCCATCTTCTCAACCGTTTAGCGATATAATGAAAAAGTCATTTGGACTAAGATTGAGACCATACTCAGATATATATTGTGGCGATTATCACCAGTAAGAACATTAACTTTCTTTCCTCGTGCAAGTATATGAAATATTTAAGATAGAGGGTCGTACAAGTATATGAAATATTTAAGATTGAGGGTTGGACAGAAAGGGAAAAATTATTTGCATATAGTGAACATTGATATGATTGTTAGTCATTTTATTTAATAAAACAATTCATACTTACGATTAAAGGAGTGCAAGTAGCTACAAAGGATACTGTAACTGCAATGATGAAAATCATAACGTGAGAGTCGTAATACCCGGAAACCAGACTTGAGTCTAACAGAGTTCCCCTTGCAGCTGGGTCGACGCAAATTTTCCACAGAGTAAAAACATTGACCACTACAGTAATCAAAATTATCGAGAAGCTGACGACCGAATAAAAGTAAGACGAGAAAAGGTCTCCACTACTACGATTTATGAAATCAAAGTAGCACCAGGAGCCTGGAAAATAAAGCTGAGCTGCTCCTATGCCGACCAACTGTAACATTGAGAAGACAGAGGAAAAAAGCCAAATTGATAATATCACGACCACATATCGTCTGCCGAAATCTTGATTCCTATAATGGCGAGGGTTTATTAAAACAAGCAGTCTGTCAAAAGACAAGGCACAAATTAACATGGCAGCGGCTAAATGGGCGTCCACCATTATAAAAGAGATAAATTCACAAATCTTTATTGGAAAGCAGTATGTAAAATCAGAACTGTATCTCACGATAGCAAAGGGATAAGTGAATAAAACTCCCACAAAATCTGTGAACGCCAAGGCGGTGAACATTTTGTAAAAAGATGACCATCTGTGATCTTCTCGATTAATCAACACTAATATCATTGCTATTGCATTTCCCATGATACCGAAAAAGAACGGCAGAGCCGTTGGTATCCAGGAAGACTCCACAGTTTCATTGCATATACTGTATGAATCATTCGTTCGGTTGGCCATCTATAATTACGAATTATTCTGATACCAATTAAAGAAGTGTGTTTTCTACTATTGACATCTATTAAGTAGTAGAGATAATACATATATGAAGCATTATTACATGTTCTTCCTATTTGACAATATCATCTGTTCCTCTAACACACTGATTTTCATAGTTACTGATAGGCACAGTATCAAAGTAAACCATTATTTTCCGATAACATTGTTTAGAGCCCAACATTCAACTTCCTCTTCGAAGATTAATCAATTGTTCTGCATATCAATAGATAGATTTTACAGCATAAAACATAAGTATAACAAGACATAACGCAATTACAATGTTATTTCTCCATCATAGAAAGACAAACTGAAATTTATATATCACTAAAATAAGAATACGATTTGCTGGCAGACTTTAATTCTCTTATTCAGGAATTAAAACAGAAGGAAAACTATATGCCCTCATTAAATACAAGATAGCAAACCAGTTACGGATTAAATTTAAAACTATCTCTGTCAGTTTTGTGCGTGTTTAACTTTCTGTTTTAAATAATCCAGGTAAAGATCTATTAACTACAGAGTTCCAACTCAAAATGTCAGACTCTATCCAAATATAGTTTTTAAGTTGTCTTTAGTCAATGAATTGTGTAAGAAAACACCCAAATGGCACAGATTTTAAATGCCCTTTTACGAGTGACTGAAAGTGTTAATGGAAAAGTCTTCAAATAAAAAAAAACTTTTATGTTAAAAATCAGTTCTTTTCAAAGCATACTAAAGTTAATATAGATGTATAGGTTAATTTTGAGTAACATAACAAGAAATATTTCCGAGTTTTTAAGTTTTTCACTTTAATTTTGGATGATGTAGTGAAGTGAGGGAAAATTTTTCTGACGTCACATTAAATCAGACTATGACAGCCGTTCTTATTAAAATTTCTTCCCTTTCAAGATGCACTGGATACAGAATGAATCAAATGTTCATACGGCTGATTAAATAGATATCTCTAGTTATCCCAGAAATTATTTCTTGGGCAAAAAGGTACCTACAAATCTAAATGTCCTTCCGGAAACAAATTTTATAAGTTTACTCCGAGTTTGCCATTATATTGTTTATTGTATATAGAACATCAGGTGTCTTATGTGCTTATAAATTGGAAAAAAAGCTTTGATAAGATAACCTACTTAAAAGTAAGGTATCATTCAAATACATATTATTATCATAATCTAATATTTACATTCGATATGTATTTTACTTATGAAATATGTTTAAAGCTGCGGTATTTATAATACCAAAACACGGACAGAGAGGTCAATAGGTCAAAAATAACATATTTTGACGTCACAAATGTTGAAAGCCGAACAGGTGCGTCGTCATAAGAAAAAAAAAATTACGCTCTCGTTGAAAAATATCGATTCTTTTATCAATTTATCTACACAAGTACGGTGTGTATTATAGTAACAGGCTTTAATTCAAAAGAAGTGAAAAATCAATAAAGGTGTATCGGAACAAAATTTTTAGATAAACTCAACCAAAAAAAAAATTTCAAACTGCACCTTTCAATGACAAATGAAGAAAATCAAGTATAAAAATGAGTTTTTTTCTATCTCAGACAAAGGGAATGAATCAATATTGCCTACAGTCTTTCAGAAAACGGTTTTTCATATCTTCTTGAAATAATGGTATAAGATTTACGTTATCAATGGTGCAGTACGAATCAGGTTTTAACTCTTTATCACTCTTTTGCATGCAATGTATAGTACGGATGAAAAAGTAATTCAAGTTAAATTTTTTTTCAACTATGCTAAACTTTCCCTGGCAAATTACTATATTGTAAATTATTTACGGTACCAGTTTAGATGCACCAGATGAGCATTTCGACAAATTATGTCTCTTCAGTGATGTTCATGCCGAAGCGTTGGAAATCCAAAATATTTATATACAAAAGACTTTGAAGAGCTGAAAAAAGATGCCAAAGACTGGAGCCAGATACGTCAAAGGATCAGACCTATGTATAAGGGTAATAATCCTTAATTTTGAAATAAACTCCTAAATTTACCAGAGGGTAAAACATTATGGCGAAGTGTACTCTTTGTAAATAGTGATTAAGTTTATGTCGTTAAAACAAAGTAACAGTGATATGATTCATAAATGCTCTCTAAATTTTAGAGAAAAAAAAAAACTTCGGAGAAATTCTTTTTTTCCTTCTTCTTGGTCAGTCATGGTTTATCCAAAAATTTAAAACTCAGGTTTTAGCCAACGTTAATTGAAATTAACTAGTTGAGGACAGAGAAATAAAGACAAAGAATCAAACCAATGAAAATCGATGAGTTAAAAGAAAAATTAGTTAAATAATGGATAACATTATTTCAAAAGACCATATTACTTTTAAAGACCGAATTATGATATCAAAATATGTCTTAACAATTATCAAGCGACGAATGAATATGCAAATTGAAGTCATTATCTCTAACAAATCACTGCAGCGTTCCTTAGCAATCTGAGATAAGATTAAAAATATCTTCAAGGCCAAAATAGAAAAGTAGCCATATCATTGGTTAAGATCTTCTGCAATTATCTTCCTCGTCGATAAACAATTTGATACGTATCTACTCCGTATCCTTCTTGCACTTGATAATTACCTCATGATTATCTTAATTTTGCTGACGACCTTTTTACCAGGTTAAAGTTTCAAATAGAATTTACGCAGGTAATTTTTGATATAAACAATCGCCTAAAGAGCCTCAAAGTGGTCGTGCAATTTTAAGAAAGGTATAGAATTTTGAGAAAAGAGTGAAATCAAAAAGTAATTTTACTATAGTTAAAATACCTGTTTTTATGATTTTGAAAACTATTTAAACAACTTCGGAAATATATATATATATATATATATATATATATATATATATATATATATATATATATATATATATATATATATATATATATATATATATATGAAAATTGAGAATATTTTTTTATGTATAGGTTTAACTCTTGCTGTTTTTATATCTTCTGGAACAGTCAAGGAAGAAAGGAGTAAATTTACAAAATATGTTATGGGAATCTTAAGAAAATCTGTCCATCACAAATAAACCTGAATAGAATATCAACAAGACCAGTACTTTTAGATCGGTTAAGTTTTAGAAATTCTTTGTGTTCAAAACTTTCTCTAACTTTTTAAGAGTTAATTATATGACGAAGTCAACAACAACATGAAAGTCACAGAAACACTCAGGCAGTCGAAAAATGTCTGTATGTTTATAAAATAAAATAGTTTTCTTTACAAGTACTCATTTTTTTAATATCATTTTTATTTCTTTCATTTAGAATTTGAATTCAGTATGCCTATATATAACTGAAAAATACAAATACTATTAGATTAGAATCATATTCAATAATTCCTTATGAGGTAAAAAAAATAGAGTCTGGAATATTGGACTGCTTGTTATCCTCGAAGCGAAATTCAACAGGCTGGAAAAAAGACAATGAATTTGTTCTGAAAACCTTGATGCTAGTTTTTTTTTCTTCTAATTTTTCCTCTATGCAGAGGTATCTACTCTATCTACCTATTTAATTGAAATCTTGCTTCTTTTTGTGGGTGTATAAAGTTATAACTGGATTGCAGCTTACAGTAACGTATAAACATCACGGTATTAATAATAAAATTATTAAAAATACAACGTGCTCAAATCAACTTATCTCCATGGAGCCGCCCCCTCCCAAATAATTCTTTACACCGGAATTTTCAATTTCAATTTTAATCACAATTGTAATCCGAACACATATGTTATTCTCCATACATTTATCTCTTTTTTCCGGACAAGTCTCGCCTTTCATGTCTTGACACAAGTATTCAGTCACACTAATGATTCCAGAGACAACCTTTTTTGCAAACAACACATGACTGGCTAATTAAACGATTTCATTTGAAAAACGCACCAGAATGTAAAAACAAATATTTTCATATCTATCTTATTTTAATATTTGCTGTTTAAAGAAAACTTACGAAGTAACAATAAATCAGTAGTTTTTTAAATCTGTTTTTTCAATCAAGAGTATTTGTTAACCAGCAATGAGTCTATGGGGCGGTCAAATTCGACATTTTTTCATTATTATTTGTTACGTTTTTCTGAAATCGGGTAAAAAGCCTGTGTAAAAGAGGCATAAATAAGGCTGACATTGCTACAATAAGTTTGGTTCTCATTCATCTTTTTGACCAATTACATTTGGCAAAAGCGATGTGTTTGAAGCGAGCAGAGCTTCTCTTTCCTGGTAATCATTTCCCACGCAATGGCGGCAAAAATGCGTGATCTTTTCCAGTGATTCTTTCCTAAGCACAATATACAGCCAAGGATCGACTACAGCATTGCAGACAGTCATTCTCAAAAACCACAATTCCACCTCGTTGTTTTCATTTGTCGTTCTTATGTTTGCAGCATGCAAGAGAACAACTACCTGTAATATGTAAAAAGTAAAACCATAATAAGAGTAAAACCATAATTATAACATTTATCAAACATTTGAAAACAGTAATAGTTTTACTCACAATAAGAGGAGTCCATAAAATGACAAACACCACGGTAACAGCACATATGAAAATCATTACGTGAGAATCAAAGGTCCCAGAAATTCGATTTGTATCCTGGAGATTTTCCCCTCCTTCTGGGTTTCTCCAGATTCGATATATCGTGATTATGTTTATGGTACTGGTAACAGAAAGGACAGATATTCCTATTAAAGCATAGACGTACGACATGACATGGTTTCCTGTAGTATCTCCGACGAAGTCAAAGTAACACCAAGATCCGGGAAAATAAAGGTTTCCTTGCCCAACTCCGATTAGATGTAACAAGGCTATTAAACTAGCAGCGATCCATATCCCCATAAGGATGAAGGTATATCTTCTGGTTTGGTCTTCCGTGCGCCTCAGGTTAATGAATCGGTCAACAGACATTGCACAAATAATGAAAGCCTCTGATAAATGGGCATTGACAAAAACAAAGGAGGTGAATTTGCAAAGAGACTTAGGGTAGCACCACGTGAAGTCCGAGGTATATCTCATCATGGCAAATGGATAAACCAAAAATATTCCAAAGAAATCGGTAAGGATCAGACCAGTGAAAAGTTTGTGGAAGGCTTGCCAATGGTGTTCTCTCCGATTGATCCACAGAAGAATGAGTGCAATAGCATTACCGGAGACTCCGAAGAAGTATTCCATTGCAGCTGGCACCCAAGATATGACGGTGTCATTCCTAGAACAAACGTCATAATTTTGATCAACAGCTACCATTATGTGTGAAATTGCATCTACCAATACACTAAGAGGTATAGTGATATACTGTGAAAATGGAGTGCCAGGTGACAAATATATCAGCTTTTTATCTACCTATCATATTTTAGACGTTTCTTCTATCTATCATGAACTTTTAATTAAGATATTAGTAGCCTCTTTTAACCTAATTTTGTTGTATTTCATCAACATATATGCCAATATAATAGATTTGGAAGGTAGACAAAGTCTTTGAATTAACCTCTAAAAAAAGTAAAATAACAAACATAAAGGTCTGCACTATTTGTTATCATAATTCAATAACAAAAATAAAGGTATTTTCATTTAAACGGTAAGATACTGTAATTTTATGAATAAGGTACATGTATTCTGTCGCTACATGTACATCGTTTCTCTTTTTCTTTGTAAAGAAGGACAGAGGACAAAATGCACAAAAATCTTGCCATTGTAATATATAACACATTTATAGATTATTATATAAAATTTAAATAGAATAATTTTTCATAAAAAAGAAATATATGTGTTGATCAAATAAAAGTTCAATGTTTTCTACCGTCCCTGGCTTCTATTGGACTTACTCAGACCTTCTTTAAAAGTGACATTTTATTTTTTTCTTTATTCTTCGCCTTTTTAATGCCTTTAAAGGCTTTAATGTTGAAATTGTCTCACTTTAAGTCTAAATTCCGTTGTTTTCTTTAATTGCGAATACCTCCCATGTTGACTGTTGTACCTGGGTTACATTTAAATTTGCCTTGGTCGGTTGGCCATTTTTTTTCCCCGTATTGTCATCGAGAAAGAAAAAGAAAGAAAAAGAAAGCAAAAAGGCAACATTAGTATCGGAGCAGTCACATTAATTTCTATGAATTTTGAATATATAAATATTAACAATTCGGCAAATCGTCTTCTAATCTCCGAGCGCTGAGCAGCAGTTTGATTTTCACCGTCGACCGACATTTGCAAAAGTCTAACGACCTACGACCGACTTAATTAACAAACTGTCTGCCGATGATCGAATGATGATAGAAGGTTGATCGACGGAATATTCAATGACTGCGTCAATTGAAGAAATCGGCCATCGACGCTGAAAAGAATATAACTTAGCCCGACGGACACAAAATCGGTCGGGCGACGAAAAAAGAGGTTCAAAATAGGGCAAAAAAAAGGTGGATGAATTGCCCACTGAAGAATCACATTTTTTGCCTCAAAAGCCGTCTGCCGTTGGTCGTTCTTTTTTTGGGTGTTTTTGTTTTTGTTGGAAATGTGACTTGGGTGTTACTCTTGAGTTCATTTTATAAATAACTTGCTTTATTCTAAGTATTCATCATTTTTAAAAATAAACTTTGGTATTTCAATGATAAGATAAAAAGAAATAGGAGCATAATATTCCAATAAAAGAAGCAATAAATATGAATAAGTCCAGTCTCTAGTGCTTTCTCACTTAAGACATATAACCCTTTACTCAAGGTTAAGTATGCTTTAACAATTATCACACACAGTTTACACAATATAATGAGCATCGCATTCACTTATTTCTACCATTTCAGGACTGAAAAAAAACATTTTCAATGATCGATTCGTAATTCTGTTTTTCGATCATATAAAATATTACGTAGAAAGAATATAAACAGAACTTTTCGACGTAGCGAATTGTTTTTTTTTATTACTAGTAAATTAAAATAAATCCACATAACTTACTCACCTTTGTAAGTAGAAGTAAAATCTAGAGACAATAATTAGAAATATACAGGCTTTCACAAGCACAGAGAATATATTTCGAAAACAAAGTGACCCAGTGGTAGCAAAATACCATTATCACCTGCAATTGGAGTTTATGTCTGCCAGTTGATTCGATAAGCAAGAGCATGTTCTACCTTCTACTTTCTATAATGAGGAAAACTATTATAAGTTATAAGATAAGTTGATGAAACAAGGATATCAACAGTCTTGTTTAAATTCAACATTTCGCAAAATCTATGATCGATAAAATGACCTTATCAGCAAATACAACCTATCATTAAGCTGAATGTTGACTAACGTTTTTCATACTAATTGATAGGGCATTAATATTATTTTCACACTGAATTGTCTATCTCCTACTGACTTTTTCCGTTTGCCCGATCATGACAAGGAGAACACGGCGACTGTGATCATTCGACAGGGGATGCTTACTCCTCCATTGGACATGATCCCACATCTGATGTTTTAGAGGTCCGCTCTGCTCCAAATTTGTACTGTTTCAATGGATTTTTGAGCTTGTTACTCTTCGATATCTTCATATTTCATACGCGGTCTAACATGACTGAACTATTAAATATGTTAAAAGAAATCCCTATATGACAGAGCAGGAAAAACATATGCAGCTGTATTTATGAAATTGCGAAGTAGAATATTGGAGGCAGGAAGTTAAAATTTTATAATTAGTTAACTGACTCGGAAGTACTTGTTTTAACTGAGAGGGTCAAAATGTAAACAGTTTACTCTCCGAAAGAAATTCCGATACATAATAAAAGGGGGCCTAGAAAATAAAGAAACATTTCATTGATGGCTAGCATCTCAAAATGAAATCAATGAAATTAAGAATGATTTAGAGAAAATGAAAAAAGGTGAAATAGCTTCAGTTGCGAACTCGTAGAATAATAATCTTTTTAACTGCAAACTAATTTATATCAATCACATTATCCCTGTAGCCTAATGTATCAAACAGGTAGCTTGCACATCATAACTTGACGGAAAGATCCACTTTCAAATGACATTAGATAGCAAACAGCACTATAAACAATGTAACAAACACAGGTCCTTAAAAAATAAACAAAAAATCTTTACAACACATATTTTGCACTTCGCAAATTACCAAACAATTTATTGTTTTATTTTTCCGTTGTTTATAGTCTGATCTTCTTTGTGGTTAAAACGTGTAGGTCAAAAGTTTATCACATGTCTATAAATTAAAAAAAAAACTTGCTGCTATTGCAGTTTTTGCATTCCTTAAGGAGTTTCATTGCGTATTCCAGATACGTCTTCTCCGCTTCAATGTCAACAAATGGGGTATTCATCGTACACAAACCATTGCATGAACGGAGCATTCATCAAAAGTTTGTGCACGATAGTTTGTACACTGCTTTCATAAGCTGCTTCCTATATCTCCAATTGCGTATACTCCATCTTCTTCCACTTAATATTTTACAGTCATGAGCCACGTACTTCTCGTTTTGCACACTGATGTTTTGGACGTTTTTACGGTGATCATCTTTGATGATAGATTATCCACTTTTTCATTAACCCATCTCCAGTTTGTCAATCTTACCACCGAATCATCAGAGATTTCCTTGTTTAGTTATTTGTAATTTTCTCCTGGGTCGATTTTTATAGCGATACGCTTTCAGGACCGAATATTGTTAATATCTCTTCTTTCTCCTGTGTCCATATAAAAACGTTAGTGCAAAAATATACCCCCCATTTCAATGTGATTAACTTTGAACATTTGCATCTAGCAGAAATTTCTGAAGAAAAGTAACGTAACGCTACAGACAATGGCGTTACACACTACACAGTCTCTCTCTCTCTCTCTCTCTATGAATTTAATTTTTGAAGATTCATGAGGACATGAACTACGACGCTTCACGCCGGCATATTTCATGAAGCGCGTTAGCGCTTCATGATAAATATGCTGGCGTGAAGCGTTATAGTTCATGTACCTCATGAATTTCCAAAAATTAAATTCATTTCTTACATTTACATTATTTTTCTGATTAGGTGCCACAATTCAACTGTCATTTTTAAAGCAAAACAGTTTGCACTATAGTTTTGACGTCAAGTACGGTATTATGACGTAACAATGGAGATATTCATGCTCATCCATTGTAGTTCATGAGAAAATGAACAATACTCTAATTTGCAAAGAATCTTAAGGAAATATATGTGGAAATGGAAATATATATATATATATATATATATATATATATATATATATATATATATATATATATATATATATATATATATATATATATATCCAATACTTTACATTTATATATCAGTCGCCGGCGTGGCGCAGTGGTTAGAGCGTCTGCTCTAGAGTCGCGAAGTAAGGAGTTGATCCTTACGTCGCGGGTTCGAATCCCACTGTGGGACGTGGAGACCGGTCCTTCGGATGAGACCGTATAAACCGAGGTCCCGTGTCGCAAAAGGTGCTGACACGAAAAAGATCCCTCACTGCTCAATGGCCGTAAGTGTCGAGAATAGGACAAAATTTGCAGCTCTCCACCGGCAAGTGGTGGCGTCTCCATATGAGTGAAAAATTCTTGAGAGGGACGTTAAACAACTTACAAACAAACAAAAACATTTAAATATCCAATATACTAGTATATAAATATTATAAATGCACAAATAATGAAATATAGGCATAACGAACAGTATTCAAGCTCAAGGTCCATTAAGATAATACAAATCGGAAGCAGAGCAAACTTGGATATCCAAAAACATCAGAGGTTGCATCCGGTTCCACAGAGGAGTGAGCATCCCTCCTGTCGACCGGTCAAACCTGCTGTGTGCTCCTTGTCATGATAGGGAAAAAAACGGAAAAATCCTTCGACAATTCAGTGTGTAAATAATGGCCTGACAATAAGTATGAAAAACGTCAGTCAGAATTTGACTTAATGAAGGTTGTATTTGCTAACAAGGTCTTTGTATCGACCATAAATCTTGCGAAATGATGACTTCAAACAAGGCTGTTAATATCCTTGTTTCATCAACGTGTTTGTCAATAGCTTGCTTCGTTGTAGAACTTATTTATACGTAGAGCATGCTATTGCGTATCGAATCAATTGGGAGACAAAAATCATATATGCAGGTGATATTGGTATATTGGGAAGTTAACAACTGAAAAATTAAAGTCATCATCATAAAGCTTTGTTGTTAGCTAGGTTAACATTAAAGTCTTTTTCTAGTAAAATATCTAAACATGAAACAGATGTGTCAGACCCTGTGGTATCTTTTATTTCAAGCTCACTGGGATGTATCGAGTCGACATATGAATGGAAGTGATTATTGTTACGTGTAATCGATAATACGTCGTCGATATATCTAAATGTCGAGTCGAAGGCCACAGCAAGTGTTTTCTTCTTCTCATGTACGAGATTTGAATAAATTCTGCTTCAGATGAATACAAGAATAGTTCTGATATTAAGGCGAAATTGGTACCCATGGGAATTCCGACAGATTGTTGGAAGACCTGATCCCCAAAACTACATAGATATTGTCAATCAGAAACTCAAGCACCTTTTTAATATCAACTTCAGAGTACTTGTGTGTACAGTCAGAATATTTTTTAACAAAATAATTTTGCAAATGATTAGTGACAAGCTAAGTATATTTACGAGTTTCATTTTCATTTAAAAAGCAGCTGTCTGTGATGTCAAAAAGCCTGGACTTTAATTTATCGTTGGGAATAATTGTATAAAGTGTTAAAAAGTCGTACATGTTGATGTTATTGATTTTTTTTTAATTTTGTAATTTCAATTTTTCTAAAAGTGCCTTGGAGTTTTTTTTTATATCTACATCTGATTTACACCACTTCTCGGATATACTGTTGTACAGTACTCCTCAAGTTTCTCCTTCACTGCTGTAAATATTTTTGTTAGAAGTAAAGAAAGAGGTTTGGTAGACAATTTTCTGGAACCCAATATGTATCTTTGTTTGTAAGGATTTTTATGGAGTTTTGGAATCCAGTACAGGTATGGTATTTCAAATTCATTATGGTTGTTGGGAATATTAAAAGTGTTTAAAACTGACTTATGGCTTTAAAGAATTTCAACCTTAGAAAGGGAGCTATGGGTATAAGTTGGATTACCACTGAATTAAATCCTAGTGCTAAAATACTAACAATTCAAATAATGAGCCTTACAAGCAAAGGCAATGTTGTTACTTGCTTTGTCAGCGGGAACCAGTGCATACTGATCGTGTAATCTATCTAATTCTTGTTTCACTTCTGCATTGTCGAAGTCAGAAGGATAGATGGTTTTCATGTTGCCCCTAAATCGCTTAATGCGCGATTTCAACATCCATCTGATATATTTAATCCATTCTAACAAAGTGTCAAGGTCTTCTTTTGCATATTTAGCCCATCATCTGGCGTAATTTTCTACTGAATTCATAATATTTATCAAATAAGACACCAGTTGAAAGACCGGGATTTCCTAAGCTTTGGCCCTCTGATAATAAGTGAATGAAAGTTCTCATTATCAACTATATTTACGTCACTAGTAATGTCGTAGGGTGAAGAAGAACATAAACATGTTGGAGGATTATGTTTTAGATGCTCGATAACTAGGCACTGTAACGATAACATTTACGAAAACTATCACAAATTGTGCATTTACCTCCCCTTATAAATTCAAAATTTACAATAATGATAATCACCATATACATTTAATTCCTGCTTATTTTTGAATCAGAAAACATCAATTCATAATGACATGTTTTCTTTTCCTTATTAGTGGCAAATGTTATATATTCATGAACAATATATCATATTTAGGGAAGCAATTCGTCTGTTTCTCTAAATTCGTCCTCAGCCATGTTTTGAAGTTCTGACCTTCTTCTACAATAGCGGAAACATAAGACGATTTGGCGCAGCGACTCCTTCCTAAGCACAATGTACAACCATGGGTCAACTATAGCATTTAAGACAGCCATTCGTAAAAGCCACAATTCAATGCCATTGTTGTCGTTTTTTGTTCTTATATTAGTGGCATGAAGAAAGATGTCCACCTGCAGAAAAAAGACCGACATTACCATGATTGTTGCTTCTGATACTAGTATATGACTTACAAAGTGGTATCATCATTTAAGGAATGCTTTTAAGTTTTGTGTGAGTTATTGGTGTGTAAATCACACAGACTTGTTACGTAGGCATATTTCATGAAGCCCGCCAATAATTCACACTTAACTTAAAAACATTTCTTATATTTACATTTACAAGATAAAAAGCACCAATAATATACTCAGTATTTGAATTTCTTGCTGTCCTATATCGTTACATTTTTATTTACGTATCTGTAGCCTCATTGTGACGTCACTTTAGCGCGAGTTTCACCGAGTATATTTCTACGCGTGATTATACACAAAAATGACTTTTAAATCAATTGCACAGTTGGTTTAGTAGAAAAACACAGCAATTGTAAATATAGAAAATTATTTTACTTACAACTAGAGGTGTCCATAGAATGACAAACACAACGGTAACTGCACTTATGAAAATCATTACATGGGAATCATAGAATCCGGAAACTACACTGGTGTCCAGAAGGTTCCCTCTTTGTACCGGGTCTCTGCAAATCCGGTACATTGTAATGACGTTAATTGCAACGGTAACGCTTATGACAATAAAACCAATTACAGAATAAAGGTAAGACATGACGCGGTTTCCAGTTGTATCGCCCACAAAGTCAAAGTAACACCAAGAGCCAGGGAAATATAAGTTACTTTTTCCAACTCCAACTAAGTGCAATAAAGAGATGACACTAGCACCACACCAAATTCCTATTAGCACGAAAGTGTAGTTTATGTTTGAGTTCAAGTAGCCTTCAGTGTTCCTTAAATGCATAAATCGATCAATTGACATTGCACAGATAAGTAAGGCTGCCGATAAATGAGCATCCACAAACACAAAAGAACAGAACTCACAAAGAGGCTTCGGGTAACACCACGTGAATCCAGACGCGTATCTTGCCATAATAAATGGATAAGCGAGAAATACTCCCAAAAAATCGGTGATGACAAGACCTGTGAACAGTTTGAAGAAAGAAAACCAACGGTGTTCCTCGCGGTTGACCCAGAGAAGAATGAAGGCAATAACATTACCAGACACTCCAAAAAAGTATTCCATTCCAGCTGGAACCCAGGATGTGGCGGTGTCATTTCTATTGCATATAGGAAAGTCATACTTCGATGCAAACTGGTTCATCCTGCTACGCTTACATAAGACACAGTGTAAATTGATACCAGGAAATAAAACGAGAGTATTGTTTAATAAATTTCATAAAATTAGCTACACTTTCTACGTAGTATATTTTTATTGGTGTAATTTAAAATTACAAAGTCCTTGCTGAATGATATTTGATATTTAAGTAAAAAAGGAAATTTAACTGTCGAGAAACAAAAATCAACATGCGTTTTTAGTAAGAGTGAACTAAATGAATGCAGATATTTGATAGAACATGTTGGATTATCTAAAGGTCAAGAGAGAGATAGAGATCAACATACTTAGTCACTTCATGAATCAGCAGCGACGAAACGTCATGTGTATCTACTTGTATTCACATTCAGTGTAATTTTCGCTATAAAATCCATTGGATTTACAACATTTATCCCATCATAACACACAGAAACCTCTCGCTGCGCTGTAAAATACACAATAAGAACTGCATACATTTTCAATACACTATGAGCACCAAAATGTATATTGTTTTGGCTCAATTTGATTTAAAACAATTACTTTATTAAATTCTTGTAAAAATATAACAATTGTTCGTTAAGAATTAATTGTCATTTTCCTCTAGCAACATTCATTTGCGTTATTTAACTTTCACGTCACAAAGCTTCTTACGTCTATTAACCACACCATTTCAATTTAAAATAAAGATGAATGAAATAAACATTTCTGGAGAACTTAGATGTAAATATAAGCATTGAATTTTTATTTTAGGATGTTCCTCTACGTATTATATAGATAACGCGCGGTATTCAATTTATCTGGACGGCCAGGTTCTGTTGTACGATCGACGACATCCAAAACTAATAATTCAGTGCTTAAATATTTGCATGTGCTTTCTTTAAAACGAACCTTGTTTAGACTTACGAATGTATAACAAGTGGAAAAAAGTGGAAAACTGATGGAGATCCAATTTTTTGAGTTCTAAAATCAATTATCTGACTAAAGAATACCTTTTAATTAAGTTTTGAACTCAAAATTAGGCTTACCAAATATGAAAAAGTCCATAAGTCCATGGAAATTACACTGTACCCTAAAGGAAACTGTCTCTTTGAAAAATCTAGAAGATAACAACAAGTACGATTTTGCATTTAAATTGCGCAGACAAATAAATGTATATTGGCGATTTGATGTCTTCACAGTGAGCATCAGATATGGCGGCACTTAGGGTCAAAAATACAATGATAAAAGAAAGGCTTATGCTAAAGCCTTAAAACCGATTTGAAAATTCCGTCTAGAAAGTACAAATAAGAAAAAAAGAAGGCATTAAAACCATAGTCAGGAAGTTGCTTTTTTCCTCTAACAGACTGTTATGTATAGAGAAGATTCCGATCAGTATCGGGTTCCTAGAATTTATATCCTCCTTTCTGAAAAATACAGTTAAGAGTCACATGGGAAATCAATCATGACCCTTTGCTGACTTAATTAAGTTTTCTGTACGCTTTGCGGATTAATTTTTTAGATACGATATTGAGCTTTGATACCCCGCAGCTGCATTTTAATTCCGAATTTCATAACATTTTTTCTACAGTATATAGTAATATTTTCCAAAGTTGAAGTATTTCTTGATTAATAAAAACTGTAACCCCCCCCCCCCTTTTCTAAAATAGACGGTTTTCGTATTTAGTCAATTCTCATCATTATTTATCTATTTTTTTTTTTTTTTTTGCTTGTCAAAGAATATTCTTGTTAGTTATCAATTATCCCCCTTCCCCTCCTTACTCGTGTACTATATACCATGATGATAGTATGCTACGTGAAGGGCCTGTTGTTGAAATTGAAAAAGGATCATCGTTTTTCTTTAATCACTGCCATAAATCATGCGATTAAAAGTTGCACACAATAAATATTTGTTTCTAGATTGTGAGCGCTTTTTTTTCAACGAGTTTCATCTTGAGCAACTTCGCATATTTGAAAGCTGTTCTGTGATCATGTTATATACTTTCGATTTTATTATTTTTACACATTACGAAACAATAAATACCTCAACAGTTTTGATAAATTCGGCAATAGTTTAATTCATTCAAGGCTATAATATCTCGACAATGTAGATGATGTAAACAACGTCATGTTTATATCTATACATCCCGATGAGGGCACTGCGAATGCAGGGATATATTTTCCCACCAAAGCAAGTCGGCGGTCCCTCTGCTTTAGGTCTATGGTCAAACAAAGCATGTCATTATCGAATCGAAAATGTTGGGTAAGAAAAACGCTGCTGTGAGAAAACCGCAAAGTTGAAAATAATATGAAAAACAAGTTCGGGGGGGGGGGGGGACTTTTGTACATTTTATTTGTAGACGGTGCGAGTCCTGATACTCAAGATACATTTGTGGAAAACTGCATTGTTACACTTCGGTTTAATATAGAATAATTTATTTGATATAGAGGAGGGCTTGAACCCCTGGTAATAGACCAAAAATCCAGCTATATCATATAAATAAACATCTGTTATGAATGCATATGATAACATAACGGGACATAAACCGTTCTTATTGACCAAGCAAAAAATGAAATATGGAATTGCTGATTTACCGTACCATTCTTGCAGTCTTGCTCTATCTCCATGCAAATTTTCCTTGAAATATATTTTCAAAGGAGCCTTTGACAGCATTTTTCGTTATTTCTCATTTGGACAAAGAACGCGACATTTCAGTATGCTAAACATTCGAGATTCAAACGTCATTTTTGGAGCTATTACGTCATAAATATAAGATTGTGACGTCAATATAAGTGCAACTATTCTAGCTCTTTCAATGGTATCAAACAATATTTACATTTGCTGTGTTTTTCTACTAAGCCAACTGTGAAATTGATTTGAAAGTCATTTTTGTGTATACTCACGTGTAGAAATATACACGGTGAAACTCGCGCTAAAGTGACGTCACAATGAGGCTACAGAGACGTAATAAAAATGTAACGATATAGGGTAGCAAGAATTTCAAATATTGAGTATATTATTGCTGCTTTTAAACTTGTAAAATGTAAATATAAGGAATGTTTTTAAGTTTAGTGTGAATTATTGGTGTGTAAATCACACTGACTTGCACGTAGGCATATTTTTCATGAAGCGCTAGCGCGCTTTATGAAATATGCCTACGTGAGAAGTCTGTGTGATTTACACACCAACAACTCACACAAAACTTAAAAACATTCCTTAATTAACTTTCGCGAATTGCTTAATATTTTAGCAAACAGTTCTCAAAACTCTTCAAATGCTCTTCGTACACGATATTTCAATGTGACCGCGTGTTTTTATTAATAAAGATATTATCTAATAAAAATACAGCATTGACTTATTGTTTTTAATTTTTGTCCATAATGTATTTCCATACTTTAAATAGTTATAAGTAAGAGCGTTTGTATATATTTATTACACTAAGGCTTTTCCATAGTATTTTCCATTAAGTCAAGCATGCTATTCATGCATGGGTGAACCAGGTTTTTGATTGGCTACTCTGGTGAGAAGCTCACTATTGTAGTAATTTTTTAGACATTCAAAAAAGATCCTTAGAATGAGCAGTGTATTTTTACTGACTCCAAAATAATTTACTGACAATTTCTATACCAGACCTATGGATTTATGGACAATATACTAAACAGGTCAGTTTATTAACATTTTAACATTATAAATTATGAGCATGATGTGTGCAAGTTATGTGAATGAGATTTATGTAAAATATTATTTTTTATGAGTTTTAAATATATTTTTGCCAATAATCAGTCAGACTTACTTTGTGATAATTTATTATAGTTATGACTGACTGAGAAATTAAGGATCAGGAAGATCATGTTCATATACCATATATTTGGTAAGATTTGTGTTTAGTGAAGTTTGTGTATATTGTGATGTCTATTTGTGTTGTAAATAGAATTTCATTTGAATACTTTGAATGGAAATATTTATAGTGAAAAGTAAAATTATTTTATGATAATAAAATGCATAATATAATGCTTGAAATGATTATTTTATGATGATCCTTAAAGTTATGAGGAAAATGGAGTTATTTCCCTTAGCCAGAAAATTCAGTGTTTTGTGTGATGTTTGTGTATGTTTGTTTGTCTGTGAATTATTTGTTAAATATTTTATTTCCAGAACCACACACATGAAATGACCTGTACATATAATGGAATATACAATATATTAATTGAACCCAGACTTTAATTCTTCGTTGTTATTAACATTCTTTGTGCCGTGGGCCTATTTTGGGCCTATTTTCAAAAACTACGTTAAGTGCCATGGGCCTATTTTGGGCCTACAGTTAACTCATTACGTCACAAGTGAAACTGCATGACTATGACGTTCCGTCATCATTCCGAAATTCGCGCCATTTTGGCCTCTTGTTGCAGAATACAATCGATCATTTAACCAATTTATTACTGAAAATTATAAGAAATAGTTTTTCATTTGTCTTGATCTCTAGAAAATGTAAACAATGCATTCTGATTTGAAATTATGCAATTTCATCAATATTTTTAATCCTTTTCTGAACGATAAAAGCAATACAATGCCGTAAAAGTTCCATGGGGATTTTTTTCCCGGTGGTATTTTACCTAAAACACGGGAATAACTTTAATTTCTCTAGGTACTGGTATTTTAAAATTTACCGGACACGATGTCCAGCATGGTTTCAACTTTTGCCGGACATGCATGAAATCTATCGGCGATCGTCGGTAATCCGGCACACTTCGCCAACTCTGCTAGTAATGCAGTATCATGATTGTAATTTCTGTAAACATATTTTTAAAATCTAAAATCGGCATTATATATACATGTAATACAGTTTAACATTTTAACATGTAAGCCTTGTAGAGCCTTTTAACCGACTATAGAAAGTTTTATCCTTAGGAGCATCACAAATTTATACAGAGAAATGCAGCTTACAACGGATTACATGTCGCATAATAAAAGAAATTCGGCAAATAGACAAAGAACTCAATAGATAAACCTTCAATTCTGGAATACATGTAGTCACTGCATGACACTTTCATTAAGAAAAATCAAGATGTCTTCTTTTGTGGCACATGTACATGTACTTGCGGGTGGTCCTACCCTCTTCCCCAAATATACAACACCCAGTTTTGATGTTAACGAATTATATTTACCATTGCAAAAATCTGGAAGGAACGCCAAAAAAAAAAAAAAAAAAATTGAGACTGTGTATGTGTATGATATACATGATTAAAAAGTCTAAGAAATATAATTGGAGGGGGGGGGGGACTCCCAACAAGCCCGGGGGTGTATATCGGCGAAAAGGGGGGGGCAGAATTGTTTGTGTTTTGTTGTTTAAATGTTGAAAATGAAGATATAATTAAGGAAAAGAAACATTGAATTTATTTTTTTTTTCATTTTTTAGCCTTTTTGTTGTCCCTTCGAGAATGTTTCACTCGAATTAGAAAATCGCCAATTGCCGGAAAAGACTGCTTATGCCCATTGAGCAATTACGACTCTTATTTCTGCAAGAAACGACTGTGACATTAAACCTCTGCATGTTTATAAGTTCCCCTCCAATTCCGTCAATTCTGTTTGTTCATATGACCAATACAGGTTTCTTTTAGGCACGATTCATTGATTTTAACTGCGGGCAGGGGGGGGGGGGGGGGTAAATAGCCGGGGTCAGATATTTTCAGATTAATTTTTTGCTATTAAATGAATGCAAGAATTATGGGAAGTATGAACAATCATAGGGCAGGCAAAATATCTTTTCGGTCGAAATCGGGGCAAGACCTTCACCCTCACCCCCGCAAATACCCCTGAGATCTTGATTTCCTACCACCCTAAATTAACTAGTAGTAATAGATTATTTCATTTCCTAACGCTAGGCGAGGCATTCCAAATGAAGTAGATAAATATATAAATTAACTGTTCTCTTTGCTTAAAAGGTTCCACACCTCTCCAATGTAATTGTGAAAAATCATAATATGCTTATATACAGTAGGGACCTTGTCCGTCATGTATCTACTATGTTATTTTAGTTGTAGGATCGCATATTAATAGTTGCCGATCGCCAAAACGTTTCGCATGATCTTGTTCTCCTAAAATCGTACATGTAGTTTGAGGCTTTCTGTTTGAAAAACGTATTTGTAATGAAAACTTTTATACTTTTTAAGGCCAATTACTACTTATATATAGATGCACATTGTAAGTTACATGACGGAATACCGGTATTTAGTTTTAACAAATGAAATGTTAATTTTTAAGGACCTTGAAGGTGTTCTTGTTTTTGTGATATTTTTTTAACCCATAGCATAAAATTAACATTATTTTACTATGGGTTAAAAAATTATTACAGAAACAAGTGCCTGATACAAGTCATAAATATTGTTGAAAAAAAATTGTAGTAAAAACACAAAAAGGACAAAATATAAGTTTTATAAATCTAAGCTTCTTCATTTGATTGAATTAAACAATCCATGTAGTGCATCAGAGTTGCCGATTAAGGGTGGTAAAGACACCGAAGATTGATTGATTGATTATTATTGTTTTACGTCGAGTCGGCAATATTTCAGCCATATACGAACTCATGGAAGTAACGTATACGTCTTAGTCGGTGTATTCCAGGTTATAATTTATAAGAACACGATTACAAAAATGTGACAGTAAAAGATCAACATTTGAACAAATATAACAAATATAACCATAACAATTATTTAAATATTTTAAAATAATAAAAGTGGTTTCAGGGAAAGAAGTGTGTGTACATGTGGTAATATGTAAGATCTATGTTCAAAAATATGTATAAGGTCTACGAACAGAAATTAACCTTTTTCAAGTCCAATAGAATTTTATGTTTTAGAACACTTTCACTGGTAGATCCCGAAAAGCCAAAAATAGTTATTTATGTATCACTGTGTTTCAATTACACTGCACTTGTATATATATTTAACTTTACTTGTATTGCGTTCAGTATATGTTGCACATGTATACACTTGATCCACAAGTACCGTACCTAATAATTCACCTGAATTGGATAAGGGGTTATATATTTTTTTAAATAGGGAAAATATGTAAAATCAAGGTTTGTGACTAGATCTACTAAAAAATATCACTAGCATAAATTTTGTGAGTTCTATAAATGTTTTTTTTTTCGAAGGTGCCTGTCGTTGTAGAATCTGTTTATTATAATTGTCTCTTTTTAACGATATTCTGCAAAAACGAAAAAAAGTATTTATACCTTTACCTACGTACATTGTTTGTGACGTCACAGTTACGTTGCATCATAGATTCAACGTAATAGAAAACTGTCACGGCACAGTACGTAATTTGAACTGGAAATCTGTACGGCAGCAAAAGGGTTAAAATCAACGTTTACATCAATAAAAACAAGATGTCTTTTTTAAACACAAATTATGCCCCAAAAGTGGGCAAGTTATGATGTTAATAATCTGGGCATATATACTATTTATAGATATATTTTACATTCCTTAAGAAGGGTATATCGTTAAAATAAACTTCCCTAAATATTCAAACCTAACGAAGAACTAATGCAAAACATACCCTTTATTGGTTTATCAGTTATAATAATAAATGTAAAAAGAGTCTTTTAAATCGTGAATTTTGATTTATTTTCATTTGAATTGAACTTTATCATTTTAAAAATGTTATTAGCTGATCCAATCATTCGTGACCTACTTACAATTTTTTTTTAAATTTATCTCTGTAGTTTTTTTTAATGAAATTTCAGAATAAGGAATAATAATTTAATTTCGGCTGTAACTCGTAATTTGATTGGATAAAAAAAAATAGATTATATCGTATAACCTGGGTTGCCTACGTCACAATGACTTACGTCAAAAAACATATCGATCTGCTTGACCCTACATTTAAAATACGTACAATTTGAAGGCTTTTTTGAAGGAGAAATTGTCTTATTTTTTTTTTACACTTATTAATGAAAAATTAAATTATACGGAAAGAATTTAATAGCTACCAAAGTTATACTGGTAAAACCTGGGTTGGGACAGTTTACGCTTTGATATAAACCGATTCGCGGTTTATACAGCGTAAACTGCCCCAACCCAGGTTTTACCAGTATAACTTGGGTAGCTATTAAATTTATTCCTTAAATATGAAGATAAACATCAGCTTGAATAATAGACGGAGATTTTTGAAACGCTCCTGTGATGTTGTATCTAGGCTGTATTTGAACGATTGCCCTGTTCTTTTGCGCTGCCAAAGCATATAACTAAAACCCCCAATGTTTAAGCACAAAGTATAAAAAAAATCAAAGTACTGAAAGTACTATTACGAGTTGATGGTATTGATTATATAATGTTTAAATGAGTTGAGGTCTCTAGTCCATATATGGATATGTGATATTATGTGCAATGATGAAAACTATCACTTTAAAATCTTTTCTTTTTGTTTTCTTTGAGAAATAAAATTATATCATTTTATTTACACCTTTTGCAACATGTATTTTAAACATGCATATTTATTTTTGTTTTTTTTTAATATTTACTAGAATGTATGATAATTTATCACAAATCGAACCTTTAAACATAGAAAACAAAAAATACTAGCTAGTTTTGGATTTTTCATAAAATGGCAATGTAGCTTGCATTTAAAGTAATTTGTATTTTTACAAAATATTAAAGGATACCATCATTGAAATGGTCACAGAGCACAGACTATCATCATTAAAACTACCGAGAACAGTTTTTGGTCACTCGATGTCATTTGACAGAAATATTATATATCAAGTGACTAGAAATTTCAAATAGGGACAAATGGCACAACTGTTGTAAAATCATATAACAGTATTAAAACAACTCCTAAATAGACAAAAAAGAAGCCTTAAACACACATATCTAAAACTAATAGGTCAAACCTACTATAGTATTACAAATAGGGAATTATTATTGACAAATAGTGCAAATTGAATTATTTCATTAACATGCTTATTGAATATTTTCACTGCTTTCTTAAACAAACAATTTGACATTTTCAATGCACATCAATATGTTCCGATTCTCGTTATTAAGCCAGTCTTAAAATTTACATCTTTTACTTTCATTTATATGTAGATTTCATAATTCAATTTTCTTGATTTAGTTACTATTGAAATTCAACTCCTTTTTTCAAAGTTTACATGCACATATGATATTTCAAATCTTTTGATTTAGCCACTCTTGATATTCAGCCCCCTGTCTTTTATGATCATTCACAAAAATATTTTAATTCTCTTGATTACGCTACTCCTGGAGTTCAACTTCTTGACATTTAACTGAAATGAGCATTTTATATGTTATTTCGGTTAGTTTAGTCACTCTTGTAATATAACTACTTGACTTTAATACATTGTATTTCCATTAGTGAACTCTTCAGAATTAGAGGAGCGTTTGGTCGTCTGACTGGGACAGCATGGCATTGCAGATAATACAAAACATGCCAGTATCTAACCAATTTTAAATGTTAAGTGCATTTGTCATTCTAACTAAAGAATAGAAGAACTAAAAGACATATGAAAATGAGCGAAAACCTTAACTTTATCGTCCATAAATAAAAATACGACATTTCCGAGGTATGTGTATTGACTTTAAATGTACCATTACGATAAATAGATACATACGATCACCAATAGATGTAAATTAATATCCTTGTCATCTCTACTCTTGATTTAAATAAAGTTCACAACAATAAAGTATTTCATATTCATATTGTTAGGATTTGTTCATCGACATTCAACGTGTTGTTTACATGTTTATGTTACGTTTGTCCCAGAAATCCCGCGAGATTTGTACATTCTCCTACTTTTTCACAAAAGAGCGCACTAAGAACTATAACTCTTCAATAGTGGAAATAGAACGTATTGACATGCACATTTTATATATCATTTCTCTCGGTTTAGCCTTTCTTGAAATTCAACTACTTGACTTTCATTTCATATGCATTTAAAAATTCGTTCGGCTTTTCGACTTAAGACTTTAAATTCATCACAATGACATGATATTGACTATTTACATGATCTAGCTACTCTTGAATTAATTTGATTTCTTGATCATTTCACATTTATAAATATGCATTTCACATTTAATTCATCAATAACATCCCACTTAATTTTTTGTTTTTATTTATCGCCTTCAGTACTATTAATTCACTTTATAACATGGCCAGCATCTGATAGCAAAACACAGCTTTCCAGTGTAGTGCCGACAATTGAGATAAGAATCATAGGCGTGTTAAGTAACCATTGCTGTATTTAAAGCTTGCTGTGAAACAGATCTAGATTGTGGAGGACAGGAATTCTCAACAGTGTTTTTAACAGGGAAAAAGAAATTGGAGCACAAAGTTGTCCGCTGCTGAAAAAATCTGACCCTTTAAGCAATCGAAATATTTTTTTGCTTGCACAAGAAATAAGAACCTTAATTTTAAAATTGTTTTTTCAACCAGTACAGCTCATTTCTTCCGTTTGAGATTAGTAGCTGATCTACTTCGACCTTCCTTACTGCAAACTTCTCGCTTTGTTTACAAACATTGGAAGTGTTCTCTGTGTTGAACGATTCATCACTAACGCGGAAAAACTGCTCTGTTCATTAGCATAACAGCGCAAGAATTACTTTATTTATATACCACCACCACGTCAATCTTTTAAAAACAACCTGGTTTGTAAATGTTCAATTTCGTGAATTTTCTTTAAAAATCTGTTTTCAAAGTACTTCTTATTATATAAAACATTTATTGATTTACAAATCAAAACTTTGTTTGCACGACATCTCACTTTTGTTGACCGCATGCCCCTAACACTATTTTGTTTCGCAGATGGACACAAATTCCAATAAAATTAATAATAAATATTTATGTTTATAAACACTTTAAAGCATACCAGGAAACATATTCTTGTTCTGTAGATTATGAAAACGGTAAATAAACCAATATTATACAAGAACCTGTACGCAAAATACTCAAATGAAAATTTGATTAGTTTCGATACATTGGGGAATCCCTTACAAGTCACATAACATGAGTTGATACCATCAACTCGTAAAAAACGGTATTGTGTTCTATTTAATACTATATAAATGCATACAATGTAAACACTGTATTTTAGTAAAAATAAAAGAATGTCGAAGCGGATTGGGTAGTTATGGTGTACAGGGTCGTTTATCAGAATAAGTTTGATACGGCGTTAATCGTTACAATACACTACAATTCAAAAGGTTAAAACCAAAAATTAAACATTTTTCGGAGATAGACAGATAGAGGCAGGACAAAATCTAAGTCCACGATCTTCGGGGACATAACATGAAATGTCAAGATTCAGATACTGTAATTCCAAATAATGCACCATCTCTCATCTCCCTTTATTGACTGAAAACGAATGATATTTGCTATATAACGTATTTCAGTTATTAAATAAACTCTTTCTAGACTGTTGGTCTATAGCAGAGTTGATGTATGAAAAGAATAATTGAAAAAAGAGCTTTTCGTATGATATTTTAATAAGTTTTTGGGCTCTTTTAGTATAATGTTTTTCTTTTTATCAACCAATATCCTACCACTCAAATTTCTGTCTGTAGTACTATCACATGGTAACTTCTTTAAATACCTCGATTCATATTGTCAAATATTAGCCCCTGTGATCGATGGATTGTAAACATTGTTTGGCTAGAATGCTTAGTAAATAACAGAACAGTACGTCTCAATTATCATGTAAAAGTTTGTTTAAGAAAATAAAGAACTATATACGGTAAGGGCGTATTCCTGCCCCCATAATAGTCAAATTTTGAAAATCTCTTGAAATGAGAAAAAGTGCATATATTGTATAAAATAATCCAAATTAAGACAATACACTATGAAAGTGGAAAAATTAGTCGGCCTTTCTTGTCTCTGTGACGTCACAAACTATTTGGATTTCCGTTATTTTTAAAATAGAGGCCAAAATGCACAGAGTTTGTTCAATTTTGACTATAGTATTTATAGAGCGCAAGCCTGCTCAGGTACCATATTCACATATTTCATTGATGTTATCATTCTACACATTATATCAAAAGATCTAGTCTGAGCAGACCTGCGCTCGGTAATTTCCAATCAAAATACCGACGTAAAATACGCTATTTTCTCTCAAAATCATTGCAATTTGGAATTTACGTCATTTTATTGACGTCATATCTAACTAATGATGTCATAGTTGATAAAAATACTTAATGCTTTGAAGTCTGCAAATATCCACCTGGTTTAGAACATCAAAGTTTTATTTTGGGGGCAGATACTGGCCACTACAGAATATAGTCCTTTTAAAAAATATAGGACTGAGTCCCAGAGTTTCGAAGGCTTCACGATAGTCTGTGTATCTTAAATTTCGCAAGTTATGAGAGTTTCCTCAGAGTTAGGTCCTCATGAAAAAGTAAATCTCACGCTAGAATTTAAATTTTAAACTAGATCCTCTCCACAATCTACTCAGATCTTCTTTGCCCGAAGCCGATCTGTTTCCTTTTAAAGGAGCGAAATCTGTTCATCATTTCCTTTCAAATCTTATGTATAAACGTTGCTAAGGATAGATAAACAAGTGTTTAGCAATTCAGATTAGCATAAAAAATTCCCTTATATCGCTCATCGTTACATAACATTGACGGAAATATAGAAGATATAAGATTAAAACATACACACAATATTTTCTCTGTGTCAAGGAAGACAAAATGATATGTAGGCTTTCATTATGCCATCATTTCCATATTTTATTTCCTTTCTCTCCTCTCTTTAAATGCAAGATTTATCTCGAAATTAAAAAAAATTATATATATATATATATATATATATATATATATATATATATATATATATATATATATATATATATATATATATATATATATATATATATATATATATATATATATATATATACTGGTTTGTCATATTATAAGTGGTATGAGATCATACATGTATAACCTAAAAAGGAAGGTGATAAGTATACATCCAATGATTTCTCCCCCCGATGACACATCATCTCCATCGTCCACTTAGAAAACGAAATTATCCGGAAAAATACACGAACCCAAGAAAACAAATCAGATTGAATTAACAGAATAATGAAGTGGACGTCAGTGTTGTGTTTTTGTATATTGGACTATGTTGTAACAAGTCTAGGTAAAGAGAAGTTTAGTGTATTAGTTTTATTTTGTTTCTCTTTTTGCCTCTTCGAACACGCTTCTTGGGTTGATTGAAAAGTCATAAATTCAGTAACAAATGTGGGAAATGTAGTGATAAAATGTCAGAACAGATAATGGCATGATTTGCATCTGGATAAACATTAATTTTTGCTAATAAGTTAACTCTTCTCAGCATTTTGTTGGTCTGAGATAAATGCCCGATTTCAAGTTTAATTATAGAGGAAGACAAACAAAGCGAGATTTGTTATTGATATGCTCCGTAATTTATCATTTGAAATATAAATTTGAATTGGAGTACTTAGATAGAATTTCAAAAAATCGTGTAGATTTATAATAACTTCTAATAATGCTATTGAAAGTATTTCATGCTTTCCAAAGGAAAAAAAACTTTAATTTTTTACTGATGAAAGTAATTAAAGGAATATTTATAGCCGTTTTTATACATATCTTTTTTAAAAGGACAGTAAGTCGTTAGATTTGCAAATATACTTCAAATCACTTAGTGAGACGAGAGATACTTAGTAATGTTGTAGGGTCAAAGCAGCGATAGTAATTGGAATGGAATTTTAAGTTAAATCATTCATTCATTGGCTAAAACTAATTCGACCGCTATTCTGTATCAATTTAATTAAGCTATATTTTTCCGTGTAATCTTTCACTTTTGTTAGTTTCCGATCGAAGTCCATAATTTTTTAAAGGACTTTGTTTGATTTGTGACAATGATTAATTTTTCAATGGTCATTACTTCATTGTTAACGTTTTGTTATAGATATACGATAAACATTTACCCAATTTTATCGTCTTCAATCTAGTTAGTTTTTTTTTCAGGATGTGCTGTCGGTATTTCCACAGGCGAACTCCTATCATCTGATAACTCGTGTTACCAAATCATCACCGAGAGCCTGTCTCGTCAGGTTGCCTCGGAGAGATGTATCACGGGAGGGGGACATCTGGGGGTGATCAGACAAAATGTAACCTTGACAGCGATAGGAAATCGCATCAAACAGCAGAGTGAATCCGGAATACTGAGCAGCACCGTATTCTGGTTAGGAATGAATGTCACCAGGGGGCGCATTCTGACTGAAAATGGTACAAATGCGTTTTCAAATGTGTTCGTTTGAAATACTCAAATGAGATTATAGTCATGAAAGGATGACATATAAACATTCACAATCTTTTTTGGGGTTCCGAGTACTGTCGGTTCTTTGGATTGTATAATGTCCTTTATTAGTACCAGGTTATAATTAAGCAATAACCTCAAGCTTTACAAGGAAAGGGGTACATTTGCTCATAATTATAAGAACCAAAATAATTGTGTTTTATTTTCTTTTCAAAGGTCAAGAAGTACTATTGTCATCAAATATTGTTCAATCAACAACAGATTTCCCACGAGGATCATGTATCCTTATCTCAATATCCTCAGGAGAGCCAGTCCTTATATCAGCGGATTGTTCTAGAGCATTCTGGATGTATGGTTTTATATGTCAATATGGTAAGTAACCGATATCTAGATGTATGGTTTTATATGTCAATATGGTAAGTAACCGATATCTAGATGTATGGTTTTATATGTCAATATGGTAAGTAACCGATATCTGGCTGTATGGTTATATATGTCAAAATTGTAAATGACAGATATCTGAATGTATGGCTATATATGTTAATATGTTGAGTAACCGATATCTGAATGGTTAAACATGTCAATATAGTATGTGACCGATATCTGCATATATAGACATATATGTCAATATGGTTGGTTAGTATATTTAGATATATCGTTATATATGTCAATATTTGGCTGTATGGATATATATGCCAATATGGTAAATGACCGATATCTGGATGTCGATATAGTAAGTTTTTGATATCTGGGTATACGTTTTTTATTACATTTTCAATGGTGAAATACTGTTTTTTATTTATTGAATAAAAGTGATATCCTTTAACAGTGTGAAAGGATACCAAAATGATATTCTGTCACAGTGTGAAAGGATATCAAAGTATGTAAAAATAATTTATGTCCTGTCATAAGATAGAAATAGTAACTAAACCATCTTGATAGAGGCTAAAATTGTAAATTTCCTCCCAAATATACACTGAACCAAACTTCTAAGTGTTCACCTACCATTTTTTAAGTTATAAAGAACAAATGCATACAATAAATAATTTCTTTAATTCATGGTTGATGATGCATATTTCAGTTCGATGTTGCATAAATTTCATGTGAGTATCTCGTCAGACTTTAAAGCAAAGTGTCAAGGACATGATGTACCCTCAAAATGAAAATTCACATAAAATAATCTCTATGGAGTTCAAATTATTGCAAGACGTCCTTTTCTCATGGATACCATGTACCCTTGAATAGGAGGTTGATCTATCTGCTGCCACACGTACTGCATGGATCTTTCTAAAGCGTTGAAATTGTGTGGAAGGAGGGGGGGGGGGGCTTGGACATTCCTTTTGAAAGTCCCAAATGTGTTCAATGGGATTTAGATCCGGGTATTTGGCAGGCCAGTGCATCACACAGATGCCTTTTTGTCAACACTTAGACCCTCCTTGGGCGTTACGCAAGTAAGTGTACCTCTTTAAGGATGATTCAGACTGTTTGAGATGATATTGGACTGCCATGAGCACCATTTTGTTGCCAATTTCTTACCATTGAAGTTGCTGCTTTAAATGTTTCTAAAGTGGTTCAGGACCATGTAACAATCTTTTAACCTGGCTGTGACGCGAAACCTTGGCCTCAGACGAAGATCCAGATCACTTCCGGTTTAGTTAAATTTTGTCCAAAGCTTTCAAACTGGGATAAGTTGGCGATAAAAATGAGACATAACCTATAGAAAAATGTGTTTAAATGGATTTTTATACTGGTTGTTAATTTTTAAAAGTAATATCAAGGACAAATAAACAGTAAAATAAAAGTTTGTAAAACGTGTCATAAGGATGATCCAGATATTAACATTCCAACGGCTCTCCCTCCTTCCTCAATGGTCATTTTGCCCATGTTTTGTGTTTTTTAGTTACACCAGTTGTTAAAAATTGATAATGATCACAAAAAGAAGCTGATTACACAAAGCACGTGTCGCAAAGTACAGATTTATTGTTTTTTAGCTTCGTCACGGGACATTGGTTTTCATCGGTGATAAGTGATTTTCTTTCGACAATTGTTGAGAAGACTCATTGGTTATAATAATTTGAAAATATCATAATATTTCATCATGTAGTTTTTAAATAAATGCATTTATTAGAGTGAACACTTAGAAGTTTTGTTAAGTGTATTGCTAAAATCCATGTTAAATAATTGCTAAGCTATGACATCTCAACCGTTCAACCATGACATCACAACCTATAACACTGTGTTAAGAAAAGACAGGGGCAAATAGAAATTTAAAAAAATGTAAAAAACAGAAAATTCAATGTTTTGTTGATGGATATGGAATTTATATCACTCATGAGACACGATTTTTTTTTATGTTTTCACTTGTACTTCGCACTCGTGAAAATACAAAAAACCCTGTCCACCCGTGAAATAAATTCCATATCCATCAACAAAACATTGAATATCCTCTCTCTCTCTCTCTCTCTCTCTCTCTCTCTCTCTCTATATATATATATATATGTCGATATGGTGATTGATATATAAGGGTATATATGTTTTTTTCTTGGTATGAATGATTAGTTTTGTCAGGCTTAATTATTTTTTATGAATGTTGGAGGACAAGTGTATGTATGTATCAATATCATGAGTTACTGGGACGCAATATTATTGACCTGGAATGAAAAAGGGAGTTAAATTTTGTTTATTAATTGCAGTTAGGCTTTTGAATGAAAGAAATTTGCTTAATCTGTTGTTCACCACAGAATGCCCCCATTTCTGCATTTAGCATTAGTTTACATAATTATTAGACTCATTTGGAATGGCATTAGAAGTTACAGAGCTATCATTGTGGCAGAGTTCTTCGCGGAAAATCCAAAAATGACAGACATTTGTACACAATTTGTCTCTTTTTAAAGGAGACATCATGTGTTATGGACGTTTTTCCTTACAAAATTTCCAAAAATACTCACATGTCCTGTATTTAAGTGTCGTTTTCTCTTCGTGGGAGATGAAGTCGATAGATATTTGTACGTGCACTGTATTATCACACTACTCTTAGTGTTATCACGAGGAAAAATTTATTATGTAAAAGATTGTTCAAGTTTCTAAAATTAAGTATTTTGCTTTTAAACAACTCCTTTAAAATTCTTTAACTTTTCGAAATATTTCCTTTATATAATTCAGTACCCTCAATCATTATCGGTGGTTTCAGGTAATCTAAGCCGATCAAGACTTTCTCAGATCCATAATAAATGTTGAAGCGCTGTTTGGACTGAACTCGGTTAACTTTACTGAAATAGCATGACCTGAGTGTCGATCGGGTTAGAATTTACAGCGTGCTAATTTGTGCAGTGGTCGAAATCCAAATACGGCATTTTTGTTAATGATAATTTTTCCGATGTAGTTATGTTTATAAAATGCCTATACAAAGCTAAAGATTTCCTGTATTCAAAAGTATTGAAACTATATATAACTTAGTATTCTTCATCTGAAGGTTATTCATGCTTAATGATTTATTTATTTTTGTCTCATTCTATTTCAGCACTATCTTCACAATCAGCGTTATCCTCTGGCAGTACTTCCGGGTTATCCCTCATCACTTTAGCTTTGCTTGTGACACGATATCTTCTTTAAGTGATCTCCATGTATATCTTGCTTCTTAGGCATTTTATTTATTACGATTTTTTTTTTATAACGGAATGACTTTTTTAATGAATGTGTCTGTGAAAGGCATTAGAATATTTGAGATAATTTTATCATGGCTTGTTATATCATTTTGTTTAAGATCTTTCTAGAATCTTTAAGCAGGCATGGAAAGCCTTATGTTGTCTGCTGATGTTGTATATCAATAAAATATTTCTAATTTGATATCAGCAGGTAATATGGAGAACCGGAAGTTTTGCTCAATTATGAAAATTTAGCTCTTTTATAGAGTTATGATTATATGAGGTTTTCTGATCAAAATGTGTGTGTGAGGGTGTGTGTGTATGTGTGTGTGAGGGCGTGTGCGTGAATGTGTAAAAGATTTTTTTTTTTACATCTGCAAAACCCCGTCCCGGTATATATGCCAGTATCAATCAAAATTTTGAACAAATAATTAAAATCCTAGGGGTTCAAATTAAAGGGCTTAGCCCCCTTTAAGAGGATATTATTTGAAATTTGTGAACTTGGCTTAGTGGCAGGCCTCTAAGTGACCTAAAAAATTAAGGTGCCATCTGCCTCCTAATTAAAAACATTCAGTCGCCATTGCAACTTCTTAGTCGCCAGGCAAACCTTTCTAAGGCGCCAATTTAAAAACCTATATAAGTCAATATATGGAGACATGTCCATTGCTAACTTTTATACTTTTTTCTGCTCTTTATAGAAAAAATTTTATTGTTCACTAATTTGATTATCACCAGGTCTATTTAAAATGGTCGCCAATTAGGCGACTTATAGAGAAACTTTAGGCGCCAATTAAAATTTTTAGGCGTCATGTCATCTAAATTAGTTGCCAATTAGAGCCCTAATGGTCTTTTTAAATTGCTTTTCGCATGACTTGCTGGACCAGTTTTTTTTTATTGCTTTTGACTCAAATTTGTGTAAACAATGAGCCACAAAAACGGAACAACAATAAGCGGCTACAATTTGACATATAATATATATGCAATTTTTTTTTTCAAAAAAAAAAAACTTGTTGAAAATATCAAGGCCACAATAAGTAAAATTTACACGCAAACATACACAGTGAAAATTATACTTTGTCCAAATTTAGGATCTCAGAGCAATAATCAGCTGCAGTTAGAGGCCACTCAGAAAACTTAAGTATTACGTGTAAACTTATCATCAATACATTTGAAATTAAAATAGTTTTAAATAATGGAATTTTTTAATTGATGACCACATTATGGGGCTTCATTTGTCTTTAAGGAAAAGACAAATTGAATCCTTTAAAATGTCGTATAGTTTATTTTCAGTATTGTTGGATATTTATGGTCGATTGAACTACGATAAAAACACTATTTCTCCGTTTTATTTTTCATGAATAATTTTAAGCCTATTTCTTTTTTATTCTTATAAAGTCAAGCGAGGTAACTATTTTTTCATTGAAGTTTTTGAACAGTCTCAGTATTAATGGGGAGGCCATTCGAATATGTATCATCACCACATTTGCTCTGAAAAAGTTTGGAGAAAATTTTTGTTCTTCAAACGACGCTCACATCTCCCAAACTTTTAGAATAGTAATACATGTACTTAAATTTGTGTTTAGGTAGATTATGTTTCATCATTTTTATATTGGCGACTATTTTGTTATATAGAATATTATATTATATATTTCAGCGTATTGTCAGAAAGTTTTACCTTTCCCATCTTTGATGCAAATGTTATATTTAGTGTTTGGATTTTCAAAATTTCAAAATTAGTGTAATTTCATCATTGCAAGTTTTTTTTTAACTTAATAAAAAGATTTAAATGTAAAATTTAATGAAATGTCATTAGTACTAAAATTCAATGAATTTGTGATTTTTATAATAAATGAATATTTCAACTTCAACTCTGTGATTTTATTGTTGCGTTATGTATTTATAATATAACATCAATCAGAGAAACTCTTAATGCGAGTCATGCAGGAAGATGAGCAACTGTTATGGCTCGACCATTTGTTTTTCATGCTTAGCCTTATCTATTCATTGTTTGTTCATTTGCGTCAATAACTTTATGTTTTACAGAGTATTGCTGAAAAACAAAGCCGGACAGAGCAAAGTTTTTCTTTATTGTAATATTTCTCTTGATACCATACCAATTTTTTACATGGTCTTTGGAAGAAGCCGTTAAATTCATCACAATACTCTGATATGTGTTCTCGTGATTGTAGTATATTCTTATATCAGCAATAACTACCTTTAATATATTTATATACATGTATAATACGTGTGGTGGATACTACATATACCTCAGGGTATACAGTGCACCATTTAGGAGTAAATATCCGCTGCTGACCGATCACAGCTGCGGTATGCTCTTTGTCATGATCAAGCAAACAAAGAAGATTCGTAAACAATGTGAAAATGGTGTAACAATTTGTTTTGAAAAACGTCAGTCAACATTCGACTTAATGATAGATTATATTTGCAGACAGGGTCGTTGTATCGAGCTTAGAATTCGCGAAATGTTGATTTTAAGCGAGGCTGTTAATAATCTTTTTTCATCAACTTATTTGTCAAAAGCTTGCCTCATTTAGATATTTTTTTGAACGTAGAGCATGCTCTTACGTATCGAATCAACTGGGAGACATCAGCTCCATATGCAGATGATAATGGTATAAATGGTATATAAATTGTATATTACTACATAAATAAGGGAGACTGACAATCGAAAAAAGGCATCACGTTTCTCATCAAGTGTTATTGTTAGGTTACCATTTACGTATTTTCCAAATAAAATATCCAACTATAATTGAATTCTGGTTGTAAAGCTGTATTTGATTGTATAAAACAAATACGTTTTATCGTATAAAATGGGTTGCCTACGTCACAATGACTTGCGTCAAAAACGTATCGATCCGCCTGACGTTACATTCAAATTTTGTACAAATTGAAGTCATTTTTAAGGACAATCATCTTTTTTTTTCTTTCACCAAATATATGAAAATTAAATTATAAGGAATGAATTTAATAGCTACCCATTTTATACGGTTTAAACTGAGTTGGAACAGTTTACACCTTTTTATAAACCGCTTCGCGGTTTATAAAGCGTAAACAGCCCCAACTCAGGTTATACCGTATAAAAAGGGTAGCTATTAAATTCATTCCTTAAATAAAACAGATGTGTCAGACCATTTAGTTTTTATTTATTTTGAGTTCAAAGGGGTATATCAAATCAACGTAAGGATGAAAATGAATTTTGTTAATTGATAGTATGTCGTCGATATATCAAAATGTTGAATCGAGGGCTACAGCAAGAGACTTCTTCTTTTCATGTAGAAGTTTCTGAATAAATTCTTCTTCATATGAGTACTAAAATAGTACAAACGGGAATTCCGACAGATTGTTGGAAGACCTGATCTCCAACATACGTAGATATTGTCAATCAGAAACTCAAACTTTTTTAATAGTAGCTTCGGAGTACTTGTGTGTACAGTCGGAACTTTTTTTTAAACAAAATAATTTTGCAAATGACCTATGACAAGGTAAGTAAATTTACGAGTTCCATTTTTATTGAAAAAGCAGCTGTCTATGATATCAAAAAGCCTGGACTGTAACTTATGGTGGGGAATGGTTGTATAAAGTGTTGAAAAGTCGTACTTTTTCATGTTATTGACTTTAGTAACATTTTTTGATTTCAAATTTTCTAAAAGTTCTTTGGAATTTTAAAGTATTCACATCTGATTTCTTAAATATATTGTTGTACAGTACTCCTGAAGCGTCTCCTTCACTGCATCAATATTTTAGTGAAAGATAAGGAAAGAGTTTTGTAGATCATTTACTGGAACCCGCTATATATCTTTGTAAGGATTTTAAAGTAATTTAGGAATCTAGTATAGGTGCACGTATGGAAGTTCAAATTCGATTTGATTGATGGAAGTACTAAAAATATTTAAAACTGGCATACGCTTTAGAAGAATTTCTTCCTGAGCAAGGGAACTATGATTATAAGTTGAATTGCCACTTGCAGAATTAAGTCCAGAATCCTCTAGAACAATTGAAATAATGAGCTTTACAAAAAAAAAAAAAAAAAAAAAAAAAAAAAAAAAAATGTTGAAAATTTATAGAAATTTCTATTTGTGAAAAATTCTTGCGTTATATAAAATAATAATAATGAGTAAAAGTGTTTGCTAAAGACATGAAAAGATTCATTATACTCCAAATCTGGATACCCCCTCCTCCCACCTTAAAAATAAATAAAAATAGCAAGAGCCTATAATTTCTCAATAATATGAGATTTCTCCGTCAATCTAATCCATACTCCGTTCCATGAAAGCAGATTGTACTTTTTTTTAACGCTTAGATAATAACGGAAAACATGTTCTAAGTAAAAACACGTCAGTATAAAGATCCAAGATATTAAATTTAACAAGTGTGTTGATTTGAAGGATTTTCTTCTAAATATCCTCCCACAACAAGAAGTAGTCAACCATAAATTTTTTTCTTTACGATTTTGTGGGCAGTTTTTATATTTATTTATCTGTGATTATGGATATTGCAAATCATAGGCTTTTAAACCGCCACGTTTTACGGAGGAAAATGCAGCTAAAACAACCCGTGTTTTCCTTAAACTCCAATATGCCAACAAAGGAATTGACGCGGTTAATATAATTAATATTCTTAATCACAAAAGGGTTCAGTCTTGTATTCCACCATATTTCAAGTTGAAGACTACACCTTGTATTTCCTATAGATATACATCGACTATTGCTTCCAAACTTTTTAATTACAAGAAAACTTTACAGGGCCTGGATATCGAATATCTGAAACATAATCCTCCATCGTGTTCATGTTAGTCTCCACCCTATAACTATAGTCCTACTGGACACGTTATTACTGGTGACGTAAATATAGTTAATAGTGAGGACCTTAGATCATTCATTTTAAAAGTTCCTTAATGTAGGGAACCCCGATCCTTTACCTGGCGACGTAATTTCATACATATTATGGATTCTGTAGAGGACTACGCCGGGCGTTGGGTCAGACATGAAAAAGAAGACCTTGACACTTTGTCAGAATGGATTAAATGTATCAGATATATGTAAAATCTCACATTAAGCGATTGAGGGGAAATATGAAAACCATCTATCCTTCTGTATTCAATAATTCAGAAGTGAAAAAAAGAATTAGATAGATTACAAGATCAGTACGTACTGGTCCCTGCTGACAAGGCAGGTAACAACATTGTCTTTGTTTGTAAGGCTCATTATATGAATTGTATTTTAGAGGAACTGGGATTTAATTCTACAAGTGGTAATCCAACTTATACCCATAGCTCCCTTTCTAAGGAGGAAATTCTTCAAAATCATATGTCAGTTTTGAATAATTTTAATATTTAAATTACCATATCTATATTGGATTCCAAAACTTCATAAAAATCCTTACAAGCAAAGATACATAGCGGGTTCCAGTAAATGTTCAACCAAGCCTCTTTCTTTACTCCTCACTAAGATATTAACAGTAGTGAAGGAGAAACTTCAAGAGTACTGTGCAGCAATATATTCGAGAAGTGGTGTAAATCAGATGTGGATACTATAAGATTCCAAGGAACTTTTGGAACATTTGAAATCACAACATTTTATCAAAATCAACAACATAAAAACTTCGCAGTACAGTTAAGGTGCCAAATGGAAATATCGGCGAATTTTTTAGATAGAAAATACATTCTTTACAAGGATGGGCGATTCTTTTTAGGCCTTTACTATTATCGGACAGATGTAATGTGGCTGAAAACTACATGTTGAGGACGTTTAGATTTCTTATTTAGATTTGTCACGTAATGTGGCAGTCACGTGATTTTAGCGAATATACCCGCAGTATTGAGGTCATCTATAAATTCCAATATTGCAAGGGTATAACCAACTTAAAAATCTAAGTTTAATTTATAATTATTTTCAAAACTCTTTGTAGTTTGTGAAAAATGCTGCGAACCTATATAAAGTCTACTATATAATTGCTAAAATTACAATTGTTACGTATGTTGAATATTTTGCTGGTCAAGTGGTCAAGTACATTAAATGTAGATATAATTAATTCATTTGCAAGATTTCATCAGGTTTGCAGCAATTTTCATATATCTTCATACCTCTTGAGTTTATATGTAAAAACTTGTCGTAATTCATTGAGGGTATGCCCTTGCAATATATCGATTTATTACGACCCTTCCATTACCCGTCAATGAATCTGCATAAAAATGTACGGCAGTTTCGCTTATCGAGGGAATGTACTGGAAGAATATGAATAAAATCATGAAATAGACATCGCATCCAAGTAAACGACCTCTTATATATCTGCAAATAATATTTTATTTAATTAAAAAATACATTTTTCATTGTATGAAATATAACTTGATCCGCCTCTCACTGCATACAAACTGCGTCAAATTTTACGATATGACGTCACATTGACAAGTGCATTGCAATCAGTGAATTGTTTTTATATTGCTGTGCAGGATTTAACCAACGACAAAAATACATGCAATAGTAAGTATTGATGTAATTTAAAGCTATCCAACAGTTTAAAATAGCATATCATTTCATTTTGTGGTAATTTGAAGAACATATATTTTTGTGTGATGTCATAGTAAGCATTTCCCGTAAAAAATTAGGCCCCGCCTCCTTATTGAAGCCTTAACTTTATTTACAACTATTCCCCACGATAAATTAAAGTCATGACTTTCTGAAATCGCTGACAGCTGCTTTTTCAATAAAAATGGAACTCGTAAATTCACTTACCTTGTCATTGGTCATTTACAAAATTATTTTGTTAAAAAGCACTCTGATTGTACGCACAAGTACTCTGAAGTTGACATTAAAAAGATGCTCGAGTTTCTGATTGACAATATCCATGTAGTTTTTGGAAACCAAATCTTTCAACAATCTATTGGAATTCCCATGGGTACCAATTGCGCCCCGTTATTAGCAGATCTTTTTTGTATTCATATGAAGCAGAGTTTGTTCAAAATATTTTAAGTGAAAAGAAGAAAACACTTGCTGTGGCCTTCAACTCGACATTTAGATATATCGACGACGTATTGTAAATTATCAACGGTTATTTCCATTCTTATGTCGACACGATATACCCTGGTGAGCTTGAGATAAAAGATACCACAGAGTCTGACACATCTGTTTCATATCTGGATAATTTATTAGAAAAAGACGTTAATGGTAATTTAACAACAAACCATATTATAAACGTGATTACTTTAACTTTTCAATCGTCAAGTTCTCTTACTTATGCAGCAATATACCCTTATCACCTGCATAAGGGGTGTATATCTCTCAGTTGATTCGATACGCCAGAGCATGATCTACGTATGTACAATTTCTAAAACGAGGTAAGTTATTGACAAACAAGTTGACGAAACAAGAATATCAACAGTCTCGTTTAAAGTCATCATTTCGTAAGTTCTATGGTCAATACAATGACCTTGTCAGCAAATACAATCTACCATTAAGTCAAATGCTTACTGACTTTTTTCATACTATTTGTTAGGCCATTATTTACACACTGAATTGTCGACGGATTTTTCCGTTGTTTCCCTGCCTAATAAATACCTTGGGCTCGCGGTGAGGCACCGGTGAACAGCTGATGCTTACTCCTCCTAGGCAACTGATCTCACCTCTCTCTTGAATTTCCAGGGGTTTTATGCCCTGTTCACAGATTTGTATTGTTTGTATTTTTTTTTTAGATCGATAACTGTCCGTTATTTGCATCTTTTTCATTGACGAAACAAAATAAATCTTGTTTAAAGTTAATATTTTGCGAAATCTATGGTCAATACAATGATCTTGTTTGCAAATATAATCTGTTGTTAGGTCAAATGTTGACTGACGTCTTTCATATAAATTTCACACTGAATTGTCTACAGATTTTTCGGTTTACCTGATCATGACAAGGAGCACACGGAGGGTGTGACAGGTCGGCAGTAGATGCTTACTTCTCCATGACTTGTGGTCCCACTCTGTTTTCAGAAATCTGTGTTCTCTCTGCTTATAATTTGTCTTTTTTGCAAACCATATATCCTTTCATTTTCACTAAATCGGAAGTGATAAAAGAATTACATAGACTACAAGAACAATATATGCTATTGTTCCAGCAGACAAGGCTTGTAACAATTTACATCTTTAATAAAACTATTAAGCAGACGACACATGCGTTTCTTGGAACAATCTAGTTTTATTTCAGACACGAAATGTGATAATTTAATTGCCAAATTTCATTGCTCTATTTTGTCTGCTCTTTTTCTCCTAAAATGCACCATTGTTGCCTTCTTTGCATGACAACACCCATAAAACTCAAAAAAAAAATAAAAATGTTCTTTGTGTTATTTGATATAATTGAAAGAAATCTAAGAGATATATCACAAAATTGATCAACGTTATTTTAGGGACTATGACAAAATTGAAAATAAGGTTTAAATCTGTTTCAAAGAAAAGTTCTTGAGTATCTAATTATTAAAATGGGTATGGATTTATTGACGCCTTTAATTTTTCTTCCTGTGATCATTATCTCAAGCCTCTTTTACGTCAATCCTAAATTTCAAACACAATTCTTTTCAAATTTTTCTTCTTACAATATTATAGTTCAGACACCTACTCGGAAGTTTTACAAACGTACTGCAGCATATGCCCATATTAACACTATAACCCTACAGTTTGAGGAAAGGGGACCTAACTGCAAAGAAACAAGTCAATTACTTCGCAAAAGAAGGAGTAATTGGAATGTTTGATAAATGCAACTTAAATTCCGTGTCTTTTGTGGAAAAATATTTCGATTACAAATGGTAGTATTACAATCAATGATGTTCTTTTGTGGTTTGATCTTGAGCCATACTGAAGGTTTTATTTTTATCTGACAAAGAACATTATTTTCAATAATCATGTTATCATGTAACTATATAATGGTATGCATATTACTGGTTTTGAAACGAAACATCAGAAATTGTCTTCTCTTCCTCTTAATGTAAGATATTAGAGGAAATTAGTAGGTTTCCCCCTCGGATTAAACTAAACACATTGAGAGAAATCCAAGAAAGAATCGGAAACTTGACCTGTTGTTTTGATAAATGTACTATGGCGTAGACAATTTCTGTTATTCCCTTTGACAAGAATAAAAGCGTAGAATTTCTATCAGTTATATTAGTTCCATTTTCTCACAAGTTTGAATAGATTGAGTTCATTTTCTGTCTTTCCTCCTCTTTCATCAAATACAATGTAGTGATTACTGACTTAAAGACAACCTTATTCAAAATTAAAGTAAACAATAGCTACATATATTTCGAGAGTAGAAGAGATTTGATAGTATGCTACATTCATTTGATTAATAATACACAATAGACTTTGACGATATATATGTGAATTAATTACAATTTTGTTCTTGAATTTCGCATGAAAACATTTGACAACAAAGGAGATTGCATGGACAGATGATACAAACTTATTTTTTAAAACAGTCATGGACGAAGCAACTAAATCTATGCTTTTAAGAAATATAAAAAATAAGTAAAATCCGCATTTTTTCATATTTCATATTACGTTTTTAGTAAAAATTGATAAAAATTGTATAGATTTATAAGGATGATGGCAAGTAGAAAGAAATTTAGATATTATAGAAATTATACAATTTCTTAATAGTTCAGGAATATATTTGATATTACTGTACGTATTTCAGCTTGTCTGTTATTCTGTGCCTTCCCTAAGCTTTTCTCAAAATAAAGATGATTTTTTAAAGTTAAAATTGATTTATGGCAGTTGGGAATTTATGTATTCACTAAACAAAATTGCTAACGCTCCACCAAAGAAAATTTATATTTTACTTTTCAAAACTTGTTTTTGATGCATTCGATATATAAATATGTTACCAAAGTACAAAAAAATATTGCCTTAACTGATATATAACTACACCGTTAACTGAAGCGTAACCAAATGAAAATCGTGCTCACACGTTTTGGAGGAATAAATTAATATTTTTTCTTCGTTTTGTGGTCTTTATGTTTGTATGAATTAAAAGCTCAGTATGGAGTCAGAATTAAAACATTTAATAGACTGTTTTTCTTCAAGTGAAAAATTGTTGCAAATATAGATAAACAAACATAAAAATGTTTTCTATAGATAGCCATAGCATAAAGAAGTCACCACACGACAATTTTAATATTGTTCCACTAAATTTGGGGCAACCGGAAGTTGGATGGACTGGGTATGGGCACCAAGACACAAAGAAAGATATAGTGCCTAAACAAGCAAATGGTTTGACAAGCCACTATCTTTACTGTTATCTTCAACTTTGTTGCTTCATAAGATATAAACAACAAAGGCCCAGAAAGGAAATAAAAGGTAATGTAATTTGATTTGAAAGGTACTCAGTAGTGATGTCCCAAAGAGTCCCATGATATTTTTTTTCTGACGCAGAGAAAATTAAAAATTTAAAAGAGGTCGTAAATCTGTTCATAGAAAAAAGTGATTTTTCCTCCTCAGGGTGTTGTAAAACACATAAGTTATCGGTATTTATTTGTCATATCACTTATACTTTTTGTTATAACATTGTCACATTTCAAAAAAAAAGTATAACTCCTACGAACCAATAGTGAGAAGGAATTCTTTGTCTGAGAAAGCGCGACTCAATGAGTAATTGAAATGACGTAAATAAGTTTATGAATATTGGGACATCATTATGATATGCAAATATCATTCTATTCTTTGATGGGAAATTGATACTGTTGTCTGTAAAATTTGATTTTTATTATACTACAGAGATCTGTCACTATAGAAGTATGTGTCTGGGTTCTATATCCTCATGACTCTAATGGTTGTTGATTTGGTTGCTGATGTAATCATACAGCATGTTAAAGCGTAATACGAAGAAATCAACGGAATGTAGAAGGGTACAGATATACCTTTTCAAACTAAATTTATTTTTGAAAAGCTATTATAATATCACATACCGGTAATATAATATTAATTGAAAGAACAAAGAATATCCCATTCTGTATTGAATTTGGTTTGGTCACCTAATTTGACAGTCACGTGATAATTGCATATGATGTGTAAAACATAGAGGTCATAAACAAATTTAAATATCACAAGAGTATATCCTAATTTAAATTTATTCCAGTAATGGGGTTGAAATACGTGTGTTCCTTACCAATTTTTTTATGTATTAATTAAGTAATGCTCCCGGTTTTAGGAAAGCAGCACTTTTCAAGTGAAAGAATATTTCCTTCATCTATAATCAAATAATGGGCAAGATCTATTGTTCCTTTTGAAAAGGCGATTTAACCACAAAGTAAAACATGTTAAACCTGTACACAAAAATACCGTAGAATCAATTCAATACCTATTCTCGATAATAAATAATTAATAATATCAAACAAAGATTACGCATTGATATTTGTGACTTGTTATATTTTGTTGGATGGGATTTAACTAGCGACAAAAATTAATGCGATGGTAAGATATGATTAAGTTGAATAATTTTAAACAGTTAAAATCGCAGAATGTTTCATTTTCTGGCCTATTGAGGAATTGTTATGTACATGTGATGTCACAATAAGTAATTCCGTATAAATTAAATTAGGTTCCCCCCATCTAACAGTATAGCGCATGAATACCCTAGTTTCTACACTTTTGTAGGGCAGATCCTGGAATAACTGTTGACTTTTGTTGATGGGTGACTTGCTGAATGTGGCCATGTTCATCCCTGGGCTTTCCATGCGATTATAAAAACTTATACAAGTTAGACAAGAATAATAAACTACAGGTATTTTTCTCTTCAGAAGCTCACAAGACAATTGATATTTAACTGTGTGTGTTCCCACAATTTTCTCTATAAACATTTTAAAAAATCCTCCAAGGTTATCTTTTTGGAAGAATTGTTTATCCGTGTGGACTTCAGCAAAAAATCTAGGAGAAAAATGAATTAATAAATAGTTTACATTCTCCGTGATAGCTCAAGGAATAACTAATATCTTGAATAATTATCTAACCTTGGTTATTTTTGTAATATAATGCGTGATGATAAGATATATAACCACATCTTATTTCCCGCGTAATTGAAATAGATTTTGTGCTTTCGAAAAAAGAGCTTAAAACACTTTTAATTTCCCCATAGGATTGCACTAAGAATAAAATGAGTTGTAGAGAACTGCTTGGGCGATTCTGTCTAAGATGGTGCAATCCGAAATAATTCATCAGGACTTCAATTCAATCTTTGTTAAGTACTTACCGCTTAGTTCATTACATTTTTGAAACTTTCTCTTAGTTAATCCTTTTCTATTGTAAAAGGCTTTAAGTCAATATCAGAGTATTATGTATGTGATGGACATCTAAGGATAGATGATGGAAAACCTTAAGGGTAAGAGCATAATCAAAGTATGAAAGTTATGAACACCAGTGGCAAGTATCCTAGGGAATCGATGTTAAGCTCTGGGTGTAGTAAATCTGAAGATTGAGACAACTGGTTTTTATCTATCAATGGGAAACTAAGGGAGAAACAGGGTGCAAGTAGTACCTTATCCAGTCCCCATCTCTAGATACGAGAAAATTTAAGTACTGTGTGATATACCCTCAGACAGAGCTGTCTTATGAATCATTCCAATCATTAACTCAGACAGAGTAAAAGGAAAAGTAATATATCCCTTGTAAGAACCTGATCATACCATTACAGAGGAAATATCTTTGAAAACTTTTTCTCAAGAACAACTAATTCATTATTAGTCATATTCATACAGAAGAAACCTTTGGTATTGTAGAATCAAGTTTGTTTAAATAATGACCCCTCAGGGGTTGGGGGCACAACAGAGGATCAAAGTTTTGCATTAGAATATATAGGAATCATCTTGAAAAGATCTTTTGCACAAGAACTGCAAAGACATATGATTAGTCATATTATTATAGAAGCATCCTCAGGTAGTGTAGATTCAAATTTGTTCAAATGAACGGTGGGTAGGCTTGGGGCACAATGAGCTATCAGAGTTTTACATTGGAAAACACAGGAAAAAAATCTTTAAAATTTTTCTGTTTAAGAACAGCAAAGCCATGATTAGCAATATTGATACAGAGGCATCCTGAGGTAATGTAAATTTAAGTCCCCCCTTAAAACTTTTCAATACTGAACTGATTTCTGCTTCTTCCTAGCCAGTGTGCTCAGGTGAGCGATGTGGCCCATGGGTCTCTTGTTTTGTGTTCTGGCCTTACCCATAGTTGATGTATAGATTGATAAAAAAAACAAACAAAAATTAAACACTGTCTTGTTTCTCTCTTATTAATAGACGAATAAAGGAATTTGCCAATTTTTATTATTTAGATCAAAGAGACTAATTCTACAAAAAATACAAGTCTTGATGAGTTGGATTAATTGTCTGGTATTACCCATAATGAAGTTTGTCTCTAGAGTCATTTGATTGGCTGTTGTTATTTAAAATATCTTTGGTACGCTTACCTGTATGCATTTCCTTTGACAAGGGATTAATTTTTCATAGAGCGGAAGTGAATTTTAAAGATAAGCTTTGTATTCTACTGATAAGAAATATGAACAGCAGCCTTTTTTTGACAGTGACAGATTTGTTCGTATAAATTGCTTTTGAAATGTTCCTTGTTTGAAAAATCCAATTAAACACTACAAATTGAGACCAGAACAAGCATGGACCTCTGAAGAAATAAAAGGTTGGATCAGGTGCCATTGAGGAGTAAGAATACGCTGTCGATTGTCACACTCACTTTGAGCTCTTTGTTATGATCAGGTAAATGGAGTCATCTGTAAGCAAATCAGTATAAAATAAAAGACCTAAAACTTTTAATTAAACACGTCAGTTAACATTCAAACAAACAAAGGGTTTTATTTGCCAACATGACTAAAGAATTTGCACATTGTAACATTAGCTCATTAGCCTGGTTTAGTTGAGAGATTGATTGTACGCAGAATATGCTGTTGCATATCGAATTAACTATGAGACATAAAAACGTTAGGCTTGGGATAATAGCATATTGTCACGTGACGATAGAAGAGTAAAAGTCATCACTATTGTCATTAAGTTTGTCGTTAGTTTGCCATCTCTCTCTCTCTCTCTCTGGTTTAGTGTCTAGTTTTTAGTGCAGAGGGATATATATAATAAACGTAAGAATGGAAATTTAATATCATTGATCTGATCTACCTAACTGTCGATCGAATTGATGGTCACACAAGACTTTTCTTTTTTTGATAAATTCTGCTTCAGAAGATTACAAAACCACTTTTGTTATTAGAAAGGGCACAAAAAGTACCTAAGGGTAATTTACAGAATTGTTGGAAGAGCTGGTATTCAAAGACAACACGTTCCTCAAATATCTGCTTTGTTTCTCCTTCTTAAATATAAGAAATATTCATAAAATCAACTTTTACCTATGATTTCTAAACTGTTAGAAATAACTACAACAAAAATTGTGATATTGACAATTCAAGTAATTTCAAGTAGCATTACGTTGGGAACACCACCCTCTGGTGTCTTGCACAAATGCCTGGTAAGGTACCTCAATTTTTTGTGAGGAAACTTGTTAAAGTAGCAGTACTTCAATTACAAATTCTTGGAAAAAATAATATATTATTGAGAAATGCGTCGTCCGACCTTAATGAGGAACTCAAGCGCCTTTTTTTTATATTAACTTCAGAGAAGAATTTTTGGAACAGTTATTATGAAGAACAATCAAAAGATATGAAAGTTTCCGAGTTCCATTTTTATTGAAAAGGCAGTCATCAATGATGTCAATAGCTCAGTCTTATATTTATCGTAAGGAATGGATGTACGAAATATTGCAAATATTTTCGATTTGATCTTTTTGATTTTGGAAAACAACTTATTTCAAAATTTCTTAAAGTTCCTTTGGAGTCTGTAATTATCCATTTTTGGAAAACACCACTTCTGGAATATATTTTTCCCAGTATTAATGACCTTTCTCCACTGCTGTTCATATGTCTGTGAAAGTAATGGTAGAGGCTTGCTAGAACATTAAAATTTAGGAAAGGCATCCTACACAGTAGGTTTTTGTGTGTTTAATTCAAAAACTGAACATTCAATTCCAAAACACACTTCATGAAATATCTAGAAAAATAGTATAGTACATGTATCTGGTCATACATTCATGAAGTTATGAGTACATATCAAGGATATTCAACATCATGTAGATATCATATGGAATCTATTTCATGAGCAGCTCATGATTAACCAATGCCAAACTTGATTAGCCATCACAATTTTTTCAAACAATTAACGCTGAAAAAGATAAGCAATGTATTAGGAAGAAAAAATGACAGTTTTAAATTGTGTTTTATGAACTTATAAAGAACATTGTGAAAATTGGAAAAAAATCTTTTTCACCTGAATTACCTTTTATTCGTGGGTAAAAAAAAAACCTTGGTTCCACCCTCCTTGTAATTTTCTTCACCTGCGTCTGAGACAAAAAAAAAATAATAAAATAACACTCTCCTACCTTTGATTGGACTCATTAGTAGATAAGGAGAGATTGTTCCCCTATGTTGGGTCTTGTGACTTCATTCGTCGTCTTGTGCAATAGGATGTCGGGGCATCAGGGATACGTTTGACCCATCAAAGACTGCTAAAACAAAAACAATCTCAATCATTTTATTTTAACAGAGTCAAAGATTGGAACGTGTTAACTGGAGAATTTAAAACTGTTTAAAAAATAAATGGAAATAAGTTTGCTTTTAAAAGAAATGTCAGGAATTTTTTTTAAATACGGGAATTGCCTAATATGAAAATCAAGTCGTGTTTTATTAGTCTTAAGATTAGTTGTCAGTTGATTACGTTTATATTCATGTGAAGACTTGGTATATTTGTTTGTTGTTTAACGTCCCTCTCGAGAATTTTTCACTCATATGGAGACGCCACCACTTGCCGGTGGAGGGCTTCAAATTTAGACCTATACTCGGCACTTAGGGCCATTGAGCAGTGAGAGATCTTTTTCGTGCAAGCACATACTGCGACACGGGACCTCGGTTTATACGGTCTCATACGAAGGACCGGTCTCCACGTCCCACAGTGGGATTCGAACCCGCGACGTAAGGATCAACTCCTTACTCCGTAACTCTAGAGCAGACGCTCCAACCACTGCGCCACGCGGGCGACAGACTTGGTATATATACATACAATTCATTTTTTTTTAATGATGACTATGTTGTCAACTTGATCCTACTACTGATTTTTTTACTTAACATCTAGTCTACGTGTATAACTATAAGGATCCCATTGGAAAAAAAAGCACTTGGCTTTTATGGTTATCCTAGGTATACGAATATGTTTTATGCATTATACTTATTTTTTCTAAAATTGATTGATTCCGATATACATTTTGATTTTTCCAAATTTTTTAGTGTCAAACTTTATATTTATTTCCTAATATTATCTTTTCAAAAAAAATGTATTGTAGTAAAGTATGTAGTATACAAAATATCTATCTATCTTTCTATCTATCTTAAACAATTTGAAATATAAGACTTTAACATTTTGCAATGTTTTAATCAGATAAGGATAATCAGATCAGATTTTGTATTGTTTAATGGACTTTTGAGCTTGAATATATTTCATAAGGCCACCATAACTGTGGTATAAATAGCTTTTTTAAACAACAAAGTCAACACTTTAAATAAAATTCTGATTTAAAAAAATACAAAGATCATAACTTATTCTACTACAGAAGCAAAAAATAAAAATCTATGATTAGATTCCACGACAGAAAATAATTCATTTAATGTTTCCCAAATAACATTATAACAATTTCATAATGTCCGCAAAAAAATGTTAGGTTTGAATTAATACTCATGGAGATCAAGTTATAATTAACAATAAAACTTTTTTTCTATCCATTAACAGTCACTTATTAGCATATTTTGGGTTTAATATAATATTGAATAAAATAAGCAGAAATGTATATATAGATATTATAATTATAAATAGCGCTTATATTGTGTGATTTTAGTATTATGTGGTGAATCATGTGAAGAAATTTTTTTTAAAAAAACCAAAATTTTCAAAGAGCAAATAACAAATAAATAATTGTGATAAAACTTTTCAATAAATTTTGCATTTAAGAGGATATTAAATTAAGATGATTGATATCGATGCTAAATCTTGATAATTTTCCAAGTGCATAATAGTTTTTCAAATAATTTCTTAAATTCTATTTACTTGAGCGCCATATTATTTTCTCTATTGGCTTAACCTCTTTGCATAATTCGAGTTTAGAAATGTTGTTTGGAATGACATAAAATCACGCTATTGCAACATGGAATACTCTCCATGGCACTGTATTGTGCATTCTTTGAAATAATGATGTTTATGTTTCATGCGAAATAGTTGATTGGTTTAAGTTGTTTCCTTGTATTAAAACGAACCAAGAATCTTGAATGGTGCTTTGATAGATTTTATATTATTAGAAAGTTGTAAGAAATATCTCTGACATGGTGTTGTGCTGTATGAAATTATGGAGATAACGAACAGTATTCAATCTCAAAAGTCCATTAAACAATACAAATTTTGGAGCAGAGCAAACACGAACCTTTAAAACATCAGAGGCGGGACCAGGTGCCATGGAGGAGTGAACATCCCCTGCCGACCGGTCACTCCCGCTGTGTGCTCTTTGTCGTGATGGGGATATAACGGAAAAATCCGTCGACAATTCAGTTTGTGAATATTGGCCTAACAATTAGCATGAAAAACGTCAATCAGCATTTGACTTAATGAAAAATTGTATTTGCTGACAAGGTCATTGTATCGACCTTAGAACTTACGAAATGACGACTTTAAACGAGACTGTTGATATTATGTATCATTCTTACATAGAAAGATTGTAAGAAAAGTCTTTCACGTAGTACGTGTTGTGATCTTTTATTCTTACACAGAAAGATTGTAAGAAATATCTCTCACATGGTGTTGTGATATATCAATTTTACAAGGAAAGATTGTAAGAAATATCTCTCACATGGTGTTGTGATATATCAATTTTACAAGGAAAGATTGTAAGAAATATTTTTCACATGGTATTCCGATCTATCAATTTTAAATAGAAAGATTGTAAGAAATATCTCTCACATGGTGTTGTGATCTGTCATTCTTAATGGCTAATAAATCATATTACATGAAGTTGGTTAACTTATAGCACTCAATTGGGGTCAAAATGCTCTGAACTTTTAAAACTTAGGTATGAAAGAAAACCCTTCTGTGGTCTTAAAATAAATAAAATTGTTTTTTAGAATAATATTTTTTTTATTAACCTAGTCATAATATGCAGTATACACTTCTATCTACTCCGGGGGGGGGGGGGGGGGGGTCATATGAGCTATTATATTTACTGCCAATTCTTTGCAATGTTCTTAAACAAACTATACGATCATCTAGGTGTGATGTTTACACATCCTTAAGATATGAATTAGATCTACATCCCTGGGGAAGCTGGTATTTAGTTAAACCTGTGATTCTTAAGGAGCCCCTTTCTATCCCTGGGTGGTTTGTATGAATATATTCTACATTACATTAAGGCAGTCCTTTCCTAGAATTAGGAAACCACTTGAACATATTTGAATCTGAATGTAAACATGTACTGTGTGGTTTATTAAGCAGTGCTGAGAGGACGGAATAATAAAACACTTACAGTATTTATCGTTTAATTACACATCTTCTATACATTACGTGATTATTAAGTTCATTTGACAACACCTGATCAACCAGTGCATTCAACATAAACCGTCTTGTAAGACTATAGTCTTTAATAAAAGGAAGTCTGTTAATTAACTGAATTTTAATTTTAAAAAAAAAATTGCCGCCGCTGTCATGGTCTTAAAAAAATCCCCACAATCAGTATTTTTGCTACAGTAAGCTCTTCCACATGAAAGAATAAAAAATGGAATGCAAACTCACGATATTCTGCACTTGTCAAATGAAATAATAAAAAATGTATGACTTCCACAGAAATTGTGCATCATTTTATTTCCAGAACCTCTGATGCAGTCCAAGTATCTTTATTGAATTTCTCCCTCTGCATTCTCTTAACCCTAAGGGGAATTTATCAATGTCAACTGAAATATGGACAGAAGAATTCACATGGTAGTGATAATTAGGTTAAACTTAATGTTTTTCTTCATTCAATATGCATCATGCACGACCTTGCTTCAGTTTTACGTCTCATCAGTTTCTTGAACTACAAACATAGAAACATTTTTATCTCCTAACTCTCTCAGAGTGAATACACGTACCAGAATAATGGATAATTGGAAGGGTATAAATTCACAGGCACTTGTTTCTGTAATAGATTTTTAACTCATAGTATAATAATAACACAATGTATCTTACTCCAAATTACATGGATTACCCCATCCTCAGAATTGCAGTCATTTACAGACTTTGAGAGAAAATGCACTGGCAAACTAACTACTTTATTACCATTGTCTTCTACGATAATTAAGCTTCGCAGCCATACATGATATGCTTGTCTTTACTTTAGTTATAAACAATTTTTCAGTGCATTTTCTCTAAAATGGTAAATGACTTCAATACAGCTGGGGAGAGGGGTAGTCCATGTAATTCGCAGTTGGATACCTTGTGTTATTATTACACTATGGGTTAAAAATTTATTACAGAAACAAGTGTCTGTGTATATATTATTGAATTCTTCTAAGTTATATTGGGTCAATGACGTCAATTTTATAATTTTTTCGACTTTCAAAATCGCCTAAAAATATTCAGGGGATAGCTACAATCAGCAAATGTCTTAGATAATTATCCGGGATGCGGAAATTACATTCATATTAGAAGTATTATATTACTGAAATAATTATTTATGATACGTCGTCACAATATTTCTCCAATATCTCGATCAAATCTTTGGCTTTCTCTTTGTACTTTAAACATTAGTATATTGTATTACTGACATTTTTAGTCTGATTTTGTTTATTTTGAGATTTGGCATATTTTGATTTCAGCTCATTTCTTTATCAAACACAAAGTGGATATATGAAACACTGAACGAGAATGTCTTTAATATATGTAGTGGATTTCCTTGGAAAATGTCTGCATCATCAAATGAACTAGAATTGTCAATTGTCTCGAGAGGAAATACAAGCGTAAATAGCATGCAGATCATATTCACAACCAGTCTTCGGTAGCAATCGGTGCTACATCAAAATAAGAAGAAAAGAAAACTTGCCTAATCTTTTCTATGTCAAAAAAAAATCCCCCAGAAAAATTACTGAAATCTAACAGAAAAAGCTTCTGTACGATAAAAATTTCCATTAAAATATTCTTAATTTGAGGCAAGTTATTGATAAATAAGTTGGTTTTATGGGTTTTCAACAATTTCGCTTACAGACAGCATTTCGCAAATTCTATGGTCGTTATAACTCTCTCATTTGCAAACACAGCCTATCGCTGTGTACTATTTTTGACTGACCTATTTCATGCCAGTAGTTAGGCCTTTGTTTTTATACAAATTTCGACTACGTTTTATTCTATTTACCTGATCAAAATATACGGCTCACAATGGTTGTAAAGGGGATGCTTACTCATCCAAGGGGCATGATCCCACCTCTGGTGTTTCCGGGCATCCATGCTTTAAGCTCTGGTCACAGTTTGTATTGTTTACAGGATTTATGAATCGCAATCGATTACTGTTCCTTATCTTCACTTTTCCACGAAGAGAAAAGAACAGACTTTATCAACAGTTAGGAATTTATTTAATTAAAAGAAAAAATCAATTTATCTGCCTTTTCTCCATACTTTCATTTCCAGAACATTGATATTCTTCAATTACGTAAATAAATGTACAGTGAGTAGAATCTTATAGTAATGCAAAATCATTCGAATGATTTATTTGTTGTTTTCAGGGATATTGAAGAGAATTTGTATTTACGTCATATTCTGTATTAAAGGGACTGGGATACAGATTTGGAGCTATTTTCCGGAATTTTCTAAATAATATCATGACTTATTTGTTGCTAGAGAATTTCATTCCGAAATCTATGTAAATTCTTTTATCTGGAAACTATTAAAACTTCGATTTTTGGGATGCGTTTGATTGACACATATCCTTGCACTTTTACAAAGTAAACTTTATCCATAATACTTAAGGAAAGTAGAAATTTTGTTATGTATCAATAAAATTTTTAAAAAAAAACTATAATTTAGAAAGTTCAGAGTAGAAATGCGAGAAAACAAAACAAACTCACCAGTATTGTCAGTCCGTGCTCAGTGATGTGTGCAGACTAAACAAATTGAACACACCTGGTAAAAAGTAACAATAACAGAGCTCGTGCCCTGTTTACAAACACAGGTGTTTGACGTGACGTTATGAAGAATGTGGCGTTGTCATTGAATTCTTAGAACATTCATGTAAGTTCAAATCATTAAACTGAAGTTATTTTTTAAATAAAGATAGACATTTCAAATTGTAAACAATGCAAACTGTGTCCACGCACCTTTAAATGTTCATTTGCTGTCGATATAGGTGTGCCCAAAAGTTATTTTTAAAATTTTTATAAGTTTTGCCAGAGAAAGAAGAGAGTTAATAAATGACTTTTAATGAAATAACAATATAACTCTATGAATGAAATGATCCAATTTTCCGATTTTTGTAAATTAATAAAGTGGTACATCATAATTTACGTAAAATGGGAATATTTACCGACCCTCGTCTAATTTAGGATTTATATGGCCTTAAAATGAATATACCTAATAATTCAATCACAAACATGCCTAAGAAAATAAATATATAATGGAACTATCCCTAAAATCGTTTAAAACCACTAACGCTACCAATAAATGCTAATTTTTTTTTTTAATTTTCCGGTATACTGTAATTATTTATGATGTTTAATCTGGAGACCTGGCTACCAAAGAATCGTGTTTAGAAAAAGAGTACAAGAAACACTTATTTTTTAGTTCATAGCATCTCTCTCTCTCTCTCTCTCTCTCTCTCTGTATGTATTGAGGGTTTTATTAACTCGGCATATCTCTGTTTGACTCGATAAAGGTAGTTTATTCTGTATGAATTATGGAGATAACGAATAGTATTCAAGTCCATTAAAACAATACAGATCGGGAGCAGAGTTAACACGGACCTCCAAAAACACCAGAGGTGGGATCAGATGCAATGGCGGAGTGAGCATCCCCTGCCGACCGGTCACACCCGCCATGTGCTCCTTGTCATGATCGGTAAATAACGGAAAAATCCGTAGACAATTCAGTGTGCAAATAATGGCCTAACAATTAGTATGAAATACGTCAGTCATATAACTGTTCCTTATATATAATTACTCCATGCGTGTGTTTGATACGATTATTTGGTGTACGATTATTTGATAACTGTTACATTTGCTTGAATCGGTTAACTTGTAAACGTGTACCGTGGAACTATTTTAATTCGTGATGGTCAATGTTCGTGAATAATAAAAATTTTACTGGTTCATGGGGACGTTTTTTCTTGGATAATTTGTTTATGAGGTAGATTCATATATAATCAATCCGTTGACAAAATATTCGTTCTTAGCGATGTAAATTTGTAGATACGAATGACTCACGAAATCCAGGAACATTCATTCCCCACGAACAATGATGATTCCGCAGTCACTTATCTTGTTGCCCTAAGGATCTGTGTTGCTCTCTGAAGCATTGGGGAGTAAAATGAACTACTTTTACGTCCTATATTGATGATTTTTTTCGTATCATGAAGGCATAACAGATATTATATTAATTATAATGCTTAAACCTCCGTGATCTAGAATCATTTTATCTCTTGATCTTAATGGAGACAGGTATATTTTGTTTGAAATCAAGGGTTATTGCATGCCTTGGTGATAATTACTATACTGGGTACATACAAGAGTTTATTGCGTGCCTTGGTGATAATTAATATATTTGGTAAATACTGAAAGGTAAATCAATAATTGAGCAGGACCACACAGTTGATATATCTTAAATGTATTCCTGTTCTCTCATTACCTGTAATTGATTTTTTTAAATATCTAAATGAGATCTACTATAATATTAGATAACAGGAACTACATTTTCAGAAAAGAAATTAAAAGGATTTTATTTTTCCATATAATTCTCTTTTTTCTCTTAACATAACGCAATGCACTAAGAATTGATGGGATTGGTTTGGAAAATTGAATGTCTTGAACCGTTCACGGTAGCTCAGTCGGTAGAGCGCTCGCTCCGTGATCGGGAGGTCGTGCGTTCGAATCTCGGCCGCGACTGACCTAAGTCGATAAAAAATGGGTAGCAACTGTTCCTTCGCCATGCGCTCGGCACTTTGAAGTGAAAGTTGCGGGTCTTTCGGATGAGACCTAGAAAACCGAAGTCCCGTGTCACGGCAGACATTGGCACGATAAAGATCCCTCACTGTCCAATGGCCCTAAGTGACGAGTAAAGGTCAAAATTTGAAGCCCTTCACCGGTATATGGTGACGTCTCTATATGAGTGAAAAATTCTCGAATGGGACGTAAAACAACATACAATCAATCAATCAATCAATGTCTTGAAGAAAGGATCGTTTTAAACAGAAATGCTTTTACAGATGGTCTTTAAGGGTTCTAATGCAATTTTTTTTTTCAATTTTATTTATTGATTCTTTTATAAATTAATTAATTCACTCATTCATTCAATACCATTTTGCCCACTCCCCTGTCTCAAATCAAACAGTTCTTCAACACTTATCAACATGTAATGATAACTAGATAGAAGTTGCTCAGTAAATGAATTTTGTCAAAGGGGTTCTGTCACATTTTAAGTGTTTGGATGTATTTTCATTGTATTTATTTTAAGATAGTGAAAACATGTGTGGTCTACCAGTGCTACAACTAAATCTGAAATTAAACATCATTTTTAAAAATTGCATTTATCACGTTTAATTCTAGTGTACCATGCAGGTCTCTTTTGACATGTTACAGTGTATACCACAGCTTTAATTTGAATGTATCCCACTACTGGCTCACAGTCTTTTTTTTTCTTTTCTTTTTTTTTTTTTTTACAAACAATTACTTCAGTTATATTTTCAGTACTACTAACTGACGAATGGATATCAATGTAACCAAGGTGTAACCAAGAAAAGTACCTACTGTTTTTTGTCCTCTCTCTTTTCATACGACGACCTTTTGCTGATAAACGATACCAATGAAGAAGCAATTCTGATAGATACATCAATACTGTTCGTTATCTCCATATTCATGTTATAGAACACTCGCGTAAATTTATATTTGCCCTTACAACAAGGTGTAATTTCAAATGGACTCTTCAAACAAGCCTAAGTAAGATCATATTCAAATTTTTCACCAGATTATGAAAGCTGCTCATCCCTAACAAAAGAACTATTGAAAACTACTGCTCCCATATAGAAAACTAATGCTCCCGTACAGTAAACATTGGTTTACATAAGTATCAAATATTGTCGATACACTATTATAAAAACAATGATATTGTAAAAAATGATGACAACCTATAGCATTTCAAAAAACTTTGGGTGATTACATATATGGTTAAAACTTTATCTACATTGGAACTTTGAAACTTTGTTTCACTATGGTAAAAACTTTTATTTATTTTTATAAATACAAAGGAACTTTGATTTGCCATAGCTAACTATAAGGAAATATTGTTTATAATTAAAACTACAGTTTATTATAATGAAAGTAAGATCAAAATGGTTTCAAAATACAGATTTTGATTTACTTTAGTAAATACTATGGAAATTTTATGTACAATAATGAATACGTTGATTTATTTTTTGAGTTTGATACCTTTATTTATTTTAGTAAAAAAGTTTAATACATTTATTTTCTACAGTCAAATATAGTAAATTGTAGTCTACTATAGTATTCGTTGTAATGGTTTTATCCGCCACGAATCAGGGCGGTTCCTTAGGATTAAATATGCCGACAAGATATGTAAAACATTCTCAATCATAAAAAGAGTTCAGGCTAGCTATGCACCATGTTTCCATTTAAAGTCTGCAGACACTCATCAGTTGATGCTTCAAAAATTTCAATTATAAACAACTCTACGATATCTAGATATTGACCATCTCAAACAATATCCTTCTTAATCTAAGTGTTTTTCTCTCATCTTTTGATTATAGTCCTGCTGGAATATTATAATTGCTGATGTTAAATTGAAGACCTGAATGCATTCATTTCAAAAGGTTCAGAATTCAGGGAGCTACAATCCTTTAAATCCTGTATTTCCATTTCTCCGTCAAGGACTATTCCAGACGACTGGCTAAATACGAAGGGTAGACCTCAACAGATGGACAAATGTTTCAGAATTATTTGAAAGAATCCTATTAGTTAATTAAAGCGCAAAGTCTTTGTAAGGCTCATTATTACAATTGCATTTTTGAAGAACGCAGCATTCACATCTAGATAAACTTCATAAAGATCCTTCCAAAAATTATGTTGCAGGACCCAGTTAATGTTTACAAAGCATCTACCTTTACTCCTCAAAAAATATTAACTTATTTTTTCTAAATGATTACTAAAAATAGTATGTAAAACGTAATTTCAACAAAACAACTTAATATTGTAGTAGAGTACTTTTGTAGTGTACAACCATATTATCAAAAGAAGCAGATTTGAATCTCTCTCATTTTAAACTCTGATGGAAATGTATTTCGATTGATGACGTTAATTTCCTGGGTATTTTCTCTGTCTCGGTGACAATCTATTACTGTGATATCATGTTTTTGTAACAGTACTGAATAATGATAATAAACCTCATGACCAATTTTTCGTTCTTTAACAATAACCAAGCGATTACAGAGTGCACTCCTTATTACATTGTACATCAACACAATATCTAGTTATCATCACTCTATTAACCCCAAATTCAGGTTCAACAACTCTCAATTCAGATCGACATTAAGTATTCATTTCAGGACGGAAACTTCCCCACAAAAGGCACACAATAAGTCAGTTTGACTATGCGACTAGAGTGCAATCAGAGATCAAATATCTCTACTAACCCTATTTCATAGCAATGAAATATTAACAACAATTGACGCATTTTTAATTATCTATGCGTCATGTACACAGCATGATAAACAAAAGTGATCATTTTGTCCGTTTTCACTCTGTCATTCTTCTGTTTGAGACCAGTCACACTTTCACATGAAAAACGCTAGAACTAATTGTATACGGGACACAAAGTCGTCCCCTGAAAACATCAGAAGTTAGAATACAAGGGGATGTAGCCCTCCCCTTTCGACAGGTCAAAGTTGTATTTGTAAACAAAGTCATAATAACAGTCATAAAATTTACCTTTGTCAGTAACTGCTAAACTTTTTGAAACTTTAAAGAATAATTCCTGCATCATGTCAAAGTGTTTTCTATAAAAAAATATATCAGTTGTGTAGAGTGTGTCGCTGTAACCATGAAAGAACGAATAATCTAAGCAAATTGCTGTCACATCTCCATTGTATCTTGATATAAGTCTGTTACGTGGTCTTGTGAAATACTGCTTAGACTTTATAGTACTTGATTAATCTGCTTTCAACTTATATTTTGAAGCATTTGGGATCAGTTTGGTGTTATTTCGCTTTGCTTGCATAGGAAACTTTCTAGTTTTGCACTTATGAACTAGATTTAAAGCCATCATTTAAGGCTGTAAATATTCGTCTGATTAGTTCTGAGTTAGAACAACATCAGTGTTGTGAGGATTTTGACCTGTGGGACTCTCCTTTAGATCTCAATTTAGAAAGACAAAATCCTTATTTGATTCCAAGACTTGCCGTTCAGTGTTGGTTTAATAAAGTAAGTCTTAATCTGAAGAGAATAATGAGAAGTGATCAAGGATCGTCAAAATCGGTTAGGTCTGGTTATCGCTTGAACGTCCGTGTTAATGAACAAAAACGTTTTCAAGTATTTCAGTACATTGAAACTAGAATTATTGACACTAAGGACCCATTGCCCTATCACAACTCACATGGATTGTTATTCTCAGCCAATAACTAGATTGTTTATTGAAGACTGAATAGACTGACGGTAATTTAAAGTAAAGAAGATTTAACAATTCAACTTAGGTTATGTAAAGTCCTTTTGGACGAGTTTTGTCTTCTATCTAGTTTATTTATTTATTTTAATTATTTATTTTACACATATCTTTTATTTAACGCAACAAAAATATTTTCAGTCCTTTTCGTATTTTCTCATTTAAAAATAAACCCTGTAAAAGTTTTCATTATGAAATTGGCGTTTTAAAGTATAATCAATTACAAATAACTTTGATTAACTTTGTTATCATTTACTTATTATGTTCTTAAATACGATAAGTATCGCATTTTTGATTGGTTGGCATGATATCAAGAGAGAGTAGAATGAGCTAAGATTCGATTTTCATTTAATTATGCCCCTTGGTTAAGTCGCGTTATTACAGCATTCGTCTGTGAAGATTCGATGACATGTTTCAGGAATTGTCATTGTTAAGTTTACTTTGGAATAGAGTACAACACTCAGCCTTTGATGTACAGTTTTCCATTAAGTGATTAGTGCTCATATAATGGATTATTATTGACGTTTTGTTTCCCTTCCGTTAATCTTCATAAATTGCATGGGTTTCACGTTCAATGTGCATGATTAAGCCTAATATATTTATTTAATCGTACGAAGAATTTAACGATTCATATTTTTACAATGTATATAGTGCATATTACAATATTGAAAAAATAAAGTTTTTCTTCAGTGCATTGCGTATGTCTCCCATTTACACACCTTTCAATATGATTGTATCATATTACAGATAATCTACACTTTAAGGAAGAAATTCAGATTTCTCAGCAAGTAGCCATAGTTCTAATATTTCACTATTTTTTGTTTTGGTTTAATATTTGTAAAATTTGATGTTAATCGTTGTCTACAAATATAGAACTTCACAAATATTTCAATAAATATGGAACTCGAATTTTCCATGTCTTATGATTGGTCCTCTGCAAAATTACTTTGTTAAAAATCACTCTGATTCTACACATATTTACAAAAGGTTGACATTCCTCATTGACAACATCTTTGAAGCCAGATCTTCCGACAATCTGTATTCCGAAGGACACTTACTGTGCTTCTTTAATATCCGACCCCTCGCTTCGTGATCGGGAGGCCCGGGTTCGATTATCGTTCGCCGCGCCGCGCCAAACATAAGACGTAAACATAGCTTCGCCAAGCGCCCAGCACTAGAAGTGAATGTTAGGGTCTTAGCTTTTGGATGAGACCTTAAAAGGTCTCGTCTCACGATAGGCGTTGGCACGATAAAGAACACTCATTGGTCAAAGGCCCTGAGTGCCAAGTATAGGTCTAAATTTGAAGCCCTTCACCGGCATACGGTGACCTCTTAATATGAGTAAAAAATGCTCGAATGGGACGTTAAACAACATATAAACAATCAATCAATATAACCCGATCTGTTTTACTTTTCCTATGAAGCAGAATTTATCAAAACTTTAACATAAGAAATGGAAAATACTTGCTGTGGTCTTCATCTAGACATTCAGATATATCAACGACGTCTTATCAATTAACAATAAATACTCCCATTCACATGTCGACTGATATATCACAATGAACTCGAAATAAATGACACCACAGAGTCTACCACGTCTATTTCATATTTGGATGTTTTATTGACTACAGACAATAAGGGCCAATTACTAACTAAACTGTATGACAAACGAAGTAACCAGCTTTTCCATCGTTAACTTCCATTATTTAAGCAGTAATATTCCACTATCATGTATATGATGTTAAAAATGCCTCCCAACTTATTCAAATCTCAAGAGCATGCTATGTCTGGCAAGTCAAACGTTGCAACATTCGATCTTTTCCATTTGCATTGTAAAATTTTCCATTTGTATTGTATAATTTTTATTTATATTCTGTAATATTCCATTTGTATTGTATAACTTTTCGTTTGTATTGTATAATTTTTATTTGTTTTCTACAATATTTCATTTGCATTCTATAATTTTTCATTTGAATTGTATGATTTCCATTTGTATTGTAAAAAAATCATTTTAATTGTATAATTTTTCATTTGCATTGTATATTTTCAATTTGCATTGTATACTTTCTTATTTGTATTGTAAAATTCCTTATTTGTATTCGATATTTTTTCATTTGTATTGTATCCGAGGATTGTTAATTTATTTCGTTACGAAGGATTTAATTGGTCAAGAATTAGTCTGTATTGTGTTGAAAATGAGCGAGATGTTCCGGTTACTCAAAGCAATCTGGGCTAACACTTTTTGTGTGCATGTTAGAGGACGGCCATTTAGATGAAAAGGGAACGCTGACCGATGGCAAATTAATGATATGTCCTTATCTTGTCTGAGAAAAAAACAACAACATAATTTGATATTGACCGGTGGTACCTCACCCACCCAACCACCCTAAGAAATGGAGTATTAGGGGTTGGGCAGATTTTCTTCCTTTTCCTCCTTTTTTCTCCTTGTATCTGGTCATCTTCGACATAAATTTTCTCTCGTGCAAAAGCATGAAAATAATTCATCTGATTCGACAAAATTTGCCCCCCCCCCCTTTGAGAATTAAATAACTGTCCCTTAGCAATCACGCGAATAGAGGAGACCAGTTCACCCGAAACTTTTCGCTTGTTTGAACGCTATACTACAAAAAGACTAAAACTTGACCAATTAAATCCTTCGTAACGAAATAAATTAACAATCCTCGGATACAATACAAATGAAAAATTGTCGCATACAAATAAGAAATTATTCAATATAAATAATAAATTATACCATGCAAATGAAAAATATAGAATGCAAATAAAAAATTATACAATGCAAATGAATTTTTTTTACAATCCAAATGGAAAATATAGAATATAAATAAATGTTATACAATCCAAATGGAAAATTACAGAATACAAATGAAAAATTATACAATACAAATGAAAAATTATAGAATATGAATACAAATTATACAATACAAATGGAAAAATATACAATGTAAATGGAAAAGATCGAATATTGCAACGTTTGACAAGCCATAGCTATGATTGCGATTAATTTTTGAACCGAGAGAGGCTATTGAATAAGTTGATGTTACAGGGATTTCAACAACCTCGTTGCATGTTAGCATTTCTCAAATTCTGTGGTCGTAATGATGACTGTTAGCAAATCTAACCTATCATTGGGTCGTATTTTGACCAACATATTTCATTGTTAGACCTTTGTTTTATACTAAATTTGATAACGGATTATTCCGTCTACCTGATCAATACTTTCGGCGGATGCGACTGGTCGACAGGAAAAGCTTACTCCTCTCCACCTCTAGAATTTCAAGGGGTCCGTGTTCTATGCCCTGTTTACAAATTTGTATTGTTCGTATTTTTTAATGTCGATCACTTTTCATTATTTTCACTTATTTTATTACAAAAGTACTATCGGCATTCGCTCACATTTCCGTCCTTATGAACATATAAATTGTAAGCAATCTACAAAAATCGACCTATCTTATGAAAAATTATACCATAATTGGAATTGAAGTTTTCACAATTTCATTAAAAACGCTTTTTTCTAATATATCTCGATTAATTTCTTGTCAGTTAAACTTTTTTTTTATGAAATATTTAAAAAGTTCGCGTTTTTCTGGGACAACCCTTGTACAAGCATTTATGAAAATTCAGTAAAACTGGTCTCCATATCTTACGATAATCCAATAGTCACCAAAGCACCTACCAATAACATTATCAACATATAAATTACGGCATTTATTGAACAGTTTGAAAACCAGCTGTGATAGGAGAGTAATCCATAGTTTCTGCAATAAAGATAAACCTTAAAAAAAGAATCATGACTAAATGTCATAAAAACGTCCTTCTATGACATTTTCAACAACGAAAAATTGCATTTTATAAATTGTACCTATTTTGACAATTTACAAAATTCACGACCTCGATAAAATACAGAATGCTTCTCCATACGAACGAAAATATTTTATAAGACAACCACTAGAGAATTTTATTTTCTGAAAATCTTTTTTTCTCTCTCTCTCTTCAAAAAATTAATTCATCACAAAGGAACTAAATTTACAAGAAGGATCGCCCTAGTGTCATTCAATATTTTTAAAGCATCAAAAGCACTTCAATTTTGTCACAAAAGGCAATCGCTGTAAACAACAAAGAAATGTGAATATATTATTTATTTCGTAAGCTAAAACACGTAACATGTACAAATGAAATATCAAGATAGCGAACAGTAATGAAGCTCAAAAGTCCATTGGAAGGTGCCGTGGGGGAGTAAGCATCTCCTGTCGACCGAGCGGTCACACCCACCGTGTGTTCTTTGTCTTGAAAGCCTAACAATTTGTATTTAAAAAAAATTCAGTCAACATTCCATTTAACGATAGATTGTATTTACTTCCAAGGTTATTGTATCGATCAAAGATTGTTGAATCTAAATGGGACTCTTGATATTATTGTAACATCAACTTATTTGTCATTAGCTTGTCTTGTTTTAGGAATTGTTTGTACATAGAACATGCTCTGTGTGTCTAATCAATTTGAAGACATAAACTCCATATGAAGATGATAATGGTATATTGCTACATATACAAGGGAAGTTGACGATAGAAATGTTGAAGTCCTCAAGTTTATCAAATAATTGTATTCTTAGGTTGTCATTAATGTCTTTTTATAGTAAAATATCCAAATATGAAACTGATGTGTCAGACTCTATGCTGTCTTTTATTTTGAGTTCAGAAAGGTAGATGGATTTAATGTAAGAATGAAAATGAAAATCATTCATCAATGAAACATCGTCGATATGTTTAAATGTTGAGTTGAACGCCCCATCAAGAGACTTTTTCTTTTCATGTACAACTTTTGTTTAATAAATTCTGCTTTATATGTATACAAAATAGGTCTGCTGATAACGAGAAGCAATTAGTACCCAAGGGAATTCCAACAGATTGTTGGAAGACTTGATCCCCAAAAACTATATAGATATTGTCAATCAGAAACTCAAGCATCTTTTTAACATCAACTTTGTATTAATTGTATGTAGAATCAGTATGATTTATGACAAAATAATTTTGAAGATGACCAATGACAATCAGGGTACGTGCGAAAGAAAATGATTTTATTACATATACATATACAGTATACATATCAGAGAGAACGAATAATAATTGGAATGCACAAAACGCAGAACATATGGACAACTAGAAATACGCTGAAAAAGATGCAAATCAATTCATTGAAAGGAAAGAAAAAATGTTAATCATTTTCTACTTCAGGAGAAGATTTTGAGAAAAAGGGAGGGAGAGTATTCTTTTCCATATTATTTCAGTAAACTAATAAAGAGTGCATTAAAGAAAGACTTATCAAGAAGATGAAACTCATAAAAAAACAAGAGGCCCAAGGGCCTTAACGGTCACCTGAGTATAATACAACAATTTAGAGGATCCATATAGTATAAATTGAACTGAAAGGTGAAGCTTTGTTGCCCAAAAGCAAGAAAAATAGGGTGATCAGGATCAACAAAATAATTAATCTAGTATTCATTGACAGTTTATAAATTAGGTTCTAATCTGTTTCCCATTTATCACTTTCACTATACAGTATATTAAAAACCCATCAGTGCTTCTGTACTATTTTAATTTCTTGTTGAAATCTCTTACATTGGCCTCTCTTGGTCTTTGATGAACATTTAATAAGACAAGTTATTTTTGTTCCATTTTTATTTATCTATTACTTACAAGTCTACCTGATCATTAAAACTATGAAAATACTTTTTGTATTATAAAAATTCTTGCATAATTCTCTTATTCTATTAACCTTTCAAGTACATTGTTGCCAGGGGCAGAGAAGATTTTCAAAGAAAAAATTCACCTTCACTATAGGATCTATATAGCCCCACCCTATAACCAGAACCCCTGTCCATGGGGCCATGAATTTCAAAATATTGGAAGAGGCACCACTGCTTATCATAACAATGTACTTTGTTTGTTTCAAAAATACCCAGGAGCAGAGAAGAAAATTTTTAAAGCATTAATGCATTTTCACTACATAATAAATAGAGCCCGGCCCTAACATCAGAACGCCTGAGTCAGGGGTCATGAAAATCCCTATTTTGGAAGAGTCACCCATGCTTATCATAACTATGTATTCAATTTGTTTCAATAATACCCAGGAGTAGAGAAGAAGTTTTTTAAAGTGATAATGCACTTTCACTAAATGATCTATATAACCCCCCCTCCTCCTAGCACAAGAACCCCTGAACCTTGGGCCATGAATTTCACAATTTTGGTAGAGTCACCCTTGCTTATCATGACTATGTATTTAATTTGTTTCAATAATACCCAGGAGTAGAGAAGAAGATTTTCAAAGAAACAATGCACTTTCACTATATGATCTGTATAGCCCCGCCCCAGCACCAGAACCCCTGACCCTGGGGCCATGAATTTCACAATTTTGGTAGAGTCACTCTTGCTTATCATAACTATGTATTTAATTTGTTTCAATATTACCCAGGAGTAGAGAAGAAGATTTTCAAAGAAAAAATTCACCTTCACTATAGGATCTATATAGCCCCACCCTATAACCAGAACCCCTGTCCATGGGGCCATGAATTTCAAAATATTGGAAGAGGCACCATTGCTTATCATAACAATGTACTTTGTTTGTTTCAAAAATACCCAGGAGCAGAGAAGAAAATTTTTAAAGCATTAATGCATTTTCACTACATAATAAATAGAGCCCGGTCCTAACATCAGAACGCCTGAGTCAGGGGTCATGAAAATCCCTATTTTGGAAGAGTCACCCATGCTTATCATAACTATGTATTCAATTTGTTTCAATAATACCCAGGAGTAGAGAAGAAGATTGTCAAAGTAATAATGCACTTTCACTATATGATCTATATAGCCCCCCCCCTCCTCCTAGCACCAGAACCCCTGACCCTGGGGCCATGAATTTCACAATTTTGGTAGAGTCACCCTTGCTTATCATAACTATGTATTCAATTTGTTTCAATGATACCCAGGAGTAGAGAAGAAGATTTTCAAAGAAATAATGCACTTTCACTATATGATCTATATAGCCCCGCCCTAGCACCAGAACCCCTGACCCTGGGGCCATGAATTTCACAAATTTGGTAGAGTCACCCTTGCTTATCATAACTATTATTCAATTTGTCTCAATAATACCCAGGAGTAGAGAAGAAGATTTTCAAGGTAATAATGCACTTTCACTAAATGATCTATGTAGCCCCCCCCCCCCCCTCCTAGCACCAGAACCCCTGACCCTGGGGCCATGAATTTCACAATTTTGGTAGAGTCACTCTTGCTTATCATAACTATGTATTTAATTTGTTTCAATAATACCCAGGAGTAGAGAAGAAGATTTTCAAAGAAATAATGCACTTTCACTATATGATCTATATAGCCCCACCCTAGCACCAGAACTCCTGACCCTGGGGCCATGAATTTCACAATTTTGGTAGAGGGCTCAATGCTTATTACAATCATGCCAACAGTTTGACTGCTTGATGTCCAGGAGTAAAGAAGAAGATTTTTAAAGATTGCATTAATTTTGGTGGTTTTAGCCCCATCCCTCAGGCCCCAGGGGGGCAGGGATCATGATATTCACAAATTTTGTTCCCCTTCACACATAGATGCCATATGCTAAAATTGGCTGAAATTGATTCAGCGGTTTCAGAGAAGAAGCTGAAAATGTTCAAATGTTAACACACGACGCACGACGGATGACGACGGACGAAAACAGATAGCAATAGGTCACCTGAGTGACTCAGGTGACCTAAAAACCCAGTTGAATTCATTTTAAATTTAAAACATTTAAAACATTGAATTCTCAGAAATACCAGGACCTAACGCATAAAATACATAAAATAAAAATTCTTACCATTCTTATTCCAATGATAGGAATTATTTTCTCCTACACAAAATATTCTTTTCGTTTTTGTCGGAATCCATGAGTAAAGGTAAGAAATTTTGAAATTCTACTTTGAAATCAATATTTTGCATAATTTGAAAATACACTGCAGTTCAATAATAAGGATATAAAATTTCCAGCATACGACTACGTCCCTGAGTTATCTTTATACATTCATAAAGAACAGAATAAACAAAATTTTGAAACGACTAATGTTATCAAATATATGTCTGCAATTTGAGAGAGAGAGAGAGAGAGAGAGAGAGAGAGAGAGAGAGAGAGAAATATGACGCCATTCATACACAACAGCCAGAATTTAATGCCCAGATTGAAAAACTAACTAGGGCTCGTAGCAGACATTCTTTGTCGGACATGTATGTGTGACGGTTGTCTGAACTGTCGTGTATCTCCTTGGGTCGGAGAGCCGGAAAACACAACACAAACTCGACCATAGCATATCTCGAAACTGTTTGCTCATCGCACAATAAAGGACTATATTCACTGAATTATTTATCAAACATATCATGTCGATTGTATCTCCCAACAAAATGTAGTCCAAATAGTCTTTGTTGACATAACTTATGACTAAAACAATCGTTTGGGGAAGTTCAGATATAATGTACATAAGAATTATAACTAACAACATGGCGGTCGTTCTCGTGTGCTGCTTCAGCCTCGCTTTGGTTTGAGCACCTTTCAGCTTTTCAGTCCTTTTCTTGCTTTTGTGCAAGGTACAAACTAATAGAATACCGAACACGATTATCAAAAGACAAGGAATCCATTTTCCAACCACAAGGAATATCCAAACAAAAGCGGTTTGTAATGGCGAAAGATTTGGTGATTGAATCTCAAAACTTTGAAGCCTATAAACTTCTGTCGAGTTTACATTTACAATCTTTGTAGTTACATATTTTGGAATATACGCAATTATTGAAAGTGTGAACACAATGGTGACAAGAATACACGATCTTCGCTCATCTGCACCAGGTTTTCGTGTACCCAGTGAAGAGATGTATACATATCTAACAATTGACATACACACTCCGAGCCAAATGGAAATGGTGTACGTCGTGATTGTGAGACATATGTGGACGACAAGGAACAAAGTCCATCCATAGGTGTTTTTACCAGGTCTGTCATCATCAAGTCCATACATGACCCGGAAGTGAATAGCGTACAGAAGGTAGGATAACATTGTAAGCATGTCGGAAACGGCTATTCCAGTTAATATTATGTTGATAGGAGTCCTCATTGTTTTTCGCGTCAGGATGACAATGTTGACAATGTTTGCAGGTATACCAAAGCAACACAAAATCACACTTAGATAATCATGAACCCCGTAGTAAAAACAAGCATAAGCGTAAAGACCCACAGGATTGTCACATTGTCCTTCTCCATTGTTGGTCTGGTTTGTCAAATTCATTTCCATTCTTTTCCCTTTGGAATAACTGCAAGAAGAAAAAAAGGTTTTAAAAGTGTATAACACACTTTCTACTACAGTTATTGCCGAGATCAAAGAAATGCCGCTTACATTATTCTTCAGTAAATCACGAACGTCATCAAAATATTATCAGATCAGCAAATCATTCTGTTAACCAACTTTTATTCGCGTGCGATAAATAACCGCGAGTCTCGCGACCTTCTATAACTCGCGAATATTTATCGCCGCGAACCATTTATTTTGATTTGCATTTGTAGAGAATGTTTCGTATGTCTCGAAAAATTAATCGTCGCGGATGGATTTCAAACTGCCAAATCGTGAATAAAAGATGACGCGAATTATAGTTGTTTTAACTATACCAAACCTGTACAGTTGAAATGAATATTTCACTGCAGAATCTAATACGTATTTAGACCGTATCGATGTGTCGTCTTCCGCAGTCTAAAGAGTGTGTATTGGATAAAACAACTGATAAATGTCGGTTTTTATAGCTAAGTTGGGTTGTTCCACGGACTCCCCACAGCTTTTACACTTTGAATTTGACACGTGAATTTACTGATAAAGTCAATGAAGTAGACAACCGATTTTGTTATTTTAGGTGACCTTATTCGTTTCTCTATAGAGGAAACAATCAGTCTTATTTTAGAGCTGTTAGTAGAATAGAAATAAAGTATTTTTTTTAGTGAATGATGAAGGATAACCTCCGAGGTAGAGAAATGTTGTTTGAAATATAAAAGTCTCGGCTTTTATTTTTCAAACAACATCTCTCGATCTCGGAGGTTATCCTGCAACATTCACGAAAACGCGGACTTTATTTCTTAATTAAAAGGGAAAGGACTTACAAGAGTTCATCAAAACACGAGATCGATTGATGATTTATCTTTTGTCTTTGCGTCCTCTTTGGGTCCTTTTTATTTACCGGAACTGTCATTTACAAAACAGTGTTCAATGAGCAGGTAGGATAAGGCCTTATTTTTAAAAGTAAAAGAGACAAGGGCTTAATAATAAATATTCTGTACATGACTATTCCTGAGGGTAAGAATAAATTGAGAGAATGATTTGGACTCAACAATTTTAAGTATTTTAGATAACATCTATAGAATAAAAACAAAAAACTATTCGTTTTAGAATAATACGGCAAATTTCTTGAAATGAACATTAGCTAAATGACGACGTAAAGCTAAGGTCCACATCTGAGGTTTGATTTGGAATTAGCATTACCATACACCAAATATTTCATACTTTAAGTAGCTACAGAGTCTCAGTCTAAAAGAGTATTCCCATAGGTCCTGAGAGTCTGGAAGAGACGTTAATGGTTACTTGACGACAAAACTTTATGGAAAACGTGATGACTTCAACTTTTCTATCGCAGACTCCCCTTATCTGTGTAGAAATATACCATTATCACCTGCATATGGAGTTGATTCGATACGAGCCAGTTGATTCAAACATGCTCTACGTGCTAACAATTTTTAAAGCGAAGCAAACTGTCGACAATAAGTTGATGAAACAAGAATATCAACAGTCCCGTTAAAAGTCAACACATGGCAAATTCTATTGTCGTACAGTGACCTTATCTGCAAATACAATCTATCATTAAGTCCAATGTTGACTGACGTTTTTCATACTAATTGGTTAGGCCACTATTTTCAAATCGATCTCACCTCTGATGTATTAGAGGTCGTCCGTGTTTGCTCTGTTCCAAATTTGTATTGTTTCAATGGACTTTCGAGCTTGATTACTGTTCCTTATCTTCATATTTCATTAATTCATGATCGTAACATCCATTCATGTATCAAGTCGGTATATCCCAGTGAACTCAAAATAAAAGACACCACAGAGTCTGCCACATTTGTTTCATATTTGGATGTCGATAAGGGTCAACTAACAAATAAACTTTATGACAAATAAGATGACTCCAGCTTTTCCATAGTCATCTTTCCTTTATTTTAAGGCCATTCACCTGATCATTACATAGGGCCCCCGGCGGGTGTGACTGGTCGACAGGGGATGCTCACTCCTTCTAGGCACCCGATCCCATCTCTAGAATTTCCAGGGTAATGCCCTCTGCACAGATGTGTATTGTTTGTAGGTTTTACTTTAACGATCGATTACTGTTCGTTATCTTAAATTTTTTTCATAAGGAAAATATAAATATTTTGCTCCGAAATATACACAACTTTTTTCGGTTTAGATAATCTCTGACTCTATCTGTATTGAAAATTCTTCGATGATTCTTTCTTCCATTAAATGCCTTTTATATCTTTTTTAAATTAAAGCAAACCTCGTTGTTCATTTTTCTGTGTTAATGCACATTAAATGCATTACATTTAGTAAAGAAATATGCATTTTTTGTAAACATTGTATCCATTAAGTTTGATGTTTCTAAGGAAACATATAAAACCCTTTCCTCTCTTAAAAGGTTTAGGTTAGATAACTCGGAATTAATGTGCCGCATTATTCTTATTAAAAGAGAAAATATCACAGACGAATAGGCACTATGGAAACAATTACACAGTAACTCATAAATCTGGGGAAAAAACCGAGATGCATTGTTATTTGAAATGAATTCTCCTATTGCCTCAACTCTCCTGTTTATCAACAAGTTACATTTGAACTGCTTCAACGACAAAAGCGACAACAACACGAAAAGCAATAAGCATTAAAATATTCTGTTGCTGTAGTGTATGATAATTTTAACCACCTATTATAAGTGAAGTAAATGCAACAGATTGATGAGTGAACCAACGTCATGTTTTGTTTTTGGTTCATGGATAATTTGAGATGTCTTTTTTCGATTGTCCTAAAATTTTTTTATCCATCTATGCCCCCCCCCCCCCAAAGTTAGAAAAAATTTCTTCAGAGCAAAGTTCAGTCTCACGTGCCTTGATCAATTCAAGATACCGCCACAACTGTAGCATTCTAAAAAGGGGCATTTTTGAAATGGGTCGGTTTTGATTTTTCTTCAATATTAGAATAATCAATCCCCCATATTTAAAAAAAAAAACTAAACAGAATAATACAGAGAATATGGTCCGTCGATTAGGTATCTTGCGCTTTGCAACTCCCGTCACGAGTTGTTAGAACTGTTCTAATAAAGTCAAATTCGGTTTAATCCCACAGCTGAAAAACGTGTTTAAAAGAAGATGTATAAAATATATCGACATGCATTTTTCTGAACTCTGTAAACAGATATTAGGTTAAAAAGTCTCAATAGGTTTTTCATGACTTTATATAGGACTAATCATACACTGTTTCATGACACTTTGAAGTTTTTAATGCACCATTTTATGATATACACAGTATGTCTTTTACATGAAAATCTTACTGCGAAGATGTTAGTACGTAATTTTAATTGTGCCTTGTGGTTGTTTTCAATTTTGAGATTAATATTCTCTTTAAAAAAATACAACTGAAAGTTCGAAAGTTCTATAACTTAAAGTATTATCAGCTGGAAATGGTCAAATTTCAATTTCAATTCCTTCTCTCTGTGGAGTGCAAGTTGCCAACTAAAGATTGACTCAATTTTCTCAAGTGATTAAACATTCCTCAATAATGCAATAAAGGGTGCTACATGAGATTCCATTCTCACTTATTAAATAAGTGCAAGACAAGAAAGTGTTATGGCGCCCCGTATTGTGGGACAAGATATTTGCATTTGAGGAAGAGCGAGTTTCATGATAATTAAATAAGCGTGAACATATATGCATATTACAACTATAAAAGATAGAAAGAAATTAGTGAGAAATAAAAAATAAAATAAGGGTCATATTGTAGCTTGATAGGAAATTGAAATGGATGTCACTAAAAAGAGACATTAAACCCTTTACTCCTGATAATTTCTATCGTTTTTCTACAAGAGTTTCTTATTTGTCTGTCTAATATATCTATTCATTTCTCGAATTGTCATTCGTTTAGGATGGTGATGCAATAGTTATCATATTCTTTTCGTATTTTTTAATGTTTAAAAGTGTGTACTTTAAAGTTTATGTTGAAGTGATAGCTACTGAAACTGTGTCTTAAGATTAGTCGTGCATGGTTTGAGAATCCCATGCAGCTTTGATCGCGAAATTTATTGGTAAGCATTTATTGAAATTTTAGAATTACATTTCCATCATTAAAAATATCAAACAACCTGTTTGGTAATTATTTTTCGTGTTTCTTATTTGATGTTTTATTGAATCTTTTTGGTGGAACCCTATGTCTCCTTACTTTACGGCATACATTATAAAGCCTGCATGGTGGGCATTGCATGGTTTAATTCATTCAATACACGTGGTGCATGCTATAACTCTTGTTTAATGTATAATATCGGTATAAAAACTGCAAACAAAATTTTTTCGAGAAATTTTATACCAAAGCTTTGTTTCCAGCATGCCATAATCAAAAAAAAAAAAAAAACCTGTCCAACCTTAACAAGAAAATAAGGCAGGTAAAAATAGAAATCTACATTAAAATCTTAAAACAATCATTTTCATTACAAATCAGTCAAAGTGATCGTAAAAAAAAAATTAAAAATATATGTTTTGAAAACGTAAAAGAATTCTTTTATGAAAATACCATTGATTTTATTTTCTATGACTATTAACAATTTGAAGAATTATTTATTCTGTAATGCAATCTTCAGTTGAATTTCTTATGTATTGCACACAAGGAACTGATCATTTTCTGCCTAGTTTTAGTTGGTATGTGAGCATGAAAGCATTAGGATTTTGAGCTTGATCACTGTTCTTTATCAATTCATTACTGGAAAGCTTGAAAATAATGTTTTTATTATCTTCAAGATATAAGCATCATTCCTAAGGGTTACCTGCTGGGGTTATAAACTGTATCGTTATTGTTAATTATGTGTGTTATTGTTAATTATGGTAATTAGTTTAAACCGTAAACGCTAATAATTAACATTACTGAAGTAGAAAGGCAAGTGATCATAACCTTGTTTTACTGATGTATTGTGAAACTTTTGCGGTAATTTTTTAAACCATGAGATACTTAAATCTTTCTTTCAGTGTGGATTCCTTATCCATCTCATTTGTAGTATGCATATTTTGCTGGGTTTTTTTTCTCTAGAATGTAGAAATCTTATATATGTCTTTAATATATATATATATATATATATAGAGAGAGAGAGAGAGAGAGAGAGAGAGAATGAATATTGTACGGTTATACTAAATCCGATATATCCTATATTAACATGGTATCTATGAAGTATGTTCATGCTCTAGACAAAAGCCAGCAATTTATCATGTTTGCAAGTAATCACCATCTTCATGTTTTTACGACCGTCTTTAAACGCATCCACACACAGGGGACATGAATTTTACACCTTCCCAAAGCGATGTTCATGCGTAGCAGGGCCTTCACACATTCTCTGTACACAAACAACCTTTTATTTTTTTCTTTTACTTCCTAATGTTTTTCTGTCACAAAACTCAACCCTTGATGTTGATTTTGCTTGATTATAACCAGAGTATAGTCGTCAGAAATAGTTTACTATAAAGTCATCAGAAATCCAAGAAAAAAATATGAAATCCAAAGTTTTCTAAGGAATTGTTCAGACAATATCCATAACATTCACACAGCCAAACAGAGTTAGGGACTAATTTATACTAAAAATGTACCCTATATTACATTGAGAAACAAAGCACTTGTGCCTATCAGTAAATTTTCTTGGGAAGGGGGGATCGATCAGAAGTTTTAAGACTGTTTTGGTAGAGGATCCGTTGCTTTTTATCATATGTATTGTATGTTACCCCTTTTAAAGTAACATATTCGACGAATCATTGTATAATTGAGAAAGTTAGCCCTATCTTTGGACATCTGCTTACTACGTTAAGTTCTTGTAAACTTTTCATGTCATTTAACAAGTCTAATAAAAAAGAGTTTTTTGGAATCCGTATATCGAACTTATCCTTGCATGTATGTATATATACAGAGAGAGAGAGAGAGAGAGAGAGAGAGAGAGAGCACCGTATATATATCCTACAAGTAGCGGACTGTTCAAAAAATAATGTCATTACATTTTTTGCGTAAAAATCGTTTAAATATCTTACTGAAACCACATTAACACGTTTGATTGATCACTCAACCATAGCTGAAGAAAATTTTCTGTTTTCAATTTCACTGACTTAGCTACAAAATGTACTATGCTCAAAATGACTCTAAAAGAGCAAACAATGCACTTGAAATTAGGGCCTATAAAAGAGGTAGGTCCTTACATGGCATTAAACCCGTAGTTATTCTTCGTGACGTCTGTGATATCGATGGGAATGGTCAAATGTCTCACAGGTCTGTTTGTAGGTGGGTTGCTTAATTTAAAACAGGTTACGAACACCTTAAAGATGATGCTCGCCAAGGTCGCCCTGCAACAGCTACAACCAATAATAACATCGTAAAAATCCACCAAATCTTACAGAAAGACGCAAGATATACCGTAAGACAATTGGCTTGGATGACAAACTTGTCGTTAGCACGTGTTCAAAGTATTTTGAAAAAAATCTAAAGCTTAGAATGATAAACGCTTGGTGGATACCTCATTTGCTTAGCGATAAACAAAAGAGAGTCCGTATTGAAAATGCAAAGAAATGAAATATATGGATATAACGAACAGTGATCGAGCTCAAAAGTCCATTAAACAATACAAAATAGGAGTAGAGCAAACACGGACCTCTAAAACAGCATCCCCTGCCGACCGGTCACACCCGCCGCGTGCTCCTTGTCATGATCGGGAAATAACGGAAAAATCCGTCGACAATTCAGTAAATAATGGCCTAACAATTAGTATGAAAAACGTCAGTCAGCATTTGACTCAATGATAATTTGTATAAATTTGCTGACAAGGTCACTGTATCGACCATGGAACTTACGAAATGATGACTTTAAACGAGACTGCTGATACTCCTGTTTTATCAACTTGTTTGTCAATAACTTACCTCGTTTTAGAAATTGTATCGAATCAACTGAGAGATATAAACCCTGTTTGCAGGTGATGAAGGTATATTGCTGCATAAGTAAGGGAAGTTGACGATTGAAAAGTTAAAGACATCATGTTTATCATAAAGCTTGGTTGTTAGATTACCATTCACGTCTTTTTCAAGTAAAACAACCAAGAAACTAGGGATGGCAACGAATATTCGAATATTCATTCGATGAGTTGATATTCGAATATGAATTTAAGATTCCAATATTCGGTGTTTTCAGATTTCATAAAAACAAGTACTGTAATTAATTTTTTTTGATTAGAACAGTGCTGGATTTATCTCTGTTTAATTTACTAGCGATCAATTTCTATCACATGCATGATTTCTTTCACTACTTCCTTATAAATCTACTAACTCGTATGTATTTTGTTTTGAGTAAGATTTTTAAAAATTGTACAATAATGCTTTATGTATGATACAAAAATTACTTTTATAGTTTTTATTAGTAAGATAAGAATCGAGGACAACAAAATGAATACCTTCTTAGAATGTCTAAAAGGCATTAAGAGTATACTTATCAAAATAAATTTAATTGATCGTTGAATGAATGTTCGATAGAATTAGTCTGTAATTAATGTGAAGGGCTCAATTTCAGAAGAAATGTGTAAATTACTTGATTATCTAGGGTTGTACATAATCCTGAATTTTATATTCAGTATCGGGAAATTGGTTAATTACCTAGGAAAATTGTCTCCGAAAATATTTGTTTATATTTTAAAACATTATATCAAAGATTATTATCATATCTCTTATAAGGCAGATAATTGTAATTTATTACACGTATTGAAATCTGAACAGTATACCGTTACGACGATATTGCCTTTGGTAAGACGATTGGTTCCTCAGTTGGAGCTACTATAAATACACTTGTATCATTTGTTAAAATTATACTTTTCTACATTTCATTCAATTATTAAAACCAAACATTGACAAATATCAAATGGAATTTCTTATTGTACACCTACAAAAGTCTTTATAAAATTTTACTTTCAATATAAGAATACCTACGCTAAATCTTTCATGAAAGTAGGATGATGCATATTTGAGTAAAACAGATTTTATTAATTTTATCGAATATTCGAATATATTCGAATACTTTCATTGAATATTCGAATATGAATTATTGACAAAATTGACATCCCTAAAAGAAACTATTAAAATTGTATCCAAAATTTGCCAAAAAGACTTTTGATGATTTAGTTACTGGTGATGAGACCTGGCCTTAGGATCATGAAACCAACTTAGACTTAAGTCAAATTTTCAATGGTCTGTAAATTGTTTATTAATTATTGAATTAATCTTAAAATTTGCAGTTAACAACACTTTTGTAAAGCAGTATTGTAAAATATTTTAATTTTGCTCTGTTTGACATCTACAGCATTTTTGTACAACATAAAGATTTTGACTTAAGCTGTTTCATGATCCTGGGGCCTGGGTATACTCTTTGAGCCAAAACGTAAGAGTTCTAACAGAATCTGGGCATCAAAGAATGCAAAACATTCTAGTATTGCTCAAAGATTACGAACCGTGAAGATTTTATATGTTATTTTCTTTGACAATAAAGGCCCTGTCATGCAAATTCCTGTGCCAAAGGACAAAACAGTCACAGCCCACAGGTAACTCCTACAAAAATGTTGTTATTAAAAAACTGAAGAAATATTACGAAAGTCATCGCCCCAAAATAAGTATGAAGTACACATGTATCTCTGAATTTTGCACGACAATGCGCTTGCACGCATTGTGACCGAGTATTTGGAGGCGGAAAAAAGTTACTGTCCTAACCCCCCTCCCCCGTTTTCTCCAGATTTAGCCCCGTGCTACTTCTTTCTGTTCCCCAAACTTAAATTCCACCTAATCTAGAAAAAAATACAAATCACGAAATGCCCTTGGGTCTGCAATTTATGAGTATATGATGGGTGTCCCTATTGAGGAATATCAAAAATGTTTCCAGAAATGGATTGACCTTCTAAAAAAGTGTATCTAGGTCAAGGGTGAGTTCTTTGAAGGGATATATATATATATATATATATATGTACATGGGAAACTATGCTAGCGGTTGACTTGCCGGGTTGGTAGAAGGATTATACTTCTGTGTATGTTATAGAAAGTTTTTATTTTGTGAATTATAAAGAGGATGTAAACATCTTCTCATTGCTAAATACATGTACGTGTATATTAAAGAAATCATACACAGAATTTCAAACAAGAAGGAATTTGACATGTTTTTACTATTAAGTACATGTTCACTGCAGTAAGTTTATTTTAAGTTCATTAGAATTATAACCCTCGATATGCCGAACCCCCGGATATCTCGAAGTTCATCAACAGTCCTATCAACTTCGAGATAACGAAGTTTAACTCTCTCTCTCTCTCTCTCTCTCTCTCTCTCTCTCTATATATATATATATATATATAAAATCTTTCTTTTCAAGTAGATTACAGTAACCAGGGCAAAGTGATTTAAGTTGAAATGCTGACGACCTAGGACGCTTTGTACTTAACTTTAATTATTGTAGCGCAGTTAATTCCGAACTTAAAAGCGTGTTCCAAGGTTCCCTCTGACGGAAATTCGATGGAAAAAATATCCTGGATAATCTAATCTCCCAAACAATTTGAGTCCTTCACTCCATATTTCTGTTGACGGTGATAAATTCCTGGTGTATGAAAGAGAATCTTATCGGAAGAAATTCAATAATCCGTCTGAGACTGCATCAGGAGAATTCTCTTGAAAACAAGGAGGACGTATCCAAATAAAATCGTTTCACTTTCCATTTGACAAGTGTGTAATTTCTCTGAGAGCTTAACTAATTTTCACATTTAATTCTCTCTCTCTCTCTCTATCACACATACAACAAGCGCTGTTAAGCAAATGGTCAACGCCTTTTGCCGAAATGTTTCACATTTTGTGACCGAGATCCGTATTACGTACACACAAAATTTATAAATTAGCTAATTTTCGGAACGCACTTTCCCTTCCTCAGGCCAAAGAAAAAAAGTTAAGAAACTATAAAAAAAAAATAAAAAATAAACAACTAGCACTACATGAAACTACTTAACTACTACTGGTAGTTTAGTTGTAGTGCTTGTTGTTTTTTTTCTTCTCTGTTTCCTCTGTTTTTATGGCATCTTAACTTTTTTCTTTGTCCTGAGGAAGGGACATGGCGTCCCGAAAATATGACAATTTTTAATTGTTCGTGTCGTTGGTCATTTTTAGGCTTTATATAAAAGTCAATCCTTGACCTTGTATAGTTATTTGTTTTCCACATCAAAACTCAAAATGTAAAACTGTAAATAAATAGGGTTTAGTGGCGTAGCTGTAGTCTAGATGGTTTTTTTTTTCATTTTGTTTTCAACTGAATTTTTTCAAGACTTTTTATTACCTTTTCTTTATTCCGAAGAAGGGACAGAGCGTTCCGTAAAATTTACAATTTTTATTACTCGTGCCGTTGGTCATATATATATATATATATATATATATATATATATATATATATATATATATATATATATATATATATATATATATATACACGATCTAATGAAGATGCTATCATGATTATCTACAACCTTATAAAAAGACGTCTCTTGATGGACAGACAGGAAATATCAGCTGTTCACATTCATCGCACTCATTAATGAACCAGATATCAAGATACTAGTCTCAACTTCTGTTCTTTAATCTTTAGGGGTCGTCAACCTGTTTGATCTCTGACGACTATAGAAATCACCATCTCCTTACCACTGGCTATGACAGATGATAGCTTTAACTTTGTTCTCTGAATTGTGTTCTGTTTAAAGAAAAGAAAAGGATCGAATAACGGATGAATGAGGAAATTGCTCCGGAACATCAATGTTCTTTGTCATATCAAATATGGTCGAGGAAAAAAAGGACAAACAAAGCCATACGTTGTTTGACAATGTGAATGAAAAACTCTGGTCTAAAAATACTCAGTTCATAGGCACCCAGGCTATTTCACTTATTCTCACTAGGATTAGAGACCGTATCTTTACAATGTAAATCATGCAATCTGGATGCGATTGTGTTGTACTATTTCGGTTTAAAAGTATATAGTTTATTTTACGATGACCTTCAATAAATATGAATAGGCCTACTGCACGTTACTTAAAATAAAAATGTAAAATATATGTTCAAAGTTGAATCATGTAGTCTAGTTTTCATCAGTTAACATATCAATTGCTGATGTAAAGTTTCCACACACAGAAACACACGCACGGAGAGAGAGAGAGAGAGAGAGAGAGAGAGAGTTATCAGTAAGGAACAAATGATGCATGTTTTTGGCGGAACCCAACAATGTCTCTTGCCCAATCTTCCAGATCAAAACAAGAGTTGTACATGTTGCATTTACTACAGGCATCACCAATGGTTTGGGAATTACAGAAACATTTTCTTTGACTAGTTTAAATTAGGGAAAGCATTTTATTTTTTATGTGACTAGTTAAAATAACAGAAAATACTACATTTTTATGTGAGTAGTCAAAATTACAGAAAGTATGACTAGTCAAAATTACAGAAAGTACTACTTTTTGTGACTAGTTAAATTTACAGAAAGTACCACATTTTTATGTGACTAGTTAAAATTGCTCGCTGCATGATTTGAAGGTCGTGTGTTCGAATCACGGCCGCGACTGACCTAAGTAGATAAAAAAAAAATAGGTAGCAACTGTTCCTTCGCCAAGCGCTCAACACTTTGAAGTGAAAGTTGCAGGTCCTTCGGGTGAGACCTTAAAAATGGAGGCCCCTGTCACGGTAGGCTTTGGTACGATAGAGAACCCTCACTGCTCAATGTCCCTAAGGGCCCAGTAAAGGTCAAAATTTGAAGCGCTTCATCGGTATATGGTGACGTCACTCTATGAGTGAAAAATTTTCGAACGGGACGTAAAACAACACACACTAGTTAAAATTACAAACTACATTTTTTATGTGACTAGTTAAAATTACAGAAAGTACTATATTTTCTGTGACTAGTTAAAATTACAAAAAGTCTATGACTAGCTTAAATTTTAAAAAAGTACGATAATCTGTGACTAGTTAAAACTACAGAAAATACTACTTTGTGTCTAGTTGGAATTACACAAAGCACTACTTCATGACTAGTTAAAATTACAGAAAGTACTACATTGTCTGTGACTAGATAAAATTTAAGAGAGTACTTCTTTGTTTTGACCATTTAAAGATATACACGCTATAACTTGCATCAGTTAAAAACAAAGTTGGAAGTTTATTTATTTTGTTTACCAAATAAAGTTACGAAATTATTGTAAATTACACAATTGGAAATGAACGCATTATAAAGATCTCAAATTATAATTATTTATTATCCTACTAGGAAAGTAATGCTATATTTAAATTCATGCATCATGTTACACCGTCGCTACTTTTAGATTGATAAACAAAAATGGCGTCAAGAAAACGAGGTAGGTCGTTTGGTATACGAAATAGCTTTTGACATGGATGGCATACGTTTTATGTTTAAAGATACTTATCTTTGAAAACAACCATTATTAACCATCTATTCTGTAATGACAGATATTAACTTTTATTCAAAATAGTAGTCAAAATGCAACGTACCTCGTTGTCTATGATTTCCCGCGGACATGCGTGTCTATATACTGTTTACGCACTTCCTTCATCAATATTCATGAATAGGCTGAATTCTTAATGTATGAAGGTATCAAGGCAAAACTGAAAGTAAATGGTATAATATCTGACACCTTCCCTTGTCAGCTAAGACAGGGTGAAAATTTATCCCCTTTTCTGTTTTCTCTCTATTTAAATGATTTAGAATCATTCTTCACCATGAATAATATAACTGGTCTGGAGAAACTATCTGAAATGATTGAGAATGAACTTCATGTATATATCAAGCTTTTTGCTCTGTTGTATGCTGATGACACTGTTTTATTTGCTGAAAACCCTGAGTCACTACAAAATATGTTGAATTGTTTTCATGAATATTGTATAAGATGGCGGTTAAAAGTGAATGTTGACAAGACAAAAATAATGATTTTTGGAAGAGGCCGAAAAACACAGGATTTATATTTTACTTATAATGGTTTAAGTCTAGAGATCGTTGACAGTTATAAGTATTTAGGAATGTATTTTTCTAAATCAGGATCTTTTAATCAAAATATGAAAGAACAATACAATAAATCTGTTAAAGCTATGTACGGAGTGATATCAAAGTGTAAACAACATAATCTTTCTATGGATTGTCAGATAGATATGTTTGATAGAATTGTTCAACCAGTTTTGTTATGTGGATGTGAAGTATGGGGATTTACAAAAAATAATTTGATTGAAAAACTTCACTTAAAATATTGTAAATATATCCTAGGTTTGAACACTAAAATGCCAAACTTCATGGTATATGGGGAACTTGGCCGATTCCCACTTATCATTAATATTAAGGTGAGAATGATTACTTTTTGGGCAAAACTTCATTTTTCACAAACGATGGATAAATTTGCTACAAAAATATGTGCACTGGCATCAAGACATAATTTGTCTTGGGCCAACTATGTTAAAAATATTTTAGATGAATGTGGATTATCTTATTTATGGACAACACAGCAGATGTACAGTGTAGCATGGGTTAAAAATGAAGTAAAAAGAATACTTGTTGACCAAAATATCCAAAACTGGAAAAGTAATGTTTATAACTCATCCAAGGGTGTTAATTATCGAATTTATAAAGAAATACTTGAACCAGAAAGATATCTTGTTAATATGCCTCGAAAACTTTGCTATGTTAATTTAGATGTAACAATTTTAAACTCCCTATTGAAACTGGGAGAGGGAATGGTCTCCCAAGAGAACAAAGGATTTGTACTTTATGTGATCTTATTAAGACTGGTGATGAATTTCATTATGTTTTTGAATGCACACGAAAAGAAATTAAAGAGGCTAGGTTAAAATATATTTCAAAATATCTCACATGCAGACCAAATATAGAGAAATTTAAACAACTATTTTCAACATCAAACTGTTCAATATTGAAAAAATTATACAAATTTTTGTTGACTGTTAAACAAATTATAGATGGAAATAATTGATTTGAATCTTAACATGATATTTTGTACCATTTATTATAAATGTATTATATTCTTTTTCTTGTGTTTGTATCTTATCCTACCTCCTCTCTACAATGTATGTTTGTATATTTATGAGAATAAAATCATTGTCATAATTGCAGATCTTGCTTAATTGTTTTGCAATTACATCGACTTATTTAGTAAAACTTTGTGGAAAGTATTTTTTTTTATTACACATCATGTTTCTCAAATCATTCAATCATTTTGTTTACCCAAAATTCTATTTTGTTTGTGACTAGTGAAAATTACAGAAAGTACAACTTTGTTTGACTGGTTAAAATTAAAGGAGGTACTACATTGTCTATGACTAGTTAAAATTACAGAAAGTACTACTTTTAGTGACTAGCTAAAATTACACACAGTACTTCATTTTTAATGACTAGTACAGTTAAAGAAAGTACCGCTTTGTATGTGACTAGTTAAGATTACAGAAAGTACTACATTGTCTATGACTAGTTAATATTACAGAAGTACTACTTCGTATGTGACTAGCTAAAATTACAGACAGTTCTACATTGTCTATGACTATTAAAAGAAAGTACTATTTTGTATGTGACTAATTAAAATTACAGAAAGTACTACATTGTCTATGCCTAGTTAGAATTACAGGAAGTACTACTTTGTATGTGACTAGTTAAAATTACAGACAGATGTCTATGACTAGCACAGTTAAAGAAAGTCTTGCTTTGTATGTGTCTAGTTAAAATTACATAAAATACTACTTTGTTTGTGACTAGTTAAAACAAGCATTCTGAGAGTATTGCATTAGCAATACTAGTCCCCTACCGGCAAGTGTAATCTGGTTTCCTTTAAAAATTGAAAATGCCATAATTCTGTCAAAAAATTATGAAAATAATAAAAATTGCGGAAAACCCTGAAAAATTGGAAAAGGTCATAATTCCGTCAAAAATCAATGAAGCGGAACGAAATGCAAACTTGAACTGTAACTCATCAAGATACACCCACATTCCAAAAATCAGCTTAATATCTGCAAGCGTTTAGAAAAAAAGTGCGGAAAACCAAGTGTGACAGACTGACAGACAGACAGACAGACAGACAGACGGACAGACAGACTCAGAGGAAACCTATAGTCCCCTCCGGTTTCACCGGTAGGGGACTAATTACAGAATGTACCTTATTAGTCCCCTACCGGTGAAACCGGAGGGGACTATAGGTTTCCTCTGAGTCTGTCCGTCCGTCTGTCCGTCCGTCTGTCTGTCTGTCTGTCCGTCTGTCTGTCCCTCTGTCTGTCTGTCAGTCTGTCCCACTTGGTTTTCCGCACTTTTTTCCTAAACGCTTGCAGATATTGAGCTGATTTTTGGTAGGTGAGTGTATCTTGATGAGTTACAGATCAAGTTTGCATTTCGTTCCGCTTCATTGATTTTTGACGGAATTACGGCCTTTTCAATTTTTACGGGTTTTCCGCAATTTTCTTCTAAACGCTTGTAGATATTGAGCTGATTTTTGGTATGTGGCTTTACCTTGATTAGTTATAGATCAAGTTTGCATTTCGTCCCGCTTCATTAATTTTTGACGGAATTATGGCATTTTCAATTCTTAACGGGAACGGAACCAGATTACACTTGCCGGTAGGGGACTAGTATTGCTAATGCAATACTCTCAGAATGCTTGTTGTCTTTGAAAACATCTTGCGGAAAATTTACATCGTTTAGTATGAATATTTTATCAAAGGGCAAAACTAATATTATGGTAATATTTTAAATATTTTGATTTAAAAGTGACAGTTTCAAGAACAAGTCAGGGCCAAATCGTGACTGAACTTAAATAAACAATGAATTATAGTTGTTAAAAGCTCAGCAAAAAAATTAAATATTGCATTTTTATAATTCCATATAATAGTGAAGATATCGTAAGTCTCATTTCATTTGTTTTCTTGGATTATTTTCCCAATAAGAGCGCCCAATGGGAAAAGCTGAGCTCACATCAAGATTGCGTCTTAACAATGTTTTCTCTTGAGAATGTATGGTCAGACTGCAAAACCGTTTTTGTCGATTGAATGTCTTAGATAGGGATAACTTAGCCTCAACTGCATGCAGATTATACCGTATTATTATCTTTATTTGCATAGAATCAAAATATCAAGAACACAAACCACTACTCACTGTTTGACCTCGTTAGAATAGGGGCACTTAGGCTACGTGTAAATACAGAAACCAAATTCATTGATGCATCTATTTTTAATCTGTTTTTTTTTTTTTTTTCATTAAAGCATTGCCTTTACAATGTCTTCTTAAGAACGAATAATTCACTTCAAGATTGAATACTTTGGAAGGTTTTCCTACCGTCTTGTTGGTAAATATGACCTTTCCTAAGACTGAGAAAAATTCATTTTTCTATAACCTGTAAATCTGATTACGTTGATACATGACGTTTCTGAATCACCGAAATATTTGAGAAGCTTAATCTTTGAATTATTATATTTGTTTATAAATTTTTAAGACATTGATGCAAAAAAAAAAAAAAAAAAAAAAAAAAAAAAAAAAAAAATCATTCAACACTCGAAGAAAACATTTTTCGCATTAAGACACCCCCTTATTTAAGAACACGAAATTTGTCGTTTATTTTAGAGAGTCAACACGATTTCTCATTGATCTTTTGTTAATCAAAATTAAGCGAGCTGATGATGAGAATGATAATAGTATACATTTAGAATGGCGCAGTATTTTTAGATGGAAATCCGTCAATTTTTATGATGGATTAAAAACAGAAGAATTTGTGTCATATCGCGGTAGTCATTGAGACGAAACACGCAGTTATTATTACTTTTCCAGATTAATATTAGAATATCGTCGGTATAATCCTTGTGTCAGATAAGTAGTTATTCGTGATTGGGGAACTTTTATTAAAATCTGTCGGGACAGAAAAGTGACGTAGCATCCTTATAAAGCAGAGCGATGGTAATCACAGCCAAAAGTAATGGATTCTCAGCCTATGGTGAAGAACTTGCTTAGTAGAATTTAAGAATATCTATGAATACTTAATTTTATTAGTTTATTTTTTTCCCAAAGGTAAACTGGTTAAACAAAGTGAAATGTTCCTAATATGGTATTAGGTGTTTTTTTTTACCCTATTCACTTTAATATGTTGATTTTGATAACTGAAAATTTTTGAAAACTTCGGTACTCATGAGGAAAAAGGCAATAGATGTTAATCCAAATGCAGTTAACGGACGACCTCGACAACTCGAGCCATTTATGGAATCAAAACATTGTATCTGTACAGAAATACATTTACCTTTGCGAGTATTTTGTCATTGATTACTCTGTCAGTAAAATTTGGAATGATTTCTACATAATAAGATTAGATGACGTCTATAGCTAGGCGTGGTTAACAATTAAATTAGATCTCTCGATTGGGAACAGGGAGAGAGACCGTGATAAAAACAATTACTGCTGTAGATGTTTCTAGTGTTAATATAAGGAATCTGATTCAATTTGATTTATGTTAGGATGACGGTTTCTGTGCTGATGTTAGTATGTAATAATACTTGCATGATCATCAACCTTTGCGAAAAAAAAATTACCCCATTCTTCGATACTGTTAATATTCCAATGTACAGATTGCAATAAAACTTTAAGGCAATATTTAAATATTGAAAACGTTTTATAGATTACGCGATCTTCTATCACGCCATTATTAAGTGCAAATATTGCGAGAACTTTGTCGAGTGTTATCCTGAATGCCTGTAGTGTTTTAATTAATAAGTATTATGTACTTCAAAGCAGAACACTTATGGATCATTTTGCCAGGCCTCCGTCTGTCCTTCAGTTAGCCATTGCCCGATGTTTGTCTGTCCTTGCCAGTATAGGACAGATTATTAATTCCCAAGGTTATTAGAACAGATTACATGTTTTTAATTTTCTTCGTGACTAAAAAAAAAATTAACAAGTCCAATAATATGACAAACTCTAAAACTCTGTTTCCGATAGTGGTTGTGAAGGGGGGGGGGGGGGACTTTACTGACTTTTCTCCCGATTGTTTTGAGGGAAAGATCTAATTTTAAAAAATGAAAAATAGTCCTCAATCCCATAAATTCTATAAGCAGTACGAATTTTTTAACATTGCAGAAATATGGACCCCTAGAAATACCAGAGTGAGATCACCTAGGAGGAGAAAACGTTATATTTCGATCTGTTACATAGCGGTAAATTAACCCTCTGTTCTGAATGATCAAGTACATGTAAACGGATTATCCAAACACATTTACAGCAATTTTGCGATTACAACGTATTCCTCATGTTGGTGTTGCAGTTGCCTGGAAGATCACAATATATCTATTACAAGTCAGATGCATTAAAGGAAAATTAAAATCAGTTTTTTACAATATTTGTCATCGTTATTTCCTGTGTAAAAAATTGCATTTGATTAATTTTCAGTTTCTTCATTACCTACTAAGGCATCCAGTGAAAATTATTTATTCATGTGCAGCCTATTACTTTCATGAATTTATGCCTGGATTGTTCAATCTATGTTTCAGACAAAAACTCAAAGACAATAGATGGTTGTGAATTAATCATGTAATTTATTCACAGTGAATATGACACGATGGTAATGGGCTATGCCTGAGAGATGCTCTATAGGAAAGTAGCAGTTTGATTGATGTTGTCAATGAGGAAAATTATAAGTTGTAACGCTTTTATTAATACGGATAAGGAAGTACTCAATTGAAGTTCATTTTTTTATTTAATGTATTGTACTTTGCTGACATAACTCTTGAGATTTGGAGCAGAAATTTAATTACAGTGTAGGGTGAATTTATAAATAGCATCTCAGACATTGAACCTCATGTTTATTAAGAAATTAAATAAACTCGAGATAAAGGGAACCACAGAGTCTGCCAAATCTGCATTGTTCTTCGATATTTAGCTAACTATAGACGTTTAAGACCCACTAACAGTGAAAAAGATGAAGATAACGAACAGTGCTCAATCTCATAGATCCAGTAACGAATCGTGAACAGAACAAAGACAAGGACCTCTCCATAGGTGGGATCAGGTGCCTAGGAGGAGTAAGCATCCCCCGACGACCGGCCACACACGCCACACATGCCAATCATAGAATTTGCGACATTTTTACTTTAAACAAGGTAGTTGAAAACCGTGTAGCATCAAAATTATTTTTTCAGTAGCCTGCGTCTGTTGATTGTTCTCAGAAACAACTAAACTTTATTACAAACTGGGAAAAACTTCACCTTTCCACCGTCAACCATTTATTTCGTTATATTCTACAATTATCTGCATATGGTGTTTATGTCTGCTATCTGATTCGATACTCAAGGGCATGTACAATCAAATTTTAAAAAGAACCAGGCTACTGAAAAATAAGTTGATGTTACATTGTTTTGTTTTTTTTAATCTCGTTTAAAGTCAGCATTTTGCAAATTTTATGGCTGTTATAATGACTGTAAATACAATCTATCGTTCAGTCGTATTCTGACTGAAATGTTCACTACCAATTGTTAGGTTATTGTTTTCATATCATTTTGACTACGAATTACACCGTTTCAATACGAAGGGCTCACGGCTGATATGACCGGCCATTAGGGGATGCTTGCTCCTCGTAGGCACCTGATCCCACCTCTAGTGTGTCCTAGAAGTCCTTACTTTGTTCACGTTTCCTATCATTTACTGAATGTTTGAGTGATTACAGTTCGTTATTTTCACATTTTACATCATTATAAAGATTTGGTCATTTTTAAAATATTTAATATGGATCTTGAGACATTTCATATGTTTCAAGAATTTAAAAATATCCAAACGAAGGCAATTGAAGCAAGTCGAAATTTCTAAAAGGAAACTTTAAAAAAAAAACTGTATCATGTTTTAATTACAAATTTGCAAACACTGTCTCCGACCCTGTATGATCTGAGGTGTGCACATTGGATGACCTTTGAAATGTTTCATGCAGTGATTTTAATAAGACGTTTAAAATTTATTCTTTTTCTTGCTTAAAATATTTGTGTCTTATTAATGGATATATAAGTTTATATAAATAAATCCCAAAACAAGGAAAACCCACCACATATTACAGGTTTAAAAAAGTATGTACATTAGATTGAAAGTGCTGAGATAAGAAAATGAAATAAACACCGTAGAGAAAGAACTCAAACTACATGTATGCATCCTACTATAGTTTTTGAAACATCGCTATGAGACCTAGCCATAACAAGACACACAAAATCTGTATTCAGTTCTAGCTGTTGTAAAAGCAAGATTTCGACCTTATCAAAGTCTCTTAGAAGAGAATGCACTGAAGAATTTAGAAATAAACACGTAATAAAGGCTATAGCGTTCATTGCGACAAATGTTATATAGTGTAGTGGCGTGCAGGATTGTTTCATTATAGGATTGAACCAGAGGAGAGAGAGAGAAAGAGAGAGAGAGACAGAGGGAGAGAGATTTCAGATTCGTATTTTGAAATTTTGATTAAGTATTTGACCTTTAGATTGTAGAATTTTGAAGTTTATAATTTGATGTTATTATGGTTTTAAAAAGTGGATTTTAATACAAATTTTCAACCTGACTCCATGAAATTAGATGATAATATTTGAAAAATATATGAAACCACGAGTTCAATTTTGTGTCAGCAGATCTTTTCATAATTGTGATGAGATAATGAATTGAAAGTTTATCGGAAATTTTTTTATGAGCTATCAAAGAATACAGGAAAATACTAAACCAATACTGTATCAATTTACAGAGATGCTTTATATTTTACCCAAATTACAAGATCTGCACCAGTGTAAAAGCTGGGTAATGTTTAAGTCTGTAAAATTCATAAAAACTTGAATGGCTGATAATTAATAACACATTTAAAAGCTTTTGGTGCATGACATACATGTACATAAATTCTTTTAAATTAATAATAATGTGCATTCTATTAAATTTTCAAGATAAATAGATTATCACTTTTGAAAGAAACACACTTAACAAATCAAGGCTTACTATTACTTTTGGTAGAATATATATATATATATATATATAAAATAATAAAATGGCTTACAAATTGTCTGTATCATCCAAAACGTCCTATGGACATTTGAGTGTCCAGCAAAGTAAATGCCTCAATCATTTGAGAAATGTGCATTATGTCCTAGCATTGCAGTGAACGCTTTTAGTACGAACAAGGATAGAGGAAATTAACGGATATTGATAATCAAACTATTGTTATTGACATGAGAAATTTCGAAATGGTTAATGTTGGTAAAAGATTTTATTCTGATCAGATTTTACCAAAATGACATGGAGGGCATATTAAAGAGAATATATTTGAAAAATTGTAATTGTATTATTGTCTTCACTTTATACAAGAAATAAAAGTTTAACTTTTTTAATGAATCGGAACTTCAGTACAAAGGCAAAAGATACCCTATCAAAACTATTACAGTAAACCACCGTACATTAAAGTAACAAAGTGTTCACTCTAGTAAATCAGAGAATTTTCTAAAGTAAATCAAAGTATCAAAGTTTTCACTAGAAAATTAATTTCTTTCTCAATTCAGACTGTTATATTCCATTCATATTAATTCCCAAATGAGATCTTTGGATATTGAAAGAAAGGATGACTTGCATGTTCAAATATTCCCCAAGATACCATAATTGATTTGAAATTTGAGAGATATTAATGTTCTAATTCTCAAAAAAATGTCTAGTCGAGAGTTTCATGGCTGAAAATTCCATGGTATTATAGTAGATACGGGTATCAAGATATTAAAGTATGCACTTTACTTAACTATTACTTTTGTAAATCCGTGCTACAGGTAAATTTAAAGTAAACTTCAAGTAAACTGACCGGTCACTGTAGCCTAGTGGTAGGGCACTCGCTTCGTGATCGGGGGTCAGGATTCTATTCGTGTTCGCCGCGCCGCGGCAAACCTAAAACGGAAAATATTTAGTAACTGTTCCTTCGCCAAACAAAGTGAAAGTCAAGGGTCTTTCGGATGAGACCTCAAGAACTGAGGTCCCGCGTCACGGTAGGCGTTGGCGCGATACAGAACTCTCACTACTCAATGGCCCTAAGTGCCGAGTATAGGTCTAATTTTAAAGCCCTTCACCGGTATACGGTAACATCTCTATATGAAAGAAAAATCTCGAATGGGACGTTAAACAACATACAATCAATCAATCAAGTAAACTGAATTCAGCTTAAAATTCGCTAAAAGTCCTCTACTTAAAGGACAAGATAGGCTAAGACCCCTTTTTGGCCCCCGGTTCAGGTTGTCTTTTAGAATGGCGCAACAATTTATCAGTTAAAAACCTGTTGTCACCCCTGCCACAAAATGAGTATTGGTTCTAAGTTATGGGATACATAAAGGTCACAGAAAGGTCAGAAAATATGTCAATTTCCGAATTTTCTCATTTTTATGCAAATTTTCATCGTTTTCACTGCACATTTTGGTTCAGAAAACATAGAGCACGAGCTTGCCTATTTACCAAATTTATATATTTCATACACTAGTATCAGATGCATCTTATGTATAAAAATCTCAGATAGGCAAGCTTGTGCTCTATGTTTCCCGAAGTGAAATGTGTCTTAAATTTGACGAAATTTGACCAGAATTGAGGAAATTCGGGAAAATGTCCTACCTTTGCACCCTCTTGTGGCCTCCGTGTAAGCTTTGAATCAGAATTAGTGCTGGTTTTAAAACAAGCATCATTTTAAGTTCTTAACTACAGAATATCACAATTTTAACTCTGTTCTGATTTTTACATCAAATAAGGGGCCAGATTGGGCCGTTACCATACCTTGTCCTTTCACATGAAAAGAAAATGTGACAGCTTTTTCAGAATGGTCTCTAAGAAGTTTACATGGAATTCACATCAGAAACGTTTGATTTTGTGAAATGGATAAAATTCTGTTTTTGATGTATAAGTATCTCAACGTTTGTTGTTGGTTCGAAATGGAGGAAACAATGAAACTTCATTCTTCCTCCTGAAATATACGGATGTATGTTAATGTCTATATGTCTTTAATGAAAAATCATTAATTTTTAAAATTGAAGGATTTCATTGCTATGAAAAGAAAATGGTTCAATATAATATGTGTTCGTGCTCTAGATTTGCGAGTATGCATTTTACTAACACTTTCAAATCAATCACCACAGCTTGGGACAGATTCACCATATTTTGCTAGAACAAATGTACCCATACATACTTGGCAGATTGACAAATCTGTCGACTGTGTATTAGTGAGACTCTCGTGGCGCTCAAAAGTGAGAATCCCTTTATTTTGTGTGCATTGTAACGACCACCACTATACTTTGCTGATTTCAAACAGCTTTACACCACAACAATCTAATTAACCTATTTGTGTCACAAGTATTTAATTCTTCGAGTCATAATACTTTCATTCAGCGATACGCACAAGTTTTTGTTTAAGTTATTTCTTAAAGAGTTATTTTCCAATATTTCATATTAGACGGATTTCTTGTTAATTAGTATATTGAATCGGTTCTTTCATGTTTCCGGGAAATTAGCCATTGGTAAAGGTAAAGCATGTTTCTCTACTCCTCATATTTTCAGAATTTCTGAAAACAAAATCGATTCGGCCTTTTTCAAGTAATTTGACTTCTTTTTACCATTAAATAACCTCCATTGAAAGATGCCAAATGCGTTTTTTAAATACAGCACCAAGAGTCAATCCAATTCCACAATAAGACTCAATAACCCACAATTTTTTGAATGAAATCAACAGTTAGATAATAAATTTGACAAAATTATTATAGTTCAAAAAACAACACACTTACTCTCTAGACACCTGAATATCTTGAAAAAATATAACTGTTTCAACAGAATTCTCTAATTGCTTTTTATATCAATATTTAATCTTCTTTACAATTTAAGTGTGAAATATCTTACTCGATCAATTTTACAAATTTCATTCAGTTCAATACTATACCGCGTAAAAAGAAATCAGTTTTATTAAAATTATATAATCAAGCAATTGATTTTCGCCCGAAATTTGTTGTTCAGTATCATTTTCTTAAAAAAAAACTTATTTAACCATTTGTTGGACAGGAAATAATACTTTATTATATGTTTAAACTTTCCGTATGAGAGTTAAAAGTTTCTGTTAAATAGCTAACTTACCAGTATTGGGCCTCTCTCTCTCTACGGTGTAAATACCAGGCTGTTAGGAGTAGCAGATCCGTTAGCTTATTTATGCTTCAGCAAATCAATAAAACAACAGCTTCAGTATCAATTCTGCTCAAATCCTCTGCAACACAAACATGAAAGTCAATTATTACAAAAGTACCATAATTTTATATATTATACATTATTAATTTCCTTTTCTAAGCAGTTTTAATTCCTAGAATAAGTTAATTCTGACAACAATATTTTGACAAGAAAAGCTATGAAATAAAACAAAATCAAATCAAACAAAAAAGTCATCAACTTGACCAAAACCAAAAGTAATCCATGAAGCAAATTCTTTTCTATAGATGCATTGAGAATGAAACGAAATACAATATCACTAGTTTCTGTAAAAAAAAAGCCAGCTGATTGCCCTCTGTAGTAATGACTGATGACTTTGTTAGAAACTCTCCTTGAACTACAAGTAACAATAATTACATGTCATTTCTGCTTAGTTGATTTTTTTTACCGTCTATGCCTTCATCCTAGACAGGATTACAGAGTACAATAACGTACAGTCCTATAATATTGAACAGCAGACTGGAAACCCTCCTCTTATGTCTGCAGAAGCAACAGTTAAGTCAGAGGAATGACACTTAAGGTATATTTGCAAACTGAGACAAAAAGCAAGAGTTTAGCCTAAATGACACAGTTTTCTCATTTTAGTTCTTTTAAAGTCATAAGTTGCATAAAAAAAATAAAATTTGTCTCACGTATTATGCATGCATTTTTATGGCTTCAAAAGCAAGCAATCACTTTTCTGTATTTTATAGCTATAAAATGTTTAATATTTTATGTATATGAATTCCCCATAGCTTCACATTGTAGAATAAATATTTCAAAAACCAATTGCACTAAATAAAGCATAAAAGATAAAATTTATTGAGTGAAAGATTACATGCATCAATAGGGAACATTGAATTCTGATTTACATTTGTAACACATGGAAAATCTTAATCCGATTAAATGAGATAATTATACTTTGAACCAAAATGAAATATGAAGACAAACGAAAAGTCAAGCTCAAAAGTACGAATTTGGAGGAGAACAAACACGGACCTCTAAAAACATCGGTGGGATCAGTGCCATGAAGGTGTAAACACCCCCTGTCAACATGTTACACATTCATGTTCTCCTTGTCATGATCGGACAAACGGAAAAATCCGTAGACAATTGAGTGTGAAAACAATGGTCTAACAATTTGTATGAAAAAATTCAGTCAACATTCGATTTATTGATAGATTTTATTTGCTGACAAGGTCATTGTATCGACCATAGCATTTGCAAAACGTTTATTTTAAAGACGACTGTTGATACTCTTGTTTCATTTTTTAACAGTTTCATTGCTTGGTGAAAAATAGAAGTGATGCTATATTATGAAAACGTCCCTATGATTTTCAGATTGGTAATAAACAAACAAAACAAATCAAGGACGAAGACTTACAGTTCTTATAGAATAAGAAGAACTGGAGTGACGTCATTGAATTTATTTGTCATTCAGAGTTAGACGATAGATTAATTAATTTTAATTAATTCGGATTTACTTAGATCTGGTATGTAAGTAAGCTTAAGTAGTCATTTTCACCGTTAAAGGACAAGGTGTACAAGGTATATGGTCCCTTATTTAATATAAAGATCAAAACTCATTTAGATTGTAATATTTGCAATTATAAACTGTCAGAGGGTGAATAGGGTGCAGGGTGCACAGGATAGGTATGTATTCTGGAGAATTTCACATAAGGTAGGTATGTAATGGGGAGAGTGCCACACAGGATAGGTATGTATTGGGGAGAATGCCACACAGGGTAGGTATGTATAGGGGAGAATGTCACACCGGGTAGGTATGTATAGGGGAGAATGTCACACAGGGTAAGTATGTATTGGGGGGAATGTCACACAGGGTAGGTATGTGTAGGGGAGAATGCCACACAGGGTAGGTATGTATAGGGGAGAATGCCACACAGAATAGGTATTTATAGGGGAGAGTGCCACACAGGAGAGGTATGTATAGGGGAGAATGCCACACAGGGTAAATATGTGTAGGGGAGAGTGCAACACAGGATAGGTATGTAAAGGGGAGAGTGCCACACAGGATAGGTATGTATAGGGGAGAATGTCACACAGGGTAGGTATGTATAGGGGAGAATACCACACAGGATAGGTATGTATAGGGGAGAATGTCACACAGGGTAAGTATGTATTGGGGGGAATGTCACACAGGGTAGGTATGTGTAGGGGAGAATGCCACACAGGGTAGGTATGTATAGGGGAGAATGCCACACAGAATAGGTATTTATAGGGGAGAGTGCCACACAGGAGAGGTATGTATAGGGGAGAATGCCACACAGAATAGGTATTTGTAGGGGAGAATGCCACACAGGGTAGGTATGTATAGGGGAGAATGCCACACAGGGTAGGTATATATTGGGGAGAATGCCACACAGGATAGGTATGTATTGGGGAGAATGCCACACAGGGTAAGTATGTGTAGGGGAGAATGCCACACAAGGTAGGTATGTATAGGGGAGAGTGCCACACAGGATAGGTATGTATAGGGGAAAATGCCACACAGGGTAGGTATTCAAAAGGGAGAGTGCCACACAGGGTAGGTATGTATAGGGGAGAATGCCACACAGGATAGGTATGTATAGGGGAGAAAACCACACAGGGTAAGTATGTGTAGGGAGAATGCCACACAGGATAGTTATGTATAGGGGAGAATGCCACACAGGAGATGTATGTTTAAGGGAATGGGCCACACAGGAGACATATATAAAGGGGAGACCCACACAGGGTAGTTATGTATAGGGGAGACTTCCACACAGGGTAGGTATGTATAGGGGTGAATGTCACACAGGGTAGGTATGTATTGGGGAGAATGCCACACAGGGTAGGTATGTGTAGGGGAGAATGCCACACAGGGTAGGTATGTATAGGGGAGAATGCCACAAAGGAATGGTAGGTATAGGGGAAAATGTCACACAGGATTAGGTATGTATAGGGGAGAATGCCACACAAGGTAGGTATGTATAGGGGAGAATGCCACACAAGGTAGGTATGTATAGGGGAGAATGCCACACAGGATAGGTATGTATAGGGAAGAATGCCACGCAGGAAACGTATGTATAGGGGAGAATGCCACACAGGGTAGGTATGTATAGGGGAGACCCAAACAGGGTAGGTATGTATTGGGGTAATGCCACAGAAATAGGAATCTTTTGTAGTTTTATGATCCTACATTTAGTAATCAACTGAGGAGAGTTATTAAATTAATTTTATTAATTATCTAAAATGTGATTGAGTATTACATATTATGGTTTTCTGATTTTGAATTTAGGGAGTAACATTACTTTATTTTTATGAAACTAATTTTGTAATGCTAATCAGAATGATATATGATTCTATTTTGATTATACTTGTTCTTTATATGGTATGTATAGGGGATATAATATACAGTGGGTATTCTTGTACAATTATAGTTAAACAATTATATTTCAGATGTTATTATTACTTCATATTTGAAATAACAGGAGACATTTTTTTCTCTTAAAGAGACAGAATGTCACAAGGTGAATGAATAAATTCTGACTCTAATAAATATTATTCATATGTTTCAATATTCAATGATCTAAAGTACTAAACATCACTTCATTATTGTCATCATTATCACCACCATTTTCACCTATAAGACACTGTACATTACAGCATTTCTGGAATTTGATCAATTCATTATAAGTTTTTCTTTCATATTCATGAGGTTTAACACCCATTGTTGGATTTTGGAGTGTTAAAGGTCAAATGTGTTTGAGACAGAATGGGTGTTGGTAAGAGTTGCAAGTTTGGTGGATATTTCAGAGTGAAGAGTGTGTGTGGTTTTACTAGTTTGATATGGTAACGCATGCTTAAGACAAAATGCCCCTACTTACTCACTCCACCCTAGAACAGACAGGGGTTAGGAAAAATACATCCTCTTCATATACTTTTTTTATTTTATAATGAGGGCATAGAGCTGTCTTAATCCATCGTCATTTTAATTTTATAAATTATAAATGGACCCAACACAGTGATATCTTATTGTTAATACAAAGAGTCAATGCGAATATTAATGGCAGTGGCATAACTTCTAATGTTACTTGTTTTAAAACCAGCAATGATTTTGATCGCCAACTTCCATTACTTATGAAGCAATAAACCATTATCAAATGCATAGGGACTTTTGTCTCCCAGTTGATTCGATAAACAAGAGAATGTTCTTGGTACAAACAATTTCTCAAACGAGGCAGGCTATCGACAAATAAGTTGATGTTACAGGTATATCAACAATGACGCTTAAAATCAACATTTCTCAAATACTATTGTTAATACTCTTACCTTTTTTTTGCAAATACAATATGTCACACCTGCGCGTGTTGACTGATTGAATGGATTTTTCCACTTACCCAATCATAACAAGGGGCACACGGCGGATGTGACCCTTTGACATGGGATGTTTTCACTAGACATATCCCCGTGAACCCGAAAAAAGACACTACAGAGTTTGCCGAGTATGTTTCATATTTAGATGTTTTACTGACTATGGACTATGGACAAGCTAATAACTAAACGGTATGACAAACGGGATGACTTCAACTTTCCATTGTCAACTTCCCTATCTAACTGACATTATTATATAGTCTATTTATAGTTCTATATAATCTATACAAATGCAAACGGTTCATAACACTATATATTCACTGGATTAGAAGCCGTATTCACCGGAGAGTCAGTGAGCGTGCAGCGGCATTGTGACGTCACAATCAAATCCTCAAACAACGTTGAAAACAAATGGTTGCAACGGCCAGAGCCAGCTGTGTATCTGAGCAGGAAAAATGTGAGGCAAGCCTATTGCAGGATTATTTTCCAATCAATTCGATGTCTTACACACTGCGGAAGAAAAACACAGACGTTATAACTTGTAATCTTTGACATTTTTTTTTATTTTTCAAAGACAGAAGGTCGTTCATGAAATTTATGTCGTCATGCAGCCTTCAATGTCTTATTTATTAAAATCCAGACTATATAATAAAAAAAATTATGGACTCTTTCGGTGGTGAATATGGTTTGATATTCACCAAAAAAATATCAATATTGACCTCGGCTTCGCCTCGGTCCATAACTGTATAATATTTCAACATCACCTGCACATGATGCTATATCTCCGAAGTGATTCGATTCGCAAATTTTATGGTCGTTATAAAGACCTGAGTATTCTTTTACTTGATTAATACAACGGGCAATACAGTGTGATCGGAAGACAGGGGGGATTCTTACTCCTTCTAGGCACCTGATCCCACCTCTGGTGTTTCCATGGGTCTGTGTTTTTGCCTGTTCACGATTGTTAACCTGATTGATGATTTTATAACTGTTCGTTATCTCACCTTTTACCTTCTCCTCCATGCTACCTGATCAAACCTGTTTTCAGACGTCGGTGTCGGCTCAGCACAAATTGTACTGTCTAAATAGACTTATGAGCATGATTACTGCTTGTTATCTTCACATTTAATTCAAAACATTCGTGGAAGCCACCGGAGTTGACAAATTAGAACATTCTGTCAAATTCCCTCAATTCAGATCGAATTTTGTCACATATTGGTAACACAGACCACTAGTTTGTCTGAAATTTTCACACATAAGATATATCTGATACTACTGCATGACATTTTAAAATATGGTAGATAGGCAAGCTTTTGCTCTGCGTTTGCTGAAACAAAATGTAAAATAGAAAATTATTAAAATTTGAAAAAAATGAGAAATTCGTAAACTGACAAATTTTGTGACCTTCCTGTGCCCTCTGTGTTATCACTTTATATCAATACTCTTTTTGAATAAGGGATGAAAACATTTTTTGATAATGAACGATTGTGCCGTTCTAGGAGACCCCAAAAGCAGGTAACAAAAGGAATTTTAGTATATCTTTTTTTTAAAAATCTTTTTAAGTACAGTTTAACACATTTTCGATGATGTCCCAGGGAAGAAACATTTTATATTTTCAAAAGCATAATTCGTTATATCCAATAAGTTCATAAAATGTTTTAAAGCAACAGGGAATAAAATCGCTTTGCTACAAGCGTAAATTAATTATAAGCGTATAAGCTGTAAACATCTTTCACTGTTATATTCTTTTTTGTTGAAAAGAAAAACATAAATGTAGATAACATATCCCCTGGGTATGATGTAACTCAGTCTTCTATTGTCATAAAGAAAGAACAGTAACATTTATAATCAATTTACGTCATTTCCCATGGTATTCAAAAGGTCCAATTTAAATTTCATTGTCAATTTTAACTTTAGTAGCTGCGTTGAAATCATACAAAACGATCCATATTTTTAAAAAATATTTCGACTTTGATACAGTTGCATCCTAAGCTATATTATCCTCATATTATAAATTGTACGGACTGTAAGGTAATATGAATCATACGGTGGTGCTCGATTTAAATATATACATTATACGGACTGTAAGGTAATGTAAATCATACGGTGGTGCTCGATTTAAATAGTTGCTTAATCTTACAGGCAGGAAGTAAGGGTCCTCTATTATAATCAGGAGATATGTAACTTAGATTTCTATTCTGATTTTTACCTCTAATTTAGTGTGCTTTCTTTAGGAACATCGATATAGTTGAACCCACCTCCCTTACCCTTTGTAATTACTCTATTAGTTATTAAGTTATGCTTCCATACCATCGAATTAGACTTTTGGGAAAAAGAGATGATTTTTAAGTGATGTAACTTTAATTTAAGAAGGATTTCCCGTATGGAAGTGTGGGTTTCTTGAAAGTGAAAGGTTGTGATCTTAGAGGAGGTCTGAGGTATTGAAAAAGTTAAACATTGTCCTTTTTCATTCATTCAGTGAAAGAAGTGAAAGTTAATGTAGATTTTGGATGAATCTTGGAATCTAAGGCAACATGAGAACATGCGTCAAAGTAGTTAATCTTACTCCATATCTTGCATTTCAAGCAAGGTTAATTCTGACTCTTCACAAACGTTTCGGTTTGAGGAAAACTTGTTACCTTAAAAAGTTAAAGTTCTTAGTTTTAAAATACTACTTTTAATTGATCATTCAAGAAAGTTTGATTCATCAAACACGAGCATTCAAGATTTAATTAGTTTGCAAGCATATGATACCTGTTTCATTTTCAAGAACAAATAAAATGTTAATCTTTTTTCTTTCCTTTTTAACATTTTATACTCTAAAATTTAGCACTTGCATTGTTAAAATAAAGCTGATAAGGAACATTCTCTGATTGTGCAAATTTGTTTTTGACAAGGCACATCTTTAGACGGAAGTTCTGATTAATAGAGTTTGACATGCAACCAAAAATTTTCGCTGCTTCATTGCATTCACCATATGAAGTATAGATATTGATTGCATATTTTTTATGAAATCATGATCCCAATTATCAACATTAGGACGAATCTAATGGAATTGTATCGGCAGCAAAGATGAAACTGAGTAGCTATAACAAACAGCTTTACGAATGGTTTTCATCTTTTTAGCATAAAATTGATCCAAGTTATATAAGCATGATAAAAACTTCTCTTTAATTGACGTGGTTTTCAAAATATATGCATATACAAATTTTTAGGAATGTGTATCAAAAATTTATTTTTTTATTTTAATAGACATTTTTAGGAAAATCTTTTGTGGTAATAAGTTAAGGATGCAGTTCTTTGAATTAACCACATAGTCATCATTTTCTTTTATTTAAAAAAAAACTACTGGAACTTTGATCATATGATAATTTCTATTTTATCAAACATAACCACAATTTTGAAAGAGATAGAAAGATAGAATTGTTGAAAAGATAGGGCGGTAACTCTAGAGCCTGATCGATAACTGTTGTGAGATTATGCCTCTTTCAATAATGGGCACTAAAAATTCAAAATGAAGCATTTCATTCTAGGTTCAATATCCATTTGAGTTGTTTAATAAGTCATCAAAATATATTCCTGTTTTTGATACTTTCGAACAGATATATACAGATCACAAGTATCAGGATACGAGTACTGAGGCGTGGAGGCTCTAATAGTTTTTAACTAGAAGTTTATTGAGCCATACAAACCAGATATTTCCCTTGGCAGTTACAGATATATGAATTTTCATGATGATATTCAGCGTTATAATTTTTAATTAAAAATTATGTATGTTTGTTTTTATACAGTGTGAATTATTAATTAAAATTTATTAAATAATTATTCTCAATTTCTCTACCGTTCCCCGTGCCACAGGAAGAGGTTATAAAATAGATTTTCGGGAAAGCTATTCATTGATTGGGAATTTAACTAATTAATTTATTTTTTTATATTTGATATATTGCTATTCTCGGTTTTAATGAGAAAAAAATTGTTCATGCATTGTCGATTTTTGGTAATGCAAAACTGCCCTCTATATGGCACCTGATCCCACCTATTTTTTAAGAGGTCCGTGTTTGCTTGGCTCATAAATTGTTTTGTTTAATTGGAATTTTGAGCATAGTTACCGACAGTTATCTTCACATTTCCTCCTATTATATATCGATATGGCTTTACTCCACCGACAGCACACAAAGGTCCGATTCTTCCTTTTAAATACCTGTAATATTTACCAAAACAACAGTTGGTTTTATAAAAATAATTCTTAAATGTAGCATGAAATTCTTGCACATTTTCCAGTGCCTTGTTAACGTGTACCATCATGACTGATACCTTGTATATATACAACACTTTAACCTAACCTATCCCGCAATTAAACACCTTGTGTTCGTCAGGAAAAATATTTCGAGAATTTATACAAAGTATAATTTCTTGAATGCTTGCCATTGAAAACTTGAAGACAATAAATTACTGTACTTTTCATTGCTGCAATATACCAAAGTAAATCTCACACCAGACAAAATTTCCTGGGTGTCATTAAAGTGTTTTCCAATGACGTCGTTAATGCCATCTTTGTGGTGTTTGTTCTAGGGACAGCCTCAATGGCTCACTACACTAACAGTAAGTATACATCATTCTGTTCCAGACTCCTAATAAGTGATATTAGACAGACATTCATTGGAAAATAATCAAGACAAAACAGTAAACACTACAGATTTTTCTTAGTACAAAAAAGGGTCTTCTCTTGAGAAGATGACTTTCAGTGACATATTATAGGGGATATATCTCTAGCGTGAGCAAAGTAACATATGTTCTCCAAATTATGCACAGAAATAACTGAAATTCTAAAACAGAAAGGAAGGGATAAAATCCAATTACATTTAACAACATCCCGATCAAGAATTCGAGTGTAAAATATCAAATGTGTATAAGCTCTAATGAATAATATATTGAGCTTGAATATTGTTCGTTATTTCTATATATTTCATCAATTAAAAGGTTATGCAGGTCATTTGGACTTCTATTTTACAATTACATCAGTTACATTGTCAGAAAATAAACGAGTAACCTAAGCCATGAACATTAAATAAGTCTCTTTCAGCAAATATGTGATGAAGTACTTCAAAAATATATTTATAATATATTGAATTATTTTGACGTCTGTCAAAACAGAAAAGAACTGTACTATTGCATATTAGGGAACGGTCGACCCAAATCATTCTGGATTACATCAAAGGAAATCATTCCCCTGGAGATTCTACTTATTCATAATGCAAAATCTACAACTGGGTTAGAATAGTAGGCCGAGCCCACGTTTTATTTGTTAAGCCGAATTATCATTTTATTGATGTAAGATTAATCTCGCCTTCTGGGGACAGTAGGTGGACAGGCAACACATATAAACTAATTATCAGCCATATACATTAAAGTATATATTATTTTTATTTGCTCTTAATTTGACAAGGAATTTAATTGTCACTTCTAGTGCTATGTCCTCATTTTCAGTTTTGGAAGGTTTTTTTTTCATTCTTAATAAGTAGTCATATAAATCACATTTTAAACTCAGTAATTAAACATAACGTGTTAAATGATTGAGTTTAATCTCTGTGCAATATGTAAGCTTTAAATATACATGTACCTGTATTCAAAGCCCACTTTAATTTGCATATTAGGCGAGAAATATCCCGCTGTTCAATGATCTATATGAAACTTGTTTTACATGATCGGTTGCCAAGGATTAAGGTCGACAAAAAAAAAAGATTACCTTTGACAATACGAAGGGAAAATAGTACCACTGTATTAGGGAAATTGTCATACTCGTCTGATTAATGAAGTATTAGGCCTAAAATGGTATTACTCTAAACTATGCGAATAACGCGTATCAAGGTGCCAAGAGCATGGAAAATAAAAGCAGATTATGATATCTAAATTCGTAAACAAACTGAACCATTTTTACTCTATTCAATAAACATTTCAATAATCCGTTTTGATATACCCGTGAGACAATTATGTAATGCTAATTTTTTCTGTTCGGCATTTTGATTGCATATTTTTCATGTAAAACAAATTTTCTTGTAGCTTTTGTTACATTAAAAAGGAAAAATAATTAAAGGGGAAGTTATTTTCAAATTCAAACAATTTCTTTTCAAGAATTACAAAATAAGTTCTCGTTACCTTTTCCCTCAAATTTAGTTCTTTATAATGGAATAGGTGGAGATAATAAACAGTGATCGATCTAAAAAAAAAAAAAATCCATATACAATACAAATCTGTAAAGAGGACATAAAACACGGACCCATGGAAATTCCAGAGGTGGGACCAGTTGCCTAGGAGGAGTAAGCTTCACCTGTTGACCAATTATACACGCCGTGAGCCCTACGTATTCATCAGGTAGACGGAACATTCAGTAGTCAAATTCAGCATAAATACAAAGGCCTGACAATTGGTCAAAGGGATGCTCCCTCCTCCATGGAACCTGATCCCACCTCTGATGTTTTGGAGGTCCGTGTTTGCTCTGCACCTATTTTGTAATGTTTAATGGACTTTTGAGCTTGAATACTGTTCGTTATCTCCATATATTTCATCAACTAACTTGTCATTTATCTGCCTTGGTTTAAAAATTTATCGTACTCGGAGCATGCTCTTAAGTATCAAATAAATTTGGAGATGTAAACACAATATGCAGGTGAAAACGTGATATCAATACAAAAATAAGGAAAGTTGATGGAAAAGTTGAAGTCATCTTGTTTGTCATACAACTTAGTTTTAGTTGGCCCTTATCGTCTATAGTCAGTAAAACATTCAAATATGGAACATATGTGGCATACTCTGAGGTATCTTTTATGTCAGGTTCACTGGGATATATCGAGTCGACAAATGAATGGAAGTTATTGAAGTTGATTGATAATACATGTACGTCGTCGATAAATCTAAATGTCAAGTTTTTTCTTCCTCTCATGTAGAAGTTTTTGAATAAATTCTGTTTTATAGGAATATAAAAACAGGTCAGCCAATAGAGGAGTACAAATAGTGCCCATCGCACTTCCAACCGTTTGTCTACATAAATGTTGTCAATGAGGAACTTCAGCATCTTTTTTAATATCAGTATTTGTGTGTAGAATTAGAGTGCATTTTATTATTTTTGTTGATGACCAATCACAAGACTTCCACTTAAGTGAAAAAGTAGTTGTCTATTAAATCAAAAAGCCTAGCTTTTAATTTATCATGAGAAATGGTTGTATAAAGAGTAGGAAAATCGTACGTTTTGATGTTACTGATTTTGGAAAAATTAGACGATTTTGAATTTTCTTTAACTTTTTAGAGTTTTTGATAATCTACATTTGATTTACACCACATCTAGAATAAGCTTTAGCAAAGTGCGTCTGAAATTTCTCTTGTACAACAGTTAATATTTTTGTAAGGAGTGAAGCCCTTTTAAAAAAATAAATATGGAAATAATTATATACAGCAATGATTTATGGACTAGGAAGTTTAACAATCAATTTCCTGAAATCGGTGACATTGACAAAGACTATAAACAGGATGCACATAAAGAGAGATCGATATCTCGACATTTTAACACCAACCAGAAAATTGTCTGAATTACATATACATGTACCATAGGAACATCAACTTCAGAATACTGGGGTATAAAATATCAATTGTTTGTTACAAGAGTGCAAACGTTAGTGACTAGTAGTTTTATCGAAGATTTCAAAGACGTTTGGGAACATTTCAGCAATTATGTAAGCTAAACAATTTCTATCTTTGAGCATTTTGTCCAAAACTGGAACACATTATGCTTAACAAAATTAAGCACGGGCTGTATGATGGTTGCTAATTGCCCAAGGGTAAACAAGTTTATTTTTTTAAAAGAATCACTCGCACTTCCAAATTGTCAGTCTCTGGGGACTTGAAGTTTACTTTTTTTTTTTTGAAAAGTGAACATTATTATTGATATAATTAAACACAGTTTGTCTGCTGTTTTTGTCTAAGAAAAAAAGACCATCATTACTGTGTATATTTCTCTGAACCAAAAATTTATAGGTATCTAAGCCCAACTTCATTTTTCTTAATGTTCTGAAAGCTTGATCTTTTCAAGTTAAGATCTGAGCAAACAATGCCTGTATAAAGTTTGTCAGAGTTAAAGTTCATTGCATGTGTAAGATATACCAAAACCCGAATATGCCATTGGTGGTCAAAATTACAAATGTAGTGAAATACAGAATCCTTGTGACTCATACGACCTAAACGCAAAAATAAATTAGAATTAAGTACGTTAAACAATTTTTTTTTCTGTCTAAGTTCGTAAAGATTTTTGCGATGAAATCGATAACCTGTTTTCTTCAAATTATCATAACATCATCCAAAGCACCTTAAAATTCGGTAGATTTCGAGGAATATCAACGAAAGTATGTAGTACTAATTTTTTATCAAGTGGTATTGAAGATATTTAGTATTTCTATAGTAAAGTATATTTATTGTACTATTGAACATATAAAGTATTTTCACGGTATTACTAATTATCAAGAAACGAACATTTCGAAATTTTTTCCCTTATAAATGAAGATATTAAGTATTTTTACTGTATCATTGAACAAATCTGGTATTTTCACAATATTATTGACGATATCAGAAAATTTCGCTGTATTTTCGAACGTATAAGCTATTTTCATAGTTTTAATGAAAATAATTAATGCAGTATTTCTTCTGTTACTATAATTGAAGATACAAAGCATTTTGTACTCTAATTTTAAAATACCAAGTATTTTTACCGCTTATTTGAAGAGGTCTAGTATTTTTATTGTATTTCTGAAGAAATTTAGCATTTTCATTGTATTTCTGAAAAAAATCAAGTATTTATACTTTATTGATGAAGATAACGAGACTTTACTGTATTATTGAAGATATTAAGTACTGTTACCACATAAGTAAAAGAAGAGAACGAATAGAAATCATTCTAAATGTTTAATGCAATTTTGAGCAGAGCGAACAGGGACCTTAGAAAAGATCACAGGTGGGGTCAGGTGCCATTGAGGAGTAAGCATCCCCTGTCAATCGATTACACATCCTTGAGACCCTTGTCATGATTGGGTTTACGGAGAAATTCGTACACAATAATTCGTACACAATTCAGTTTGTAAATAATGTTATAACAACTCGTATGAAAGATTTCAGTCAATATTCAACTTAGCGAGAGCTTGTATTTGCAAACAATTGCAAGTGCAAGGTCATGGTGCCGACCAACGAATTTGCGATATGTTGACTTTAAACGGGGTTAGTGATATCCTTGTATCATTAACTTCATTGTATTTTATTAAGTTTTTTACTGTATTATTGAGGAACGGGGTATTGCTACCGTAAATATTAATGAACCTATCAGGTAGTTTTTACCGAATTGTTGAAGATATCAAGTATTTTAACATTATAAATGAAAATATCAGGTATTTTTACGATGTTATTGACGACATCAAGTAATTTATTTACTGGAAACTTTAACATGAAATATGTAGATAACAAACAGTATTCAAGCTCAAAATACATTAAAACAATACAAATCGGGAAAATAAAATGAAAGGCTCTTCTTTTCTACTCTACCTTTATATTGGAGAGTCGTTTAAACAGAGTTCAAGAACATGAATCAATAGAGCAAAAAAGCAGTCAATTTTACTATGACATTTTGAAACACAACACATTTTTAACATTAATGATAAATTTAAAAACAAAAATTTGACATCTGTAATTCAGTAAAATATTTAATGTATACCTTTTAATATCTGTTCAGAACAATTAAACCTGTTTTCATATCAGAATGCAATTTGAGCGCCAATAAAGCTGTTTCATTTGAATTTTAAGTGCACTTAATTGATTTTTAAAGTGCAATTCTCATTTTCTGCTTTTTTTTTCATATCATCCACATCAGTTTGATTGCAGACACATTTTGTAGATAATACATAGAATGTTTAATATTAGAATTTGAAACAAGAAAATTGTCATTCATTTCTGTTTAAATTGTTTACAATGGATATTGAATATTTTTGTGTTTGATCAGGAGTACCTTACAACAGGATTCAAGTTTCTTCGATGATGAGGTTTTACTCTTTGTAGAGGAAATAAGAACTACCAAAGATCAATTCAAAGGACAGTATTATTTACTTTCAAAGGTCGACGAGAACTATTCCTTTATTGAGAGGAGTAATCATGGTTTTAGCAATTTATTCTGTATATCTCATCGAATTTGTATTATTGAAAACCTTTGGTTACCATGTAAACAGGCATCGCATTAATGTTCCCGATGCTATATTGTAGGAGTAAAACATTATACCTCGCGCGTACACCTGCGCCAGTTACTTGCCTCGGAATAGGAAACTTTAGTTTAAAAAAAAATCCCATTCTTAGCTTTAAAGACAAGGGTATATGATTGATTGTTTGTATTATCAACATGCAAAGCAACATGGATGTAAACAATAAATATTTATATTCCTGCATGTACATTATTAAACATAAAAGAAACTTTGTAGTCCCTGTTCCGTGACAAACTCGCAACTTTTGCTTCAAAGTGCCGAGTGCTTGGCGAAAGAACAGTTGCCTTTTTTTATCGAATTAGGTCAATCGCGGCCGGAGTTCGATCCAACGACCTTCCTATCATAAAGCGTGTGCTCTACCGACTGAGCTATCATGATGGTCTTAAATATATTGAAAGAATTCCGCATGAATGACTCAAGTTTAATTGGTGAAAGCTGATTGGACAATATTCCTTGTAAACTGCTGAATCAAACATGGCTGACTCTGGTCCTAAATTTCCAAAAAAGGCTAATTTTTATAATAATCGTAATTCAAGTACTGCTTTATCAATCAATGACTGTAATGCCAGTGTTCAAATTCCTGAAACACCTTGGGTCATAGTATGTTTTTATAGTAGCCAGAAAACTTCACACTGGATGTATATTTGTTTTCTTATGGACTAAAAATTCTGACTTTAAAGTTTGGTATATCAGTTTTTCCATCGATAATCAATCCATTACATTTCTTTGGCCTAAGAAAAAAAATCGAGCACTGATGCTCTCCCAGGTCTGTCTATAGTTTTATTGGAAATGCCGTTAAATAAATAATAAGTATTACCCAAGCACTCGTCAGTCACTTCACAACAAGTACATTTTTTATCAATAACAGTAAATGATGCTTGCTTTAAATGTAATTTTTGAACCATGTCATAATTTTGACATTTGTTCATCAGTCTAAAGAAGGTTTCAATTATCCAGTAAAAATGTCAAACTAATGGCGCGATACGATCTGTGACTAAAGATCAAGCCTATAATGCTTAATTTAAATCAACTGCAAACATCGTTCTCCAAAATAAATTAATAGAAATGGACAGAATAGCACAGAAAGATAACCTAATTTTTTGCACTCACGCAATGAAAAATAATTTGGTATTGCAAGGTTTCGTGTTCTTTTACATTCAGGAAGATGAGTGTAAAAAAAATTATTTGCCTTTTTCTATGATAATGGAAAGCTGCATTCAAGTCTATACTGTCTAAAGAGTCTAAACATTTTATAGAATTGCCCACGCTGTTTTCAGAATTTCAAATACCTTAGCTCGTAAGTTCACATTTTTTCAATGAAAGGGATAGTTCTTCTGTCAAATCTAGTATGAAAACAACTGTTCGAGGGTAATAGTTCTTGTCGTGTGTTAATACCCCACATTAATGGAAATGGCTTGCATCATGTGTTTACCGTTGAGACTATTGTACCTTTTAATGGCAATTTATATAGAATAGAAAGATGAGAGTTTTGATTTATTCATAATCTCAAAAATGTGGGTAAAATGTTTCTATATGCGTTTTCAACACCAAACATTTCATTTTATCAATTAGAATGGTTTATGTAGTTTATTTTTGGTAGGATACTATCTGCTTTCAGTATGTAGGCTTCCTCATTTGTATGGTTTCAAGAAAAATAACCCTCCATTGCGTGTAGGTTGGACCCAGTTGGGATCTTTTTTCATAGAAAATCTTTTAGAAGTGTCTTCTAGGGAAAAAAACAAGATTTCTTATCTGTTAATAGTCGCACATTGCATATATATAAGTTTTTACATTCCTGGGTTGCAGCCACAACAAAGACACATAAAACAAAAAATCTATTATAGAGTGCGCATTCCAAACGTAATCCCGCCTAAATCTTCTTCTGATTATGGTGAAATTAATGACAACCTTACTCTTTACAGCTGTACAGGTGAACAAGAGCAACCATACATTCAAACTATCCCAACACAATTTCAAATGGACTTCTTTATTCGGCTAAAAACCCCAACTTTATTGTCAGATATAAAAAATAATACATGAATTCTCTCTCTCTCTCTCTCTCTCTCTCTCTCTCTCTCTCTCTCTCTCTCTCTCGTGAAAAAGTTCACTGTTAACCAACAAATATAGAAAAGGCAACATCTGTGAAAGTTATGTCAAAAATCTGTCCAACAAAAATTTACCTTGGTGAAAAATTAAGCATGTTATAACATTTTAGAATCCCACAACTTCAAATATCAATACCTCTGTCAAGAAGCGGACTTTCTTGTCTTTTAATTTCGTTCATGGCGTACACCTTGCTTTGGAGGTTATTCTGAGAGATATGGTGACTAGCGGTCTGAGTGCTCTTTGCGTCTTGTTGTGGAAGAACAAAGTACTGACACACACACTGTTTTAGGAGGTCTCTAAATTGACGGCTCATTGCACAATACAAAACAAAGTTTATTGAATTATTGATCAAGGAAAGAATATCAAATGTGTCTCCTAGAAGGGCATATTCGGTCTCAAAAAACGTTTTATCGGCGAAACCAATGATAAGTAAGATGCTTTGGGGTAGTGACGCTATGATGTACATAAGAATAATGGTCAGCAACATAGCTGTTGTTCTGCGATGCTGTTTTAACCGGGAAGTGGCATGAGAACCATTAAGGTGTATGGTTCTTCTAGTATTTTCTTGCAACGAATGAAGTAGACATCCACCGAATAAGGTTATCAGAAAACACGGTATCCATTTTCCCAATACAGTGTTGGTCCACATTGAGTAAGCATGTGTCAAAGAAGGTTTATCTTTGGTCATTAGGGATTCCAGTCGATAGTAATTAATTGTTTTATTTTCTATGTCGTTGTAACATGACATATCTTTTATCGAGACAAAACTGTAGGCCGGAATATAGATAACGATTACCAACAAAAACATGAATATAGTTAGAAAACAAGAAGTCTTGGTATCAATATTTTGACGCCCAGCTCCCATGGACTTAATGTAAACATAGCGAAAAAATGACATACATACTCCAAGCCATATTGACACAGTTTGCATCGTTATGGTCACCATGCCGTATATTGCTAGAAAGAGGGACCAGGAATAGGTATATTTATCTTCTGTAATGTCCAAACCGTGTGTGATGTAAAAATGAAGGCCAAGAGGAACAGTGATTACCATGGTGACGAGGTCGCTGATAGCTATTCCAGTTAGAATGTTGTTGACGGGTGAGCGCAAGGATTTGTGAGTTAGGATGATGATGTTCACAATGTTTGTAGGAATTCCGAAACAACAGAGAACCAGTATAAGATAACCATGAATCCGATTGACACCGCATGCATACGCCTGTAGTCCTTCTGGAGCGTTGCACTGTCTGCTGAGGAAGCAGGATTCGGGAGATGACGTTAAATTGGTAATTGTCCAATTATCCATTTCAAATCTGTCAATGGAAAAATAAAAGTGTGTTGTTACAGAAATATCAAGAAAAGAAAGAATTTCATCGTATAACAGAAACATAACAAAGACAGTTGAATCAAATAAGGAAATAACTGTCAATAAATAACTGTCAAGCTTTGGGTTTCATTGAGAGTATAATATAAATTGGAGCACGTGATAATCTGAATAAAAGGCGGAGTCATTCATCAATGAAATACCATTTGATTTCATGCATATATTACCCCATTAACCTTCAAACCTTGACTATTATTTCTTCTGCATACACTGACATTTTTAGATATATTTTTCGTAACAACTTGGACTCATACCACTAACAATCACGATAGTGAACTACGTCTGTGACGTCACATAGCGTGTATGAACTCATGCAGACACCCAGATCAACAATGTTTATCACTCCCTCAACACCAGTTAAATGCAAATATTGGTAATGTTTGCGTTATTTGTAGTGAGGTAATTGTGATTCTACAAAAAACTCTAATATAAATGAATAGTCAGAACCCAGTCATAAAAGAGATAAATCTACTTATGCCTGTGTTTAAAGTATTAAACAAAGGAACTGTAAGGTAAACAACCCTAAATCGTTTGTTTTGTTGACGTACTTTTAGTCTCAGTAAATCAATCAACTCAATGCCCTGTTGAGACTTCTATCTGATGTAAATACTCCGGACACTGACTCCCATTAACCACGATATCAAATCAAAACGTCGGACGTTGTGACATAGCTGCACTGAGGATCAGACCTGAAGAGGTGTTCGATCTGCTTTCTCATTTTTGAGGCATTTAATCATGGTAACAACCTTAGTTAGATTTTGTTCTCAATCTTCTTTATGATAATGTGATCATTTATCCAATCAAATGTAATCTCAATCTCTTTCTTCATACTTTAGAAAGCCACGACTATTATATCAGGTTTATCTATTACTGTAGTTTCATCATTATTAGTTTAACACCAATTTTCATGGATTTAGATGTTGAATCTATCCACAAAATCAAATGTTTATCGAAGTTTGGTGCCTCCATTTTGATTTATGATAAACCTTTAAAATGCCCATTTCGACTTTCGTTAAAGATATACACGCTATATAAACGCGATTTTTTATGTGAAACAATGATTAAATGATTTGAGAAACATGATGTGTAATAAAAAATAATTACTTTCCACAAAGTTTCACTAAATAAGTCGTTGTAATTACAAAACAATTAAGCAAGATCTGCAATTAAGAATTCAGCCTATTCATGAATATTGATGAAGGAAATGCGTAAACAGTATATAGATACGCATGTCCGCAGGAAATCATAGACAATGAGGTACGTTGCATTTTGACTACTATTTTGAATAAAAGTTAATATCTGTCATTACAGAGTAGATGGTTAATACTGGTTGTTTTCAAAGATAAGTATCTTTAAGCATAAAACGTATGTCATCCATGTCAAAAGTTATTTTTGTATACCAAACGGCCTACCTCGTTTCTTGACGCCATTTTTGTTTATCAGTCTAAAAGTAGCGACGGTGTCACATGATGCATGAATTTAAATATAGGCAATACTTTCCTAGTAGGATAATAAATAATTGTAATTTGAGATCTTTATAATGCGTTCATTTCCAATTGTGTAATTTAAAATATTTTCTTAACTTTATTTGGTAGACAAAATAAATTTCCAACTTTATTTTTAACAGACCCATGTTATAGCGTGTATATCTTTTAAAAAAATGCGAACTAACACCCCCCCCCCCTAACTCTTTTCCCCAACAAGTTCACTTTATAAACGTGTTTTATCATTTTAAAAATATTTAGGGGTAAAAAGAAAAAAAATACCATTAGATAATTATCTGGCAATTTTAAGTCAATATGACTTTTTTGTTGATAGTAAACTTATATTGACATCACCAATTAACATACTTCTGTCTATCAGTTTTGATTTCTATAAAAGTTCAAGCCCAACTCCACTGGGGGAGCATTTACAGGCAGGGATTGACACAGGTGTTCAAGCCTAACTCCACTAGAGGAGCATTTACAGGAAGGGATTGACACAGGTGTTCAGGTCTAACTCCACTAGAGGAGCATTTACAGGCAGGATTTGACACAGGTGTTCAAGCCTAACAGTTACTCCTCTAGGGGAGCAATTACATGCAAGGGTTGACAGAGGTGTTCTAGCCTAACTCCACTGGGGAAGCATTTACAGGCAGGGATTGACCGAGGTGTTCAAGTTTAACTCCACTAGCGGACATTTACTTGCAGGGATTGACACAGGTGTCCAAGCCTAACTCCACTAGGGGAACATTTACAGGCAGGGATTGACAGAGGTGTTAAAGCCTAACTCCATCAGGGGAACATTGACTTTAAAGGCAAACAAGTTTGAGCTTTCATTGCATCAAATCATGAAAAAAGCTGTTTGGAAGTCAGCAAATATTTTCCAGAAATTGTATAATAAACTTGTTCAGGTTGTTGAGAAGAATAAAGCTGATAGTCATGCAAATGTGAAGATAAATTTAAAACAAACAAACAAACAAACTGAGAGTCTTTGAATATACATATTTATACCTTACTCAGTTTTTACAATACAAGTGCGTGCACTTTAAGGTACTCATAAGATTTCCAATTTTCTGAATATCTTTTTAATTTATTGGCTGGTGTTTTCATCGTTACTCAAAATAGAATAATGCTCAAAATCTTTTCAAAATGTTACTCTTTCTTTAGTTTTGCAGGGAATAAAATAAATATTTAATATGTACACAAACGGACTATATCGTAACATATTATTGTTGATTATTTTAATTGATAGTGGTGTCATGGTTACTAATTGATCGTAGAATCGTATTGTGTATTTTTCAAAATTCTACAACGATATTTAACATGTTTAAGTCTAATTTCAAAAAATCATTTTTGCAAGAAGACAACATCAAGATACACCTTTATACCTGTTCTAAAACACTAAAAATTAGACTACAATGTGAATTTCTTCATTACATTTTTAATTCAAATTTATTTAGAAATAAAAATGTAGACTACATCAATGAAATATGTTGATAACGAACAGTAACCAAGCTCAAAAGTCCATTGAAACAATACAAATCATGAGCAGAGTAAACACGGACCTCTAAAAGCAGAAGAGGTCCTGTCGACCGGTCAGACCCGCCGTGTGCTCCTTGTCATGATAGGGAAAAAAACGGGAAAATCCGTAGACAATTCAGTGTGTAAATAATGGCCTAATAATTAGTATGAAAAAAGTCAGTCAGCATTCTACTTAATGAATGTATTTACTAGTCATATACCTTATTTTGTATATGGATTTTTTTTATTTTATGGTGCTGCTCTCCTTTTAAAATCAATGTTCTTTTAAAATTCAAGCCTTCTTCCCTTTTTGGCCCTGTTAGATAAAAATTGGTACGATTTTGATAGCATCTAGACTCATGATTTTTAAATGTAAAACTAACATTCAGTAGCACAAATCAATGTAAAACTTTTAGTCTGTCACGATTTTAAACCAGTAGACCTAAAATCTCTCTACAGAGACTTCTAGAATTAAGACGGTGAGTAGGATGCACTAGCATAATATCACTCCTTAGTTTGTATGTTTGTTTTTGTTTAACGTCCCTCTCGAGAATTTTTCATTCATATGGAGACGCCATCACTTGCCTGTGGAGGGTTGCAGATTTAGTCCTATACTCGGCACTCATGGTCATTGAGCAGTGAGCACTGTGCCAGCACTTACTGTGATACAGGACCTCGGTTTATATGGTCTCATCCAAAGGACCGGTCTCCACGTCCCGCAGTGGGATTTGAACGTAAGAATCAACTCCTTACTCCGCAACTCTAGAGTAAACGCTCTAGCTACTGCACCGCGCGAGCGACGTCACGCCTTAGTAATAGTCTAGTTAGACCCACACCTAATATGTTGTCATTAGAGCACATTCCAGATAACACACCATTCTCTGTCTTTATTTTGTCTTGACATAGCGTAGGTTTATCTAATTTTGGGAAGACGAATATCATGGTAATTTCACTCGGTGCCTAATCGTAGGTTGGATATTCATCACTGCAACTTCCTAGGCGGCTGTAATTTGGTCGTATCGCTTTATCAGATAAAATGTTGATTAAAAATCGGAAAGCTTTACGATTCCATTCCATGAAATTATGGTATTTAATCATGTATTTTTGTATTAGAGAAACAGAATTACATGACTATATATAAATTATTGCGTATCTGCCTGCGTATTTGGGTAGAGTAACACTTGATTAATTGAATATTGCAAGACCTTTATATAACTTTTTATGTCTATCCATATTCTGAAGCCTCTTTATTGCCTCATTTATACCCTGGAGAACAGAGAAAAGCATATGGAATCGGATAATTCGAATTTGAATTGATTTACAACAACGTGCTTTAAGGTTTCCTTTAAATCCAGTATCATTGTTTTACTGATACGATTACAAGAGGCTTTAATTCCGCATGAGTAAAAGAGGTGATATCTCCCGAAACGTTTGGAACATAATTGTCGCTCTGTTTAGAAATTTAAAAAAAAAAAAAAAAAAAAAAAAAAAAAAAAAAAAAAAACTACTTAATCAGATTAAATTGAACCACACACTCAATAGACGTAAAGCATAAATCTTACATTATTTTTACTGCAGGAATTTTTTAGCATGATATAAATATTTGTATTATTAACAGTATAAGTAAGCTTTCACTCCAAAATGAGATATTCAGAAGTTGACAAAGAGATAACCATATGCTTCTAAATAACTGCTCATTGCGTTGAATACCAAATTACCAAAACACAAATAATTTTCTTAGGTTTTACAAGACAGAAAGAAGAGGAATTGCAATGAGACGATCGAGGAATTATATAGTAAACATAATAAAATACCTACGTATTTGGACAATTTAAACGTTTCGTTTCCAAGCAAACTAAATGAATACACTTATGTCCTAACAATTTGAAATTTAGCATCCAATAGCATGCATTCCACAATCAATTGTCAACTAATTATTCAAACAGTCCAAATTTTAAAGTTATTTTTTTATTTTCAAGACAAAATTATTTTTTTCAAAATTAAAGAATTACCAAAATGGAAATACTTAACAATGTATTAAAAAGGATAGAGACCTACCTTACAAATTGTTAAAATTCAAAATGACGAATACACAGGCTTATTTAACATTATATAGCCCCAACCCAGTTCAGCATTAGACCTGCACAGTATCACTAACTGATAAAATCAATAAACAGGAGACAATTAGCTCCCATAGTTGTCACAAGACTGGAAAAGAAATTAAACAACCCATAGGATAGGGTATTAAAGCTAATGACTCGCTCACAAAAACATTAGAAGTGTCATCCAAAATTAACATTATCTAAACTGCAGCTGGATGAAAAGTGATTTCTAAAACTGTTCTGTCTTGAACTTGTTGAAATACACTGAGTCTTTTAACACAACTGTTCGATATTTCTGCTCATGTTAAGTGAAATCATAAAACAACTTACCATATCAAATAGGTGAAGATAACGAATAGTAATCGATCTAAAACAAAAAACCTACAAACAGTATTAATCTGTGAACGGGGACGAAAACAGGGACCCCTGGAAATTCCACATGTGGGATCAGGTGCCTAAGAGGAGTAAGCATTCCCTGACGACCGGTCGCACCCGCCGTGAGCCCTATGTAGTAATTAGGTAGACGGATCATCCGTAGTCACATTTGGTATAAAAACAAAGGCCTAACAATTAGAATGAAATATGAAGATAACGAACAGAATTCAATCTCGAAAGTCTAATGAAACAACATTAGCATCCCCTGCCGACAGGTCACACCCGCCATGTGCTCCTTGGCATGATCGAAAAAAAAAAACCCGAAAAAATCCTTAGACAGTTCAGTGTATAACAATTAGTATGAAATATGTCAGTCAAAATGCGGCCGAATGTTAGACTGTATTTGCTAACAAGATCATTATAACTGTCATAGAATTCAAGAAATGTTGACTTTAAACGAGGTTGTTGAAATTCCAGTATCATAAACTCATTTATCATAAGCCTGCCTCGGTTTTAAAATTGATCATACTCAAGTACTCAGAGTATGCTCTATAGTGACATAACCATATATAGGTGATTGTGGAATTTCGCTACATAAATGAGGAAAGTAGATGATGAAAAAACTGAAATCATACAGTTTAGTTAAGTTTTCATTGGCCCTTATAGACTATAGTCAGTACAACACCAAAATATGAAACAGATTTGACAGAGGTACCTTTACTTTCGAGTTAACTCGGATATATCGAGTCGACATATGAATGTAAGTAACTGTTGTTAACAGATTAAACTCAATGATGAACTGCAGAATCCTTTTAATATCAATCTTATGAGTCGAATTAGACTCAGGTTCCCAATGGGCCATATAATGCGACGGCCCCGCCACAGTTAAATTCCTTAGTGTCACAGTTAAAAAGTCAGCTCCATAGTTCCGCCACAGTAGAATATTAACGCCAAAGTGCTTTGTCATCGTGGATCAGGAAGATAAATGTATACATATATTCTCAAAATGAACCTAAAAATTATGTATCTTTTTTCCGTTTCTAATGCTACACCGTTTTTTACTCTAATTAAAGCCCACTGTTTAGCTCGTACTATAAATGATCTTCTCAGTAGACCTTGCTGACTGTATACACATGAATGAAAAGAGACAAGCCATTTTTATCACACTTCCCGGTAATTGCAAAACAAATTTTAAATACCAGTTTACCTGACTCTGGCTTACTTAACAAACCTAGCTTACCTACGACAGAGGGTATAGCGAGATATAAATGTAAACTACAATGATGAAAAATAAAAACACATATATGGCATGCGTGAGTATGAGGATAGACAAATAGTACAATTATAGGTTTAGGTCTTTTCTAGTTTGGGGAGCACGTTTTAGTAATTTTTTTAATAAATATACACAGTTTTCTTAAAAATGACTGTTTATCTGAATTCATTATTTCTCTAAATATAATTGTATTTTTGAATCGTAATTGTTTTTGTGTTAAACATTTATTTCTTTCACGTGTCATTGCCGTACAATTTAATATGTAATGGAATTCATCTCCTATTTCATTTAATTGACATTTCTTACATAGTCTAATCTCTCTTGGTTCATTTAACCAACGTCCAGTTTCAATTGGCAAATAAAGATTACAAGTACGGAATTTGCAGAAATTTATGGCTTCTTTTCGCGATAGAATTTCTAAATATTTTTCAAATTTTAGTTCGTCTTTGTATATTCTATAATTTAGGGTCTTTGATAAATTTTGAACATCCGAATTCCATTTTTGTTTAAATTGATCTATTAAAGTTAGTTTTACTTTCGCTCTTAACCAATTTGGATTGAAGGCTTGACTGTTCCAAATATTTGAAAGTCCACAATCGTTTAAGATATTTAAGACATTATTTATCCAAGCAATCTTCTTAGTCTTTTGATTTACGGTATCACTTAATTTAAACAGCAGACTTGATATTTTTGTTTCTTTTCCAAGTTTAAGTTTACACCAATAGGAAATAATACGCGTTTGTATTTCAATGGACATGGGATGTCGACCGAGTTCACCATACACCATACAGTCCGGAGTAGATTGTTTAAGGTTAAGAAGTAATTTACAAAATTTTAGATGTACTATGTCAACAATTGCATTGTTCGAAAATCCCCATACTTCACATCCGTACAATATAGGCTGAACAATTTTATCGAACAGGTCTAACTGACATCGTATTGATAGATTATGTAAGCGGCCTTTCTTAAGAATTTCAAATATTGCTTTATTTGCTTTGTCAACTTGTTTCTGCTTTGCTTCCTTGAAAGAACCTGACGTACTAAATAAAATACCCAAATAATTTATTTCATTTACAACTTCAATCAGCTGTTCGCCGTATTTAAACTCAGGCTTTTCTTTTTTCTTTCCTTTACTTATTATCAAAACTTTTGTTTTGTTAATATTAATCTTCAAATTCCATTTTCTGCAATATTTTTCAAAACAATTAATTTTTGCTTGTAAGTGCTCGGCAGATTCAACTATCAATACGGTGTCATCGGCATATAATAGTGCAAATAATGTCAATTACACATTTAAATGTTGTTCAAACATAACAGATATAGTAGGTAAACCAATTGACATATTTTGTTGGAAAAAATTCTGCAGGTCATTTAGATAAATTGAAAATAAAAAAGATGATAAGTTTTCACCTTGTCTGACACCATTTTCACAATTTAAAAAATCAGTAACGTTATTATCATAGACTATCCTTGATTTGATTTGATTATACATATTCGTAATAACATTGTACATATTTCCATTAATATTGTTTGCACACAATTTAAACCAAAGAGCTTTTCGCCATACATTATCAAATGCTTTCTCAAAGTCTATGAAAGCACAAAAAAGTTTTTTCTTATTTAGTTTCAATAATTCTGATATAATATGTTTGGAAAATATATGATCAACAGTTGAATATTGTTTTCTAAAACCAGTGATTTTCCTGCAATATTTCATATTCGTTTGAAAAATCGTTTAATCTATCATTTAATATGGATGTAAAAAGTTTTCTAATACAGCTTAAAATTGTTATAGGTCTATAATTTTGCGGATTGTTTTTCTCTCCCTTGTTTTTATATATTGGAAGGATATTTCCTTCTAGCCAACATTCGGGTAATTTACCTGTTGAAAAAGCTAAATTAAACAATTTTTCGTAAAGTGGGAGCATAATTTGTATTGATGATTTTATATATTCATTTCTTATTTTATCCTCGCCTGAAGCTTTGTTGTTTTTTAATTTTTTTACAGCACTAAGTATTTCATCTTGCGAAATTATTTGTTTAGATTATGATTCAATTCTTCTATTTCTAGTATTTTAATTTCATTATCTAGCATCTTTTCTATATTCTCTGGTATTTCAGGTGCCTTATTTAACTCATTGAAATAGTTAAATAATTTTTCAATATCGATTTGATCTGCATTTTTTTTTTGTTTATTGTTTTTATTCAATATCTTCCAATATTGTCTGGGAGTTTTGAGTCGCATATTTTGTAATTTTTTGCTCATTTCTTCACTATACTTATTTATTTCTCTGTCTAACACTTTTTTATAAGCCTTTTCTTTGTTTTTATAATTTTCTTTAGCATATTGTGAACGTTTCCTGAAATAATAAACTTTGCTATTTCGGTATTTTTTTCTCGCTTTGTGACAAGCTGTAGAAAACCATGGCTTATTATTTTTATGAATGCTTTTAGTCGTTTTATTTTTGTTCACTTTAATTACTCCTAAAGCTTGTTTAGCTGCATTAATATAATTTTTATTTAGTTCATTTACAATATTGTTGACAATTTTCTCTGGGTTTTCACTGGAATTTATTGCTTGGTCTATGTCTGATATCATTTCTTCGACGCGATTTTTGTTGATAGCTTGAATAAAAGTATTTTCTTTCTCCGGATCCCATGGCTTTATCATTTCTAGATCAGTTGTAGAAACATTTGTTTTCATTTCGTTTATTAATTCGTGTTTATTTATACTTAAAACAAGGGGGTTATGTACGTCGGAATTACAGTGAACTATGCTCCAAAACTTGCATGTTTTCTATATAATTCCAAAAGCCGTAGTTACATATAAAATAATCTACAGTACTTGTGCTTTTACATGTTGGTTTTCCATTTATATTATCTCCAATTCGACCATTTACTATTAATAAATTGTTTGTCTTACAAAATTCTAATAACAATTTGCCATAGTAGTTTTGTATTTTATCAACATTGTTACGCTCTACATGTTCTGATGTTAAATTAAATTCACTTTGTGATTCTTCAAAAATATCATTAAATTTGTCAGTGGTTTCGTATACAACAGGATGGATTTCAGATCCTGTTCCGGTCCTGGCATTAAAATCACCTGTTAAAATTAGGTGTTTGTCATTTTTTAACATGTTTTGTAGTTCAATTTCTAATAAACTAAATACATCTTTACTGCTATATTTGGAGTTTTCTGGGGGAATATACACATTTCCAATTAAAATATTTTTATTTGTTTTTGAAATTTTTGTTGATAGTTCAAACCAAAGAACAAAATCGTTATCATTTTTGTGAATTACAATATTTTTACTGAATTCTTTCCTGTATGCCAATGCAATTCCCCCAGAACACTTTTTGCCTTGTTTACTTCTGTTTTTCAAATAAATTTCAAAACCATCTAAATAAAGTGTGTCTAAATCGTCAGTTTTAGTTTCCTGAAAACATAGTATGTCATAATTTTCAATAAAGTTTTGGAATTCTGGATATTTTAGTTTTTGTTTGATGCCGCAACAGTTTAAAGATAGGATCTTTAGTTTGCCACCAGACGGATAGTTCTCACAAGTGTCAACATGGTCCCCTGCGTGCCCCTATTTCCATTCCGGTGATGATGCTACACGCCTTCTTTTGAAACCCTGGGCCCCCGGAGTTCGAACTGTCCTGTGTTTGTCTTGCACAGATCCTGTGGTAGCTTCCATCTCTGCTTCGGTCGGATCGTATGGATACCCATTAACATATAAAATATCTCTCACTAACTTCCTTCGTTCGCCATTCTGTCGCAGTTCCTTCATTACAGGGTATAGAGTTTTCCTGGCTTGTTCTATTTCATCTGGGTATTGCCTATTTATTTGGAAAGGTTTGTTTTTCAGTTTATACGCTGACTTCATGATAAAGTCCAATTCCCGTTGGTATATGAACTTTGCTACTATAGGTCGTGGCTTATTCCTGTGTTTCCTTCCAAATCGGTGTACATTGGCAATTTCTATGTAATCTGTGATTCTGAGTTGTTGGAAGAAAAACTCTCTCAGCACCTCCTCGGTGTTTTCACCTTCGACCTCCATTATGCCTGTGAAAATTAGATTGTACTTCATTGAACGGCATCTCAGGTCTGTGATTTGTTCCGAAAGAAGTTCGTTTTTCTCTGTGATTTCTCTTACTTCTTTTTCTTTTTCAAATCTGTATTTACTGAAATCGTTTTCAATTTCTTCTATGCGAGACTTCATGTCTAGTAATTGTTTATTGGAATTCGACACATCTTCTTTTACGCCATCAAATATATTGCTTAACCCTTGGAGACTTTCTTGGAAATCATTGGATGTTTTGTTCATTTCATGGAGTTCCCCTTCTATGTTTTGTACTTTTGCCGATAAACTCATGAATTTTTCGAACATTTCATCAACTCTTTGTAGTTTACTTTCTATGTTCGAAATTTTTTGTTCAAAATTTGTGTTTATTTGATTAAATCTTAGGTTCATAGTATTCCCCATGGATTTCATCAGGTTGTACAACTTTTCTATAGTGACTTCTCCACTTTCATTTTGCTCTTGTAGTGTATCGCCATATAGTACCGACCTACATTCACCAATAATGTTCGACGTGTCCGACGCCATGTTTGTTTATACTGTTCACTCATGCATCACAGATTCACCTAACTTTTACCTGTGCTATTTATAGGACGGAATGGTAATCGTGTCTTCGTGCCTTTTATTGTTCACCGAGTTGTTCAATTTTAGATCAGAAATACTCAAATAATACACAATATTTCGGCATTTAACTGCTCTATACTGTTTGTAAACACCTTAAATACCTTCTTTACGTATGTCCTGACTGTATTAATGCACTTTTTTGGATGAAATCTTGATTTTTTTTCTCTCTGAAATGAAGCGGTGTTTCTCCAAACTCACGCATGCGCTCTATAAGCTAAAATTTGTTATCTGTACGTACTACATGTATGTACGTTCGCTCGCGCGCAACCGTATGTGTGTGTTGGAGGGGATTTTTTCACAGTAACATACGTATATATATTTATATATGCCAAATAATTATTACCATCTGTGTATTAACATGTGATTTAGAAGAGTTGTTTATTTTTATATATTTTTATATATTTTTTTTATTTAGTGGTTTCTTCGCGAAATGACAACGAATATTAGCACTTTGCGTAAGTCTTGCGCCAAAGTAAAATTGGAAATGATGCAATCAATTATATCAATTTTAATTCTTGTTGATCAAACTACTTTTGTTAATAAACATGTAAAATTAAAATCGTAACAAAAGTTACAATCCTATTTTTCTGCTTTTCTAAAATTTTGAATCTGAGTAGAGAAACTATTCTTAATTTTTTAACCTAATTTCTTTAACAAGTAATTCTTATATGCAGCCAATTTTTCAAATTTTCAAATCAATCACATTGTCAGAATTACATATCAGCAATATAAGTTTTTATATCAGTTTGAAAATCCTTAGGTTGCTTTATTAAAGTGATCAAAGATGTAAGTAGTGGTTTTGATTACACTAATACGTATGTTAACAACATTTTCGCCTGACCTACTCACAGGACATTAGGTTTAATTCTGAGAACTCTATATTAGCTTCGAGACAATCTCGCAAAAGTATGGCAAATTATGTTCTCGCAAAAATTGTACTCACTGTAACATTCGATGTAATTTTCCATACAAAAGAACATCCCTGGCACGATTTTTTTAAAACTAGGCATTTAATTCTATTCTGGGGATTCAAATAACAATACATTCTGTTCTTAGTTAACAAAGAAAGGTATATGGTATGGTTATAAATATAGTTTGACAGCATCATTTCGTCTGACAAAGCGTTATCTTACTTGAATTTGAAAATATAATTGATATAAATATAAATATTTTTTGGTATTTTTATTTCAGAATTGGTGTTATAAATCATTATATATTTTACTGTCGAAAATCTTTTTAATGTCATTTGTGCCTATTGTATTGCTTTTTTTTTTTAAATACAGCACGCATAGCGTAGGCATCTACGGGATTAGCCTTGTTCTCGTTTTCTAACATCAGAAGATTTCTGACGTGCATGTAAAAAGTAAACTGAGATAAAATGTCTCATTAAGGTTTTGTTTTTAAAAATCATTTTTAAAGTGGAAGTATGTTAATTCTAAAAGGTTGTTTTCGTGGGGAAATAGCTTGAAAAAAAAAGAATATTTTCTTTATATTCTTTATTTCATCAAAGTGTTACTAGTAGTACAGATGCAAACAAAAGATTTTTTTTTAATTGTTCTAGTTTTTGTATCCATGGTTAAAATTTTACTTTTCTAAGTTGCTTCTGCTTTAGGGCAAAATACATCATTAATGCAACTAGGAATGCTATGAGTTAAATTTAATTTCCATAGAACGTTTTCGAAATACCATTACCACCGGAATACCTTTCACATACCCGAATATTTTATTATATTTTTTTTTTGAGTCATTGACATTGTACAAGATGTCTTTTTTATTCGACCTCAAATCTTAATTTTGTTTAAATCAGGGGAACGTTTTAATTAAAGGTTTCAAAACCAATGCGTTTTAAATTCGTTCAAAAGAATTTTAAAATAAGCCCGATACTGTTCGTTATTTTCACCTTCTATCACAATTAAATACTGACAAATGTTTCTACCATGTGTGCTTAGTAGACTCCAGAAAATGATTTGTATTTTAACAGAAATTGGTGCTGTGCCGTTACTAAAAAGCAAAAGAACATTTCTCAAACACAGTACAAATTTCTACTCTTCCGCGGCCAGGAAAAGTACAATACAATTTTTACTCTTTCGTGGCAAGGATAAAGTTCTGATAAACACTCATGAGAAACATTTCGTGTCGAATAAAGAAGACCCTTGCTCAGAAAATGTTAACAACTCTAACAGATATGTTAGTTTGGTAAAGGTACTAAATTTTAAAAGAAGGTCTCTGAAAACTTAAACTTATAGTATGCCTTGTCGCAACGAGGTTGCTTTTTGTGCCAATGTGGGAGCAACTAAGTAACAAAGCAAATACAAATAATCATAAATATGAACACTATTATAAATTCATGTAAGGTTAAAAGTTTTTTTTAGCTTTATGTTTTATAAATTGCAATACATAGATTTACATTTGGCATATCCTCTACAAAAAAAAAATTAATACATGAGTGAAAAAGACAAAATCAGACGTGTTGCAACTCTCAATGTCAAAAATAACCCTTAATGCATATATTTTTGCATATAGGAATAATATGATATCCAAAGAGTAACAAAGTAATGATCCCCTTGTAGAACCTCAATGTAAAAGCATTAATTTCTCAATGACTAAATGTACTTGCAGTATAAGTTCTTAATATGATGTAGAAACTTAGAAGAAATGTAGGGGTTTGAAGTCAGATACACAGGCACGAAGGCAAAATAATTTGTTTAAATGCGCCAGTCAACATTCGACCTAACGACAGGTTGTAATTGCAAACAAGGTCATAGCATCGATCATAGAATTTGCCAAATACTGATTTTAAACGAAACTGTTGTAACTCCTGTGACATCAACTTATTTATCATCAACTTATTTGTCAGTAGCCTGCTCCTGTGTATCAAATCAAATGGAAGACATACACATCATATGCGGGTGATAAAAGTATCAGAAAGACAATAATTTCTATTATATTTTTCAACTGATATTTGAACCCAGTGTCGACCAAAGGTTGATAGGATACCCAAAATCTGGTGAAATCTGGGTGCTTATCCATGCTTCTTGTATTTCGTTGTTTTTATATTCAAATTAATTTGTTGCATGATTTAACGGTAAACTAGACTAAATTCGAATTGATGTTTGGGGATTGTATTTTGTGTATGTTTTTGCATTGAATTTCAGTAGAGATTAACGTAAAAATTTGGGGAGAATAAAAAATACGCCTGGTTTAATATGACTATTTTTATTGCATTGATAAATATGATTTTTAGTAATAATAAAACGTGTACAAACTGTTTTACAGATTTCTATAACATTTTTCTAGTATCCTATGTTCTTAATGTGAACATTTTTTTCAGCAAATGTCATTTTTTTTCTGTCTTTGTGGTCATTGAACTTAACATTGTACTTTTGTTCTAAATACTTTGTGCAAACATTTTTACACTAAGAACCATTTGTCGTTTTTATCGCAAGGGTTGCAACACAGTCATTAATGGGCAGTTTTGAAACGACAAAAAAGAAAAGCCTTTAAGACTTTCTTAAACATAACGCACATTGAATACAGAAGCCATCACTGTGCTCATTACACAATGTTAGGCAGGTGCCATAATCAGCAATAGTAATCAAGTTTGGAACGGGAATAATGTTATTAAGTTCTGATTTCATTTGCTGATTACAAAACATTTCCAGTAGACGTAATAAAAAAATCTGTTTGTGAATTAGTGGTATTAAGAGCCTGAGTTCTACTAAATATTTACACAGATCTCGTGCCGGTTGTGATTCTATCAGTTGTATAGTTGAGTGCGACGAACCGCCAAGATAAGGACTTTTCATTTAGAACTGAATGAAATCATCTGACATGGAAGTGATTAGTTCCAATGGTGGTTTTAGGCTATACGGTAATGCTGTTTGTCAATTGTCCTTAGTGGCCTGCTATGACTTTTCATGTTTTCATTGGAGTTCCGCTGGTGTTGCCTCAGTCTGATTTTGTGCTTATAAACAACCTTTTTGACTTTATTTTTATTTTCCATCAAGTTTACCCATGAAATTAATTTCAAGGAAAAGGCCTATGGGCCACAAGGTCTGCATAAGTAAACAAGGGTATTAATTACATACTCACAAATTCAATGTTAATTTGAAATATGTCAGTGTGAACAATGCAGTTTTAATAGTTTTGATGAGTAAATAAGAATGCGTTCATTAAATCGTAAACTTCTACCAAAAAGGTGTGAGGAAGAATACCAAATCTTGATAAACATTTCTTTCGTGCATGTACCAAAACATATTATGAACATGCAAGTGGTCATATTCATAGAGTGTTAACATATTTAACTATTTTCTAACGTTGGTGAAGTTCGACATATGTTCAATATTCGTCTAAAAACAGAATTAAAAACATCTCCTATGCGTATTCCCTTTGTTAATTATTAGAATGTGTTTTATAAATTGCATACATTGCAGCTCTATTATTTATGAATCCTTTCCGCAATTAGAAAATTTTGAACAATTACCTGCATAATTCATTGAAAAACAGATAAAAGAATTTAATTTACAGCGCATACAACTCTAGTATTGCTTTTTAGAAATGTCGTGTTCTTTCCCGAATGAATATAGTCAGGGCTCTTATTTCAACACTAAAGTAATACCTGTCATATCTGTTATTACATATAAAATACAAGCGAATATCACGATTACATACTGTCCTGGCAACTGTGGAAAATAATACGATCACATGACTTTCCTCTGGGTTTCCTTGGCACCCTTCCCATTCTGTAAATGGTATTGCATGATGTTTGACCATCTAGGGGGTATTGATTAGAAGTACCACTCATCATTTAATGTGATGAAATGGGAACATTCAAAGGCATAACTGTTAGAACTGATCCAAGAGTTATCTCATTTCTATGATCTCTAAAGCAGGGTGTAAATTGCAATTCTAGAGTTGATTTGTTTACACGAATATTACATGTATATATTGATGAAAATTTTGTTTCTGTTTTTTTAATAACAGCTGTACGGTTAAATTCAGGAATTCAGAAAAAGGTATATAAAGGAATGAGATATTTTTCCGAAAATTGGAGAGTATGCTAGAATAATAATTGTATTTTCCTAACACAAGGCATCTTTTTTAAAAGTAAGAACGCCAGTCCCATTAGAACATAATATGATAATTTCTGCACGGTATCCTTCTAAGGTTTCTGAAATTCTGAATTAAACGAAACTTTTAGTGTTTGAAAATTGCAATACCACAAAGCAATGGGTAGGTTAAACAAGAGACCCAAGGGCCTTAAAGGTCACCTGAGTATAATAAAACAATTTAGAAGATCAATACAGTATAAAATAAGCTGAAAGATGAAGCTTTGTTGCCCAAAAGCAAGAGAAATAGGACAATCAGGATCAATGAATTAATTAGTCTAGTATTCAGTAACAATTGATAAATTAAATTCAAATTTGTCCTCCATTTATCACTAACCCATGCAGACTATTAACAAAATATGATACTAAGAGCTTCTGTACTATTTTAATCTAATACTGTGACAGTAACCTCTCATATTGGCCTCTTTTTATCTTTGAATAACACTTAATCAGATAAGATATTTTTGTCTCATTTTTATTTATTTATTATTTACAAGTCTATCTGATCATTAAAACTATGAAAGTACACAAGTAAGTGTTATATAATAAAATTTTGTGCATACTTCTCTTATTTTATTAACTTTCCAAATACATTATTCACAGTGATTAATTAACAAAAGTGAATGGCAAAGTAGAATAACTTCTCTCAGCAGAATACAAATTAATAGAGCCCTGGCCAGAGCCAGCTAGAACACTTGATCAAATGGTCCAGATGTTCAAAAATCTGGTAAAATTACCCTTGCTTATTAAGACTTTTACTCTTTTTGCCTTCGATATGCCAAGGAAGAGAGAAGATTTTCAAAGAAATAATGCATTTACACTAAAGATTCAACACAGCCCTACCCTAACACCAAAAACCCATGACCCAGGGAAGTGAATTTCACAAATTTGAAAGAGGTAGGTACCCTCATCATCATAACTATGCACTTAGTTGAAGATTTTCAAAGAATTAACACATTTTCATATATTATCAATAGAACCCCACCCCCACCACCCACCTACCCCTCACCCCCGCAGGAAACACCAAAAACCTGACCATGGGACCACAAGTTTTAAAAATTTTGTAAGAAGTACCCTTGTTCATCATAACTATGCAATTTGTTTACCTGCTCAACACTAAAGGGCAGGCTCAACACTAAAGGGCAGACATGATTATTTAACAGAATTAATGCATTTTCACTGTATAATCAATAGAGCCCCACCCTTACACCAGAATATCTGGCCCAGGGCCATGAAACTCACAATTCTGGAAGAGCATTCTTACTCGTTATACTCTGCTTTTTAACCAGGAACAGAAAGAATATTTTCAAAGAAATTATGTTTTTCACCATACAATCAATAGAGTCTCCCCCTCCTTTCACCAGAACCCTCAACCCTGGGGACATGAATTTCACACTTCTGGAAAGTCATCCTTGCTTATCATAACCATGCACTTAGTTTGTTTAAATAATACCCAGGAGCAGAGAAGAAGATTTTCAAAGAAATAACACATTTCACTATATCATCAATAGAGCCCCGCCCTAACACCAGAACCCCTGACCCAAGGACCATCAAGTTCACAATTTTGAAATTAAGAGGCATCCTTCTTCATTATAACTATGTACTAATTCATCAGCTTGATGCCTAGGAGCAGATAAGAAGATTTTCAGACTTAATACATTTTCACTATACAATCATAAGAAACCCGTCCTAACACCACAGCCCCTGACCAAGGGGCCATGAAATTCACAACTATGTACTTAGTTCATCAGTTTAATACCCAGGAGCAGAGGAGAAGATTTTCAAAGACTTAATGCATTTTCACTATATAATCATAAGAGCCCCGCCCTACAACAGAATCCCTGACCGAGGGGCCATGAAATTCACAATTTTCGAAGAGGCACCCTTGCTCATCACATCCATATACTTAGTTAGTTTGTTAAATACCCAGGAGAAAAGAAGAAGATTTTCAAAGAAATAATGCACTTTCACTATATGATCTATGTAGTCCCGCCCTAGCATCAGAACCCTTTACCCTGGTGCCGTGAATTTCACAAGTTTGGTTGAGGGCTGGCTCAATGCTTAGTACAATCATGCCAACAGTTTGACTGCTTGATGTCCAGGAGTAACGAAAAAGATTTTTAAAGATTGCATTTATTTTGGTAGTTTTAGCCCCTCAGGTCCCAGTGAGGGGGGGGGGGGGCAGGGACCATGAAATTTCCAATTTCTGTTCCCATTCACCCATAGATGCCATATGCCAAAATTGGTTGAAATTGGTTCAGCGGTTTAGCGGTTCCAGCGAAGAAGTTGAAGATGTTCAAATGTTAACGCACGATGGACGTTGCACGACGCACGGCGACAGACAAAAACGGATAGTGATAGGTCACTGAGTGACTCAGGTGACCTAAAAAATAGATTAAACAAATGCTACAGCATCTGAAAGAATCTGAGCTTCGTGTGACACAAAGCATTACTGTAGTATTTATTGATATATAGTGTTAGCATTAAAAATCTAGAATTTTTCTTATAACATTTTCATGACTGATTATTTTTATCCAATAATTTATTTACATTGCACTATACAAATTATTATTTCAGAGTATATATGATTTAAGAAATAAAAACAAAATAGAATATAAAACTAGAAAACTCTTATCCATCCTCAGTCTTTATCATATGAAAAGCTAAATAACCACTATCTTTAGTTTGTGCTTTAAAAAATACAATATTGAAATAGCCGTGAAAAAATCACTTTGGGCTAATAGAAAAATAGAACCTGACAGACAAACTGATTTTGTTCTAAACTCACTGCTCTCAGCTATTTAACCTTACTGCGTTTCATGTGTTTTGAGATTTTTTGTGACGTATTTAACTGGGATAGCAATGTTGTCTCACAGGGGACTTTGCTAGTTTATAAGCAATTATTGTTCATAAAAATATGTCAAAATAAAACAAATCCAGAGACTAATGCATCTGTTTACTTAGACTTTGCAATAGCATTTCTTTCCTTAATGAGAAATTTACATACGACATAAAAATGGTTTTTATCTTCGTGGATTATACACAGAGGAATTGAAGTAGGTCCGGCATATCCTAAACTAAATAACTGAAATATATAGTTTATATAGTCATCTTCCGACACTGTTTTGAGTATTAAGCATTAAATATAAATCGACAAAAAATCTTTTTCGGTGGTTCACTATGTCAATATTATATCACTTAGAAGTTCCCTTTATCTATACAAGCACAATAAACCTTTGTCTGGAGAGCTTTAGTTGAACTCTTGTGGCAAGGATCTTCTTACTATTATAACCTAATACCGGTAACACCGGCTTTCTCTTTCTCTTTTTTCTTAATCTAATAAACAAAGAATTTAAGTTTAACCTTGAGTAAGATGTTTTTTCTGCTGAAGATGATGACATTAACAGACTAGTTTAAATAGTTCAAAATGTCTTTGTTATCAGCAATATGCTAAGTAAAAAGTTATCAACTCAGAACATTGAGCTAGTATTAAGACTTTCATAAGGGTATTAAACGATAAGGCAAAAGTCCCAGTGGATTTACAATTGTTTGTTAGCGGCCAGAGATGATATGTTACGAGAAAACAATAGATTTTTTATTCCGAAAACTAAAGCATACAGATGAGATCATTAAAAATTAAATATATATATATATATATATATATATATATATATATATATATATATATATATATATATATATATATATATATATATATATATATATATATATATATATATATATATAAATCAGCAATAAACTACGAAAAGATTCTTTCACTATTAGTTTCCCCTTTTTTCTTAAGAAAGTTTCTTACTGCTTTATTTTTATTTATCTTTATCTTTTCTTGGTGAAATATATGGAGATAACGAACAGTATTCAAGCTCAAAATTCCATTAAACAATACAAAATAGGAGCAGAGCGAACACGGACCTCCAAAACATCAGAGGTGGGATCACTTGCCATGGAGGAGCGAGCATCCCCTGCCGACCGGTCACACCCGCCGTGTGCTCCTTGTCATGATCGGGAAATAACGGAAAATCCGTGGACAATTCACTGTGTAAATAATGGCCTAACAATTAGTATGAAAATCGTCAGTAGCATTTGACTCAATGATAAATTGTATTTGCTGAAAAGGTCATTGTATCGACCATAGAACTTACGAAATGATGACTTTAAACGAGACTGTTGATATTCTTGTTTCATCAACTTGTTTATCAATAATTTACCTCGTTTTAGAAATTGTACATACGTAGAGCATGCTCTTGCGTATCGAATCAACTGAGAGATAGAAACCCCGTATGCAGGTGATGAAGGTATATTGCTGCATAAGTAAGGGAAGTTGACGATTGAAAAGTTAAAGTCATCACGTTTATCATAAAGCTTGGTTGTTAGATTACCATTAACGTCTTTTTCAAGTAAAATATCCAAATATGGTATCTTTTATCTCAAGTTACCGGGATCTATTGTATCGACATAAGAATGGAAATAACCATTGTTAATTGACAACACGTCGTCGGTATATCTAAAAGTCGAATTGAAGTTGATATTATACCAGGTTAATACTACTGCACTGTCTCAGGTTAAAATCCTCCACCTTGTAAAAATAGCGCAGAGGATACAAGGTCTTTGCAGATGACAAAGGCGAAGGTAATGAACAGTGGTCGACTGATCGATCTCTCAACATCTACAAACAATACAAATCTGTGAACAGGGCAGAAAAGCACGGATCCCTAAAAATTCCACAGCTGGGTTCAGGTGCCTAGGAGGAGTAAGTATCCCTTGTCGGCCCAGTCACACCAGTCATGAGTCCTATGCGTTGATCAGGTAGACAGAAAAACCCGTAGTCAGATTTTGTTTTAAATACGACTAACAATTGGTATGAAACATGACATTCAAAACACAACCAATGATAGGTTGTATTTGCAAATAAGGGCATTGTAACGACCATAGATTTACAAATTGCTGACATTATCAAGGTTGTGAAAATTCATGTAACATCAACTTATTTCTTAGTAGCATGCCTCGGTTTAAAAATTTATCCTTCTCGGAGCATGCTCTTGGAAATTTAATAAGTTTGGAGACATAAACACCATATGCAGGTGATAGCAGAATATTACTTCAAAAATAAGGAATGTTGACAATGGATAAGCTGAAGTCATCTCTTTTGTCTCTTTTGCTACAGAATTTATATTTATATGAAGTTCTTCCAGCTTATAGTTATATGAATTTTTTCCATAAATATTTTAATAGTGTTTGGTTGCTTTTGGTTATAAATGATGTTTTGCATACACGTTGTTCTCCCCATTCGGGATAAATTTTGTAACACATTTCTCTAGTTATATGATTCTATCCTTTTGCTCAAATGCTTTAACTAAATGGGCATTTTTTAAATTTTTTTATATGGAACGAGGAAAGGGGCAAAATAACATTGACGAGGATCTTGGTATTTAACTTGAACTATAAATCAAACCAAATACATGATGACAAAATTGAATTGTTTATATGTTCATCAGAACTTGAAAGAACGCATTAGTTGCCTGTTCAATACAGACCTCTGGAGATCAGGGAGACAACAGTGATAAGTGATTATACCGTGTGTCCTATCAATAATTTCTAATCGTTTGTCAAGTTAGGTTTCAGTTTGTCGTGTTTTTCTCCCTCGTTGTGTGCCGTGTCTTTAAGAATGAAGGAAGAAGCAATGAAACTTCACACAGGATTTGTCATTTTACAAATACTCGACAAAAAAATGATTATTCCAAATAATGAGGGGACATTGCTCCTATTTCTACTGCGTATCAAAGTGCAAAACAAATCCTCGGGTGATTTCCAGAGAGTGTTTTGATGTAATTGTTTTCGGTATTTTTTTTTAGTGCTTACATCAACAACTGTCATTATCTCTGCATTTTACAGACGGTGTTAAGTATACACCTACATTTTGTGGATGTTGAGATGTGTGGGGTACACCTCCGACCCTGCTCAGATAGTTAGCCGCCTCATTCCCGATAGTAATTTAAAGAGGGAACAGAAATGAACATTTATGATTTCCTTTTTTTTAATGGAATTATGTATAGAATGGAAGTAAAAACTATCATATAAATAGCTGGGTTTAAGAAATGCCACGCGCTGGGACATGACATTTACAACTGGGTGTTTACTCAAAAACTTCAAATTGATATGAACTTACTTTGAAATATCAAGGTTTTACATATTTTGGTTGGTAAACTTCAAATGAAGAAATTATTGATATGACATGGGTACAGGGAACATTGTAAATTAAATTGAAGTCCACGAAATGATTCTAAGGAAAACAAGGCAAAACTTTGTGCTTTTCCCCAATAGCACGTCTGATGTAATAAAGATTTATCAACTTAAATCATGTTTAACCGCGCTAAGAAGCTGCCACGAAGATCGATTTTTTGTGCAAGATGGTTAATTTTCCTTTTGTTTCGATGTAACGCTTTGATTACAGAAATTGTTTCACCAGAGTCAAGATATTTTTTGTATTAAATAGCAGAACCTAGGGCTTTGCGGTTTTTACCGTGTTTGAAATACTTGCCCAAGAGTTGCTCATTTTAATCAAGGAATAAAATTAATGACGTCGATCTCTGGAGTCAGATCAGAACTTCGTTTGTGTGCTCGATAGCTTCAATTTATGAAGATTTCATGCCCCCTTTAAAATTAATAACCACAGACGGAAATAAAATTAGCAAATAGAAAAAAAAATGAAGTTAAAGGAAAACATTTTAATTTCAGTTAAATTCGATTTGAATTAATTATCACAAGAAATTTAGCAAATTTATTGTTCCAGCAGTAACATTTTCTTCTATGGACAACAATAAGACAAAACAAACGGTTTGTATAAAACACACAAATAGTCAAACAATTCTATTGATAGTACAAGTATTATATTAACGCAAAGTATCTGTCTTTCCTCATATTTTTGTTAAGTTCCTTACCTGAAACTTGGTTGTCTATCCCTGAGTTACATATATCTCATTCTGAACATCCTGGCCAATATATTAGAGTGATGGAACTTCAGGATAATTAATAAGTTGGAATTTACTCTGGCGTTAGGCTCCAATCGTTGCATGTTAAGAGAAGATTAATGGTCTCTAATCAATTCCAGAAAATGTCCAGGAATGGATCCAAATGGAGACACCTCCAATACTGTCCTCTATTGATTTATTAACAGGCGTACAGACACTAAAAAGACACTTTTTTAACCGTGGGAGTCATTTCTAAGAAATTATACACGGAATCTATCATGCATATAGTTGAAGGAAGTCAAAAAATTATAATTCAACTGTCAATCTGTGTTATGAAGTTTAGCGATTTCTCAACAATATGCAATCCTTCAAACATGCAATTTGAATAAAAAAAAAGTCTGTTTCGTGTAGCTGTCTATTAACATTTTTAGAAGCATTGTTTAGAAGCATTAATACTCTCTATTTCATTTTACACAGCTTTGTAATTTTACAGAGGGCATAAACAAATGAAATTTTCCAAACTGTTGACATGAATTGCTGAGACAAAAAAATGCATACAGGTTTTCTGATCAGAAATAGAACTTGCATTACACTTTTTTTTTCTTTTTATTTCGTTCTTTATAAAGGGATGGTTTAGTCCATTAGGTTTAAGAACTTGTTTATTTAGAAATCAAATGAGTGATTTCATTTTTTTTTAATTTCATCCTAGTCAGGTAATTATGGTTATCGCCACATGCACACTTGAGTTTTACAATTTCTCAAAAAGAATGTTGGATAAACCTGAATTCAAAAAACAGAATTTATCAGCTCTATATCTTCTTTCTCGGGTGTAAACAAGCACATTTTCACTTCGACATTACCGGCATTTGAATACACTTTTTAAGCATTGCATTATTATTTTTTGAAAAATGTATTCTCATAACTGCAACGATGTGTGCAAACAAATTGAGTAACGCGCATTAGCGCGTTATGAAAATTTTTTCCATAATAATGCTTCAAATGCTTAAATAAACACTATAAAATACCAAATCCTACTCAACCCTTTACTTCGGGATGACTCAAGGGAAAATATACCAGATATATGACTTATTTGAAACAGCTTATGAAACAAAAATTAGTATATTATAAACAAAAAGTCACAATTTTATCCGATCTGATCACATAAAACATTTTGCTGCAGATCATAGAGATAAATTTAATAACAACAATTAGAACTTGAAACAACATTTACTATATATTTCCTGTATGTTTCAGTCTAGATACACACTTGAGGGATTCTTGTTTAGTTTCATACTAAATGAAATATTCAAGGTATATTTGCTTAAATGTCTTTTATATTTAGGTGTTAAGGATTAAGAAGATCATTTTTCTTTCCTTCTAATAATTGTTCAACTTTAAATAGAAATGGTAATCTGAGTTTGAAATCTAGCAGGGACTTTTTTTTGGCGCAAGGGCGGCGTATGAAAATATCTCCTTTTCGGCTTCTCAAAATTTCTACAGAAAATTGATTTAGCTAACATTTTTAAACTATCAAAGGCTTTAAGGGATTTTCTGAAGTGACTGAAATTAATAATTATGGACTAAAGATATAGAATATATCAAATAAATATGATTTTCCATACAAAGCTACAATCTTCTTAGCTTTTTGAAAGCTTTCAATCTAAATATAGATTTGAGCAAAAAATAAGTAAAATGTGTTTTTCTCTGTTATTAAACGGTCAAAACTTTTCGTTTTTTGTATCATTTTGTATTCTTATATATAATTATGACTACTCTACCATGTGTGAAAATAAGAAAAGTTTAAATATACAAAGTATATGAAAATAACTAATATTCCCTTATTTTTTTAATAAAGAGTATTCGGTTTAGCCAATATCTATTTTAGTTAAATTGTTTATCTCAATTTGGTAGTATCAATTGATAGACCCTATAATGTTTCTATACAAAAAGAAGAACATTTATTCTTTTGAAATAGAGGTAGGCATCATATGATTAGCAACAGTTATATTTTATTCTTATTGTCAAGAAAAAAGATAATGACCTTGACCTGACGTTGTTCTTAAAGAAAACAGTCAAATTTGATTTTCCTTTTACCATCACTTAGTGATATTGTCTTCTTGAATCTGTGAAAATTTCATTAAGTTTTAGATAAGATACATATGACAAGAATCCCTACTTAATCACATCATGGCCAAAAGTTTTGGCGACTTATTGAATAAACACAGGAAAGGTAACACTTACGTTTCTACAGAGAATCCCACTAAAAGTTCAACAATATGGTCAAAGTTTCCTCGATTCTCTGAAGAGCTTATGTTTGTTGTTATGTCTTAATCTTCTGTCAAAGAATGTATGTGAACACTACAAATGATGTTCTAAGCTAGTTAAGTTTACTGCAGTGTAACAGTTGTACGCGATTTCGAACAAGACACTTCTAAGAAAAACAACAAGGATTAAGTTTTTTGATGCTTGGTCAAGACAAGCCTGTACTTTTCATTGTTTTTCTTTTTCTTTTTTTCGCATGAGAAAAAAATTACTTTATTACTAGTAAGGTTTTTTTAATGAAATATACACCGTACACATGTAAAGTGTTATATCTTGGTGATAATTACACAGACATTGAATATTTACAGCTTAGAATCTGAGACTGTACATGTGCGGCAATTCCTGGAATTAAGTCTAGATCTATATTAAATACTGTAATCTGGAAAAATACCCCGTGGAATGATGCCTTGTGGTCCATTTTGGTTTTTACCACATTTTGTTGACCTGTTTTCAGACGTAAAAAGAAGGAATCCGACTTTTATTTAAATAAAATATCAGAAATTATCTCATTTACCTCACAAAGAAATCTAACCTCTGAAAATAAAAATGAAAAGAAAAAGAAAATTACCCCCTACCTCTTTGTACTATTGCAAAAGAGTTCAAATGTTGCTTAGGACTTTCAAACTTCCTCTAAGAGTGACTTCATTTAATTTTTTTTTAATTAAAAAAGACAAAATTTGAATTGTTTTGTTGAAGAAAAATCCTTCAAAAAATAATTATATAATATAGTCTCATTAGAGTTATTAAATAGCTACATAGAGAAGAAGTAATATTCTTACCATTAACTGAGATTTTAATAGGTCAAAACATTGTAACCCTTTAAGATTTAATTAAGTAGAATTTGAACCAAATGAATGAATTCTTCAGCTAACAAAAGGATGATAGTATGCCTTAGATATAAGTTATCATCTGTATGATTAACAGTGTATTTGTATGTTTGCAGAAATTGAAACATGCTGTGTTGTAAAACGTTTTGTGTGTGTGGAGGGAAGGGGTTGGAGCCACTTGGAGGGGGATGATAAAATAGAAATATTTGATGCAGGAGAACGTTTAAAATTTAAACACTACTTAGTTTTAGAAGACATCGCTTTTGTAAATGATCCATAATAGACGAAGACATTCTGCAAAACTAAGCACATAAAGATTAGGAACTTTAATTTTCTTGTTTTTAGATATTGTAATTCAATACAAAAGAATTTTTGTTCATTACTGTAATTTTACCTGGAACCATTGCTAAAGCATGTGTATCAGAGTCATACACCTTACACAAATGAAATCAAATCTTTGATTTTATCACATATTGCCATATTTCCAGTTAATTAATTAGTAACCAGTATATATACTAAGATTTGATGAGTTTTTACAATCTGTCAAGAAAGCAGACACTTCTGTATCGACTCAATTATATTCTACTTTCACAGAAGTAAACAAGAAAAAATTCATTTAAGATTCAACATCCTTTGCCAGGAATTACCGGTATGCACATGAAGGACTGTGGGTTATTTAGACTGTTATTATCTTAAATTCAAAAGCGCTGAAAAATACTTGGTCAACTTCTGATTTGTGGATGTTTTATTTTTCGAAGTTCAGAATTTTTGACACAGTTATTTGAGGATTTTATGAAACAATTCATATAAGTATCATATCTTCCTAGACATTACGATTCATAAAGAAACAAGGTTCTCAGATATCAAACGTGAAATTTGATTTCTGAACTCACTAGTGAAAGTGCATGAATTTGTTCATTTTGTGGTTACTTTATGAGGGGAATCGTGCCAGACATATTAAAAACATAGTGATCAAACAGCATGAGAAATTCCTTTGAAGGGGATTCTAAACCCAATCAGAAAACGATGACAAAGAAATAAAAGAAATCAAAAGAGAAAACTAACAGCTTATTAGGTATTTGAATTATAAACATTATACCTACTCTTGCAGTCATCATATTAAACTTCATATCAATCATACAGGCCAAATTAAAGTCTTCAGTGAACTGGTGTAAGCTAAAGGCAACTGTGTTCAATTTACGGCGCAAGATTTTTTGCGCACTTTGAGGATGTACTTCGCCACTTTCGAGCATTGGTCAATCATCGACCTTTCATCCCTTAATTCTAGACATATTCTATTACCAACCTGTATATTTTATCCACCTCCTATAGCCGTCTATAGTCGTCTCTACAGACCAATAAACTCGCTTGTTGTGAATTTGTTGTCGGATGACATAACGAGGATCTGTAGCATTATGGTCAAAGACTAAAACGCTACAGTTCTGCAGCTAAACGAGGGTATACTAGATATACGCAGGGGTGTATAGAATAGTATATAAGTGTAGATAATGTAAAAATAACAAACGGTGAACAACTTCCTCTTAACACTATTACAAATTGAGAGCAGAGCAAACAATCTCTTGACTTAACCAATCGAGGTAGAATTTGTCAAAACAATTATGTACATGCAGGTTTATTCTTTAAATTGAAATGTGCACGTCTCAGCTGCAGGATATAGGATTAATTAACATATTACACACGACATCTTCTTTTCCTATTATATTTCATGGCTTCTGTATACTTTTCAAAGGAATTCTGTTAGCAAGCATCTCTTACTTATTGACTACTCTTACATTACTGTTCGTGAAGTAAACATCTGTAGTTGTATATCTGACATGTATAAATCTGTGTCTCATCTCTTTATTGCTCCCATTAGATTTTTTATTCTGATGTCACTTCGTCACTTTTCATATAGCTCCATCAGGACTAGTACTTTATCGACTAGTTACTTAACCCAATCTCAGAAAATATGTTAAATTTCACACCTTTCTGGAAAAACTAACTACTGTCTTACAATCGGCTTATGTAGTACACTGACAGATAAAAACTTCCTTTGGGTAAAGGGGTTTCAAGTTTGTTCAACTGAAGAGCCAAGACCTCTTTTAACTGAAGATAATAATGAATTCTCAAGAACCTCCTGGGCAAAAAAGATAAAACATAAATGAAGGCTTCCCGACATAGTGTACATTAAAATTTGTTAAAATCAGAGATCAAAGTTTTGCATGAGATTATATAGGGATTTTTTTTTTAGATCTTCTCAAAAAAGGCAGGGCCATGATTAGTCATATTAGCATGCAAGCAGCCTCAGGTATTGTAGATTTAAATCTGTTCAAACCTTGGTTTTCTGGGTCGGATGGGACCCTCAAATATCGATGAACAGAATATCAATCCATGTAAAGACAATACCCTAAAATACCGCAAAAGGGGATCAAAGTTTTACATAAAATATAGAAAAGGACAGCAGGGATATAATAAGTGATATTAATATGCAATCATCCTGAAGTAGCGCAGATTCAATTTGTTCAAATCAAAGCCCCTGTGGGTAGGTTGGGGCCTCAATAAGAGATAAAATAATTACATGGAAATATATAGGATGAAAATCTTCTCTAGAACAGCGGGGCCATGATTAGTTATTTTAAAGTAATATGTAAGCATCCTTGGGTACCCGGGGTAGGATTAGAACACCAACTGGGGATTAATATTTTATATGAGAATATAAAGGAATACTTCTTTAACTTTAAAGGAATAGGAGGGTCACTCTAATGTCGTATTTATATATACAAAAATATACAGGAAAACAATACATGCCACAACGTACTCATACACCTTTCTCTTTTTCCTCACATTAATTCTACAGGTTTAGAAACGAAAATTAAGGGTGGCTTTCTATATAATGATTGAAATATGGTTTTAAAGGTTATTTATTGTTATTACTTCAATTGAATATCCAGTAAAATTAGTAGTGGCATTATAAATATTCTGCCGTGTTGCAGGAAATTCTAAATTTTATGGTATTTATAAATTTTATCCGGTGTCTAAATTCGTCTGTTTGAAAACGGAATACTTGCTCTTCATCCAGAAAGTATAACTTCTGAAAATCACCAATTCCATTATGATTGTCATTTTTATAGACATAAAAGATTGATGTATTCATTTGATATCTATTAGTTGATAGCGCTACTACTGCATCAGCACGATTCGTCTATATAAAATGAAAGCAAATGATATACATGTATACACAATAATGATCCGTCAAACTACCCCAAGAGACCCGACAGTTTCTATGGAGAAATCGTGCTCTATGTAGGTGTGGTAGAATCCCCCAAATTGTTATTGTCTTCTTCTTTTTTATTTTACCACCTACAGTCACACTGGAACTTTTGTAGACAAAATTGTTGGAAATTACATTAAAACACTGAAGTCCGTATAAAATAAAGCCTTTAATTACGCTGTTAGCGTAGGAAGTTAATTGCAGTGACTAGGGGAGAAGTATATTTTTGCAGAATTTTTAAGAATTAACTACGGTGCTATTAAACTTATTTACACAGGTCAAGATCATATTTGGGTCAAAATGGTACGCACATCCTAAATATCTCAAAACCCTGTGAAAATATGAAAAAAATCTTTTGGTGTGGTTATATTCTAAACAGAGGCCAAAGGGCCTTAACGGCCACCTGAGTATAATACAACTCTGTAAAGGATCCATAGAAGTAAAAATTAAATCGAAATAAACTGATAGATGAGGCTATAATGCCCATAAGCAAGGGAAATAAGATGATCATGGATCAACAAAATAATTAGTCTAGTACTCAATAGTACTCAATAAGAAATCTTTAAGTAGAACTATTTCCTTTTCACTAAATAATCAATAGAGCCTCACCGTAACACTAGAGCCCCTGACCCTGGGGCCATTAATTTCATAATTTTGGAAGAGGCACCCTTGCTAATTATAACAGTCATTTAGTTTGTTTGCTTAATACCCAGAAGCAGAGAGGAAGATTTTCAAAGATGTATTTTCATTATATAATTAGTAAAGCCTCGCCTTAACACCAGAGCCCATGACCTTGGGGTCATTAATTTCACAATTTTGGAAGAGGCACTTTTACTCATCATAACCATGCACTCAGTATGTTTGCTAAATACCTAAGGGCAGAGCGGACGATTTTCAAAGAAATAAAGAATTTCACTATATATTTAACAGAGCCCCGCCCTAAAACCAAAACCCATGGCCCAGGAGCTAAGAATTTCACAATTTTGGAAGAAACGAAAAAGTTTATCATATCCATGCACTTAGTTTATCTGCTAAATACATAGGATCACATATGATTTTCAATATATAATCCATAGAACCCCAGAAACCCTGGTCCCAGGGGCCATGAAAATCACAATTTTGAAAGGAGAACCCTTGCTCGTCATAACAATGCATTTAGTTTGTTTGCTTAATACCCAAAAACAGAGAAGCTTTTAAAGAAATAATGCATTTTTACTCTATAATCAATACTCAATAATCAATACCCCCTCCACCACCATCACCAACACCAGAACCCTTGACCCTCGTGTCATAAATTTCACAATTTTTGAAAAGGTATCCTTCCTAATCAATACCTTGCACTTAGTTTATCTGCTTAACACGCAGGAGCATAACTGAAGATTTTTAAAGAAATAAAACATTTTCACTATAAAAACCGAAGCCTTACCTTGAGGTCACAAGTTTCACAATTTTAAGACTGTGTCATGATAATCAATCCTGACTGGGTCATGATTATCAATCCATGTTCATCATAGCTATACACTTAGTATAACCGCTAAATACTCAGGAGCAGAGTGAAGATTTTCAAAACAATATTGCATTTTCACTAAATAATCAATAGAGTCCCACCCTAACACAAGAACCCCTGGCACAGGGGCCATGAAATTCACAATTTTGGAAGAGGTACCCTTGATCATCATATTGCATAACGTTTCTATGCTTAATACCCAGGAGCAGAGATTTTCAAAGCAATATCATGAAAAATGCATTCATTATCTGATCTATAGAGCTCCATCCTAACTACAGAACCCCTTACGCGAGGGAAGGGGTTCTGACTTACGCAAGGTCCGTGAATTTCAAAATTTTTGTAGAGGGCTCAATGCTTATTACAATCATGCCTACAGTTTGACTAATTGATGTCCAGGAGTAAAAATGTAGATTTTTAAAGATAGAACTAATTTTGATGGTTTTAGCCCCACCATCAGGCCCCAGGAGGCGGGAACCATCAAATTCATAATTTTTGTTCCACTTCACCCATACAAGGTATCTGCCAAAATTGGTTGATATTGGTTCAGCGGCTCCAGAGAGAAGCTGAAAATGTTCAAATGTAAACGCATGACGAACGACGACGGACAAAAATAGAAAGCAATAGGCTACCTTAGTCATTCGGATGACCTAAAAAGAAATGTGTATGAGATATGGAGATAACGAACAGTATTCAAGCCCAAAGTCCATTAAAACAATACAGATCTGGACCAGAGCAAACACGGACCTCTAAAAACAAAGAGGGGATCAGCTGCCATGGAGGAGTGAGCATCCGCTACCAACCGGTCATACCCGCCGTGTGCTCCTTGTCATGATCGCGGTAAATAACGGGAAAATCCGTCGACAATTCAGTGTATAAATAATGGCCTAACAATTAGTATGAAAAACGTCAGTCAGCATATAACTTAATGATAGATTGTATTTGCTGACAAGGTCATTGTATCGACCACAGAACTTAAGAAATGATGATGTTAAATTACCATTAACGTCTTTTTCTAGTAAAATATCCAAATATGAAACAGATGTGTCAGACTCTGTAATATCTTTTATCTCAAGCTCACTAGGATATATCGTGTCGGCATGTGAATAGAAATAACTAATTGTTCATTGATAATACGCCGTCGATATATCGAAATGTCGAGTTGAAGGCTACAGCAAGATATTTCTTTTTCTCGTGTATAAGATTTTGAATAAATTCTGCTTCATATGAAATAAGAAATAGGTCTGCTAAAAACGGGGCGCAATTGGTGGAAGGCCTGGTCTCCAAAACCCACATAGATATTGTCAATCAGAAACTCAAGCATATTTTAATTATCAACTTCAGAGTACTTGTGTATACAATCAGAGTTTTTTTTAACAAAATAATTTTGCAAATGACCAATGACAAGGTAAGTAAATTTACGAGTTCCATTTTTATTTTATTGAAAGGAAGTTTCTGTCTTAACAAAGTGAAATGTTTTCCTGTCTTAGAAAAGGAGAAACATTTCACTTTGCAATAAAGTCAAATACCTTTCAAATCTCTTCTTGAGATTCTATAATTAACTTGTGAACGATCGCATACTTTTCGTATCTTGGCCATGATTATCAATTCTGACTGTGCCATGATTATCAATCCTGAGTGGCCATGGTTGTCAATTCTGATTGGGCCATGATTATTAATCCAGATTGAGACATGATTGTCAATCCTAACTGGGCCATAATTATTAATCCTGACTGGGCCATGATTATTAATCCTGACTGGGCCATAATTATTAATCCTGACTGACACATGGTTATCAATTCTGACTGGGTCAGAATTGTCAATCCCGACTGGGCCATGAATCCTGAATCCTGAATGGGGTATTTATTGTCAATCATGATTGCCTCGTGATTGTCAATTGGCCATTTATTGTAAACTTCACTGGGCCATGATAGTCAATCCCGGTTGGATCATGATTATCAATCCTGACTTGGCCATGATTGTCAATCCTGACTGGTACATTTCTTATCAATCCTGACTGGGCCATGATTATCAATCCAGACTGGGTCGTGATTATCAATCCTGACTGGGTCATAATTGTCAATCCTGACTGGCCCATTTATTATCAATCCTGACTGGGTCATGATTATCAATCCTGACTGGGCCATGATTATCAATCCTGACTGGGTCATGATTATCAATCCTGACTGTGTCATGATTATCAATCCTGTCTGTGACATGATTATCAATCCTGACTGTGACATGATTATCAATCCAGACTGGGTCATGATTATCATTCCTGACTGGGTCATGATTATCAATCCTGACTGTGACATGATTATCAATCCTGGAATGGTCATGACAAAAAAATAATGGAACATATAAAGCATGACTTGGGTGCCCCCTATGGCTTTCCATACTAGAAGGATACGTGTCAATCACATTGGGTTCAGTTGAGGGGATGGGGGTATTTTCACTATTTCAGACTAGTACTAGAGAGAATGTTTGACATATACCAGTGTAATTGGTTAGTGAATTAGTTTTATCGGGGAATGATGCATTTACATGTACCCAACCCCACGAGACATTTTCATTTGAATTTGATTGGGCGTTGTTTTGTGTGATTTTGTGGTTTTATAAATAACTAGGTAATATATTTGAGTCGGGTCATGCATGATCTCTAAATATATATAAATGTCTATATTAATGAGAATTTCCTTCAGCCTTGAGCAAGTTTTTTCTGACATACATTAATCATACTTTACTTAATATAATACCATCAAAGAATATGCAAAACCATATCATCATGAAGTTAGCAAGCGATTTTTTTTTCAAATCAAGCACCACCTTTAGGGTAATAATAAGTAAAAGAGGGGAATATACATAATTTTATTTCAGTCATTTGTACATCCATCTCAATTACAGATATCATTAGTTTATTTAAACTTAGCAAAATTACGGGCCAAGTTTGTCATTTTCACCAACACTGAGGATATGAGGCTAAGATTTTGTGAATTTCAAAAGCATTATACTTTATACAGGGAAATTTTCGCCCCCATTTCATTTTCGCCCCTTTCGCCCTACTCTCAATGGGCGAATTTAAAACGGGGCGAATTCAAAGAACACTGTAGAATTTCTTAAACAGAATTGTGGCTTGGCGAATTTAAAACGGGGCAAAAAGCCGCAAAATATTATTGTTTGCAAGTGTAAAAGGGCGAAAATAACCCTGTATACAGTATTTTTAATATATAGAAATAAATATATAAATTGAAGAACATCATCGACAACTGCTTCTTCAATACAAGTATGGCTTTTTAAAAAAGCTTTGCCGTCTTTAGCAACGACCTTTAACAGTACATTTTCGACATAGATTTTTACAGACATTAGCCCTACCATATAAACGATTGATTGATTGATTGATTGATTGTATGTTGTTTTACGTCCCATTCGAGATTTTTCACTCATATAGAGACGTCACCATAGACAGGTGAAGAGCTTCAAATTTAGACTTTTACTCGACACTCAGGGCCAAGGAAGACAGTAATAAACGGAACTCGTAAAGCATACCTTGTCATTGGTCATCTGAAAACATTCATCATCTTCATTAGATATGTCGATGACGTTTGATCAATTAACAACATTCATTTTCATTCCTACGCTGATTCGATATATATCCCATTGAATTCGAAATAAAAGGCACCACAGAGTCTGATACATCTGCTTCCTTTTTTTTGATATTATACTAGAGAAAGACAATGATGGCAAACTAACAACTAAACTTTATGATAGACTTGATGATTTCAACTTTTCTATCGTCAACTTCCCTTATTTATGTAGCAATATACCATTATCACCTCCACATGGAGTTAATGTCTCCCAATTGATTTGATACGCAAGAGCATATTTTCTAAAAGGCATGCTATTGAAAAATAAGTTCATGATACAAGGACATCAACAGTTTCGTTTAAAGTCCACATTTCGCAAATGTTATGGTCGATACAATGACCTTGTTTAGAAATACAATATGTTCTTACATAAAACACCCAATACACAAAATATAGCATCCTGAAACCGACCCCCTGTTTATACGTCAAATGTTTACTGATCGACGTCTTTCACTTATTTCCGTTTACCCGATTTTGACAAGAAGTGTGACCGACTCGGGATGCTTACTCCTCATGGCACCTGATCCCATCTGTTTACATGGACTTTTGAGCATGGTCACTGTTCCTGATCTTCACTGCATTTTTTGTTTTTGAAATAAACAAAAAAAATGCGGACCATAATTTCATTAAAAAGAATGATGGGGATTGCAGTTAAGATTAAGATGTTGTTTCCAGCATGATTCCCCCTGTATTACCATGTAAATCTTGAGGACATTCTGGGAGATACGTCTCAGCCAAACGGACCTCTTTGGTTACTGTAAAAATACTGAGTTACCTTTCTTTGTTCAGTATTACCTATCTTCAGTGCAAACAAATTGGGGAAAAAAATCCTAGCATCAAGCTCCGGGGCCATAAAACTTAGATAAGCTCACTTTTGATCTCAATCTCACTTTTACTAAAGGAATGTATAAGGAAAAAGTGAGACTGAGATCAAAAGTGAGATCATCTAAGTTTTATGGCCCCGGAGCCAAATCTAATCAAAATCCTACTCTCCAACAGCAGTGGCACTACAGACATGCTTTAACAATATCAATTTGATGCTCAGAAAAGTGAAATATTAAACTTACTGTTGTTAGATAGGGAGATGCTGTGACCTTAAGGAGGTTGGATCCTGCCATCAAAAGTAATGAGAATTTTTAATCAAGTATATTTTTAGAATTTATACCCATAGCTTAATTAAAAATCAAAACAAAAATTGGGGGTCAATGTGCTTCTTTTGGTGCTACAGAGCATTTAGTTTGTTCTTTTTGCACTGTAAATATGTCTTACACATAAATCAATTTTTAAAGTTTTTCCTTCAATATTTTTTATTCAAATAAATTAAGGGAACAAACACAGTCCTATTTCATCTTGAATAGACACATTAAAATTTTTGACAATGAAAATTTTTTTCAAATTACTCTGCATGTTCAATTATTTGACCTTTTTGCACTCAAAAAATTTCATTTTTCTGGCATTAGAACTTTAACAAGCAAAAAAATCATTTGAAAGTAATGACATTTTACTGAATTTAAGAAGAATGCTTAAAAGTATCTTGTATATTCAGAAAAGAAAATAAAAAGTGGGGGTCTGTGATGTTAATTTTTAGATATTACTAAAATAGTGCTAATTTTAAGCTTAAAATAGGGATATTTTTTTCTTGATTTTCACAATATATTTGCTATATTTATCAAATATGATGATAGAATTCATGACAGTTTATTTAATATATAATTTAGGACCAGTATAAAACAGTTCACTACACAAAATAACTCTGTGTGCAGACTGCATGTAAAAATTGGAATCCAAACTAAACGTACTTTAAATACTTCGAAAGAGAAAAAATGATCATTTTCTTCTAAAAAAAAAACCTTCCGCCACAAAATATAGTTCCTCACATAATGCTTTTAGTATGGAATTTAATCATGGAGTTTTAACTGAATATAGTGTAATTGGCATTGTAGAATCCAATTTTATTGCAAGAATTAAAACATTATGCAGAATTTTTAAAATATAGGTTAAGATAAAAATCTGCTCAAAAGCTCAGGAGCCATCTCGATAACAAGTATAACATGTCTTGAAAAAAGAGTAGATCCAAAGGTAAAATATTCTTTACTTAACATGTATATTTTATTATTGAGTCTTAAATGTTATGTTGTCTAATCAAATTTAAACTATAACTATATAAAATTATAAATCAATAATGGCCACAATTTTTTTCATGTTTCAAGCTTTAAGAGCAATCTCTGTCCAGAGTTGTCATTCCCACAGGTACTCTTGGTTTATAAATATGTATACCTATTGATATTTTTACTTATCAATAGGTATGCATATTTATAAACCAAGACCTGTGGTCGTTCCCACTATGCTTTCACATAAACCTTTCACAAGCACCTCTGTAAACACTCAGTGTACAGGATTTTTGTTCGAGTTTTAGATGGTGATAATTTGTAATTAAAATCGTTATATGTAATTACAATTACGATTTATCATTTATTTTGAAATGTCTATTTTAATTATGGTTTATCATTTAGTACTATTTTGAATATGTCACCCCCTAAAACCCCAAAGATTTTAGGGAACTATTCTGCAGATTGGTAAAAATCCTTTCATGGGATATTAGATTACCTGTAAATTTATAAAAGTTAAATAAATTTTACTGATAAATAATAATTTAGAATGATTATAAATTATGCTTTCCCAATTAAAAGATTTGCCAAATATTTTGTATTACAAGCATAGACAGAAGTGTATATGTGAGGTAGTAGATAACTCTGGACAGAGAATGCTTTAAGTATATTTGATATTTATTCATTGATCAGATGTTAATATTAATATTCTTGAGGCCACTGCATACATATATCTTGTAAAGACCCTGTTGGTTTTACTGCGAAATCTTGCCTTTACATAAAACCACAAGATGTTTAACAGTTGTTTAATGTTCAAAATCAGAAATATGAATGAATTAACCTGCCACTTGATTAATATTTCAATACATAATTAAAATGTACATAATTTTAAAAAAAATATCAAAATGAAGACACTTATGTAAAAAAAAAATATGAAATATTGTATTAAATGTAATAAAATCGGAGCTTTTTCAAAAGAGTCCTCTAATAATGGTCAGGTTTACATACACACAAGTGTCAGTATGATAATAGACCAGTTAAAATTATCAAACTGTTGCATATCTAGATGATTTATAGACATACATGTATCATGTCTATTTCTCTGACTCGGAGTGAACCATTTATTAATTTGAAAGTGAGGCCATGCAGTGTGTAGAATATAGAGGTTGAAGAATGCAATAATATTTTGTAATTAAAATATCTTTTTTTTTAAGTCTAATTAAAACACTGTGTTCGGACATCTCTTTATTATAATTTTCTCTTGTTTCCTATGCTTCAAATTTCGTCCATACAGAGAGAAAACTTAATCCGGCAAAGCTTCATTCCTCCCTCTGTGCTAAAAACTGGCTGATTTTAGAGAATTTTCAAGTTGAACACTCACAAATTAGCAAATGATTCCTAGTAATATCACAATAAGATGCCAATCACCATAAAATAAGGCACAAGCTCAATGTTAAACCCTTTATTATGGTTCAAAGTTCACTTGGATGTCCTTGGTGTCATTGACCTTTGACAGTGCAGTTGTCAAGACTCCTACTGTGGCTTTCTTGCCATTATGTTGTTTCCATTTTGTAAACATATGATGTGCCACACCTCGTATTCCCTCCTCCCTGAAGTACTGGATATAGATCTGTTCTAGGTCAGTGTCGCTTACATTCAGGGTTCGACCTGCATATGAATTACAGACTTAAGATTTCATATATTGATATAAATATTACTTACCAGAACTTCATTTTCACAGGTTTATGCATAAATAAAGATATTGCAAACAGTGTTTTCAATAAGAGCCGGCAACCGGCAAAATTAACCGCCTGTACGAGAAATTTTGCCGGCTATTAAATTTCCGTCACTGGGATTTTGCTAGAGTTTGTACATGAAATCCGTAGATTTTTATCACGAATATCTACATGATCTAGAGTAACTTCCCTTGAGTGCGCTCTTTTTCATCGAAGTTTGATTTGATCCAATACGTACGGTACTACAACTACTGAACAAGGCTACAGCTACAACTTGTGAGAATAAAGTTTAAAGAATAATTTTTTAATGAATAATTCCAACCTCATATAAAATTCACAACTCAACGATTGTGATTTAACTTAAGCTTTACAGGATGTGATCAAGATTATTGAGAATTTGGGGCTTCATTGACAGAAGCGTCATGTATCTACGGCCGGTCTAAAATGTCGAACAGGGAAATAAATGTTTTTTTTTAAATATTCACTGTCACTGCACAAGCTAGGTCAAGATTAATACAACAGCAATTATTTATATCTAGGCCGATATAATAAGACCTTACGAATAAAAGTCTTAATTGCTTAATCCTAACTGAGATGTAGGACAAGGAATTCTTACAGTATTTCCTCAAACTGAAAATGTCAAATTTTTAGACCTAACAAATAAAGTCTTAATTTTTTAATTGTGGCCAAGACGTAGGAATTCCAACAGAATTTCCTCAAACTGAAAAATTAATGTAAACTTTGTATTCTCGTTTATTTGTGTTAGATCTCTTGGAATACAGGGAAAGTATTTACCTTTAATTCTAAATGGCTTTATAGGGTAAAATTTGATAATTGATAGTGACCGAAATGTGAAAAAACATGGTACTTTTTATAGGCCTGAGAGGTAAAAAAAGTAGTCAAAAATTCTAATTTTCATTTTAGGCCGGGGGGGGGGGGGGGGGGGGGGGCCCCCCCCCACCAGGGATTTGCCCTGGACCCGCTGGGGGCCTGAGGCGGCCCCCAAATCCCTCGCTGAGATTGGTTTCCTGCTATTCCAAGTATATTTCCTTCTATTGAAAATCTTATTGAAAACACTGGCAAATGAACTGTAATTTACATAATATGTATCACATATGAAAGACATCACTGGAATTCTGTAGACATCACCATCTCCATTTTCTTACCTACTCTCCGCCATGATTTACCAATCATTGTAGTGGCTTTCCTGATGTCCTGGTCGTTGGCGAGTCTGGTGGAACCTAGAAATACACATCAAACTGAGATCAACAAGCGTGCATAAAATCATCAACAAATCTGAAGTGACTGTGGAATCTAAAGCAATCAATTTGAACCAAAATTCTAATCATTTTTTTTTTCATTTTTATACTAAAAACAAAAAAAAACATGAGTTCATGGTCCATTTATATCTTTTGAAAAAAATGAAAATTTATTTTAATTTTACTTAATTTTTTTTCTGTCTTACTCATATTTATTGTCTGTGATCAATAATGAAATATTGTCTGTGATCAGTAATGAAACATTGTCTGTGATCAATAATGAAATATTGTCTGTGATCAATAATGAAATATTGTCTGTGATCAATAATGAAATACTGTCTGTGATCAATAATGAAATAATTACTGAGAATCTGTTGACAGATGTCGGTGATAGGTTTAGCTGCCTCTCTTGGTGGATCCTCTTCCGACGAGTCTGACGAATCAGAACTCGTGTCGTTCCGTCGCCTTCCTCTACGACGTCCTGATGTCTGATTTACCACCATCACATTGTTGTTTCCAACTTGTACATTTTTTGAATTATGTATATGTATTGAAGTCTTTTTTCCAATGAAACCTTTTTCAATTTTGATTGAGCCATCTTTGTTTATCTTTGTCCTTGCACCTATTCAAACAGAATTCAAATGTTTAAATATCAAAATAAAATACAAAATGTTTCTCTGGGATGAATTACAAATATGGCAGACCACATAACAAATTCCTTTTTGAACAATATTGTACAAGTGATATTTGCCAGGGACCGTGATACAATTCAAATCCTCAGTATGGATACAACTGTACACTATGGAATATTTCACCATCACTGTAACAACCAAACTTATATCACCTGAATTTTAAGGAGTACATCCACATATGTGAACATAAGAAGCAGAAACCACACAGATTTTACCAACACAATATGTTTATGCTGAATAAAATATATACATGCATGTACACATGTAAAGACTGCATGAGTACATGGTGGGTTATTTTTGAGTAAGATTCCTTGTTGTCCACTTACTGATGCAGACATTTCTGTTTATCTTTTCTCTGTCAATAAATTCTGAGAAATGTATCGGATCTTTGTTATGACTGTCCTTTGTCACTGAATTCAGTGTAATGTATCTATAATATCCTCTCACACACTTTAGTGGAATGTAACCTAATGATTATAATTATACATACCCTCTGCCTCGTCACGCCCACTTTCTGAAGTAAACTCCATACCAGGGCTTCCCCCATATCCCTGATCATTCATCCCTCCTGTGACCACCTTAACATGTTTCATAGCCTTTTCCACCTGGTAGAAAAAGGAAGAGAATTAATCTTTCACATACAGGTGTTCATCCATGCACCAACATATTCTTTATATATTCAAAATCTAATACATCATACATGTGCAAAATTTCAATTAAAATGAACAATAAACATGATAAACCTGCAGTCTGCATAAAAAAAAAATATGAGAGCTTCATACACATGTATATATAGGATCTCCCATGATTTGTAGTTGGATATGATTTTTATCCAACGAGTTGTGTGTTTTTTATCCCGGAGCCTTGGCGAGGGGATAAAAACACACAACGAGTTGGATAAAAGTCATATCCAACTACAAATCATGGGAGATTCTTTTTATCCCATGTTTAATACTTCACATCCAATGTTTTACACTGTTTTATATAGGACTCCACTTTATTTTACTTCATCACTCTATTAATGCAAAAACCATTGTGACGTCACAACTGCACTTAACTGTGGAATATGAAAAATTTATCCAATGAGTCATATCCACGGGATAAAGGGGTAAACATGGGATAAAAATATATATCACATATAACACATACCTGTCTCATGGCCTCTGCCACAGTTCTCTCAGCATCAACAGGTCTGTGCTTGTTTCTTTTTGACATACTCCAAGATATTTCTCAGCATAACATTTCTTATCCTCTAAATGCCTGACAGTGACTGATCCACTTATTCCAAAAGGAAGCCAAACACACTAATAAAACAGCTTCCTGTTAAAAAAATAGTTCAGTTAGCATAGAGAGGTACATGTAAGGAGGGAATGAATAATCTAAATGAATCTAAACATCTCCTTAAATTAGGACAGGAGGGACAAGTAAAATTGGCACTACTTCTTAATAATCTCCCCCTTGAAAAAGGGAATGGCTCTTCATTTGAATAAATCTGAATCTCTTTTACCTAAGGATGTTTTGATTGAATTTGGTTAAAGGAAGAAGATAAAAAAGTGAAAAGTTTACATACAACAAACAACATATGACATACAACTAGATAGACCGATGCTGGACACTTAAGTAGATCAGTAAAGCTCACTTGAGCCTCTGGATCAGGTGTACTAAAAAGTTAACAGACAACACAAAACAGACTAAAGTCAGACTCTTAATGATCAGATAAAAAGACTTAAGTGAGGTATATTAAGGCTTCTTATGATTAATTTACTCAGGTTATTTTCAATGCAACTTTATTTGCATTCATCAAAATCTTCAATATCCTGCTGGATTGGATCCACATTGTTTTGCTACTTAGCATATTCTTCACTTGATTCCAGTGGGGGCCTGTCTAACTAACATGTTATTTATCAATTATGTCTCATCACCAAAATTAATTAGGTCAAATAATTTATTATAACAGAACCAAGAAAATTCAATTTAAATGAGTCTCAATATTGTGTAAAGTGTACTTTTAGGAGAGAGTTACTTAAGCTATAATTATCATTTTAATTACAAACTTTAAATGGGTTTCCTTTAAATCATACTTTCACTTGAACGTCTTTTGTGCATGGTATCTACTATAAAGTTTTTACCAATAACAAATCTCCCCCTTTTCGGTAGAGACAGCTTACCAAGCAATCTGTCTGAAGTAAATTTCTTGAATGATCGTGTAAGAAACTTTTTATCCCTGATATTCACATCATATAACTTTACTCAATGTCTAGATACGGCAATGTTTCCAAAGGGATTTCCAACTTCCAGTTCCAGCTCAATATTTGACGTTATGGAGGAACTAACCAACAAAATCGAAACTCAGCGACTTCTTAATTCCGGATACATACCCCCCTTTTTTTAATCTTTACGCAAATATTATTTTGAGTACAGAATAATTAAAAAATAATTGTTTCGTGTACTGAAATCATATTGATGCTTAATCTCCACAAATGAATTAAAAAGTCGTTCTACTAATATTTGGTTTTGTGTGTTATGTTGATAATGTAAACAAACATGGCCGACAGGTATGTCTGTTACGAATGAATTTCTAATTTTCTTATTTTACTTATTAATTCCACTTGTTTAGCTTTGGAGCTAAATAAGGAATATATTTTGTAAATGGCCCAAACCATAGATAGTTCTTTATGTATACGTTTTATTGTTTATTCATCAAAGTATTTGAGAGTGATTTGGAGAACACCTTAGAATAAAAATTTAGGTCAAATGGTTAACAGGTTAAAACCATTTACTTAAGTAAGTTGTTTATAAACAGTTTATCTAGAAGTTAGATATAAAGAAGAGCACTTATGATCAATTACCTCATAAGGATGGACTGTTCAATCTGTTCAGTACAAACATTTTTGGATCATCACTGATCATTGTGAAAATTGAATATATCTATGATTCTAGGGAATCCCTGAAAGCGGAGAGTACACAGAGTCAGGAAACAGACCAGACAGGAGACACGTATCAGTCACATGGAGCCTCAGCAGTGCCACTCACGGTGGTGTCTGCCTACAAACATTTACGGGAGTCTGGAGAAGGCACACACAATGTTCCACAGGTTTTATCAAACAGCAACATTATTAATAAATTATACATCATTTTTTGATTAGGTTTAGATATATATCAGGCAAGGCAGACTAATGTGGATAATTGTTTTCACGTTAATGCAGTGAGTTGTTTGTGGAATTATAATATTGCCATGATTGCCTGAGAATACCAGTAAATGAAATATGAATCATTATTGACCTGCAATAATTTGTTTTCTTCAGCTTCCATCCCACAGATTCCAATACTCTGTGTGGCATGATCTTAGGGAGGCATGTCTTACAGGAACAATGCTGAAAGCCCCCAGGGTCAGAGAAGGTAATCACTTCTATGTAACAAACTATAATCAGCCTTTTCATTGGAGTAACAAATTCTAGGATAAACATTTATTCCAAGAGATGCACAACATATTGTTAAATTAATGTGTTTACATTCTTGACTGTGCTCAATCTCTTAAAGAAAGATAAAAAGCTATGTAAGTTTCTGCTACACTTTAGGTAAGAGTAATCTACTGTAGACGACTAAATTTTCTAATGACACCTTATTTTTGTGAGATTATTGTTTGGTATTTATAAGCAAAACAAAATTTTGATGAATTTTATTTATTCTCTTTATAATCTTTGATAATAGAATTACACATGAGATTGAAATTTTCGTGAGCAGGTGATCTCGCATAATTATGTGAAAATAAAGTTCTCATGAGTAAAAGGTGATTTACATTATCATTTGTCTAAGTCATGCTTTGAGATCATTAAAGTCAAACATCATTATCTTGAACTCGATCAGATCAAGAAAAAACTTAGAGATATCCGAGGATTGCAGATATAGAGGGTAAACTACTTAAAAGAATAAGCGGTTGGGACTCTGAAATCACTTCGACATATCCATGATCTTTGAAATATTGGTGTCGAGATACCGAACTTCAATTGTGTATGACTTGGAATTTACATATGAAATTAAATTATTAAATTTAATACATGTTGTTTTAAAGTTTAAGTTTCAAGAAAATTTGAGGAATTTAATTTTACTCTAATATTGATTTGAAAATTTACTGGATGAGAGAGGTACATCAGTATCATCACTAAGGCTCAGCATTGCATAGATTGTCTTCCAAACCACAACAAAACTAAATGTTTTATATCAGATCTTATGTGTTGGGATAGAGGAGTGAATAAATGTATTTTCTCTGGAACAAAAATAAGCTTCATTTTCAAATAAATCAGCAAGTATACATCATTTAGCATACATTTTAAGCTGAAATTGGTTTTAAACGCTTGCCTTTGACTGTGAGGGCAGCACTCGCTGATCGTTTTATTACAAAAAGCAGTGTGATTCAGACAACATTGAGACACTGGGGACTGTCTCCTCCACAGGCATTTTACATTACCGGGTACATATTTTTCTTATTAAATAAAAGTATAACCCCAAACCTAGCATGATTAGGTAAGTGGTATAATTGTTTTTAATAAGAAAAATATGTAATGTGAAGTGCTTGTGGTCTCCTTCAATTTTTTTCTTTATACATACATGTACATGTATTTCAATATTTATTTATTTCCTTGAATTAAAGTGGGAGTTTTAATGTATGTTTAAATTTACAATTTTTAGCAAATGTTTTATAAGAGTTTTGTTTTCCACTTTAGGTCCCCCAGAAAAAGACAAAGCATTCTATAAAATGAGAGATGAGGAAGACAAAGTAATTCACCATTCTCGTACAGGTGCATCGAGGGACTCCTACAGACATACAATGGAAAACTGGGAGAATGCTAAAGTACACATATATTTACTTTGTTACAAAGAAAAATGTTCTATGTACAATGTGTTTTTTGGATTCAAGGATAAAGATTTTAAAATCACTGGTTAAAAGAGTGGCAGATCCTCTCAACAGAATTATTTTTTGTAAGATTAAAGATAACAATATTCAGTTTCTCTATTGTAATATGTGTTGTTTTTTTTTTAATTTTTAATTTCCTGTTTTTAGCTGCTGTACGTTGCATCGCGTATATTTCAGTAAGATTATTGAAGAGCTGATCAGCCATTGTCGCCTTTGACGTCACAGGGTCACGTGATCGCTATCTAATTAACTTAGATTTTTAATTCAGGGGTTTTCATTTGAGTCAATAATTGGTTAATTAGCGCGATTTATCCACAGTAAAAACACAGAATTTATAAATTGTGGTCATAAGGAACGTAATACGCTTTTAATTTCAAATAATTTAGAAACATGCGATAAGTCCTTTAAGTGTGCTAATGTAAAATCACTAATAAAGAGTGGCAGATCCTCTCAACAGAATTATTTTTTGTATAAAGATAACAATATTCAGTTTCTCTACTGTAATTTGTGTTTTTTTTTAATTTTAATTTCCTGTTTTTAGCTCCTGTTAAGTGTGCTAATGTAAAATAACTGGCATTAAGATATGAATTCAAATATTTATGATGAAAATATCACCAATTCATGTTTGCTCTATGAAATCTGATATAATTATACTAACATCATTGAACATTTATTACTATTTTTTTTGTAGTCTGTCAGCCTATGTTACCAGGAGTTACAAGACTCGTACCAGAGATCTAGTTTTAATGCCATCCTGGGGAGACTACAGAACGTGGAGCATCTTTATCTGACCGACAACACCATACAAAGCCTCAAGTGGAAGTCATTTCCAAAGTTAGTTCCTCTCTTAAATTGAGATTGGGATTTTATATATATATTTTATAGGCAATGATGCGTTCAAGAGTCATGAACTCTGTTTTGATACATTTTTCATAAATTTTATTGAACAGGATGGGTATTATCAATCAAACTTCTCATCAACCTTCAGGATATGTGTTACTGAATCAGAAAAATTGTATATTTATGTGTGCAGAACTGTATGATTCTTTTTTTCATGTTTTCAGATGTGAAGTGTTGAACCTGAATAATAATTTCATATACTCCTTCTCGGTGATTGCTTTTACTTTTTTTTACTTATTTTGATACAAGAAATTTGAAAAATGATTATCAAACAATTTAGACTTTCAAAATGATATCAAAATGATTTATTCTTTAATGCATTTTTTTATTCATTAAACTCTTGTGTGTATTAAAGGATTAAGTATTAAAATGAAATCGTCACCAGAACACCTCCATGCATGTAAAACCAATATACAATATATGTTTTTTGGTCTTTAAATACAGGAACTCCCCTCTATACCTCGGATCCGCTCCTTAATGCTGGAGGATAATGACATCCAGTCTTTTTCTGGCCTGTCTAAGCTTCGGTCCTCTCCTATTGAGGAACTGTATCTCAATGGAAATCCTGTAACCTTCACAATCAACTACCGACCAAAGTAGGTCACTAACCAGAGTTCTGTGAAATCTTAACATCTTGTAGTTTAATATTCGGTGTTAATGGAATTTATAACGGATTATCTTCATTGACTTTTACATGCATTGACTGATCAGCATTTTTAAGACTTGTTACAAAATTATATATTGTGATTTAAATCATATAATATTAACAATTAAAATCAAATAAATCATAATATTGCGAAATGAAACAAATTATTTTTTATCAATTATATGTTATGATTTTACACCAATTTACTCACAGGATTTGGAATCTCTTAGAGTCAAATTAATGAAGGCTTGCTTGAACTACTTCAGTATATTTTATTTATCTGTAATTCAGTCATTTTCATTTTAGGGTTTTCCAGATTTTGACCCAGTTAAAGGTGTTGGACGGAATCCCCAAACTCCAATCTGACCTTGAGTTTCAGTCAGAGGAGAGGCTTCCTACCAAGTCTTCCCAGTGCACCATACTATGAAGGTTTCTCAAAGAACATTTAATGCAACACCTATTATGTAACTTTTCATAGACATCCTACAAACCAGGGAAAGCAGATAGGCTTCTCCCAGATTTATATAAACCATCCAGCAAATGTGATCAGGCACATGTAAATAAAATTGACAGCTTAAGCCCACTGCTGAATACATACATGTACATGTATAACACACACAATACACTTTATCTGTGGTATCTTTTGTATTACAAGTACATATACAGTAAAACACAGTTACAGCAAATATGCATATAATGACTATTATTATGCCTACAGTGAACCGATTTTCATTCCCTGTGGTTTTATAACTTAAATTTCTTATACTTAATGGACATTATATAAATGGTGATGTTTTGGAGGGTAACAATCGAAATTGACACCCCAAGGAAAACCATTGTCAAATGACTTGTTATCGGAGGTTGACAATGGTTTTCCAAGGGGTGTCAATTTCGACTGTTACCCTCCAAAACAGGCACCATTTATTTTACTATACTGAATGTGTAAATGATTTAGGATTTCAGCACATTGCAGATTGTTTAATGCATCTAAACCACTCAAATCTTAGTATTTAACATGAAATTATAATAAAACATTACGTATTGAATCGAAATTTGTCGTCCCTGGCACTTTACTACAAGAGTGTTTTACTGTATATAGATGCATTTAATTTTGTCTGTGATATGTCGGAAAGATCAGATTTGCTGAGGTAATGTATATGCATTATCATGACTGTATATACTTACCTAAAATATTAAGGTAGGACTTGGTCGCTCTCCCTTTTTTCTTAAGTTTAATTTTACAAGTACCTGTATATTAAATATTTTGTGTAAATCTTTTTTTAAAAAATAGTTGTGCATGAATATGACATTCCCTCCACTTTCTCTATTTAGAACATTTTAATTTCACTTTTTCTTTGTGCAATACATTTTTCATTCTGCCCATATCAACCATATAGACATGTATGCATTTAGAATAAAACTTGTCTAATGAACATTCTATATTTATATGAATAATTTACACGATATTGTTTAATACTTACTTTCCTTGTTACATATCAAGCAATGTATTGTTGAAAAAATGTTAACTTTTAATTAGACTTTCATTTTGACATGCTGGTTTTGTCAAAACAACCTCAAGTTCCCTATTAATAAATTGATAACAACAATTTTCTTAGCTCTTACTTCTTCACTCACACAATAGCAGCAGCTAGTCAAGACTGCTGACAAATTGGAAGACTGGAGTAAATTTCATTCTTTGATTTGTTATAATGTCTTGCATTTAAAATTTCATTTAAAAAAACAAAATCACATGAGAATTGCTCCATGTACTTTTATTATGCGTATACTAAAACACCGGTTAAAAAAAGTTCTATTTGACCACCTCAAATCTGTGCTGAATGTTATACACTCCCACAGACTGGTTAGCTTGTGCATCATAGTCCACCCAATCTGGATCCTGTAAATTAATAGTAATACTATATATAGCACAGCTAGGAATACCAAACAGGGATCCTATAAATAAATAGTAATACTATATATAGCACAACAAGAAATACTAAACAAGGGTCCTGTAATAAATAGTAATACTATATATAGCACAACTAGGAATACTAAACAAGGGTCCTGTAATAAATAGTAATACTATATATAGCACAACTAGGAATACTAAACAAGGGTCCTGTAATAAATAGTAATACTATATATAGCACAACTAGGAATACTAAACAAGAATCCTGTAATAAATAGTAATACTATATATAGCACAACTAGGAATACTAAACAAGGGTCCTGTAATAAATAGTAATACTATATATAGCACAACTAGGAATACTAAACAAGGGTCCTGTAATAAATAGTAATACTATATATAGCACAACTAGGAATACTAAACAAGAATCCTGTAATAAATAGTAATACTTTATATAGCACAACTAGGAATACTAAACAAGGGCCCTGTAATAAATAGTAACAGGGTTCTCCACAAGGGGTTTTACCATGGCGGCCCGCCATGGTTAAATTTATGTGCGCCATGGTTAAACGAGCTGCGCCATGGTTAAAATCGACGGCAGCCATGGTTAAATTTTTATTGCATTTTAGTATTTACACCTACTTTTTAATGACTTGAGTAGTTAATTGTGTTTATACTACGACTGATATGCATCTCGCATGCCTCGAAGGAAAGCGGACTGTGCTAAACAAACACAGTCGCTGATCGGCGACTATGCTGTGAAGCGTGACAATGGAGGGTCAATCAGCTAAAGATCAATATCTTGAGAATTAATTATCCTGTAACTATACAAACATGTAATTTCGGGAAATTCCATCATGTTCACTGGTAACAGATCATAACGAGCAGTAGGTATGCCCAGAAAAAAATGAGCCCTTTCAAAATTCCCTATTCTTTGTATTTAATCGATTCCTCATTCTTTGTTCTTTAAAAGTATATAACTTCATTATCTTTCTGATAAAATGTACCGTACGTAAGTGCCAACCGTCGTCTTAGTTTTAAAGTTACCTCCCGTTTTTATGAAACTTCGCGTGGCGCTATTTTTAGCACGGACACGTGGAGGAATAAACAATGGAGAAACTCAGCGAAAATGCAATATGTAGAAAAAAAATAACGTTTAGAAAAAGACAGAAGAGAAAGCAAAATTACAGTAATGCAAATTAATGCCCCTGGTTATAATAAGTTACTTTTACCATGTATGCCACCAGTAAGTTTTCATAGATCATGCATAGGCACTCCCCAGCTTAATTGTTAAAAAAATATATCTACTATTCTATAAACATAACAAGGCATGAAACTAGCCTCCATGTTGGATTCCGCTTAGGGAAAATTAGTATTAAAGCATAAGTTTTATCAAGACTTTCTTTTATATTGAATATTTTCCCCCTTTTCTTATTTTTCTTAAAAAGTTAAAAGGGGGTGACCCCCCCCCCTCCCCCGATAGATCTGCTACTGTCTTCAAGACTGCTTATATATATATATATATATATATATATATATATGTATATATATATATATATATATATATATATATATATATATATATATATATATATATATATATATATATATATATTGAAGACTCGTCTGCTTAAACGTGCCCCCCCCTTCTTTCGCCCCTATAATTTTGCCATTACATGAATATACTAATACTATGCAATAGAAAACAAACCTAACTTAATTACGATTGTCCTCTTTCAACTATATATTTTCTTGTCAAAGAATTGTTGTTCAGTTGAACCCCCCCCCCCCAACACACACAAACACAAACACACTGAAACAGCTTTTTATAGACCTGAACATGTATTATAAAATCTTGCAAGGTCTTATTGGTGTAAAATTATATTTATTTCACGGTACATTCGTTCGTTATGAAAAACAGCGTTAGCTTACTTTGAAGGTAAACGACGATCGAATTATCTAGGCCCCCATAAACCTTTAAGTTCCGGCCGAGGAGACCTGGTTTGCAGAGAAATGTTAGAAAACGCGTGAATGCCACGAACGTACTGCAAGATTCAACCTGATTTGATTTTATTTCAATAAATGACAGCTTCCGATGTGTGAGAAAAGTCCGACTTAGGCGAGAAATTCTCGCTATTAGTCAGAAAGTGCCCCTAAGCGGAATCCAACATGGAGGCTAGTTTCATGCCTTGTTATGTTTATAGAATAGTAGATATATATTTTTTTAACAATTAAGCTGGGGAGTGCCTATGAGATCATGCAGTTAAAAAAAGCTTAGGCATTAGTAGGATTTCGGCTTTCGTTTGTTTGTGTGTCTGTTAACTTTTTTTTTTTAAAGTACTACCAATTCATCAGTTTTAGTCATATTTAAATAAAACGTTTTATATAAAGGCAACATCAATTCTGTATATCAGTTTTTGAAAACTGTTGCCATGGTTACTCTATCAAAATATTATTTTTAAATTCCTTCAAAATGTTTTTACAGTTTTGGACCAATTTTGGTACATTTGTAGAGTAATTACATTTAAGATACATAATCCTTTTTATTTTTAATTTTTAAGCTTAAAAAATCATTGGTTATTTCAACTTTTTGTGCTGCAGTGGTTAAGTTTTGTGAATTAATCAATCATTGATTAATGAAGGTTAAGGAAGTCTGACATGCATTCGTGTTTTTGGTCGCATTGTGCCTTCGCGCAGCTTCCTCCATGGTTAAATTTTCAAATGTGGAGAACCCTGAGTAATACTATTTATAGTATGGGGGGAGGAGGGGGGTTCATGATTTGAACAAAATTGAATCTACACTAACTAGGGATGCTTACATATTTCTTTGACTAACTGTGGCTTTTTTTCCTACAAGTTTGAACTTTTATTGTGGCCCCATCCTACCCCTGGGGGTCATGATTTGAACAAACTTGAATCTACACCACCTGAGGATGCTTCCATATAAATATGACCAATAATGGCTTTGCTGTTCTTGAGAAGAAGATTTTTAAAGATTTTATCCTATAAACTCCTACATAAAACTTTGATCGTCCATTGTGGCCATAACCTACCCCGGTGGGTCATGATTTGAACAAACTTGAATCTACTCCACCTGAGGATGCTTCTATATAAATATGACCAATCATGGCTCTGCTCTTCTTGAGAAGAAGATTTTTTAAAGAGTTTTCCTAAAAACTTGTATGTAAAACTTTGATTGTCATTGTGGCCCCACCCTACCCCCGGGAGTCATGATTTGAACAAACTTGCATCTACACCACCTGAGGATGCTTCCATATAAATATGACCAATCTTTGCTGTTCTTGAGAAGAACATTTTTAAAGATTTTTCCTATATATTCCTATGTAAAACTTTGATCATCCATTGTGGCCCCACCCTACCCCCAGGGGTCATGATTTGAACAAACTTGAATCTACACTACCTGACAATGATTCCACATGAGTTTCATCTTTCCTGGCCCATTGGTTCTTGAGAAGATTTTTAAAAGATGCCATTAATTTTTCACCATTTTGTAATTATTCAGTGATGATTTTGTGAATTGGCCAAAATATCTGAAAAAGTTCAGGGGTCGAGGGGCTACAAAATATTGGCTTCAGCAATCCCAAAGTAAGTTTAAATGAGTGATGAAAATTGTAGTGTGACAGTTTTTTCAACAACTTTTACATCCTGACCAGGCTGAATGAACTGCCGTGCCACTGAAAGGAAGTCTGAATCAACCCATTAGTTTGTGTTTAACTTACTTGCAGTTCTGGATGATGCAGACTAGATGAAACATGGACGAAACAATTTGAACTTTTTACGCGGACTAAAATAGAAACGGGTTGCTGCAAAAGTAGAAAGTGCTGAAATATCGGAAAACACTCATTAATATCGGATTCTTGGATTCAAATTAGCGGAATTCCGCTAAATATCGGAACAGAATCATCAATGATTATTTCCCCTTGGAAGAGGGAGTGGCCCTTCATTTGAACAAACTTGAATCCCCTTTACCAAAGGATACTTTGTGGCAAGTTTGGTTGAAATTGGCCCAGTGGTTTTTGAGAAGAAGATGAAATTGTGAAAAGTTAACGATGACAAAAACGACAGACAACGGGCAAATTTCGATCAGAAAAGCTCACTTGAGCCTTCAGCTCACGTGTGCTTAAAAGGATCCTGTAAATACAGTCAAATCTTGAACTCGATGGGACCAATAAAAAAACTTCGAGATATCCGAGGATTCAAGATATCAAGGGTAAAATACTTAAAAAATTAGTAGGTGGGACTTCAAAATCACTTCCACATATTCATGGTATAGATGGTTTTCCATCAAGGTGATTTAAGCAAGAGTTATTCCCCATGGCCGCCATATTGTAGGTCAACATCCCCAGATCCCTTCATTGTTCAACCAAGTTCAATTTGTTATTCTGGGCACTGAGGTGAAGATAACACTGTTTTTCTTATGAATATATGTTTGTTAAAGCTTCTTTTAATTCATAATTTCAATATTGTAAATATTTTTTACCACATATTTCTGGCATGCATGTTTAAAATTGGTTGCTCAACGAGGAAAATTCACTTCTTTGACCTACAAGATGGTGGTCAAGGGGAATAACTCCAAGTCAAAATACATCATAGGAAAACCATCTATTCAAGATATCAGTGTTCAAGATACCAAAGTTCAGCTGTAAATGATGCAGTTAATTATAAACATGCATAATAAGTAGTGTAGTCATTACCCCTTCATTGAAAGCTATTTCTGTAAACGGTGTCCCAGATTCTGCTCCCTCTGCTACGAATCCTGCCTACAAAATAATATAAAAAAAACCCCATAATTATCAAGTACAAATCTTGCCTACAAATACGGCACATCAGTAACACATCCTTATAGTTCCTTAAAACAGCATATTCAGTATTAGAAGTGCAAATCCTGACTAAAAGTAAAAGTCATAAGAAATTCAGTCTACGATAAAACACAATTAACACATCTATAACAAATTCTGCTATTAACGAAAAAATGTCATACCAGTAACAAAACTTGTATAAAAAGGAAAATCAGTAGCAAATCCTTGTCTTCAAATACAACATATATATAGTAAAACTTATTGAGTATGAACACTGATATAGGGAATTTAAGGATACAGTGAAGTTTTTTTGGATCCCACAAAATTCTTAACAATGCACTGTAAAATTTTACAGTTATATCGAATTCTGATAAAACAAATTTATGGATATGGCTAACTGATTTTGTGTGGAGGTTAAAAATAACAAAACGAATGTTTAAAGATCTCAAAATGTAAATTATTGAAGTGACATTATCTTATTTAATCATACTTGAAGAAAAACATGTATATTGTGAATTCACTTTATATGTACCTTAAGGAATTAGTTATACCAGTGTTTTTCCTAAGAAGCAGCTACCAGTCAAATTGACCACTTCCATTGATAAAAAATTTAATGTAATGATGTAATTGATGTAATGAAATATGAATGTAGCGAATTAAATTCACAGGTCCCAAAGACTTTGCTTTTACTGAGTTTTACTGTAACATATCTATATATTTACATTTCCAATAAATTTCCCCTATGATTCTTTACAAAATAGAAAACAGTTCATTTTCTCATGAACTACCATGAATGAGCATGAATATCTCAATTGTTACATCATAATATTGTACTTGACATCAAACTCAGCAGAAAAATAATGTTAATATAAGAAATGAATTTATTTTTTGAAAATTCATGAGGTACATGAACTACAACGCTTCACGCCGGCACATTTATCATGAAGCGCTAACATGCTTCATGAAATATGCCAGCGTGAAGCGTCGTAGTTCATGTCCTCATGAATCTTCAAAAATTAAATTCATTCCTTATACATGTATATACAACATAATAACAACAAATCCTGCCAATAAATGTCAGCAACAAAACAAGAACATGTTATAACATTGTAAGTTATATAATATAGTACATCACGGATATCTGTGACAATTCCTGCCAATACATACAACATATTAACAAATCCTACAAATACAATACATCAGTAACAAATCCTAAGAAAATTTGATATACAAACCCAATAACAAGCACAGGTTTGTGTTCCATGTCTGCTTGATTTACTTGTTGTGAAATGTCATGACCTATATATTATATTAATTCTTTAACACCCCAAAATTGATACTCAACAATATAAACACAATGCCAGTGAATTTCGAACATTTTTAAAAAGGTGCCTGTGGATTCTGAATTGGGAAAAATTGTCAAAATTTGGAACAAATTGGGAAAAACTAATATCACTGTAAATACTGGGTAAGCTAAATGAATTATGTCAATTTGATTACAGTATTTTAATTCCATATTTTGTACTACATTGCTTAAACACAAAAATGATCAAAGACTCTAAATCACATTTTGAAGAAAAGTACAAGCTAATTTAATTGGGAAAAATTCTTTAATTTTGATAAGGAGAAAGGGCTGATATTTGGACTAAGTTGGTGAAATAAAAATCACTGAATGCTCCTCTGTTCATAAATGTGATTATTTTCTCTCTTTGTTTACATTACTTCACATACAGGATAACAAAGATTTCTTGGTTCTGAGTCTGGTGTACTTACTCGTGGTGAGAAGTCTATTGGTTCTAGTCCTCTGCAATCAAACACAACCACTGTCGCAAACTTCCCACTGTCTGTCTCACAATATGGCTTTAACGAGTCTCTCATTATGTCTGTAAAACCAAAAGTTATGTAAAGGTGTCAACAAAAATGTATAAATCATACAAATATATTCTTAACAAATATTACATGTAAGTTGCTCTCTTGCAAATAAAAGGGGAAAGAACCTGCAAAATAAAAAATTTTAACTGACCACAAAAATGAAGCACAGAGGAAGCATCCAAACTAAAAAAAAAAGGACTGATAGTGTTCATTCCTAGAATCATGAACAAAGCAATGTCCAAGTAGGTAAAACTAAGAATTATTTAGAAGTGAACATTCTTTTCACTTTAATCTGATTATGCTTGGAGTGTAGCACAAGCTCTCTGTTATTTTTATTTAAAGAGCTAGACAATGATAGCTGCACCGATTAAATATCAAGAAACCCGAGGCCCAAGAGTGCTAACTCTGATGAGGAAGACATTTCCCAATGGACATCAAATGCTGTTAATGTATCATAATCTAATTTTGGTTGTAATTCATACATCATTTGATTGGATGCAAAAATTAGTTTACTGGTATATCGTACAACCTGTGTTGCCTACGTCACAATGACTTACATCATAAAAATGTATCAATCCACTTCACGTTACATTTAAAACATGTACAATTTGAAGGCATTTTTAAAAGAGAAACTGTCTTATTTTCTACACTTAATGATGGAAAATTAAATTATAAGGAATGAATTTAATAGCTACCCAAGTTATACTGGTCTGACCTGGGTTGAAACAGTTCATGCTTTTTTATAAACCGCTTTGCGATTTATAAAGTGTAAACTGCCCCAACCCAGGTTATACAGTATAACTTGGGTAACTATTATATTCATTCCTTAATATCTGACACAGCCGATATTTGGTGGAAATTGATTTTTCAACAAGTTACTGTATATTTGATTTACTGCATTTTAAATGTGCTAGATGTGAACAGATAATACATAAGTCATCAGGAGGGGATATCTTCTTTAAGCAGTTATTTAATAAACATCCTCCAGCCTTCTAAGCATGCAAGAACGACACACTCCACCAATCTTACATGTATCCCCCATCCCCTCTTTTTCTATATTTAGTATATATCACATATACTAATGACATACCTATATGGTTTTCTCTATGGCACAGTTTACATTTCATCACTAGACTAGCATGGCCTCTTCCCCCTTTTACCGGTGTGTTCTCCTGAAAATGGTCAATACATGCAATATGTACATCTGCTACTGGGTACCCATACATGTATCTTTTAAATGTATTAATATGCATAATATAAAATATTTAATGTGAAATGAACTAACATCAAAACAATATTACATCTTATACACAGAAACAAGAGGCCCATGGGCCACATCGCTCACCTGAGTAACTTTGGCCATGTTGTTCTTTACCAGATTTCCCCCCTTTTTATATACCTATTGTGGCCCCGCCCTACCCCCGGGGTCAAGATTTGAACAATTTATAATCTACACTACCCCAGGATGCTTCCATATAAGTTTCAGCTTTTCTGGCCCAGTGGTTCTTGAGAAGAAGATTTTTCTTTTGTATTTCAATGTAAAACTTGGATTCCCTATTATGGCCCCGCCCTACCCCTGGGGGTCATGATTTTAACAATTTAGAATCTACACTACTCAAGGATGCTTCTATACAAGTTTCAGCTTTTCTGGCCCAGTGGTTCTTGAGAAGAAGATTTTTTAAAGATTTTTCTTATGTATTTCAATGTAAAAATTGGATTCCCTATTGTGGCCCCGCCCTACCCCCGGGGGTCATGATTTGAACAATTTAGATTCTACACTACCCCAGGATGCTTCAATATAAGTTTCAGCTTTTCTGGCCCAGTGGTTCTTGAGAAGAAGATTTTTTTAAGATTTTTCCTATATATTTCAATGTAAAAATTGGATTCCCTATTGTGGCCCCGCCCTACCCCCGGGGGTCATGATTTGAACAATTTAGAATCTACACTACCCCAGGATACTTCAATATAAGTTTCAGCTTTCTGGCCCAGTGGTTCATGAGAAGAAGATTTTTAAATATTTTTCTTATATATTTCAATGTAAAACTTGGATTCCCCATTGTGGCCCCGCCCTACCCCCGGGGGTCATGATTTGAACAATTTAGAATCTACACTACCCCAGGATGCTTCAATATAAGTTTCAGCTTTTCTGGCCCAGTGGTTCTTGAGAAGAAGATTTTTTAAGATTTTTCTTATGTATTTCAATGTAAAACTTGGATTCCCTATTGTGGCCCCGCCCTACCCCCGAGGGCCATGATTTGAACAATTTAGAATCTACACTACACCAGGATGCTTCAATATAAGTTTCAGCTTTTCTGGCCCAGTGGTTCTTGAGAAGAAGATTTTTAAAGATTTTTCTTATGTATTTCAATGTAAAACTTGGATTCCCTATTGTGGCCCCGCCCTACCCCCGGGGGTCATGATTTGAACAATTTAGAATCTACACTACTTCAGGATGCTTCAATATAAGTTTCAGCTTTTCTGGCCCAGTGGTTCTTGAGAAGAAGATTTTTTAAAGATTTTTCCTATATATTTCAATGTAAAACTTGGATTCCCTATTGTGGCCCTGCCCTACCCCCGGGGGTCATGATTTGAACAATTTAGAATCTACACTACTTCAGGATGCTTCAATATAAGTTTCAGCTTTTCTGGCCCAGTGGTTCATGGGAAGAAGATTTTTAAAGATTTTTCTTAGATATTTCAATGTAAAATTTGGATTCCCTATTGTGGCCCCGCCCTACCCCTGGGGGTCATGATTTGAACAATTTAGAATCTACACTACTTCAGGATGCTTCAATATAAGTTTCAGCTTTTCTGGCCCAGTGGTTCTTGAGAAGAAGATTTTTAAAGATTTTTCTTATGTATTTCAATGTAAAACTTGGATTCCCTATTGTGGCCCCGCCCTACCCCCGGGGGTCATGATTTTAACAATTTAGAATCTACACTATCCCAGAATGCTTCCACATAAGTTTCAGCTTTTCTGGCCCAGTGGTTCTTGAGAAGAAGATTTTTTAATGACCCCACCCTATTTTTGTCTTTTCTTGATTATCTCCCCTTGTAAGGGGACTTGGCCCTTTATTTTAACAATTTACACTCCCCTTCACCTAAGGATACTTTGTACCAAGTTTGGTTAAAATTGGCCCAGTGGTTCTTGAGAAGAAGTTGAAAATGTGAAAAGTTTACAGACGGACGGACAGACGGACGGACAGACGGACGGACGACGGACAACGGGTGATCAGAAAAGCTCACTTGAGCTTTCAGCTCAGGTGAGCTAAAAAGTGCTTTATGTACTTTTCACATGAACATTTTACACACGAATTTCACATAAAAAGTCAGCACAATATGAGAATCTTAAACTTTTATCCTATGTTACAAACAGGGAGCTTAATATTAACACTCTTAAAATAGCTTTATTCCATCAAGATATGGATCTTAAGGTATTCCAATGTCATTCTTCACTTCACCATTAATATTTACTTTTAATCAATTACATCATGCAAATACACATGTATTTCTGAATTCAAAATTCAAATCATTAAGCTTTTACATTCATGTTAATTAGAGAAAATTGCCACTTATTGCAGTCCTTTGAAATTTGCTATAATCATATACAGTGTATTTAATGATGTTGAGTAATTCAGTTGGGAGGGTCAATTGACTCTGTAAAACCTACACAAAATAATTAAATGTGTACATACCCAAAAATCCCAAAATAGCTACTTTTTTCACAAATACAAATCTGAGAAAAAGTCTAAGTGAATTGAAGTTTCTTTTAATTAATTCAAAAATTTAGAATTATGAATATATATGATTCTAATGTTGTGTATACAAATTAAATTTCTCCATCCTTACATAATACATGTATTTACAGAATCACTTTATCAGAGGTCCTGGGTATAAATTGCATCTTTCACAGAATATTCCTGCATATTGAATGGATTCTTCTATGCACTGTTCATGGTAGCTCAGTCGGTAGAGCACTCCCTCCTTGATCGAGAGGTCGTGAGTTCGAATCTCAGCCGCGACTGACCTAAGTCGATAAAAAATGGGTAGCAACTGTTCCTTCGCCATGCACTTGGCACTTTGAAGTGAAAGTTGCGGGTCCTTCTGATGAGACCTTAAAAACCGAGGCTCCGTGTCACGGCAGGCGTTGATACAATGAAGATCCCTCACTGCTCAATGGTCCTGAGTGCCGAGTAAAGGTCAAAATTTGAAGCCCTTCACAAGTATATGGTGACATCTCTATATGAGTGAAAAATTCTCGAATGGGACGTAAAACAACATACAATCAATCAATCTATGCCCCAGTGCACACTATACCAAATCTGAACTGGAAACCACTGTTAACTTCAAGAGATATACTGTTGTAGAAAGTTTTTTAAATTCTTATGTTTGATCCTCCACAATAATCTTCTTGCAGATTAAATCCTTTCTTTCCTGATCTTCCAATGGCATTTAAAATTCTCAAAGATTTCATATATATATACTTATTACAAGAATTTTTCATGGCCAACCTCACCACGACCTTGGGACATCAACTTTTTCTTTAAAAAATATCTTTAATCAGGGTCATAAAAACCCAAAGGTCAAAAACAAACTGTGTCGCATATCAGTACATGTATCTACAATGCCTGCATCACAAATTATTACTTATGGCCCAAACAGAATTACTATCAGATTTATAAACATGTCTAGTGGACACAAAAAAGCAATAACAGACAGATAAAGTGTTTACATCCATGTAAGTCATCCTTTGTGTTTGAAATAATGTTCAAATTAATCTCAAATGCTCGTAAATTCTCTACAAATGTAAAACTCACAGCTAGACTTAGGTACTGGAATTCTGTTGTTTCTTCATTGCAGTTGCAACACTTCAACTGAAACAGTAATTATATAATTAAAATATCATTTTCTATTTATATGTTGATTTATTACATTTTCAACAGTGAAATACTGTAATTTATTTATTGAATAAAAGTGATATTCTGACACAGTGTGAAAGGATATCAAAATCATGGTATTCTCACAGTGTGAGAGAATATCAAAAGTGCAGCAAAACTCTTGATTTTCCTTCCCTTCACGAAGAGTGTAAAAAAAAAAAACTCCCTGGCCTATTATAAGACAGAGTAAATGAACCATACTGACAGAGACTACAACTGCCAGAGTTTCTCCAAATATATTGTTAAAAATCCATGTTTACAACGCTTTTCAATCTCTCAATCACTTAGCTATGACATCTCAACTGCTCAACTATGACATCACAGCCTATGACACTGTGTTATGAAAAGACAGAGGCAAAGGGAAAATCAAAGAAAATGTAATAAACAGAAAATTCAATGTTTTGTAGATGAATATGGAATTTATTTCACTCATGAGACAGGCTTCTTTGATATTTTCACTCTTGCTTCGCACCCGTGAAAATATCAAAAAGCCCTGTCCCACACATGAAATAAATTCCATATTCATCTACAAAACATTGAATGTCCTCTATATATCAACTTACTGATGAAAGAATGCGGAAGGGGGGGGGGACTTTTTTCTGAGTATAGCAAATTCTCATTTAGATGCTGGTCCCCACCCCACCCCACCCCCTTTTTTGTTGCTGTAAGGTCAAGCACTGGCAAATTGAAGGATTAAGGCAGTTAAGGTTTTTTTTCGCTTGTCAGAATTTTTGGGAGGTTGCCCCCACCCTTTTTGAAACTGTTGCTACGGGCCTGCAGATGCTAAAGTTATTTTTTTTTTTAAATCGATGATATGAATATGAATAAGCAGCTTTTAAACAATTATTATTGGTCCTGGGCTTCCAATTAAAAGTCAGTGATTGATATTTTTCCTTATATTTGGTCATCATGAAATGATTTGTGTCCAGCTATGTTGACTGAAGTCTGGGACCAAATTGTCTATGGGTCGAAATGTCGAGTTGCCTCGGAACATTCTAGAAAAAAAATTCCTTACCCGCAAGTACCATCGGAAGTCTTCTCCTTCCGCTCGAAAATTTGTCAAATTCTCCAAATCAGCTTTTATCTGTAAAGCTATTTTCTAAGGAAATCAAGTAAATATTTGTTATACACGTTACCGTCGATAGTGAAAGTAGAAGAATGAACAACAGATCTCGTGATTTCATAAATAAGAAATTATTACATTCAAGTCATTGTTAAAAAAATAATTGAGTAATTAAATTAGATAGTTTTTGGTGAAAGTAGCTCATAAATTCAAATAACTGAAGAGTAAAACAATAAAATAATATGATACGCACCACCATCCTGTAAAACGAAAGTAGAGCGGGGTTATATAGTCAGTCGTACTTAAAATAATTCGCTAACTGGTTCGATTGAATTCATGCATGCAAGTACTTTATAACCAAGATAATAAAGCAACGCTAAATGCTGGTAAAAAATCAATAACAAAAAAGTATCTCTGAGGATTTTGCAATGTTAATACGTAGTTTTGAATATATTGAAAACATTGTGAAAGTACATTAGAAGTGCTAGAACCATTTGTTGAATAAAACCAGGTTCTTCCAAACTGCAGTCATTATCATCAACTTAATTATAAAGAACTTCGACTTTAATTGGCCTAATACTAGATTCCAAAACTTCATATCTCTAAAACAAACAGAATCAGAATGTACGAATTTTCAACGATTTATGTTTACAACCATTCCTCACGTTACATTAAAGACCAGGTTGAACATGCACAATCTTCAGTTTCTTCAAAGAAAATTTTCATATTTTTTGTAATTAGTCATCTACAGACTCTACACACAAGTAGTCTAAGTTCATATCCAAAAGTTGTTTATTCAGGGTTGTCCCTGTGACTTGGGGAACTTCCCACCTATTATGATGTTTCCCCCCGTTATTTTGGTATTCCCCCTAAACTCCCCATTAGAGGAAGAACCCCAAATCCCTTCTACTTTTTTAATATCCCCTTCTAGTTCAATTCTTAAGGACAACCCTGTAATTACAAATACAATCCACGACAGGAGCAAATTTTGTCTCACATGGTTCAAACCAATAGTTATGCAATCATTTTCAAACCAATTTGGACTACAGATAAATCCTATTTATCTGATCAATACAGAGGAGAACAATACGGGTGTGACCAGTGATACTTTCCTCTCGTGTTTTCAGATGTCTGGATTTTATATAATCATTTACAAGACCGATTCTGTTCGTTACCTTCACCTGGCCAGAAAAGATCCCATCCTGGTTTCGATGTCGTATTTTCTCCCTTCCTTTCACAATTGTTACCATTCCTTTGAAATGTTTTATCCAAGTCAATGTACATGACACAGTGTGTACATGGGTGTATGTGCAATATATAAATGCACATTGCAACCTTTATGCAAAAACACAACCTTAAATCTTTTTATGCATACAAAACAGAAAACATGCACACAATATTCTTTATTTATTCCTGATCAGATTATTCAGTTCAACAAAAATTTCTACCATCAAATCTTGATGTACAAAGAAACTAAAATCCAAAACATTTTAACCATTATTCACTAGTATTACACAAACATGCATGTAATTAACAAGACATCTTCACAAAATTATAGAAATAATTAAAAGGGAAATTAAAATATAATATCATGCTACTTTATAAAATGTTCATATGGATTCAAAATTTAATTTAAATATAAATTCATTGTATAATTATAAAAATTTCCTAAAATTCACTTCTTCGGTAAAACAAACCATGAGAAAAGACATGCTTTAAAAATCCAGGTATTCAATACTTGTGAACAAAAATTTTGAACAAACTCATAAATAATTGGTAATTACATGAAGCTTAAAACATGCATTTAAAGACCCTATTTACAAGTGTACAGAAGTTAAGATTTGGCCATGTTTACCACTTTGGACTGAAGACTTCCCAATTCTATATTTCTGTCCATTTTTACATATTTGCCCTTTTTGATTTCCACCACTGTTAACCATTCTGGAACTAGTTCTATCAGAAGTTTTACATGAGTCTCAACATCAGCTGAAATGACAGATAAAGTTCATTTTTTACAGATTCACTGGAGACATTTCTTACCAAGTCCAGACAAAGAATTACAATGACATCCATTATGGTCATAAATCCAATGCATCCATTCAATAATCTCCAGTATACTACAGTGAATGTGGAAATCTATTATGAGGGAGGACTGTTAATTTACAATAAATATCTTTGAAAATACCCCCTGCTTACAAATACCTAATCCCAGTATCACAGAAATAACACCTCTGTGTATGGTTTTTGCTACTAATAACAAACAACACATGTAAATATCCACATTGACAGTGTTATCAAGTGAAGGAACCTTAATACCCTGTTACAAAATGTTATTTGGACATTGAGAAAATTATATGGGTGAATTCAAAAAAAATGACCAAACGCATATTTATCAACCCACACTAAAAATACAGGCAATGAAAATAGATTTCTATGTCTTAGCATATGTCTTTAGATAGTGTCTAAATACCTGCCAAATATCTCGTTGATATCTCAATTAACAAAAAAGTTATGCCCAAAAATGATGCTAAAATTGTCAGGAGTGCAACACCTTTTTGTGACATTTTGAAATTTCAATATTTTTTGGAGATCTGTGAAATAAAAAATAATGCTTCATGTTGAAAATAAAGACTTTCCTGATAATATTCAAAGTATTGAGCTTTAAATGTGGACTGTTGAAACTTTTGTTTAATCAGGTTGTGGTCATGGCTGATGTTTAAAAAAATGTTATACCATGTCAGGAGTGCAACAGAAAAAATGTAGTGTTGCCAGAAAAACACCGATTGTAAAATTCTGATAGAAAATTAAGACAAAAAAGAATTTTGGAAGTGTAAAATAATAACTGATATACATTTTAAAACTTAAAAATGTTATATAAATCACAAGCAGCATTAATGAGAGTCAAGTATATGTGCATACCCAAAAATGTCAGGAGTGCAACATTTGATGTTTTGCTTCCAAGCATGAAAAAACTATTATCATTATATGATTTTCTGATTTTTATTTTGGAAAATAAAGACACAAAGAACATTTTTACCAAATAGATTAATCAATTACAGGATCTGTCTGTGCTTCAGATCCATATTTCTATGGTCAGGAGTGCAACACATTTTTTTAAAGATTCAAGTTCTGTGACGAAAAGACTTCTATTCATGCTTAGAAGTATTCATTAATTAATAGTGATCTTTTTGTATAATCTAATGCTATATCATTGACAGTTTTACTATCAAAATCCTTCCTTTTTCAATTTTATCAATTCAGATGTGTTTTTATCTTTTTTGTGATTTTTTTAATGAACGTTAAAAATAAACACACTAAAACATTGTCATAAAATTCAAGTAATTCCTCCTCAACTTCACTGAAACAACAGAACAAGTTCTTATGTAATTTTCACTTCACAATTCTACTTTAAAGGCCCCAATGCTTTTGGTCAGGAGTGCAACAAATATGTTAGAATTATAAATCATCCAATAAGAATAAAAATAAAGAAAAAATGATGAGTAGAATTTTTCTGGTGGGTTACTGTGTTTGTCTTCTAAAGGAAAATATGCTTTAAAATATATTTTATCTTCTAAATATACATTTAAGCTAGTTTTTTGGCATAAAATAGGGTATAATTCCAGATAAAATGCGAATTTTAAATACTTTCATCTGTTTTAATTATGAAGTATTGGACTATAAGTATTGCACAATTTCATTACCACTTGATGTTGCCAACACTTTATGAATTTTTGTGTTCTATGGTTTTAATTTTAAACTTTACTGCAGTCAGGAGTGCAACAAAACTGCTTCATAATTACCGATGCTTTTTAACTATCTTTTCTAAAAAATAAGTTGAAAAAAAATGCTTGATACTATTTGATGTTCAAAACACTATGTCTATCAACAAATTACAGAAATTCTACAATCAATTCAGGGAATAGTCTTCATCATATCACATATATTTTAAATACAATTTATATATATTACACTTTGCAAATAATCATGTTTTAAGGTCTTCAAAATATGAAAAACCTGCTGTAAACGATGAAAAATATCAGCACGACAAATTGATTTACAAAGTAAGAATGGGTTATTGTGTGTTATAATTTTTAAAACAATGTTAAATAAAATACATATCAGATGTCAGGAGTGCAACACAATAATGTAACATAGGGTGACTTCAAAATCTAGTATTTTTTGTAAGAGAACTCGTATATAACAATTCTTTTTTGGCTTAGATTTAAAGAATTGACTTGAACGGACAAAAAAGTGAATTTTGGGGAATTTTATTGCTTCATATTTTTTTCACATTAAAACTTTTCAAACCAGAATTGAAAAAATAATGTAAAATAACAATCAAAAAGCCAATTTTTTGTCACATGTACAAGAGAAGATACTCATTCAAGGTCTACATTTAATCATTTATACCCCTTTTACCATTTTGAAGCATTAAAAACTATAATTTCTTGTGATTATGTATTTTAGAAAGTCTTTTAAGGTGTAATGATATTTTCTTTTTTCAAAAGAAATTTTACTAATAAAAATTCTGAAACTTTTTAATCCAATTGTCTATTCTATTGCCACTTCAGGATTTTAAACTAGAATGCATTTGCGATATGATGATATAAGTGAAAAATATGTAATAAGTAGTTGAATTTTGCCAAAAAAATTCAGTTTGGTGGTCATTTTTTTTTAATTCACCCATATAGTATATAGATGTAAATTCTGAGCTTCAATATAATTTTCAGTATATGGTACACGGCATTTACCCCCAGGAAAAATGTTCAAAGACAACAAAGTATCAATGAACAGAAATCAGTAATTTACTTTTGTGGAAAAAATAAATGAAGTGTTCAGGTAATTTATCTTGGCCTTTTAAAATGTTAAGAATGCTTGAATAGATTAAAAATTGAGAAATACACTGTAGATTTCAATTGATTTGAATTTAGATCTAAGGGCAGATCACTTTCACTGCAGAAAATACCACAAAATCAGAACTCTTTAGTGTGCAGTGGAGAGGGTTCTTAACAAATCTAAGCTTTGTTTTAAAAAAAAGTGATACTGCTAAACTTAAACACTACACAAACAATACTAACAACCTACCAGCTTGTATGGTTGTCTTGTAGCTGTCTGTTAGTTTTTGTACGATATTTTCCATTGTAAGAGCTGGTTTTTTCTCTGTCACAAAGTGAGCCCTGAGGATTCTCATCATCTCCGGGAGGCGACGTATCATCAGTGACCTTTTGTCCTCCACAGGGTCACGCATCATGGCAAGTTCCTGTTTCTTAGCTTCCCGAGCTCGAACCTTCAAAAAAGCAGTAACATAGATGAATATCTTTAGAAACACTTCTCAAGTGAAATATTTTTTTTCCTTCAAAACCTTTTTAAATCTAAATAAAGATTTTTTTGTTTGAAATGATTATTACATCTCCTGTTTAATTATAGAAGTTTGATAGTGTTTTTCATTTGTTGTAAGTGAATTGGCTGCTGTGTAATGCCTGTAATTGTCTTACACACCTTCTCCAACAGGGATTGAGGAACTCCTTGCAGCTGAGGTAAATTCTTAGCTGCTGATGGTTCTTGTGGATTGCTGGAGTCTTTTTTCATGTTTTCCATGGCTACTGAATTCAGAGCCTTCTTTACCTATGAAGAAAATGATGGATGGTAAATATTATAACAACAGATACACTACAGTATTCCTCATACCTGTTTATTCAGGTCTGTATTTTTTTTAATAATTCCGATATCTTTCATTCTATCACATTCACAAGTAAAGCAAATAAAGTAAAAGAATATTCAAATTAATATCCAAGGAACATGTACATTCATTGAAAATGCATTAGCTCTTAAATAAGGCTCACTAAAAGTTAATTCTACATGTATATTTAACATCAACTGCACAGGTTTCAGATAAATTGCCATTAAGAAAAAAAAACAAATTCGATTTCTAAAATATATTAGGCCACAATTAAAATATTGTTTGTTTGGCGTTGCCGACTTAGTCTTTATATGTTTGGATCGGTAGGTAGGGAAATTTTTTTTTTTTAAATTTCAGAAATGGTACATGTTGTTAGTATCTGAATGTCTTGAGTTTCAGATAGTTTAACAACAACCACAGTCCAAACTGATTCCCAGTTTTATCATTGATTTTTAAACCCTATTAGTTTTAAACCTTTAATATATATGGTATTAAAAATCACCAACATTAAATAAGTGTAGAGTCGTTATCATGTGAACGAATCGAAGCATGGCAGCTAGATTCATCTCGCAAATCGGACAGGACATTGTACCGTGACATTTCTATATTGAACTGGTATATCTGATTCATCAGTTTACATTTGCTATTTAAAACAACATTACCACAGAGAGTCATGCCATCAACTTCTGTTATACCAACTTTACATTTTACCACTTTCGACAGCCATGCTTGGATTCGTGATACGCATTTATTCAACATCACATAGACGCTTATAAATGAAAACTGTTTGATCAAACAAGCGTTTACATGATTCTTTCCCATTCTGTATATATTACGCAAACATACAAACACCTAAATCCAGATGAATATAACGAAATAACCAGAAGTCTCTGATGAGACTGTAGCTCTACTGGTTGTATTTATAAAGGAAGATAAAAGTAGCACTTGGACTTGAAACTTTGCAACAGCAATAAATAGAATAATGATCCTTGGTTTAGTCTCTTTTTGGCAAGATTTATTATTATATCAGACTAAAACTGTAGGAGGAGTAGCCTTTTAAAACAATTTTACTGAAATTTTGATTTAAGTAACCATGACAACATCATTCAACAAAATCAAAAAACAATAACACCAATTGTGTATCTCTGTAGTCTACTTGTATGCCACATTATTCTGAAATCAGACAAAAAGTGTAGGAGGAATAGCGTTTTGAAAGAATTTCAAAAAATTTCTATTTTTAGTAACCATGGCAACACCATTCATCGAAATCTGAAACTGGTACAGAGAATTATGTATCTAAGTGTAGTTTACTTGTATGCTAAGTAATACTAAAATCAGACCAAAACTGTAGGGGTAGCATTTTGAAGGTATTTCAAGGAAATTTCTATTTTTAGTAACCATGGCAACAATGTTCATCGAAATCAAAAACCGATATACAGAATTATGTATCTTAGTGTAGTCTACTTGTTTGCCAAGTTATATTGAAATCAGACCAAAACTGTAAGAGGAGTAGCATTTTGAAAGTATTTCACAGAAATTTCTATTTTTAGTAACCATGGCAACATCGTTCATTGAAATCAAAAACCGATAAACAGAATTATGTATCTTATTATAGTCTACTTGCGTGCCAAGTTATATTGAAATCAGATCAAAACTGTAGGAGGAGTAGCATTTTGAAAGTATTTCACAGAAATTTCTAGTTTTAGTAACCATGGCAATATCGTTCATCGAAATCAAAAACCGAACACAGAATTATGCATCTTAGTATAGTCTACTTGTGTGCCAAGTTATATTGAAATCAGATCAAAACTGTAGGAGGAGTAGCATTTTGAATGTTTTTCACAGAAATTTCTATTTTTAGTAACCATGGCAACACCGTTCATCGAAATCAAAAACCGATACAAATTATGTATCTTAGTGTAGTCTACTTGTGTGCCAAGTAATATTGAAATCAGACCAAAACTGTAGGAGGAGTAGCATTTTGAAAGTATTTCACAGAAATTTCTATTTTTAGTAACCATGGCAACACCGCTCATCGAAATAAAAAACCGATACACAGAATTATGCATCTTAGTATAGTCTACTGGTGTGCCAAGTTATATTGAAATCAGATCAAAACTGTAGGAGGAGTAGCATTTTGAATGTTTTTCACAGAAATTTCTATTTTTAGTAACCATGGCAACACCGCTCATCGAAATCAAAAACCGATACACAGAATTATGTATCTTAGTGTAGTCTACTTGTGTGGCAAGTAATATTGAAATCAGACTAAAACTGTAGGAGGAGTAGCATTTTGAAAAATTGTTTACAGACAGACAGACAGACGGACGGACGACGGACACATTACTATCGCATAAGCTCTTCTGGTCTCTGACCAGTAGAGCTAAAAATTATGATCAGTATCTGTTGAGAAAATTCTTTGGACCCCACCGATTTCTTTGAGTCGGCCGGCAATGCCACAAACAAAGCTTATTTTATTTTTGGCCTTATTTTAATTCAGTTTTAGCAACTGAAATCTGCATTCCATTGGAACAGACAATATTCAGAATTTAAAAGAAAACCCTAGGCAGATTGGACTAAGTTGACAATCTTAGATATCACATTATATCTATACCCTGTCTGGAAGCTTGGCTTTGTTATCCTCCAGTACATCTATAGCTGACTGGTATTTCTTTACATATGGTGCTTCAGGGAGGCTATCTACAGGTATATCTGGAACCTCGTCCAGGGAAAACTTTGGGTGCCACCTCGTGATTTTGTCGCCAGGGACAGAAAGGGGGCGAGATAAGGAGGAGAGAAAGCTCTGCAAGGAAAACAAGATATCAATAGAGCAGTCATTTTTAAAAATATTCAATCTTCAAAAGCATGAATGTATATGAGGGTTTTCTATTTGAAATGGTCTGTATTCTAATATACATGTAAATGTATATTTTAAAATGAAAAGCAGAGCAAAATCATAAGATTAATTATCATAACTCTTTTCTTTGTTCTACTTCTGCCAAGTACTTGGAATGAACTCAGTGCAAGTTTCAAAGCAGCCCTGGTGGTTTAAATGTTACCTTATGATGTTTCATGACAATTGAGATCAGCTTGTTGTGAAAAGTGGTTTTCCTCTGAAGAATGTCTTTAGCAGCAAAACAGGGCCTGCCTGACTTTGTTTTTAATTTATTTTCTAACTCTGTAAAGAAAACAACCAGTTAATATTCATAACACAAAATCCCTGAATCTTACATGTATGTATGTATGTAGCTTTATATCCTAATTCATCATTCTACATGTATATTGCTCTTTTTTTCTCTCAAGGATACCTGTATTTTGTTTGTTTTAGCTGAAAGTAGCTAAGTATATATTGTTGCAATTTCCATGTGCTACGTATATGCATTTGCTTTCTCCATTGATTTACTATTGAGTTATTTGGTATTTGCAAGAGAACTGTACCATCATTAAAGTTTGGTTCCACAGTCAGCTGATAGTCATGTGACTTTCCTCCAAAGGCAGGTAGTCCTTTCTCCTGTCTGAAGGTGTAGGCTTCAGGATAGACAGTTTTAATCTGACCGACATTCCTCTGCTCAAAGTTCCTGAGAAGTAATAGAGTTATGCTGAGAATATAACTTCATCATTCTACAAACATACTGATGAAAATATACAAATAAACGAAAAAAAAACTCTTCAAAATATGTATTTTATTTACAATTAAGATAGTGAAGACATTCAGTTCTATCATGCAAACTTGTATCAATGGGGGCAAATGATATAAAAAAAAATCCATCTACACAATTTAATTATTGTATAAATTTTGTTTGTCACCTACATACCTTTTGGTCATTTCCTGAACAGCTGTCTTGAGTTTGGAGAAGGTGCAAATTTCTGACCGATTATGTAACATGCTGACCACAGTATCCATGCTCCTGAACATGTCCTCCAGTAACTTGTACTTGTAGGGGAGGGACAATGAGGGAGGGGCAGGGGTGGCTAAATGGTGGAACCTCTCATAGGCAGGGGCCTTCTGATCACTGAAACAGCAGCTTACATAATTATCATTAGTCAAAAAAATTGTACAAGACTATTACTTTAATACTTATAGCTGAATGGTCAAACAAATTGACTATAAATGCACACTGTTCAACCAATTAACTTTAAGACAAAGACATTTTTACCCACATCCATAATCACATAAAAAATAAATACAGAATTGATTAACCTCCACTGATAACATACCTTGCAGGTTCCAACTCCTCCTGTGTTTCCACCTTTACTTCTATGGCCTCAAATTTACTGAGTTCTGGGGCTTTTGCTTGAGTGACCATAGGTCCTGTTTTGGGTTTTTCTTTTGATTCCTTTATCTTTTTCATTTCCTTTTTGGCCTCATTCAACTGCAAAAGCTGGGCTTTCAGTTCCTCTAATTTTCCACATTTTTTCAGCTTTTCTGTCATGTCAGATTTAGACACCTAAACATCAAATCACAATTAGAACAAGAGATGTTTGTGAAACACTTATGCCCCCCCCCCCCCCCAATAATTGGAATTTTTCTAAGTCCAAGAGGCATAACTCTGTCAAAAATTGCTCGATCATACCCAAAACAGAACTTGACCTAGATATTCTTATGATTAATCTGTATACCAAATTTCATTTCAGTATGTGCAACGTCTGCGAAGAAAATGAACGGAAACTGTTGGTGGACCGACAGACCGACCAACCGACCGACAGACACCAGCAAAGCAATGTGCCCTCCCTTCTTCGAAGGGGGGCATAATAAATTCACCTTTGAATTGTAAAGGGCTTCTTTATTTCCTAGGGTTTTCATAAATTTAATGTTGTCTCCACCCCACTCCCACACAAATCTAATATTTCTGAAACAAAATTAATTTGTTGACATCATGTCAAAACAAAGCAGGGAGATTAAAGGCATTATAACCATTTATCTAATATAGGAAATCAAAGATTACAGTGCTCATCTCAAGGAATGTTATATTAAAGTAAGAGAAAGTCCCACACTAAACTAAGCTAGTAGTGTGCATCCCTAGATGCAACATTTATGCAATTTTGGTCTGATAGGGTTTCCAGTTACTTGGTCCAGGGAATTGACTTGTTCTAAAAATTTTAAACAAGACACTCAACTAGAAAATGCAAGTCAAATCCAGCATCTGAAGCAAGTTTGAGAGTGTTCATCCCTTCATCCCTTGATGCATCATCCATGCAAATTTGGTTCAAGTTTCCTGGCTCAGTGGTCATTGAGATGATTTTTCAACAATGCCTCTAAATTTTCACTCTCAATTATCTCCCCCTGAAAGAGGGTGCGGCCCTTCATTTGAAGAAGCTTGAATCCCCTTCACCCATGGATGCTTTGTGGTAAATTTAATTGAAATTGATGCGGTGGTTCTTGAGAGGAAGTTGAAAATGTGAAAAATTTACAGAGGGACAGAAAGATGGACACCAGACAAAAGCTCACTCGAGCTTTCAGATTGTACGAACGAGAGACATATTTTTTCACCTCCTCCATTGTGGTGCCTTCTTTATTGAGCTCCTTCAGTTTCTCCATTGCTGCCTGGACCTTGTTGGAAGTGGGGACCTTAGGACCTTTCTCCATCTGCTGTCTCACTACCTCAGGGGTGTCAGGGAGGGGGGAAATGGCAAGGGGTGTGGTTGGCAGGTCTAGAACTTCTCGATATTTCTGTTTTTCTGATTTCATTTCTGGTTCTATCACCTAAAAGAAAAGATTGAGTCTAACTTTTTGAAATTTTATGTTTATTTCCAAGATTTTTCAATTTCAATTTGTTTATTTACCAAATAAGGGCCCTCATGGAGCAAAAAGAAAGTACATTGTAAATTAACATTTATATATAGTCATATACATGTAATACAATATACATACACACAAGAGAGAAAGAGCTGCATGATTGATAGGAGAAAGATGATACTGCAATTGTTCACTTTCAGATTCAATATATCATAATTTGATCTGTATCGTGTATAATGAAACAAAATTTTCCAATATTTCATAATTTGATCTGTACAGTGTACAATGAATGAAACAACATTTCCAAATATTGTAGAATTTAACAATTATAATTATCTATCTTTTGAAGTTTTTTTTTTTTTAAATGCTCTTAACATGGTATCCAAATGAAATGATCTAATGTTAATTTGTTATGTAATGAACAGAAATACATATATGTCAATTTGAAACTCAACTGTGATGTGTGATAGATCATTACTCATTCATCTCTCATCCAATATCCATGATAATGAAACTCAATCATGCCACATTGTGTATACAAGCAAGCAGTCATAAAGGTGTCCCACAGTGTACAAGTGTAAAACTAGGATTGCCTGGAGTGGACACTTGAATAATCCTTTATGCCACGATTCTTAATAAGACCTTAAGTTAGATGCAATCATAAAATTCATTCAGGATAATACTTCGCTTAATCATCACACCAATTATTTAAAGTAAATTAAATATATTTAAGAAGTCCTTGCATCATAATCAATCTTGCCATGTCCTCAATGCAGAAACCTGTGTTTGTGAAATGCAAGTAAAATTAAGCTTTTGTTTCCCATTAAACTCTGATGTGCAATACGCACATAAAAATCATTACAGTGATTAAATGTAAGGCCAAAAAAAATAATAGTCTTGTTTCCTGCTACCCTATTTTTTTGCACCCGACCCTAAAGTTTTTTTCAAGTTTTGGGAGAAAAAAACCCCGGGAATTTCCAGAATTTCATCGTTCTGTCACTGTAATCGGTTTCCGTGTTAACACAAAACAAGCATTTCATGAAATTCTTGTTTTAAATATGGACTTTCATAAAATACCACTTGAGTTGCGCATAAAAGACATGAAATTCAATTTTAAAAGACAATGTTGACCTGTGACATGTTTAATTTTATCTTGTATTAGTTCATATCCAAAAAATGCTGTCGGAAAAAAATAAAATAAAAATATAAAATAAAATAATTTTCCTACCTACCTACCCTATTTTTTTCAGGCTGGTAGCAGGAAACAAGACTATTATTTTTTTTGGCCTAATCTTAGTCAATTTTACCTTTAACTGGTTCAGATCTGCCAATCTGCACTTGAGTATAACTTTAGCAAAGAAATATCTAATTTATTCATTACTGTCTCAAAACAATTGATTTACAATTTTACCTCATTTTCAGAATTTTCGCTTTCACTTGATGCAATAACATTGCTACGTAGCTGCAGCTTCTTTCTGGACCTTGGTGCCCTGACCGTCTCCTCCTTTTCTTCTTTAGGGGGTGTCTTCAAATCCTCTTTTATCTTGCTTTGTCTCGTACGTTTTTTCGATGTTTGGGTCTTTCCTTTTGTTTCGTTTTCATTGTTCTGTTTAGATTTTTTTGATGGCGTCAGTGGTCCGTCGTGTTCATCCCAGGCTGAGGTTATTTCTTCACTAGCAGAACTTGGAGTTGGTGACGGTGATCGTGACCTTAAAACATCGGCTATTGATTGCTGTCCCTTGATTTGCTTAATTTTCCTTGTTCTCTGCGTTACACTTTTGGTAGATTTTGACTTGGCGCTTTTATCAGGCACAGAAAGTGTAAACAACACATTTTCTGGTTCAGCAATTACCGGTGTAGAAATTCCTTTACCTCTGGTGGACGATCGCGTTGATCTTGTGTTCCTTGGTTCGCTCTGAATAGCTTCTGAAACGTCTGTATTAATTTGCAACTTTCTTCGCTTAGAAGGCTGCGCATCTCCGGTTCTTTTCTTGGTCGCATAAAACTCTGTTACTCTCGCTTGCGCCATTGTTGTTGTCAATTTTTCCCGCTTGCCGCGGAAGTCACGTGATGAATTTATGAAAGCTAAAAGCTAGATTTTGACAACCAACATTATATTTTCCGGATAAATACGTTGCAGTATGTTATAGAAAACAAAGCTACTTTTACCGATGTACCCCCTCAATAATTACATCTGATAGCCTTTTCTTCTTTTTTTGTTTGTCAAGGAATTGTTGCTTATTAGTGCCCACCCAAACTGAAATTATTTGGTTGCCCACCCCCCACCCCCAACTGAAAATGCTTCATACGGGCCTGTAGTTATATTAGTTATATATGCAGGTTAGATTTAAAAAAAAATCTTCGACTGATTTCTTCTAATGCAAACTCTTCCACACGAGAAGAAGAAAACTTATGTCCTTCAATTCTAAATTAGATATATCGGTGATAAAATTCTCAAAGTTAACTTTAATTATTAATATATTCGATCAGTGCATATTATCTATTCAAGATATATTACTAAAGTCAGGTACTCTTCATACAATTGCTCCCAAGAAAATAGTTCCATTCATGATCAGTAGATACAACATTACAACAAATGTTAAGAATAATGATGTATATTTAATACGTTAAAGAAAACAAAATTAAAGTAAAAAGATTTTAAGAAAATCACTTTTCCCCAGAAAAGGAAATAAAAAGTTTTCATATTCCTACGCTCGCTGCCTCCTCAGTCTTTTTCACGAAAATATATAGGTCATCCTTCGAATGATAGTGATAAATCTTTTCACCAATTATATAACTGTCATGATTATTGTTCGTTAATTGCCGTATATTTTCTTTTGAGTGAGAATATTAATCATTAACTGTGTGTGTGTTTTTTTTCTCTTTTTTTAAATAACGGAATGGTTATTATGTGGTTAAACACCTGCAATCGTAACTTCTCGGCAAAGCAACGTGATTTGCCGAGCTCGTCTGAAAGGATCTTCGCACGTGTGTAAACCTAGTCTATTTGGTCTTGCAAGCACAGGTATGTGCACCGTTCGCTAGTGACGCTTAGATCATGTAGACTGGGTATCAGTATTTGCTACGGACATGAAGAAGAACTACACACCAGTTTCATAACAAGTGCAGGATTTTTACTCAAGCCCTAGACCTGCCTAGACTGGGCTAGAGGGGCTGAGTTACCTAAAACGATGCTAGGTTATTGATCTACTCAGTTTAAAAACACGAAAATATACTATTTTTGTAAATAAAAACATTTCTAGAAACAAAAATGAAGTTTATCTTCAAAACGTCTCTACATTCAAAATCTATATAAAGTGTTAAATGTCGGATTTTATTCTATGACGAAGGAGTGATGCTCCACAACCGCAACCGATCTCGCGCTTTCCTTTGCGTTTAACAACGGCCGTCAATGCATCTCTAGACAAGTTCATTGATTACTCTTGTTGACCCATCTTTAACATCTGCCTATACTTTGAGTGATAGCACTTTAATAGCACAAAATTAAAAAATAAATTAAAATCTATCCTTGATAGATCTATAGTTTTGCTATTTAAAAAATTGGGCTATCTTTGATCTTTGCTTGGACTTGTTTCGAATTTTTACAGAAGATTCTATCATTGGAAAGTTAGATGGTACACATGTAGCACAGGCCCATAGTACGCGGGATTTTTTCGGAGCCCCCCCCCCCCTTCACTTTGAACCTGTAACATGCTATTTGGGTTAAATATTCCTGAAAATGAGTGAGCTGTTAAATACATTTTTAAAATTATACGGTTAATTATATTTAGTCTATGTTCTATGTGAAATTAAAACTATTTCTGTAGGCATCTGCAACGTTGTGATAATAAAAGTCACTAATCGCATGTAACGTTATATACATGTATGTACATGCAGTTTCCTTAGTACATGCATATTTTATTCAACAAAAGATGTTGAAACTCAGTAGCCTAAATATTATGTCATTTTAGGTTATTTATGGCCATTGTATAGTTGACTTTCTACAGCTTGAGTATCTCTGACGTTTTATCAGTAAATCAGTGGGTTTTTTTTTTTAATTAGAAATCATCTGAGCACAATGAAAATTCGAATAAATTAAAAGTCGAATATCTTGGATATGGGGTAACCCATATCTATTCTTGTATATAATATATCCTAGTGATTTCGATGAAAGACACAACAGAGCCTATCACATTTGTTTCATATTTGGATGTTTTATTGACTACAACTGGTATTCTTACAGTTTAAACTATATGCCGTGACTTCAACTTAATTTTCCGTTATTGTCTTCACAATCACCTGCATGCATATGGTTTTATTATGCATTAATTTTCTTTGAAGTGTTTCTAGATTCTGAGTTATCCTTCCTTCTATTTTATCATCTTTTGATCAATGGCCATCGGTACTGCTCAACGCCGATTGGAATGAAGGCAAAAAGAATCAGGTTATTGAAATGAGTCCTATCTCATAACTGATTCATTACGCAAGAACGTGTTCCGAGTACGATAAATTCTTTCAAGGTAGGCTACTTACAAATAAGTTGATGTTACAGGAAATTCTACAATCTCGTTTTAAGGATATCCGTTCCTCAGCCAGAAAGGATAAATCTTAGATTTATTATTTTATTTAAAAAGTCTCAAAATAAGGCTTGAAATTGAGATCTTTTCGTGCAACAATTTTCATTTTATGCATCTTTATATGATTCAAGGATCTTTGAAGTCTTAGAAACGGTCTTGTAAAAAGTTGACATTTCATAAAAGAGAAAAATGAATTCATTTTTAGAGAAATCGAATTTCCTTTATTCTAGCATAAGATACCACTGCTCATTAGTATGATATGAAATTTGATGTGATATGTGATGTCTAGCAATGATAGCACAAGCTTTTTACACTATGTATTATATGACAATAGAAGTAAAAGGAAGAACGAAAATACTGTATAGGATAAAATAGATGCAATTTTCTCCAAATGCCTGGATACCTATATTTTTCTATCCTAAATTATATTTGTTGATCAATTTTCAATTAGAAAATACATAGCTGGTGTTTTTATTCGCATTTCTTGAAATTATACTTGAGATTTGATAATTTTCCCTATATAATATGATTAACTATAATGATAAACTTTGAAGAAATTCCATGGGTAAATTCACATTACTATGTGAAATCAGAGACATTTTAGTGAGCATTTCCAATTACTTAAGGACATTGGCAAGTCAGGGCTTTCCGGAGAAAAAGAGTTTAATACATGGGTTTTTTCACTTGTAAAATAGTGATTGAGAGTGATCTCCCGTGTAGAATTCTCTAAGCGGTGAAAACCAATAAAGCGTATGCTATAGAGGTAAACAAAAGCACGTGTACTTCCTTCAACGGGTAGAATCATCTATACAGCAAGAAAGAAAAGTAGTAATGGCTTTGTTGTACATTGTATTCAGGGACAAAGAGCAAACAGGTCGTCATTTACCATAGTTATGCTCAGTATGCTGGGAAGGGCAAAGATGTGACATATGCTGACAGGTAGGTCGACCATGCCGACTGAGAACAGTTCTTAGGTCGTGTGAAGGAATCAGCATTTAATAATTACGAATAAAAGTTAAAAATAAATCCATGCCAATATTTTTATGACAATGTGTTTCAATCAATTCAGTCAATTACATGATAAAAACAATTAACCAGTCTCTTGACCAATTTTAGCTGTTAAGGGACGCAACTCAAAAATGATGATCGGTGCCGGTATATCCATGTCTTGTTTCTATATATACATTTTCAACCAATATATCTAGAAGTCATAGGAAATGAAGTTACAATAATGTATATAATACAAAAACTGTATGAAATAAATGTGTTTTGAAGAAATATTATGGTGAAAAATTATGTAGGTCCCTTTTATCAACATTTTACATAGGAAATGCATTAAGAATTGTAAAAACACTAATTTGACAAAATCTAAAAAGAATGCTGGATTGGTAGGTAAAACGATCCAGAATATAGCCTATTTAGTACATTTAAACCTACTCAAAAGTTCTTGAAAAATTCTATACAATAACCAGGAACCTTGCCAATGTCCTTAAAAGCTGATTTTCAGAACCTGAGGATCGGACTACCTTAAAGACAGCATTTCGCAAATTCTCCGTTTGTTCTCATGACCTTGTTCGCAAATACAAATCGTATTTTGACTAATCGACATATTTTGTACCACTTGTTGGGCCATTATTTTTTATACCATTTTGATTACGAATTACTCCGTCTACCTGTACAACAGTGAGTGAGGGCTCAGGACAGGTGTGACAAATCGACATGGTATGCTTACTCCTCTTAAGCACTAGGCCCGTAACAGCGGTTTCAAAAGTGTGTGTGTGTGGGGGGGGGGGGGGCAGAATAATCTGACAATCAAGCGAAAGAATAAAAATAAATACCGTCCAAATCCTGGAATTTACCAGTGCTCGACCATACAGCAGTAAAGGGGGGGGGGCATCTAAAGACAAATTTACTATAATAGCAAAATTCTATACTCAGAAAGGTCCCCCCCCCCCCGCGCTACGGGCTTGGGCACCTGATCCAATCTCACGTGTTTCCAGATGTCCATGATCACTCGCAATGTCGACCTGATTCGGATTGATCAAGTTCGTTATGTCATGTTCTAAATTTTGAATTTACCGAGTGGGAGTAAATACAAATTCTAGAACATGTTGTCATGTTCTAAATTTTGTATTAATTTACTCACACCCGATAAATTCAAAATTTAGAACATGACAGTTATTTTCACCTTTTTTTTTACTTCCATGTCGACCTGATCTAATAATAGTTCAGCTATATATAAGCGTACAACTATGTCAACGTAAATTTTTACTAATTTTACAATATGAAACTTCTACTTAATCAAAAAACACAAAACAAAACAAGAAACAACTGAATCAAAGAGATTATTTTGAAAGATTTCTCATAAAAATTTTGTTTTGAACGAGAGTGTCGTATAAAACTTGCCGTTTTTCAATGCACATTTGATATTGTTTGATGTCGCAAACTGCAATAAAATCGTAGTATGAACTAATAGGACAAGAAAAATTCATATCTTGTTCACACGAGTTAATAGTAGGGAAAAGTATCTGATATTAACTTAGCTAGAACTGTCCGAAAAAAGTTCTTTCTTAAGCTACCAAGATAATTTGACCCCCGGAAAAAACGACCTCTTTTAAATCGGTAGAGTCACGAGTAAGGACAATCAAGCATTGGAAAAAAAAAAACTCAAGGAAGTGTTGCATGCTCATAAACCCCGGTCTCTACCCCCACAACATAGGTTTTTTCAGTTATGGGCATTTTTTTCTTGCTTGTCAACTGTCTATCAAATACTTTAAAAAATGTGTGTACAATTTATTTGAAGATTTTGACCAAATAATTTCCATTCAAGTCGAAATGTATCGTGATCATTTACAATGTACCGGTATATATCAATTTTGTGCTTCTCAAAGTCATTCAGCTGATTCTTCTTTAGGTACTACTGCTGAATTTGAATGTGTTTTTCTGCATATCTTTTTATGTCCCCTCCGCCATGCCGACTTCTGACAGGGGATGGAGCAATACCACGCCCTGTGACACTGTCCGCAGGCGGGAAATGGCGTGTTCTTGTCCGCCTTCTTTTTACATTCGGTGCACGTCTCTGGTCCATCTCCTTCAAATTCACAGCGCCGACAGTGGCACCAAAAATTGAATGACCGAAAGAGCCAAGCTCGTCGTAATTTTCTCGGCATGCTGGTATCAATATATGTGGTGAAAAGCTCGTCACCTTCCTTGACGTCAGACTTGGCGGTGACCTTGACCCCGCCATAACCTTCAATCTCAGCATCGCTTACTTCTACGTTATTTGTACAGGAGTGGTTGAGACAGGACTGTAATTGGAACAGACCACAGTAAGAATTGAGACGTGGCGCCACATCTAGATACTTTAGTATTTTAACCCCTCTGGTGTCTTCTGGGTTCAGTTTGGACACTTGCGTCATGAACTGGTGGTATGGTGTAATCGGAGAAGAAAATGTTTGAAGATTGCACGAGGCTTGAAAGTATCGACCATTGAATTCACCTTCTGTGATCTTGTATTCAACGCCGTCGCCACAGTCTTTGAAGATTTCGCGCATTAGGTTCAGGATTGTGGGCATGCTCTCCGCTGCCGAGGAGTGACCAAAGGCCATGAATCTACAAATCAGAAGAGTTCTCAATGATAAATACTCTTATACATACTTTATTTAGAATCACTTCCTGTTTCACTTTGTGATAATTAACTTACTTTCTAAAGGGACTCCTCGCCTTTGCCCATTGTTCTGCGGTTGGCTTGGTATCACCGCTTTCTTTCATCATGTGTTTGGCTGCTGATATGATGCTGGACCAGATTCTTGCCAAAAACAATGGACTGAATCGAGCATCCCACAAATCTTTCCAAACGCCATCCTGAGCGACGCCATGACCAAGATTTTGTCCTATTTCATGAAGCTTTTTCGAGGCTTCGTTTCTAGCAGGACAGATGAGTTCATGTTGAGTGACCCATGCCTGCTGCCGGCACTCGTCGCTACAGTACCTGACCTTCTTGCACTTATCGCAAGTGACAGAGGGAATTCTTGGCCAACATTCCTCAATCAACTCCTTCAAGTCCTGATCCATAGTTTTCAAGTTACTTCCAAAATAGTCCTCTGCTGTGAGAATTGAAGCAGCACAGTTGTCACAAGAGAGCGTGAAATTATTGTCTTTGTCCATAATCTGTCCCATTATCAAAGGTTTTTCTTTGAACAACTCATCTCCTTCCTTAATGGGTTTCGCAGCAACAACACATTTACCAAAATCTGAAAACTCCACATTGATGGGTAAGCCTTTGCAGATTGGAGCGTATAACCTCTGGATACGAGTCCGCTGGAACAGGACTTTGACACCCTCGTCTTTTCCATCTGTAAGCCGTGTAGCATTCTTGAACCAAAGTTCAGCATGAATAGGTAAATTGAGGTCGTGTAAGATCTGACCTACAAAATATAAACACAACTAAAATGAGGAAATGTGAGTATATTTAGCAGTATATCATAAATACAGGTCTAAAGAACCAAAAATGTATAGTTTATATATACCGGCATGCAGTGCTTAGATCGTTCATATCTTACCTCCTAGACGCCAGACTTCCACTCTCCTTTGATTTTTCGGGATTACCCACAAGTCTCGCAGTGCATTGATCTTGTCATCAATAAGATAGTAAGCCTCGGACCGCAGGCGTCTCAGTATGGCGTTGTTGGGTTCCGTTTCTATGGCGAATGTGAACTTTTGGACGGCTTCCTCCACTTTTCCGGCCACCATCAAACTGTGTGCCGCTATGGCGGACTCTGAGGCTTGATTTTTAAATTCTCCACCATCTTTGTAGTCTTTCCACGGAACGGTGTCATGGATGTTGTATTTGGCGTCCAGTATCTCTTGTTCTTTCTGTAGGAGTTTGTCATCCCCAGGGTATGGGTCTTGAGAGCAGAAGTCCACCGCAGAGTACCCTTTATCCTCATCATCTCCTCCCTCCAACTCATATTCGTCCAGTATGGCCTGCTGGAGGTCCCTCAGTCCCTCCGACAAATCTGGATTCGTGTTGTCTATGTCCACTCCGATTTTGTAAAAATTGTACGCGTCCTGAAACAACTGTTGTTTGGTGGCAGCTTTTCCTCCTAACAAGGTCAGTTCTATGCTATTATCTCCTGCACTCAGAGCCTGTTGTGCGTCTTTGAACGCCTCTTTAAACTTTTTACAGTTAAGGTAACATTGTCCCCTCTTCAGATAGTACTCGGAACACCCCGGATTTCCAGCGATTAAAGCCGAGTACTTTTCAGCCGCTGCGTTATATTTTCCTGCTTCGAAGTCCTCGTTCGCACTTTGCTCTAGATTATCTTCTGCCATGTTTGCAAGATTCTGTAAAATAGTGAAGAGAACATATATGTCTTTCAAATCCTTAGATTTGTTGTCATTATTGTGAAACATTTGTCATGAAATACACTTTTCTGTTAAGGACATACGCAACGTATAGTTTGAACTTTATTGTCTTTTTCCCTGGAGTTGAAGAGTTCCAATACTTATATGACCTGTTTACTACATTTTAATGTCTATATATGGTGCTGTACACTTCTTCTAAAACAAGTTTGGATAAACAAAACATCTAGAATATATGTTTAGTAATTTTTCTATATATATATATATATATATATATATATATATATATATATATATATATATATATATATATATATATATATATATATATATATATTGAATTTTACAAGAATTTTCATCAATTGATATCTTTTCAAAACCACTGGTAATGCATGCTGATTTTCTGTCTACGAATATCTGATCGCACTATAATCTTAAATTAAAAATATCTTGGAAAATTATCAGCAGGTAAGGTACGTCGCATATATCCTTAAAGTTGAATACACTTATAACAATGCGGTCTCCCATTTACCGTTTAGTATAACTAGTTTATAAAATCCATCCCATGAAAACACTATTTAGGAGTTTTGAACAAAAGAGTATACCCAATTTGGTAAATACATTTATAACGGAAACTTCATGTCATTTCAACAGATCTTATAATTATTCTGTGAAAAATAGATTTGCAGACTGCTTATTAGAGCTTTGAACGCAAATTTTGCACGTGTCATCGTCGGATACCCACGGTGATGAGTAAAAGACGAGATCGCCCGTGGGTATCCGACGATGAGCATGTGTATGAACTTTCCTCTCCTTTCACATGTTTCAAGTAAAAGAATCTAGATCCACCTCTGCATGTTCACTTATATACTCACTACATTCAGAATAAGCTATTGATGAGAACTCAAAGATGGTTAAATAGATTGGCAGTTATACACGGTGTATACAGTTTGCAGTTTGTAGAGACTGATCTTTTTAACCCAGCAGGAGGTCTAAACGGATATACATGTACTATATTATATACAATTCAAAACGTGGCCCAATTATAACAATGATACCCCCCCCCCCCAAATTCTTGTGAACTATTTGTACATGTATTTGTATCTGAATATTCTGAATCCTGATAACACAAACACTCTCTGAACCAGCTCTCAGCAGTAAACATGATTAAGGAAAGATGAATTCTCTGAACAGTAAACGAATCAGAAATTCCTAGTGAGTTCTGAAAACACCCAAACTCATACACTCACATCATTGAGTAAACTCGCAAACTTTAGTAAAAAAAAAATGGAGATTATCGTCTATAAATACCTGAGTCTGTCAAGTTATTGAACGATCCTGGAGAAATACCCCTGTCTGGATTGCAGATACTATTTATTGCCCGACAGAAGCTTCTCGTCAGCTGTAGAAACATCTGGTATAGGCGAGCGCGAGCCCCCGTCGTGCTTCAGACTCGGAGTAACATGCCATAATCGGAGTACGGCACAGACAAGATACGGTCTGTCATTAATTAGATCGATGAACTATTTTTGCGCAGAATTTTTATAATATACTTTTCATACATTTATTAACATTTTGCAACTGCATCTTAACAAGAAAAGAGAGGGGGAAAAGTGATAAATTTATTTCTTGAAAATTATTTGATTAAAATATGTTTAAAAGTAATTTATACGTCAGAGAACTTTATATTAACTTTCTATACTATATATTTTGAAAATTATAAAAAATAACTTACAATTTCATTTCAGTTTATTGTGTCTCATGACAGTTCTTTCTAATAAAAAAAAAGAGAAGAAACCGCGAGTTTAGCATCTTTTTTCCAATAGATTCAAAGATTACACCAGGGGGTGGAACTACAAAAAACATTTTGATGACGTCTAATTTTTATGTTATCTACCAGCAGGGGGCACGATTGATCAGACAGCAGAATAATTAAACACATGCCGTGGAATATTGTACGCGAGATGGAGAGTTTCTCTGTTCCAAAATTAGACATTCACTATTTACTGGCAGTCAGTTCACACTCTTACACGTGCATCTGGCACAGGACACGCGCACATTCACTGACCAGGAATTCCATTCATTTTCCAAGGACACTCTATTGGACACCACTCAGGTAATCTAAAAGTTTTTAGAAAAAAAAATTCTGGAATTTATAAATATTTTTGTCCTCTGTGTAAACTTGCTTTCACCTTTTCCGACCTTCATGTTATATTCATTATAAATTATGTTTTCCTGTCGGAATTTGTGCAGATCATAAATATTAATATTTGCAGCTGAAATAGCAAAAACTGAAAATAATTCAGTTTTTTTTTAATTTAATTGCAGCCAGAAAAAGAGAGGAAAAAAGACTTTAATCATAAAATTTATGCCTGGATTGAATATTTCGGAGCACCATTATTTTATATACAATGAGAGTGTATATATGTATATATGTTTTCCCATTTTAAAAAAATCAGCAGTATTTTTCATGTTTATAAATGCTTTATAAATTAACAGCTTTAGACACAATTAATTACGATCCAGCTCGCATGTGCAATTGACAGAGAAACTCTTTCACACACGTGTAAGACATCGCGCAATATATTTGGCACACTGCTGCTTTGTTCTTGGATTATTAGTACCACTTAGAGTCAACATTACTATAGAACATAACGTAAACAAGCTCAGTAGGTGATGGAGTGTCCTTGTAGAATTATCAGTTTAATAATATATCTGATAATTAAGTTATTGCTAATTATCAGTGTACTTTTGAAGAAATGCAGAATAAAATCAATCAATTGAATAAATCAAGAAACAAGTTTTAAAAAAATACTTATAAAAATTGCTGCTTACGGCTGTTTTACAAAATTATATATGTATCTTAAAAAAATTTCCGTAGAGTTTTTATTTAGTTAAATCCATCCCAGAACGAAGGTTATTAGTATTTGGGACTTGGACAGAAAACCATACTACTAATTCAAATCAACCAACCAAAAACAACTGAGCAACAAAAATAACAAAATAAAATAAAATAAACAAACAAATAAAAATAAACAAACAAAACAAAGCCAACAAATAAACAAAACAAAACAAAAAATCAAAAGAAAAAAAGCAAAAAGAAGTAAAAAACAAACAAAATAACTTGTTTTTAATGGTTTTAGAAAACATGGAGACAACAGACGAAGCTCGGATTGCTTTCCAGAAGTACACGTCCGGGAACTTTGAGGATGCCATATCTTCGTACAACAACCTGCTCGGAAAAGATCACCAAAATACAGAGTATCTCGCAATCAGAGCACAGTGTCATTTTAATCTTTCAAATTTTCAAATGTGTCTAGATGACGTCAAATGTCTGATGTCACTGGACACAACCAATCACATCAAAGCGTTCATAACAGGTGGGAGAGCAGCAACAAAATTAGAAAAATACGAAGAAGCTTATTATTGTTACACAGCGGGACTGAAAATTGTACCTAAACACAAGGAGATCATTGAAGATCTGAAAGAGCTACAGAAAATAATCATCAAAGATGTGGAATCGAAGGCCGCCGCATACGAGGAGAAGGGCTATAATGCTGTGGACTTCTGCGGACAGGATCCGTATCCCGGGGATGTGGACTTATTTCAGATGGAAGTTGAAATTCTGGAGAAGAAGTTTCAAATCAAAACCGAATCATTCGATCAGAAACCATTTGATGACGTCATTCAACAGAAAGTAGCAAGTGCCGCGATGGCGGGCCACAATTGTATGTTACAGAGAAAGTGGAAGGAGGCACAGCAGTGCTTCACTGTGGCCCTCGAGTTGGACCCTAACAACCATGTTGTGAGAAGACTCCGTGCTGAGGCAAGCAACAATTTGGAGGAACTGACAGCAACATTTGAAGACCTTTGGCTTATTCCAAAAATAAAGCGAACACCAGACACGTGGAAACTAGGAGGTAAAGATAAAAAAATAATCGTCACTTTAATTGAATCTCGTCTCTAAATATTAAAAAAAAGTCTATATCTGAAAATGTCCCTTTATGATTTCAGGCAAAATTTTGATGAAGTTCGATTTGTTAGTGCTTGCTGAATTCTGGTTTAGAAAAGCAACGCAAGCGACATCAGGAAAAGACAACGAACCAAAAATTCTTTTCCAGAAATGTAGAGTCAAACGACTGTATGGCCCATTGACAAGCGATTTCCCCATCAGAGTGGACTTTACAGAATATGGGAGAGCTATATACGCCACAGAGGATATACCAGCGGGTGAAATCGTCTTTTCTGACGCACCCATCGTTCTTGGAAAGGTGTTCGACACTGTCCATTACAAAACGAATATTCAGTCATGTGATCACTGCGCCCAGTCACTGCTCTCACCACAAGAATATTTTAAGGAGACTTTTTCTACCATGGACAGCGATCTTCGGGAACTTGTTTTAAAATACTGGCCTAACACAAAACCAATTTATTGCAAGAATTGCCAAACGGTAAAATATTGCAGTAACGAATGCAAAACACAGGCATGGAATACATATCACGAACTCATATGTCCTTCCAGATCGAAAGCTACAGCCAGACTCCACAAAATATCGGAAAACTTCGGTAAAGAAGCAGATGAAGCTGGCAACTTTGTAGAGGTCTGGGTTGGGCACTTCAGCCCACTGATCCTTGCTAGGATATGGGCAACAATTGCTACAACAGCAAAGTCCATGGCTCGAGAAAGTGGAGACATCATTCCAACCAAAGAACAATGGGCGTATGCAAAAGGTCCTTATCGAAAGTAAGACAGTTTTTCATTAAACCTTTATTTAAGCGTTATAACATTGTTGCAACTCTAAAATTTGAATGAAAGAAACAGATTCATTCACAAAATATGACATTTTTCGTTTCAGATTCATAGCCTATGGCAATATCTCTGTGGAAAAAGATCAGACTGTCATGAAAGATTTGTTCAGAGAAATCTTCGCCGATTGTGGAGATGGCGTTAGCTACGACATTACGGATTCTGAATTCAAAGGCCGTTATTTTCAAGCTGTTTGCAACTTGCAGGTCTTCTCATCGCCCTGGACACCGTACCACAAATTCTTGGATGAGCTTGGTAAAGCCGAAGAGGATGAAGACCGTACCATCAGGCTCTTGAAATACTTAAAAGACAAACCTACCCCATCAAACGTTTGTGGGATGTTTCCATTACACGCATGCCTTAACCATTCTTGTCTCAATAATGTCGAGGTATCCGACGGACTAGTTCACGGAAAAGGGGGCGTAACCGTCAGATCAAAGAGGGATATCCAGAAGGGGGAGGAGATATTCACTACTTACATAGACACGGCCATGCCTCGCAAACTCCGTAGGGCGTGGCTTTACAAGTCGTTCAACTTCTGGTGCAGGTGCCCTAGATGTCAGGTAGAAGGCGATGATCCCGATGTATGCACCAAATGTGGTAAAAAGGCACCGGAGGGAAAGAAGTTTCCCGGATGTGGTAAATGTATGAAAGCTTGGTACTGCTCCGTAGCGTGTCAGAAGAGCGCGTGGAAGTTGGGTCACAAAACAGCATGCAAAACTGAACATTCCAAAACCTCATATGGATGATCCTTAACTTCAGCAAGAGTCAACGTGTGTTGCTTCTAATTTGTGAATTTATTGATAAGATAAATTGTTCAGAACCGCATTGGAGCGAGTTTGTCTAATATATATTTGTCCGATCAATGCATTTGTTATTTTTATCAAATAAATCCAAGCCAAATTTTTCAGAGCCTTTTAGCCTACCTTAACCAAATTCTCAAGTGAACTTTTCTGATCATTTGTCCGTTGTCTGTCGTTGTCGTCGTCGTAAACTTAAAATAATTCTATTTTCTTCTCGAGAACCATCGGACTAATATCAACCAAACTTGCGGCAAAGCATCCTTGGATAAAGAAAATTCAAGTTTTTGTACAAATGAAGGTCCACGTCTCTTTCAATTGGAGAAAATTAAGAATTGATGTAAATTTTAAGTCATCTTTTAAAAATCTTCTCAAGAACCCCTGGTCCAGAAAAAATTAAACTTGTGTGAAAGCTTCATTACAAAGTGTAAATTCAAGTTTGTTCAAACCATGTCCCCTAGGCGTAGGGCGAGGCAACAAGAGAAGGACAAAATTATACACAGGAATATATAGGAAATATCTCTAAAAATCTTCTCATGACCAGCAAAGCCAGGGTAAGTCATAAAATATAGAAGCATCCTCAGGTAGTGTAGATTGAAGTCTCTTTGAATCATGACCCACGGGGGGAGGGTGGAGACACAACAGGAGATCAAAGTTAGACACCCAAAGATGTAGGAGAAAATCTTTCAAAATCTTTTCATGAACAGCAAACCCATGATAAGTCATATTTATAAACTGGAAGCATCCTCAGGTAGTGTAGATTCAAGTTTGTTAAAATAATGACCGCCAGGGGGTAGGGTGGGCCACGATGGGCAATTAAAGTTTTACATAGGAATATATGAGAAGAATCTTTAAAAATCTCCTCAAGATAATAAATCCGTGATAAGTTATACATGTGTTTATATGGAAGCACCCACAGGAAGTTTCAATTCAATTTTTTTTTCAAATCATGACCCCCAGAGGTACAATAGGCGATCAAAGTTTTACATAGAAATACGTAGTGAAAATCTTCTCCTCAAGAGTAGCAAAGCCATAATTTGGATAAGGAAGCATTTTAAGTTAGTGTACATTTAAGTTTGTTAATATTATGGCCCCCGGAGGGTAGGGCGGGGCCACAATAGAAGATCAAACTTTTAAAGAGGAACACATAGGAAAAAATCTGTAAAAATCTTTTAAAGCCATGATTACTGTAGATCACTTAATTTTTTGCGACACCTTATTTTCGAGAGATAAACATTGACTCTTTATTAGCGAGACAGAATATTCATAAATTGTTGTTATTGCTCTATATAATCTTTAGGAATACTAATATATGTGAGAATGAAATTTTCGCGAGCACACTGTCCCGCGCAATTACGCGAAAATAAAGTTCTTGCGAATAAAAGTGATTTACAGTAATCATATTGAAGCATCTTCACTTAGTGTAGATTCAAGTTTGTTCAGTCAAGTCATGCACTCTCCCCTGCCCCTGATTACTGGATATATTGATAATGAACACTCCCTTTCATTTCAACCTCTTCATGGAGAGTACTGGATATATTGATAATGAACACCCCCTTTCATTTCGACCTCTTCATGGATAGTACTGGATATATTGATAATGAACACTCCCTTTCATTTTGACCTTTTCATGGAGAGTACTGGATATATTGATAATGAACACTCCCTTTCATTTTGACCTCTTCATGGAGAGTACAGGATATATTGATAATGAACACTCCCTTTCATTTCAACCTCTTCATGGAGAGTACTGGATATATTGATAATGAACACTCCCTTTCATTTCGACCTCTTCATGGAGAGTACAGGATATATTGATAATGAACACTCCCTTTTATCAATGACTTCTTCATGGAGAGTATTGGATATATTGATAATGAACACTCCCTTTCATTACGACTTCATGGAGAGTACAAAATTAATGAAGATATTTTCATTCACTGGTTTATTAGCACCATAGAATATATAAAAACATGTCAATAAATCTTGAATTAGCTGGTAATTTCCTACAAAAAAATTTGCCCGAGAAGACTGTTTTTACGATGATCAACCTTTTTTGCTTTCAACATTGAAAAGGTTGACCCTTTCACTTACATTGAATACAATAAAATGAAAGCTCCACCAGTGTTGCAATGAAAAACACAGATTTGCTATAGAATGTACAGTAAGATACTCTACAAGATTACAATATTCTGATGCACCAAGAAACAGAGACTACAATGTAGATTACATATAACATCAGGAGACCTATGGGTCACAAAGCTCACCTAACTTACATTTACCTCCCCAACAAATTGAAATCATAAATTAACACATCTTATTGCTTCATGTGAATGATCTACATTATATTTCTTGATACAAGTTTGAAAATCCCCCACCCACCCACCCCAAAACACACACACACACACACCCTTGTTTGTAAATCCAGCCAACTGACTACATTTGAAATTTTACCTTCATCTCGCTTCACCGATTTAGAGGCTTGAAAAAGAGAAAGTAAGACCAGAATATACCGAGGTTAACCTTAGGATTTCTCTGTATCTATAGGAATTTTTTATATCTTTTACTTTAAGTATATTGAAATTCGACATGAATCTCACTACATTTTTACACTTATTGAACACACACGTGCAAATCAGTACAGCTAATTCAACCGTCAATTCACTACAAGGTTATAAACACACAGGAAAATCGCTACAGCTTGTGATCATGTTTAATTTTTTAATTGCACCGTTTATTTTATTTTATTTACTGGTATAAATGGTGTATGTATGTACAAGACAGTACACAAGATCAAAGGAAAAGATTGGATATACGGCAAAAATGTATGTTATCAGAGCTGTTCCCATGTTGACATATACATGTATACAGCATGTACAGCGCCGGTCTAACATAAACTCTAATTAACATTAATCTCAGAGTCGATAATTGAAGATATCTTTTAATAATCAAGGACATCATCAATTCATTTTTTATTACTAATAATGGAATGAACGATACTTTCTTTTAATGAAAGAACGGAAAAAATCTTTTTTAAGACAATCTCTAAGTTGATTCTTTGCGAGTAAATTTTCCGCCACTGTATTGATAGGCCTATCTTCGATTCAATTGATAAGCGCATCAAATCAATTATTGCTCTCCTTTATTGAATAGTTGCGCGTATAAATCCAGCTGATGAGAGGAATAACTGATCTGATGCTCTCACTCATTCAGAAAATGTATTTCAAGCAGTATCCTAAGCATGTCTTGTATCTTTTCTTTCCATGTAACATCTGTGCAAGATTCGTTAAGCTAAAAACTAGTCCCCTACTGGTAAAAACGGTTCTTTCCTCAACTGTCTGCCTGTCTGTCCCTCTGTAAGTCCTTCCCATGGCACTTGAATTTTCCGCCCTTTTTCTACAGCTTGCAAATATTGAACTGATGTTTGGTATGTGAGTCTACCTTTACTAAGTTACAGATCAAGTTTGAATTTCCGCTTTCAAGAGTTTTGACGGAATTACGGGCATTTCAATTTTTTAGGAGAACCAGATAACATTTGCCGGTAGGGTGCTAGCATTGCATATGCAATACTCTCAAAATGCTTGTTAAAGTTACGAAAAAAGCTACTCCCTAAGCACCTAAATGGTCACTTTTGCTGATAATGAAGGAAAAAGCAGCATCCGAAGCAATACTGCTATTATCAGCAGTCAATATTAGCTGCTCGGCATTAAGCTAGATAACTTGCGATTTATAAGTTCTTTCAAAATTTAGAGTAGTGGCATGTTTGAAATATATATTCTTTCAGCATCGAGTTTTCTTTAAATTTTTCCCAAAAAATCCCTGTGTGAAGAATCGTGTGGTCAGTTAGTAAAAAAACAAAGTCGAACGTCAATTCATCATAGTTTCAAAACAGTAAATATTCCGTGATCTGGGTAACCAAAAAGTTAGTGGAATTAATTGTATTAATGATAATTCATTCTCATTAATACCCAATGATAATCGCCCAAGTTCAAGTGCAAGTTCAGTTTATTCACCCAACCCAAAATAATAGTACATGGGATACATTTATAACATATATATATATATATATATATATATATATATATATATATATATATATATATATATATATATATATATATATATATATATATATATATATTTCATATAAACTGTTCAGAGGTACAATATCTATATATACAATGCAAAAACATGATAAAAAATGAATAATGATAAAAATACTTCGCCATTCCATTTTTAACCATTTTCAAGAGAAAATTCTTAAAAGATTACATATAGTCATATACCCTAATGTATAGTTAAGAAGATGCGAAGACTCCCTGACCGCTTGGGAAAGTGTGTTTTAACACCCTACTGCTCAGATTGACCGGTGGGGGAGACTTTCAATGATTTGAAAATACGCTATCTAACAAGAAACATGTGGTTTAGCTAGAAAATGCTAAAATGCATTCTCTAAACGGACAGGGTGTCTCAAGCCGCCTCAATACCCTTGATAGATTCAGGGCAAAGCCCAGATGATGGCGCAGAGGACTAAAGTCCCTGAAAGCTCCGGAATTTTGACGATGCAAAGCCATTTTATTCACAGAAGAAGTTGGAGAATAGATATATTTTTGTTCTTATTCTAGTGAGGCATACTGGGCGACTGAAATTTCTCGGTACTACATTAATAGAGTATTTGAAAATTTTTTAAAGAAGATAAATCAATCATAAGTTAATGAAATACATTATAACGTGTACATAAACAGAAAATTTAAAAGGGTGTTTTAGTGATAACATTTTTGTATCATGTTCCTACAATGAATTTCAGTATAAATATGAAAGTAAAAATTAAGAGAAAATTCATATACGAAGATGGCTTTCTATGCAAACTTCGTGATAATTATAGTTTTGTCAATGATAAAATATGTACAACCTTTGATTTTGAGTATCCTATGCCCTGAAGGAGTATTAATTTTTTTTAATCAATTTACTTTGGGGGAGACTAAACGACGTGCATGCTTGAGCATATAAGGAAATATGGAAGCTCTGCCATACCAGCCAAATTAACATACATTTTATGTTACTTGTGTTAAAGATATATTCAAATAAAGCATGTAAATTGAAATGATAAAAAAAACATGTGATAATTGGTTAAAAATTTTAAATATTTCAGCAATATTAATAATGCCATCACATTGTTGGGGCTCGAGTTAAATTCCACTGATGAGAAGAATGACTGAATTTAATTGCTGCTAGCATCAAATCAATTACTGATCTCATCAATTCAAATGATGCGCGCCTTAATTTTTCTAATGTTTGCCAGCATCAATAATTCGCATTAATTCAATTGATGAGAGCAATAATTGATTGGCACTTCAGTTCTTTTGAGAGCAATGATTGATTTAATGATATATTTCAAGTAATTTAAGATGACTTCACTATTTCGTGTTTAAGAAATACAAGAATACAAGAAAACAATGGATAAATGTATTAAAGAATATTCTTTATCTATAACGTCAAAATTAGAAAATTTACAGAAAAGTGATATTAAGGAATATTGGAGAATTTTAAATAGTTCGAAGGCTAGATGTAAAACTGAAGTTGATATCAAAGCAATGTACGATTTTTTGAAGAAAAAAAAATAATGAATCTAAAGATGATGAAGGTGATGTAGATGATAATGATGTCAATTTCGATAATAACTCCCCTTTAAATTGTCAAATCTCTGCAGAAGAAATCTTGCAAGCAGTTAACAAACTGAAAAATAATAAAGCTCCAGGGTATGATCAATTCTGTAACGAATATATTAGTACAACAATATCATGTTTTTTTGCCACTATATGTTGACCTTTTCAATTTGATTTTTGATACTGGTTTTGTACCTGAGGAATGGCTTATTGGTATCGTTAAGCCAATGTATAAAAACAAGGAAGACCCACCTCTTCCTGAAAACTATAGACCAATAACACTATTAAGCTGTTTAGGAAAAGTATTTACCAGTATTTTATGTGAGCGTTTGGATACTTTTTCTGATGAATTATAATTGATTACTGAAGCCCAAGCTGGCTTTAGAAAAGGATATGGTACAAAAGATAACATATTGATATTAGATTTTTTGTGTAAATTTGTTTCTTTTAGTAAGAAAAAACTTTATTGTGCATTTATTGACTTTAAACAAGCCTTTGATGCTGCTTGGCGATCGATCTGGTTTGTGGTCCAAAGTGTTTAAAAGTGGTATAGATGGTAAATGTCTAAGATTTATCAAATATATGTACAGTGGTATTAAATCGAAGATATATATTGATCAAAATATCTCTGAATTTTTCATGTGTAACCTTGGGGTAAGACAAGGGGAAAATTTATCCCAATTTCTTTTTACTTTATATATTAACAATTTAGAAAACTATTTATTGCAGAATAATATTGAAGGGGTTACGAGATTTGATGAAAAATTAGAAATTGAAATGCAGATAATATTTAAACTTTTTAGACTTTTTTATGCTGATGACACAGTTTTATTATCTGATAATCCAGAGGATTTACAAAGATCTTTGAATATTTTCTCTGATTATTGTGACAATTGTAAGCTTCAAGTAAATACAGACAAGAATAAAATAGTATTTTTTTCTAGAGGAAGAATACCAAAGAAAATATTTTTGTATAGAGGTGCACCAATTGAAATTGTGAACGAATTTAAATATTTACAATGTAGGTGTTATCATGTCTCGTAGTGGTTTCTTCAGAAGTGCCAAAACACATTTAACTAAACAAGCATCAAAAGCCATGTATGGAGTACTTAGAAAAATAAGGTATTTTAATTTACGGTATACACTTAAAATTTCTGAAATTTGTTTTACATGTTAAATCCAGCACTCCAAATTGTATGGTATATATATGGGGAAACTGGGCGATACCCTTTAATAATACGTATAAAGGCACGAATGATTACTTATTGGGCTAAACTTTTGATGTCACATGAACGTAAGTTTACATATATAATGTATTGCTTTCTCCATAAATGCTTTTCTGAAGGTTTATTTATGCATCACACATATTAATAAGGTACACTACTAACACAAATGTCGAGTCACTATACTACTAACACATGTCGAGTCACTATACTACTAACACACATGTCGAGTCACTACACTACTTACACACATGTCGAGTCACTACACGACTGAAATATACATTAAAAATAACAATATTAAATCACACGATGAGCTATACCAGAAACACATATAAAATTATACATTCCCAACACATGAGTCACCATACTACATGTACAACTCACATAACAAACAACAAAATTACCACACATAATAAGCTACACTACTAACACACATGTGGAGTCACTACAGAACTAACACACATGTCAAGTAACTACAGAACTAACACACATGTCGAGTCACTACACTACTAACACACATGTCGAGTCACTACACTTCTAATATATATTAATTACAACTAACAATATTAAATCACACACAATGAGTTATACCAGTTACACATATAAAATTATACGTTACCAACACATGAGTCAACATACAACATGTACAACTCACATAACAAACTAGAGGTACTGTGAGCACTGAACTCACTGAAGGATACCCCCGCCTCCGATATGATTATAAAGGCAAAGTCCATGTTTTGCTCTGAGAGACCCGAAATAAGTGACAGATCAAAAAGTAATATACGAGGTGTACAATGGCACTATGTAATAAAAGATCGGGGGGGGGGGGGGGGGGGCTAGGGATAAAGTCTACTACATGTATATAACATAAATAATTGTTTAGAGTGGTGAACGAGGTATAAATGTTTTATAAAATACAAAATATTATATATATATATATATATTATCGAAAAATTTTAGTCATATCTAGCTGCAGATATATACATGTAGCTCTCCACTGGTCTGAAAAAAATTGAATGGTTGTCATATTGACAAGATGAGAAAATCTGGGAATAAAAGGGGAAAATTAGCATTCCCTGGAGGTTAAAAAAGGTTTGAGTACAGCCATTTTGAAGCAGTCGGTCGGGAGAGGACAAACTATTTTTTAAAGATGACCTCATCATATTCTGTATGGCCTTGCCATACAGGTTTACGTATGAATTGATATTATTTAAATATCAGAAATGAGCGATATTCATAAATCATAGCATGTATATTAATTAAGTTTCTGACTGAAGCATACCTGGGAATACAGAGGGGATACCTTTTATATCAAATTGAATTTTTAAGTTCGCCCTGGGGCTTACTCTAGGTTGCACACCAGTATCAAATTTCAATAATTATATATTAATTATTACCAAAATTACGAAAATTATAGAAGACATACATGTAACTCGTCGAAAACAAACTCCTCGAGAATTTTTTTTCAGACTTTATAAGACAATGCTTTCTAAGCATACAAAAACTTCCAGACAGGCAAGCGAGTTTATCGAAGTCGAACAGGTGCATGAAAGTGACGCACAGGACTTAACCAGCCTTCCTTAAATACGGTATAAAAAAACAACAACAAACAAACAAAAAACAAAAAACTACAGGACTGCTTTGTTCTCACATCTGGTAAAATTTTCGAGGGAAGTATTGAAAAATAAATGTGCGTTGGCCACGTTTTGACGTAAACTTTTAGTTTTTACGCTATCCAATAAACCCTGTCCATAATTTTCACTTTTTAACAGAAAGATACACTGTATCTGAAATACAGAGGGTCGACCTTTTACATCGTGTATATTCCAGCATACGGGGTGTATGCTACGTTGTGCACGGGGTATATGCTTTCGGGGCGATAAAAAGGGGGTCAATGTATCCTTTTTGTACATTATCAATATTTCAATTTATGGATATATTTCGCCGGAAAGCATATGCATACGGAAGAAAGCATTATCTAAGAAGTATATGGATACCTATGAATCCACTGTACACTTTCTAGTTTTATCAAACACCTCAACACAATTCCGAGGATCAGAGCAAGATTGACGCTACATTGTGTTTATGATCAATTGTTCCATTAGTTAGCTGGTTTTTTTTCCTTTTATTAAAACAGCCCCGTAGTAAGCAAATTCAGTTTGGGGGGCATAGCCATACATTTTCAGTTGACAGTTGAGAGGACACAAGAATTCCTGACAAGCAAAAAATAAAAAAATAAAAAAGGGCATCAGACGTTTTTATTGAGGGGCACAAGCAAATAGTATCTATGTTTCCTATAATAATCTATATATCGGCAAAATTATTGGGGGGGGGCACGCCCCCACCCCCGTGCCCCCCGGTTCCTACGGCCATATAAAAGTGTAGGTTATCAGTACATAACAAACAATATTATATGGGGTAACTACTACATATCAGAACAAAGCTTCGCTTTATCACCACTTTCATATTACTGTTAAGTACACGTTATCTGTATAAATGTATGCATAAATTGTCTGTTTATAAAACAGTTCGTATTTAAAGATATTGACGAAAATTCAATGTTGTGCCCGGGGTGTATGCAGCATGTTGCACCCGGTTAATCCAGATACCCAAATCGTATTCTGCTAATGTCTGTATCTCAATGATAATGTTCAGAAACCCTACAGGTACAGATACAGGCTTACACATTGAACTAATTTTCAGTTAAAGGGGGGGGGGGGGTTGCACCTATTAGAAAGTCCTTGGTACGCAAAAAAAAGGATCAACTGATGTTATTTTCGATGGGCCCAACTGTAAATATGCTTTATTTTCTATTCTTGAGTAAATATTTGCAAATTAATAGCCCCTTCCCTCCTCCCCCATGCTTCAAAGAATTAAATCTATTCAACCATACTTTCATTCTGATGTATGTTTTCAACATTGAGTTACCTGTTTAAAGCTTAAGCATTAAATGTATTTATTTCAGTAGTAGATATACATAGAATACATCATTAGGTAAATGCATATTTTACCCTATCCAAAAGTAAATAATTAAAATGTAATTATAAACTGAAAACAAATGGCGATTGTTAAAACAAAATTGAAGAATAGTCATTCGTATATTTTTTAAATCGATTTTCGTATTGAAATCTACACTTGGGATAAGAAATATCTTAAAATATTCTACTAAAAATAGACTATAATAATATAAATTACAATTTTAAAGTATGAATATCATAATAGTACTATAATTTGTTCCTTGGCATAAATTATTAAAATAAAGAATTCAGAGCAATTGATTAAGGCAAATACATGGCCATTACATTGCCATTGCTACCTACCTGCAGGTAGAGGTATGATTACTTCACCGCCCCCCCCCCCCCTTGTTTTATTACCTGAACACACAGGCAGATTTAACACCTTTAATCGAAGCAAACGCTGGTAAAAAAAAAAAAACAAACAAACAATAGCACCATAAATGTGACACTTTTTACATTTATTTTTTGGGGCATAAGCAGCACAACTCAAAGCAGCTGAACAGGGAATAGCAAGTCTTGCCTTAGAGATCATATTGAACGACAAGGGTAAACAATTCTTTTTTCAAATGATATAAACCCATTCTCTGAAAATTTATGTGATTGTCAAGGTTTATGAAAGTAGCATTTTGCACTACCTGGACCTTTAAATGTAAGCAGACCTTTCCTTATACGCGCTGGACCTTTTCTTTAAAAAGTTATCGTATTAGCCCCCCCCCCCCGATCTTTAAACGAGGCGGAACAAATAATATGCAACACCGGTCAATCGGTAGGGGTTGCTTACTCCTCCATGGCACCTGATCTGTTTTCAGGGGTCTATTTTTGCTCTGCCCATAATCCGTTTTGATTAAATGAATTTTTCAGCATGATTACGGTTCAGGGGGTCGTGACATAAATGTACTTAAGTCCAAGACCATGCTAAAGTAGGACTTAAGTACAGTCTTAAAACTTAAGACCATAACTAGAAGCGTGCTAAGATTTGACAATCTTAGCAAAACTTAGGCTGTCGGTAGAGGTGACTTAAGCATGTTTTAACTTCTTTAAACACATATTTAGAACTATTCAAAGGTTGACTTTCGACGTCAAAACATTCATCTAATCATAGTATACATTAAAGAAAATAATTTTCTCTATTTGATATTGGTATATATAAGAATTTTATTTTTTCGTCGGGGGAAGGGGGAGGGGGGTGATATTGATCACTGATTCCAATTTCACTCTCTAAATGACATTCATGTAAAGGCAAAATTTTATTTTTGGGATACGATTGAATGTTAGTGGGACCTAGGTTATAAACACTAAGCATTATAAGTTAATTGTACACAGTAATCATGGATTTTTATATTCAAAAATGAGATGATATAGATTTATATAAAAAAAACACAGAAAAATTGTCGTTGAATTAAAGGGTGCTTACTAGAAAACTAATAAAGAGTGTCTGCTTAAATAAGATTAAACGTAGAATGCAACAAGCGTGGATTCAGACAGAGTTCACTAATATAAGAGAGAGAGAGAGAGAGAGAGAGAGAGAGAGAGAGATGTAGGAGGTATACGAAAAATTATCTTCTTTTCCATCCTTGATTAGAATTGTAAATAAGTATATCATAAAACGTCTGCAGTCTTTGCCTGCTGATATGGGCTGATTCATCGGAGTAAAAAGAATTTAATATGTCCCTATTGTTTTATTAAGAGTTTCAATTTCAAGTACATAGATGTTCGGTTATCGTGCAATGTCTGCGAAAGTGACAATTTGAAAGCAAGTGAACCTTTGTCAAAACAAAAGAATAACGACAAACATTGCAGTCTCTAGTGATAAACAATATTCATGCATTTACAGTGAACCACTATTTTGTGTCCGTGCAATATTTATTTTCAAATATTCAGACTAATTTTAAACAGAATATTTTTAATACGAAATCTAATCTAACCTAGCTAAAACCGATAGGTAAGGACGTCAACTTTAATCTATGTGTAATTAAAAACGCAACTAAATCATTTTTTAGAATACATGTATATATATAAATAAATATGAAAATTATGATGATTCATAAAATATTTTGAACGTAAGTTTGACTTAGCTAAGACCTAGCTAAGTTCATTTTATGTTACGGTTTAAGACAAATTTAAGTAGTACCTAGGCAGGTCTTAAGATTGCGCCTAAAACATACTTATGACCCTACTTAATAGTAAAAAAAAATCCGGAACCTTTCGGAGAGCCGTGGACAAATTTAATTGTAATCTCTTGTTTTATTCTTTACACTTTAATGCTCGTTTTATAAATAGCTTTTTATTTTCTCAATATCGAAACTTGCAGGACGGTCAGGGGTCTTTGAAGCCGTCCATCTTATTCAGAGTTAATAAAGAAACAAAATTATGAATTTCGATACACACCCCATTTCAGGAAACACGACCCCTTATAAGTAAGGACGTTATATACATATATGCATGTGAAGGAAAACTGCTTGTTGGTAAAAGTGTTTAATCTCACCCTTACTCCACCTTTAAGTCACCCACGAAATATATTTATAATTACATGTACATTTAAATGAAAGTCCAACAAAGTGAAGAGAATTGACCCACTTTATTTTTACATGGTTCTATACGTAGTAGTATAGTCGGTGTTAGAAACATGCATTGCAATTGAATTAAGAAAATGTTAACAATTTTTCATTTAGTCTCAAACTGAACATAATCTGATATGACTTATTAAGTTATTTAAAGTTATTTAAAAAGTCATACAAGAATTATACATGTGCTACATGTAGTTAAGGCATCGATCGGTGTGTATTATTTCAGAAGCCCTCCGTAAACTTATTTCCGTGATTTTTTTTTAAAATCCAGTTCGACCAATTGGTAGAAAACTCGACTCAGCTCAGAGAGACAAGAAGGGCGTTCTAATGAAATTTAAGAAAAAACAACTACATGCATGGGAGCAATCTATTCAGCTACTCCTGTTTGTATCTTAATCTGTTGTGTAATTTTTATTTTATCTATGTACCAGTGATCCAGATAACATATTTGCGGAATCGTAATACATTTTCCCCCTTTTTTATGCGGTATCGTAATTAAAAAAAATATTCGAGAAATTGTGACTCATTTTTTGCGGAAAGATATTATCAATATGCGAAAACGTGGAACACCGCTTCAAAGTGAAGGATTGGCGATATCCAAAAAGAAGACCAAGGACAAAAAGAAAAAAATATATATATAATCTCGTTTTCCTACCCATGTTCACAAAGTTGGGGTTTCTCTCTCTTTTTTGTGGCCCGAATGTAGAAAAGATTTTCGAGTTTAGACAATAGGTTTAGGTTTTTTTCCTGCTTGTCAAACTGTTTTGGAGTCCCCCCCCCCCCCCTCCCGCGTTAAAAATCGATTTTTAAGCAGCAAAAAGGAAGAAAAAATGACAACACGCCTTATATTAAAATTTCCTATGTACATTAACAACAGTTATTTTCTCGGGAGAATAAAAAAAAACACTAGGGGGCATCCCTGTACCCCTTCGATACTGCATGCTTCAGATCGTAGTATTTCCCGGTTTAATATCAAGGCTAGACCGTGACTGTGACTTCCTGTTCTATTCCTTATTTGGGGGGAGAGGGTAATCTATGTTCAATTTGGAAGACCAATTATAGAATCTGTGCTGTGTGAGTCAATAACCTCTAAAGCATAATCCCCTTTCAATTATTAAATGGATACATTATATATGATATGTTTTAAAACCTATATTCGCTGTAAAGGTCCCTGGTACAGAGCGAGGACAATCTCCCAGCCTGAAAAAACACGATTCTCAATTTTGAAAGTTCTTGAAAAGTTACATTTTTCAAAAAAAAAATGTATTGTCAATATCATCTTTTACACATTAGCTTCCTTTATTTTACTGAATAATTTATTGATAAATAATTTATTTTTCGCCACGAAGTCTTCTTGTCATTGATGTGTTTCAGTGTGATTAAAATAAAAGAGGTTGTTGAAGCGTATTTTTTTTCTATAATGTTCGATTTTCAAATGGAATGGGCTCAGACTCCATTTTTTAAAACTTTAAATTAATTTTACATTTACTTTTCGGTCATTTAAAGGTTAATGTAGAAAGGGAACTTGTCCCATTCATTTTCAAAAATCAATTTGTGTGGCTCCAAAAAACCAGTTTTCCACTAAATATGCTTTACTTACAACTTTAAAACAAATCATCAACCAATGCCATTTAATAAAATAAATGAATCAAATATGTTGAAAATGCCATTCCTGAAAACTTTATTTTAGAAAAATATAACTTTTCCATGAACTTTAAAGATTGAGAAATTTATTATCTCAGAGCGGGTGATTGTCCCAGCCTTATACGCCCCGTTTCTTTTAAGATGTCTTTTAGGTTTCACAATAATGTGCATTATAAAACCACTATCGTTATTTTGATCTAACTTTACCATGATATTTTAGTAGGGATATTTCCTACAGCTGATTGATTGATTGTGTGTATTTTTGTCCCATTCGAAAATTTCCTACAGTTGAAGTCAAGCTTTTATCATTTAAAATTTACAGCATACCACTGACAAACATTTATCTGCTTTTATACACATTGTACATCAGTTTGCATTGGTCTATAATTCTTACCCAATTTGATCTTCCCCTTAACTCGTTCTCCCAAGCAGAACAACATGTTATATAGTTTTATCATATCTCTACTGATTTTTTCCCTATAGAACATTAGATCGTTAGATGTGACTAATTCCCTAGAAATCGTAATGAATGGATTAGTCCCCGTGCGTTAGTCAAGTGAGCTTATCCCTGCTTCGAAAGCTAATTCCCGGTTATCCGTAATCCTCTAGATTTTACTTTTACATTGGTATGATATGTGAATGGACTAATCCCCGTGTGTTAGTTAGTTAGTGAGCTAATCCCTGCTATGAAATCATGCTATCTGAATCCTCTAACTCTAAATTTTAAGTTTTTATCAGTATAATAAAACAGTTAAAAGTATATCATTGCGGGAGTTAGCAAGATTTCAGTTCCTCTCGACCAGGACTATTTCCCTCGGCTTCGCCTCGGGAAATAGTCTTGGCTTTGGGGAACTGGAATCTTGCTAACTCCCTCAGTGGTATATTTTAACTGTATAAGTATCCACCATTCTGGTCATGAAAAGCATTTCTAGATATTTAATACTGCAAAAGTTATGTATTTTTATTCTGCAATCTAACGAAAAAATAAACATATACAAAGAAAATTAAATTTCTGTTTATTTCAAAAATAAAAATCATCACAAATTGTGCTCATTCAAAATTCAGTCAAAATATGATCTATTCATGTAGCTTACATTACATTAGAAATTCAAACACATGCAAGTTTATCAATAGAGGTTGATATAATATTATATTTAGCAATGTTTTAATAATTATATACACATCATAAAAAAGTGTCTTTTTATATTATGCTCACACATAGCAAGAGGCTACTCTAACTTACACAGTAAGTCAACACTCTTCTAAACTAACTCAACATGAAAACACATAATGAGCTACACTACTTACACACATATTGAGTCACTACATGACTATTACACATAAAAATAACAATATTAGCACACAAAATGAGCTACATGTACACTACCGCAGGTAAAATTCTACATTCCCAACACAAAATGAATCCCATGCTACATGTACAACAAACAAATCAAAATAACAATACAAAATATGTATTACAAATACATGTAACAATATTAAAACTTACAATGAGCTATACTAGTAACACACATAAAATTATACATTCCCAACAAATGAGTCACCATACTACATGTACAACTCACATAACAAATAACAAAAGTACCACACATAATAAGCTACACTACTAACACACATGTCGAGTCACTACAGAACTAACACACATGTCAAGTAACTACACTACTTACACACATGTCAAGACACTACACTACTTACACACATGTTGAGTCACTACACTACTGATATATACCTTACAAATAACAATTTTAAATCACACGATGAGCAATACAAGTAACACACATAAAATTATACATTCCCAACACACGAGTCACCATACTACATGTACGACTCACATAACAAATAACAAAAGTACCACACATAATAAGCTACACTACTAACACACATGTTGAGTCACTACAGAACTAACACACATGTCAAGTAACTACACTACTTACACACATGTCAAGACACTACACTACTTACACACATGTTGAGTCACTACACTACTGATATATACCTTACAAATAACAATTTTAAATCACACGATGAGCAATACAAGTAACACACATAAAATTATACATTCCCAACACACGAGTCACCATACTACATGTACGACTCACATAACAATTAACAAAATTACCACACATAATAAGCTACACTACTAACACACATGTTGGTTCACTACACTACTAACACACATGTCGAGTCACTACACTACTTACACACATGTCGAGTCACTACACTTCTAATATATAACTTACAAATAACAGTTTTAAATCGCACGATGAGTTATACAAGTAACACATTTAAAATTATACAATCCCGACACACCAGTCACCATACTACATGTACAACTCACATAACAAATAACAAAATTACCACACATCATTAGCTACACTCATAAAACACATGCCGAGTCACTACACTACTTACACACATGTTGAGTCACTACACTACTTACACACATATCGAGTCACTACACTTCTAATATATACCTTACAAATAACAGTTTTAAATCGTGCAATGAGTTATACAAGTAACACATTTAATATTATACAATCCCGACACACCAGTCACCATACTACATGTACAACTCACATAACAAATAACAAAATTACCACACATCATTAGCTACACTCATAACACACATGTCGAGTCACTACACTACTTACACACATGTCGAGTCACTACACTACTTACACACATGTCGAGAAATTCGCTGGATTAGACGACATTCCGGATTAGACAACATTTAAAACAATTGAGTCTA